>NC_092337.1:101190000-101845833 GCF_046630445.1 Rutidosis leptorrhynchoides
TGAAATGGTGATGGCTTGTCATTTGACTCCACACACCGTGTGTATCAAAATTCTCATCTATCTTTCTACCGTTTAGTATCAATCCTCTACAATCGGCAGACGCTAACTCCTCAGGCGTATATATACGTAAAGCCTGAGCCATGTCCAGTAAAGACATGTGGCGCATCGAACCGCCTAACAAAAATCTAATAAAAGAACGATCGGTTAAACTAGCTACCCGATCATTCAACTCTATACTACATAACAATTCTTCACACCATACTTTATATACAGGTCTACGTATGGTGAATAAACATATCCAGTCATTAAAAGAAGAATTACCATACCTCTGTACAAGTAATTTCCTAATTGGCCCGGCCAATTCTACAGCTTCTAAGGGTCCCCATTCTATGACCCTCGGTACCTCAACAACCTTAGAATGAAGAGTATGCAAACCCCGTTGATATTTTGGATAATCTATCCAAAGTCTGTCAAATCTCAGGTTCGGGTGCAACTCTTCCAAGTGCATATCGGAAAAGGTCATGACTGGATGAGGTATATCCTGCTTGTAGTAGTTATCCACCTCCTGTTGTTCCAAATTCTCAGCAGGAGCATTGCGGGCTTGGGATGAAGATTCACCCCTTTCATTCTGCAAAACACATCAAACACAATTTTTGTGCATCCAAATATGCATTAGTGTCAGCAAAATCATCAATCAAAATAATTACAATGACATTATCAATTTATATCAAACTTAAGCTCATTTTCACATTTTTATCAAATCTACACTTTTTCAAATAAGCATATACGAAAATGTTCGTCAAGTTCATAAGCATTCAACTCAAATAACATGTCAAAATAATCATTACTAGCAATTAAACAAGTCTCAAATGGCATTATCTTTCAAAAATCAAGTTCATGAATTTTAGACTTGAAAAAGTCCACTTTAATTCTCAAAATCATGTTTAGGCTCAAAGTTTGGATCATTTAACTACCTAGACATGTTACACTACTCAATTTAGCAACAATTCATGACAAAAATCGGCCATAACCTGTTTATATCAAAAAGCCCCAAATTTTCTCAAGAACACAAACCCTAGATTATTCAAAATTTGAAGTTTAAGGCTTCTAATCATGTTAAACAGCATCAATCTAGGTTATACAAGCATAATACATAAACAATTTAAGTCTAATTACATTAAAAAGCATCAAAATCAAATTGGGGAAAAAATAGCTCAAGAACATCAAATTTCGAATTAAATGGTGTTTAGGTGTAGAAATTTACCATTTTTCTTGAGTAATTCTTAGATAGCATCCTTTTCAACATGATTTTAGCAAAAAATTTGGTGATTAACGGTTAAAAATTGGGATTTTTGGGGGTGGTTTTCGGGTTTTTTCGCAGCTATTTTCGCAGTGTTTTTATTGTTTTGGGGTTGGGACTGATCTGTTGTTCGATTATATTTTTTCTGATTTTTAGTCCCTCCGCGAGTCGCGGAGATTTCCCTTTCAAACTCCGCGAGTCGCGGAGTTTGCTCTTTTTTTTTTTTTTATATAATCTTTAACTTATAAAACAATTAAGTATTTAATTTTAAAATTTTGTTTCCCTTGTTATTTAGGACGAGGTCGTTTCGGATCGATGTCCTAGTCCGTCCTTCGACAAAATTTTAAAATTTGTCTTTTAGTAGCGATTGTTTTAAAAGCTAAGATTTTTGGGTTTTTTCAATGTTTTTGGCATACTCTAATTCAATAAGATTAAAAATAATGATAATAAAAGTTCTCGTCCCTCCCTCGGGTAAAGCAATTTCGGTTCAAAGACCTAGTCTTCAACTTACGACGAATTTTAAAAATCATATTCTTAACTTAATGAGATAAAGTAAATTTTTGTTTTTAAATTCACACAACTTAAATATAAAATTCAAAATTATTATTAAAAATTCACACCAAACTTAAAATTTAAAATACATAAAATTAAAAATTAATATTTTAAAAATTAAAAATTCATACCAAACTTAATTTAAAAATTTATAAATTCATACTAAACTTATATTAATTTTTCAAATATTTACAATTTTAAATATATTGTTTTTATAAAGTTTACAATATTAATTTAAGATTTAAATATTAATTTTAAAAACATGGTAAAAATAAATTTAAAAATCTTTTTGTCTTTTTATCCCACTTTAATCAATCAAATATTATCAAAAATATGCGCCCCTCTTTTCGGTAAAGTAATTTCGGTTCCAAGACCTAATTTAACTCATGACGAATTTTTGAAATATTTTGGGTTGATTGTTTAAAGATATTTATACCTTAAGAATAAACGTTAAATTTCGCAGTGATGTAATAAATTTTTGAATGATATCAATAATTTCGGCCGCCAAACCTAATTTTATTTAATACCAATTTAATACTTTTTAGCGAACAAATTAGCGTTTATAATCAAAAGGTTAAAAATAAAAAAATAAAAACTGTACAGACATACCTGTGAAATAGATTTCTTAGTTATATGATCTATCCCATTCATAAGATAGTCGGTTTAATTGGTTTTCCATGGCTACATAGGCGTAACCTCGAGCATTCAGTGTCTTTTCTTCTAAACATATGAACGGTCCGTCTCTGCATAAAGTAACAAATTCGGTATTTGAATAGGTTTGATTATTTGAATATTTACCTCCATGTGACCATTTTCCGCATTTGTGACATCTTTCTAGGTGTCGTGCTCTTCTTTTCGCTGCGGATTTTGATTTTCCTTTACCAAATTGTAACTTATTATCTTCGCATCTGGATTCTTTTCTAACTCCGTCCATTCTTTCTCTGATTACTGATACTATTTCACTCGGGAGTATATCATTATTTCTTTTAGTGATTAAAGCGTGTAGCATTAGACCATGGTTTAGTTCACAGGCAGTCTTCATTTTGTAAAAACCTAAAAAAATAAAAATTCAGAATGGGGGGAGAAGACTAGTTCTTTAGGGTCTGCTAGGGAAAGACCATTCGGGTTCCATTTTCGAGAACTACACAAAAACAGACAATCTAACTCTAACAGAAATATATATTATCCTTTAAAGACTTGATTCTCCCCACACTTAGTTAGCTGTGGTGTCGAAATTGTGATTAACTTCGTTGTTGACTTCCATCGGACCATGTATGTAATGTTTAACTCTGTGACCATTAACTTTAAATTCAATCCCATTTGAGTTTATCAATTCTATCGTTCCGTATGGGAAAACTCTTTTGACTATGAATGGTCCAGACCATCTTGATTTCAATTTTCCAGGAAATAGCTTGAATCGTGAATTGAAAAGAAGAACTCTGTCTCCTTCTTTAAATTCTTTTGAACTTCTGATTCTTTTATCATGCCATTTCTTCGTTCTTTCTTTATAGATTAACGAATTTTCGTATGCTTCATGTCTTAATTCTTCTAATTCATTTAGTTGACTTAATCGTAGACGTCCGGCTTCATGTAAATCAAGATTACATGTCTTCAAAGCCCAAAATGCTTTGTGTTCAATTTCTACTGGAAGATGACATGCTTTTCCATAAACAAGTCTAAAAGGTGTGGTTCCAATTGGAGTTTTGTAGGCTGTTCTAAAAGCCCAGAGTGCATCCTCCAATTTAATGGACCATTCCTTCGGATTTGATCCTACGGTTTTCTCTAGAATACGTTTTAAAGCTCGGTTTGTATTTTCAACTTGTCCACTTGTTTGTGGATGATATGCGGTGGAGATTTTATGAGTTACTCCATATCTTTTAAGAACTTTCTCAAGTTGATTATTACAGAAATGAGTACCCCGATCACTTATTAAAGCTTTCGGTGTTCCAAACCTTGCAAAAAGACGTTTTAAAAAGTTGACTACAACTCGTGCATCGTTAGTTGGGAGAGCTTGTGCTTCCGCCCATTTAGATACATAATCAATGGCTACGAGTATATATAGATTATTATGAGATTTTGGAAATGGACCCATAAAGTCAATACCCCAAATGTCAAATACTTCACATACTTGAATGACATTTTGTGGCATTTCATCACGTTGACTTATTTTTCCGGCCCTTTGACATGCATCACAGGATTTGAAAAGAAGGTGTGCGTCTTTGTAAATTGTAGGCCAATAGAATCCAGCTTCATAAACTTTTCTTGCTGTTAGTTGAGGCCCATAATGCCCTCCTGTTGGTCCTGTGTGACAATGGTTTAATATTTTACTAGCTTCATCTCCAAATACACATCGGCGTATTATTCCATCGGGACAACTTTTAAACAGATGTGGATCTTCCCAGAAATAGTGTTTTATATCACTGAAGAATTTCTTTCGTCTTTGGTACGATAATCCTTTTTCAAGGAATCCACAAACTAAGTAGTTTGCATAGTCTGCAAACCATGGGATTTCTTTATAATCTATCTTCAATAGATATTCATCAGGAAAGTTGTCTTGTATGGCCGATTCATTTAGAACTTCTAATTCGGGATTTTCAAGACGAGAAAGATGATCAGCGGCGAGATTTTCTGCTCCTCTTTTATCTCGGATTTCAATATCAAACTCTTGTAAGAGTAAGATCCAACGGATTAATCTTGGTTTAGCATCTTGTTTTGAAAATAGGTATCTAAGAGCAGAATGGTCGGTATAGACCACCGTTTTTGCTAGAACGAGATATGATCGAAATTTGTCAAAAGCAAAGACAATAGCAAGGAGTTCTTTTTCAGTAGTTGTATAGTTCGTTTGTGCTCCTTGTAACGTCTTACTAGCATAATATATAGGTTGAAATCGTTTTTCAATCCTTTGTCCTAAAACGGCTCCCATTGCAAAATCACTTGCATCGCACATTAGTTCAAATGGTAGATTCCAATTTGGTGTTATCATGATCGGTGCATTAGTGAGTTTCTCTTTAAGAATATTAAAAGATTTGATACACTCATCTGAAAAGATGAATGGCGCATCCTTTTCTAGGAGTTTATTCATAGGAGTGGCAATTTTAGAAAAATCTTTTATGAAACGTCGGTAAAAACCGGCATGCCCTAGAAAACTCCTAACTCCTCTAACATTGGTGGGATGTGGAAGTTTAGCAATTACATCTACTTTAGCTCTATCCACTTCAATTCCTTCTTTTGAAATTTTATGTCCAAGAACGATGCCTTCTTTAACCATGAAGTGGCATTTCTCCCAATTAAGTACTAGATTTGATTTTTCGCATCTAATTAGCATTCGTTCCAGATTAACTAGACATGATTTAAATGTATCACCGAAGACTGAAAAGTCATCCATGAATACTTCCATGCATTCTTCTATCATGTCGTGAAAAATCGCCATCATACACCTTTGAAAGGTTGCAGGGGCGTTACAAAGTCCAAATGGCATGCGTTTGTAAGCAAAAGTACCATAAGGGCACGTGAATGTGGTTTTCTCTTGGTCCTCGGGTGCTATTGGAATTTGAAAATATCCGGAAAATCCATCTAGAAAACAATAGTAACTATTTCCGGCTAATCTTTCCAATATTTGATCTATGAAAGGTAAGGGAAAGTGATCTTTTCTGGTGGCGTCATTTAATTTTCTATAATCAATACATACATGCCATCCTGTTACAGTCCTAGTAGGAATAAGCTCATTTTTCTCATTTGTGATGACAGTCATGCCACCCTTCTTAGGCACGCATTGAACTGGGCTTACCCATGGACTATCAGAAATTGGATATATCAAACCTGCATCTAGCAGTTTAATAATCTCTTTCTTAACTACATCTTGCATATTAGGATTTAGTCTTCGTTGGCGTTGCACATACGTTTTATGACCTTCTTCCATAAGGATTTTATGTGTGCAATACGAAGGACTTATTCCTTTAATATCATGAATCTTCCATGCAATGGCTGGTTTATGAGCTTTCAACACAGAAATGAGTTGTGATTTCTCATTTTCAGTAAGAGAAGACGATATTATTACAGGTAATTCAGATTCACCATGTAAATAAGCGTATTCCAAATTGTTTGGAAGTGGCTTTAACTCTAATTTCGGAGGTTCTTCTATTGATGATTTATATCGATATCTGTCTTCTTCTTTTAGCATTTGAATTTCTTCTGTTGTTGGTTCATATCCATTAGCTATAAGTGTAGCTAACATTTCAGCTTCATCAATTGGTTCATTACCTTCTCCTAAAGAACATTCTCCTGTTCCTTGTAATTCTGGAAATTCTTCTAATAATTCTGCATGTGCATCTATAGTTTGAATATAATAACATGTATCATCTGCAGATTGTGGTTGTTGCATTGCTCTATCAACTGAAAAGGTAACACTCTCATCCTCTATACTTAGGGTCAGTTTCTTACCGAACACGTCTATCATTGCTTTAGCCGTGTTTAAGAATGGTCTTCCTAATATGAGAGGAACTTGAGAATCTTCTTCCATGTCTAAAACAACAAAATCTACTGGAAATACTAAAGTACCAACTTTAACTAGCATGTTCTCCATTATCCCTCTAGGATATTTTATTGATCTATCGGCTAGTTGTATGCTTATTCTGGTTGGTTTCAATTCTCCAAGGTCTAGTTTAGCGTATAGTGAATATGGCATTAGATTTATACTAGCACCTAAGTCTGCCAATGCTTCTATTGAACTAAGACTACCCAGAAAACATAGAATTGTGAAACTTCCTGGATCAGATAATTTTTCTGGTATCTTATTCAACAGCACTGCTGAACAATTAGCATTCATAGTAACAGCCGAGAGTTCTTCCATTTTCTTTCTATTTGAGATTAGATCTTTCAAGAATTTAGCATATCTTGGCATTCCTGAAATCACATCAATAAAAGGAAGATTTACATTTATCTGTTTAAACATATCCAAGAATTTGGATTGCTCGGCTTCAAGTTTTTCTTTCTTCATTTTACTCGGGTAAGGAAGTGGTGGTTGGTATGGTTTAACATAAGGTTTATCCTTAACTGTGTTATTTTCATTAACCTTTTCAACTACCGGTTCTTTTTCCTTATCTTGATCAGGTTGTGGTTCTTGTGGAGTAGGAATAGTTTCATCAGAAGTTACAGGTATTTCAGGTGGTTTAAGTGTTGTACCACTTCTTGTGGTAATGGCTTTAGCTGTTTCATTCCGGGGGTTAGTATTTGTATCACTAGGTAGACTTCCCGGTTTTCTTTCACCTATTAATCTTGCTAGGTTACTTACTTCTTGTTCCAGATTTTGAATAGAAGCTTGTTGATTTCTAAATGCTTGAGCATTTTGTTCATTTGTTTGTTTTTGAGATGTGAAAAACTGTGTTTGAGTTTCAACTAGCTTCGTCATCATATCTTCTAAATTCGGCTTTTTATCATCGGTTTGTTGTGGTGGTTTGTTTTGAAAATTAGGTCTTTGCTGATTGTAAGTATTATTGGATACTTGTTGATTGCTAGGACCTTGTTGGTTGTTGTATGGAATATTTCGGTTATAATTCTGGTTTTGATTGTAAATCGGTCTTGGCGGTTGATAATTATTCTGATAATTATTTCCAGGCCTTTGGTTTATGTATGAAATATTCTCTCTTTGTTCCATTGTTAATTCAATACTGAGAAAATCTTTTGTCAAATGTGGTCCTCCACACTGCTCACAACTAATTCGTATTGAGTGAATATCTTTAGTCATCTTTTCCATTCGTCTCTCCACAGCATCTATCTTTGCGGAAATGGAATCTAAGTCATGGCTAGAATCGGCTCTAGCTGCTTTAGATGATCTAACGATATCTTTTTCTTGGTGCCACTCATGTGAGTGGGAAGCAGTGTTATCAATAATTTTGTAAGCATCAGTTTCGGTTTTCTTCATAATAGAACCACCAGCTGCTATATCTATGTCTTTCCTTGTAGTGATGTCGCATCCTTGGTAGAATATTTGTACTATTTGACAGGTGTCTAAACCATGTTGCGGACATCCTCTTAATAACTTTCCATATCTTGTCCACGCCTCATATAGAGTTTCATTTGGTTTTTGTGTGAACGTAACAATTTCTGCTTGAAGTCTTACGGCTTTAGATGCAGGAAAGAATTGTTTAAGAAATTTGTCAATTAAAACGTCCCATGTATCGATCGCCCCTTCAGGTAACGATTCCAACCAATCTTTGGCTTCTCCCTTTAAAGTCCAGGGAAATAACATGAGATATATCTGTTCATCCTCCACTTCTCGGATTTTAAATAGTGTGCAGATCCTATTAAAGGTACGTAGATGTTCATTTGGATCTTCCTTCGGCGCACCACTAAATTGGCATTGATTAGTCACCATGTGTAGAATTTGTCCTTTGATTTCATAATCTGGCGCATTAATGTCTGGATGAGTAATTGCGTGACCTTGGCCAGTGCGTTTAGCTCTCATTCGGTCTTCCATACTTAAAGGTTCCAGATTCTCCATAATTGAATTTGTTGAATCGGTATCACTAGATGATTCTGATTTAATAGTTCGTTCCTCAACAATCTCTGTTTGAATGATTGGTGGCTCCGGAGGAAAGTTTAATGGTTCAGGATCTACGAACCGTTCCTGAATATTTTCCGGATTCTCAATTGTGATGTTGGGTTCAAAAAATGGATTATCGGAAATTTGAACTGAAGTACTTGGTCGACTGGATGACGATTCTAAAGAAAAATCAACGGCGGTTATATTTGTTAAACGATGTCTTGATCGAGTTACAGGTGGTGAACGTACAAAAGGTGATGAACGTCTTGCTCGGTGCATTCACTGAATATCCTATTAGTTTTAAAAAGGAAAGAAAAATTATAATAAGTTATCCAATCAATAGACTTTTCTGATTTTGCCCACGTTTCGAATAGCCAAAAGATGCAGCAGAGGGGCAGGATTCGTTTGGTCTCAATATAATTGAGGACTGTTTGGCTCCAATAACCCGGTCCACGTACAAATCCAACTATTACTACGAACCAGAAAATTTTGATGTCTATCAATTTAACCACTCAAAATAAATTTTCGTAATTTTAAGAAATTTAGATAAGAAGTAGAAAAAATTCTAAGTCCTAAAAACTAGAATAGCGAGAAATAAGAGAGAAAAAGAGTTCGTCGCAAAAGGTAGAAAAAGAAAAAAAATGGTTGAAAAATAAAAGGTGACGGAAAAATAAAAGAAACTTATAAAAACTTAAAAATACTTGACTAACCTAACCTTATTACTACAACTAACTTAAAATTATAATCGCAAATTGAGATTACTAATTGGAATGATAATTGATACATAGTAAAAGGTCTAAAAATATTAAAGCTTACAGGAAAAACTAAATCCTAAATGGAAATAACTTAAAAAGAAACTAAAACTTAAAAAGGCGTCGCAAAATTCTAAAGCACCTAAATCTTAGTCTAAAGAAAAAGCACTTAAGGAATTCTACGGCAAAGCCTAAAAATCTAGGAGTAAAAATAACTATAGCAAAAACTAAGTTTAAAATTAAATATGAGCTAAAAATACAAAAGTTATGCTACAACGATTAAAAATGGACAAAATATAAAAATTTACAAAAAGTTGTAAAAAGTATAATTTTTATAAATATATTATTTTTATATTATTTATTTAATAAAACTACTAATTTTACAAATTAATTAAACTAATTAATACTAAATAAAACAAATTAAATAAAAAGTAAATCTTAAAATAAAACTAATAATAATAATAATAATAATTAGGTTTAAATAATAATAATAATTAATTAAAACCCGTAATTAATGCTGGTTTAGGGTTTTTTGTCGCCTGTCAGAAAGGCTCCGCGAGTCGCGGCATTTATTGCATCAAACCCCGCAAGTCGCGGGGTTCCAGAATTCAGCTGACAGGTTTGAATTTTTACGCGTTTTTCTTTATATTTTTTTTTTTATTTTCTGTTTTCTGTTTTTAAATAAATAAAAGATTTTAAAATAAAACTTATATTTTTATAAACTAAAATAAAAATAAAGAAACTTATAAAACTTAAATATTTAACAAAATCTTAAAAATACATATATTTTTGTTTTTCTTTTTATATTTTTGAATAATTAAAACGTATTTTTACAAAAACGAATTTTAATAAAAGTTAACTAAAAATCTTTTTTTTTTTTTTATATTTTAGCGTTGCGTTTCCGGCTTTTAAGATAACTTTCCCCGGCAGCGGCGCCAAAAATACTTGATGTTATGCGAGGTGTATATAAAATAGTTATTAATTTTAGCAGGAAATACTATTAAATACGATACAATTTTACACAAGATATTTATTTATTTATAGAATGGATATACTTAAACCTTGCTACAACACTTATAGGCAGTGTACCTAATCGTACAGTAGTGTAGTTTTTAGTAAGTCCGGTTCGTTCCACAGGGAAATCTTTAAACAAAGCTCAACGCTATATTAGTTTACTTTTATTAAAAATACAAATATATATATATAAGTAATATTATTATTATAAAGGGGGGTTTTTACCGTTTAATGACCGGTTTGTCGATTTTAAGACTTTAGTCGCAGTTAAAACCTAATGTAAAATATAAAATAAATACAAGACTTAAATTAAAGCGTAAAGTAAATAACGATAATGAAATTGCGATACAATCATCATGCGATAAAATAAAATTGCGATAATTAAAAAGTACGATAATTAAAAGTGCAATTAAATATAAAATAAAGGAAATTAAATATGAAATAAAAGAATTATGCTTATTTAAACTTCCGTAATCATGATGTTTGACGTGTTGATTTTAGTTTTATGCCCATGGGTTAATTGTCCTTTGTCCTGGATTATTTAATATGTCCGTCTGGTTTTTGTCCATAACAGTCCATCAGTCATAAATATAAAGTGCGAGTGTCCTCATCAAATTATTCTTATACCCGAAGTTAAATATTCCAACTAATTGGGGATTCGAATTGTAACAAGGTTTTAATACTTTGTTTAATGAATACACCAGGTTATCGACTGCGTGTAAACCAAGGTTTTACTACTTTGTTAACAATTACACCAATTACCCTTGAATGTAATTTCACCCCTGTTTTAATTATTCTAGTGGCTATTAATCCATTCCCGTGTCCGGTTAAATGAACGATTATTCGTACATATAAATACCCCGCCCATCGTGTCCGATCGAGTGTATATGGTAATTTATAGGGACGCCCAATTGTAAATCTTTATATTAACATTAACAAACTTTCATTTAGTTAAACAAATATAAAGCCCATTAATAGCCCATAGTCTAATTTCCACAAGTGTCGTTCTTTTATCCAAACCCCAATTATGGTACAAAGCCCAATTACCCAATTTTAGTAATTAGCCCAACATCATGATTACTTCGTTTTAAATAAGCATAATAATAACTTAGCTACGAGACATTAATATAAAAAGGTTGAACATAACTTACAATGATTAAAAATAGCGTAGCGTTACACGGACAGAATTTCGACTTACACCCTTACAATATTCGCTAACATACCCTTATTATTAGAATTATAATTAAAATTAAAATATAAATTATAAATATAAATATAAATTTTACGTATGAATGAGGAAGAAAAAGATATATATTTTTGATCAGAATTCGGTTTGCTTTATAGGCATAGTTGATTTTTGGGGCTCCGCGACTCGCGGTGAATTTTGCCTTCAAACCCCGCGAGTCGCGGAGATTGCAATTACAGCTCACATCTTTTGGAGTCTTTCTTGCCGACGGATTTTATATATAAATATAAAATATAAATAATTAATATAATTATTTATATATTATATTATATTCTTGTGCATAGTAGACTTGTAATTTTTAGTCCGTTGCGTCGAGCGTTAAGAGTTGACTCTGGTCCCGGTTCCGGATTTTCGAACGTCCTTGCGTACAATTTTATATTTTGTACTTTGCGTTTTGAATCTTGTACTCTTGTAATTTCGAGACGTTTCTTATCAATAATTGGAACCTTTTTGATTGTCTTTTGTACTTTTGAGCTTTTTGGTCGTTTGCGTCTTCAATTCGTCGAATCTGTCTTTTGTCTTCACCTTTTATTATTTAAACGAATATCACTTGTAAATAGAACAATTGCAACTAAAAGCTTGTCTTTCTTGAGGAATAATGCTATGAAATATATGTTCGTTTTTAGCATTATCAGCGACATAGGCATAGCTCATCTGGTAATGCTATTTGATGCGCTACACGAGCTGATCGGGTATGTGTATCATTAAGTCCCCCCAGCTCAACGGTATGCGCGAGGACTGCGCATGGTGTTGAACTCAGCATATGACCACCGTCTGCTTATTCTGCGCCATGCCTCTTCCCTTCTTGTTCTCTCTTCGACTAAACAATACTTTGTCCTGCTGCATTAAATGCAAGGAGATTCAGGCGGCGTTTGTCATTCTGCTACAGTGACCGTGCTGTCACTTCAGCCACCTTTGATTGCCTCACTTTCTTCTCTCTTTTGCCTTTCAACACTTGGCTTCATCTCCACCATTTATTTTTTAACCGCCCTTTTTCAACTTCCCTTTGGATGTTCTCCATGTTTTTACTTCCCTATAAATACCTCATAACTTCTTCTCTCATTTTTTACTCCCCTCGTTTTCTTCGATCCTGCGCAAATCTTCTCGGCTTACTCATTGCTTCTTTGACTTCAAATCAAAGTTTTTTCAGGTTAGCGCGTGTTTAGTTTATTTTGATTAAGGTATTTTGATTATATTATTTATAGATGGCGCCTTCTTCTACTACCGAGCCTCCGAACTGCAGGGTTATTAAGTCTATTATAACGGTGCGCTGGATCGCGCTATTAACATATTGGTATCCACCTTTGGTCGACATACACCCCATAGCGCCTCTTTCAGATCAGCGCGCAGACACCGTTATCGCCGATAAGGTTACAGTGTATCGACAAGTTATGGTGGAAGGGAACATGCGCTACCCTTTAACTCCTTTTTCATGGAGGTTCTCAATCACTTCAACATTGGTCTTGGTCAGCTACACCATTATCGGTTTCCTCCCTCGCTAGCTTTATATAAGAACGTGTTTTCTTGCCGCAAAAGCCAACAAAGTTGGTATGCTTTTAATGACAGAGTTAACTTTGTAAAGCACCTGAAAGTCAAGGTACGCAAGAAATGGAAAAACTCATTCTTCTATATCGATGATTCTTTAACCCCCTTGCCTACCGAAATATTCGCGCATGGCATACAGAAGCTATAGATGCGCGTTTGAACGTTAAACCCCCACTTTCCCCAGATAATGAGCGAAGGCTTGAGTATTTTAATAACCGCGAACTTCCAATTCTCCATTATAATAGTAATGTTTTGCGAATTGCTAACTTGTGTCCTTAGCCACATGCCCTGCCAATTATCAAAGATGCCAGCGATAATGGTAGGTGGCAGATGGGCGCTACCTTTATACTTGTCTTCTTTCCATTGCTTCCTTCTGACTTGTATTTTTTTAATTTTCAGAAATGCGTCTGGACAGACTTCTTGGATCCCACAACATTCAGGGTGTCTATGCTGAAACCCCAGAGGATGAAAATGAGCAACGCTCAGGTGCTGACCCTTTAGTTCAGGGTGATGGTTCTGGTGGCGTCGGTGGTTCTGGTCGCGCCGACCAACAGGAGAGTCATGTTGGTGATGGCTCTCAAAGCGTTGGTGCTGAGAGGTTCAAGGTGGTGGAAACCCCTACTGAGAGTGGGAAAAAACGAAAGCTCGCCAAGAGGGCCAAAGGTAGTTTTTACTTTGTTTGTGTTGTGCTTTTCGCGCTGTTAACTACACTACTAACTATTATCATTTATTTGCAGAGACCCGCTTGACGTTCCATGGCATGAATGATCTACTGTCGGTGCCGGAGAAAATGGTGATTTCTCAATTTAACTTACTGGAGAGTGTTAATCTCCCTGACTACTTTACACATCTATCGCCTTAGGCGGCATGGCGCTTTGATGTTCAGCTGACTATGTTGAACTTGATACGTTCTCAGTTTTGTCTCTAGGAGGCGAAGGCTCGTCTTGATGGCACCGGCTCTTCTACGCCCGACACACTGTCTGCCGACTAGGCCCATGACCGTATCGTTTTTTTAAATTTAAAGCTCGAATAGGCAGAAAAGGTGCGTCAAGAGGCGACTACTGCATGATCTACCATAGCTACCGAGAAGGTGTCATTAATCTCCAGGGTTCAGGAGTTAACCAAAAGGGTTAACTCATTAGAGGATAAGAAAAGCACTATAGCTAGAGAGCCCGAGGATTTGACTGGTCGGTTTTCTTCCTGCAAAGCCGATCGTGATGCAGCGGTGCGTCAATTTGAGATCTTGAAGAATGGTCTCCCCTCGCTGGTTGCTCGGCCATGCGATTCTAAGTATGTGAGCGACCTATTTGTTGAAGCCGTGATTGCCTTTAAGGCGAATAAGAGGCTTGCGTTTTGGAAGAGGATCCAACCTCACGTTCAACCTTCTGAAGCTTTAGATGATATTATTGCTAAGGAGGTAGACCCTCTCGCAGCTCAAAAGAGCGAAGAGATTGTGCCCACCTTGATGAACATTATGGTCCCTTCGTTGGTAGTTCTGTCTAGTGATCCCACCGCTGACGCTCAGAGTTTATTTACCGAACATTGGTAATTTTTGCTTTCTGCATGTATGTAATAACTTTTTTGGGAATGGAATATTAATCTTTTGTGTTTATCTTTCTGTAAATACTGTTTACGTTACAACGCGCTTAGATTTATGAGCGCGCATGTATGATTTATACTTGGGCAAATTTATTCATTGTTAAACATAGGAGATGTACGTGCGCTAGGTATATCCTTACCCTTTGCGATTTACTTGTTTTCGCCCAAGTGGCGTATGCTAAGTGTTTGCACGACCAGCTATACGGGTTTCGTTTGTAACTATCTTATGATCAAGTGCGTGAGATCATTTGCTAACATGTTATTTCGTTTGGCTAAGTTTTCTGTTGATTTTAATTGTGATTATACTCAAGGCATGTCAACGCTTAACTTATCATATACATTGTTGTGCACACAATATATACTTAAGTCATTCATTCGTATGTGCGCATCGAGAGTCTTCTAAGTGCGCCAACACTTAGGATTGAGGTCAGGCGCGACCAACGCCGTTGTTTATAATCATGACTTGCATATCTCAAGTTCTGCGCGGGTAGGTTAGGTCAACCCAATGACGCTTAACCGTTCGGTTATAATAAACTAGCTTGTGGCCAAACAAGCTTCTGCCGCATGGGTTCCGGAGAAATCAACCCTTCAAAGGCAGGAGTGCGCTACCTACAAGATTGTGTGCACCGTTTTCAAGTTATAGAACTACTTTACATATAATGGCACAAAGAATTTAGCAGATAATAACTTGGAGACATTAATTAAGCATGAATAAACATAATCTGCGCGTAGAGTGCTTAGGGACATTGTTCTGTACAAACTTCAAATATGCGCTAGACAAAGTGCGTTTAAAAACATCCAAATATTTCAATAATAGATGTAAGAATAGCCATCCTGATCATAACTATACTTGCATGCTCTCTTCCTCAGCTTCTCATCCTTTTGTTCTTCGTATTCATAGTCAATGCCAGTGATCTCGTCTCCCTCGTCATTTGCAGCTTCTGAAGAGCTGCCTCCATCTTTCTTCTCTTTTGTAGCGGCTTGAATACTTCGGATCTGTGAACACCAGTCAAATTGTATTACAAAATCAACGAATGCGCGAGTTTTTGTGGTAAGCGCACTCTAATATGCATCTTATTTTTCGGATTATGTAAGGTTGTCCTCATTTTAATGCGGTAAGCGCGCAGACTGGTTGTGCATTTTTAGCGTGTCATCCGGTCAAGTATTTAAGCGGGCGATAATGTTTGGACAATCGTGCGTTATCTGTATTTATAATCCAAAAGTTGTTAGTTATACGCGTGTTTATATACCTGCTGAAGTCGATAGTCCTCTCTATTACTTTGGACTTAAGAGTAGCTTTCCCCAGTGGAGTAGGTAGCACTACGATGCCTTGAGATATATTAGTTGAAATATCAAAGTGTGACATCACCGGTTGCCGAAGGATAGCATCATATTCTGATTCAGCGCATATCACCTTGAAGTCAACGACCAACGTGTGCTCCCTCTCCCGGTCATGATGATCCCGCAAGGTCAATGCTGCTCCAAGTATCCTTTTTGACCGAGCGGGATCCTCACTTATTCCCTTGAACTGTTGCTTCACTTCCCTTATGTGGTGTAGTGACCCGAACTTTTCCATGTTTATATATATATTAAATGAAATTTTTATTTACATGATTAAGTGTTTCCAACATGTTAAGCAATCAAACTTGTTAAGACTTGATTAATTGAAATAGGTTTCATATAGACAATTGACCACCCAAGTTGACCGGTGATTCACGAACGTTAAAACTTGTAAAAACTATACGGCGACATATATATGGTTATATATATAGTTAACATGATTTTATTATAAGTATGTATCTCATTAGGTATTTTAACAATGAGTTATATACATAAAAACGAGACTATTAATTTAAGAAACTCGAAAACGATATATATAACGATTATCGTTATAACAACGTCTTACTAGGTACATATGAATCATATTAAGATATTGATACACTTGGTTAATTATGTTAAATGATAAGTAAATATATTATTAAGTGTATTAACAATGAAATACATATGTAAAAATAAGACTACTAACTTAATGATTTCGAAACGAGACATATATGTAACGATTATCGTTGTAACGACATTTAACTGTATATATATCATACTAACATATATTATATATCATAATATCATGATAATATAACAATTTAACATCTCATTTGTTATAATAAATAATGGGTTAACAACATTCAACAAGATCGTTAACCTAAAGGTTTCAAAACAACATTTACATGTAACGACTAACGATGACTTAACGACTCAGTTAAAATGTATATACATGTAGTGTTTTAATATGTATTCATACACTTTTGAAAGACTTCAAGACACTTATCAAAATACTTCTACTTAACAAAAATTCTTACAATTACTTCCTCGTTCAGTTTCATCAACAATTCTACTCGTATGCACCCGTATTCGTACTCGTACAATACACAGCTTTTAGATGTATGTACTATTGGTATATACACTCTAATGATCAGCTCTTAGCAGCCCATGTGAGTCACCTAAAACATGTGGGAACCATCATTTGGCAACTAGCATAAAATATCTCATAAAATTACAAAAATATGAGTAATCATTCATGACTTATTTACATGAAAACAAAATTACATATCCTTTATATCTAATCCATACACCAATGACCAAAAACACCTACAAACACTTTCATTCTTCAATTTTCTTCATCTAATTGATCTCTCTCAAGTTCTATCTTCAAGTTCTAAGTGTTCTTCATAAATTCCAAAAGTTCTAGTTTCATAAAATCAAGAATACTTCTAAGATTGCAAGTTTACTTCCAAGTTTTCTAAATCCATTCCAAGTAATCATCCAAGATCAAGAAACCTTTGTTACTTACAGTAGGTTATCTTTCTAATACAAGGTAATAATCATATTTAAACTTTAATTCAATTTCTATAACTATAACAATCTTATTTTGAGTGGAAATCTTACTTGAAATTGTTTTCGTGTCATGATTCTGCTTCAAGAACTTTCAAGCCATCCAAGGATCCTTTGAAGCTAGATCTATTTTTCTCATTTCCAGTAGGTTTATCCAAGGAACTTGAGGTAGTAATGATGTTCATAACATCATTCTATTCATACATGTAAAGCTATCTTATTCGAAGGTTTAAACTTGTAATCACTAGAACATAGTTTAGTTAATTCTAAACTTGTTCGCAAATAAAAGTTAATCCTTCTAACTTGACTTTTAAAATCAACTAAACACATGTTCTATATCTATATGATATGCTAACTTAATGATTTAAAACCTGGAAACACGAAAAACACCGTAAAACCGGATTTACGCCGTCGTAGTAATACCGCGGGCTGTTTTGGGTTAGTTAATTAAAAACTATGATAAACTTTGATTTAAAAGTTTTTATTCTGGGAAAATGATTTTTATTATTAACATGAAACTATATCCAAAAATTATGGTTAAACTCAAAGTGGAAGTATGTTTTCTAAAATGGTCATCTAGACGTCGTTCTTTCGACTGAAATGACTACCTTTACAAAAACGACTTGTAGCTTATTTTTCCGAATATAAACCTATACTTTTTCTGTTTAGATTCATAAAATAGAGTTCAATATGAAACCATAGCAATTTGATTCACTCAAGACGGATTTAAAATGAAGAAGTTATGGGTAAAACAAGATTGGATAATTTTTCTCATTTTAGCTACGTGAAAATTGGTAACAAATCTATTCCAACCATAACTTAATCAACTTGTATTGTATATTATGTAATCTTGAGATACCATAGACACGTATACAATGTTTCGACCTATCATGTCGACACATCTATATATATTTCGGAACAACCATAGACACTCTATATGTGAATGTTGGAGTTAGCTATACAGGGTTGAGGTTGATTCCAAAATATATATAGTTTGAGTTGTGATCAATACTGAGATACGTATACACTGGGTCGTGGATTGATTCAAGATAATATTTATCGATTTATTTCTGTACATCTAACTGTGGACAACTAGTTGTAGGTTACTAACTAGGACAGCTGACTTAATAAACTTAAAACATCAAAATATATTAAAAGTGTTGTAAATATATTTTGAACATACTTTGATATATATGTATATATTGTTATAGGTTCGTGAATCAACCAGTGGCCAAGTCTTACTTCCCGACGAAGTAAAAATCTGTGAAAGTGAGTTATAGTCCCACTTTTAAAATCTAATATTTTTGGGATGAGAATACATGCAGGTTTTATAAATGATTTACAAAATAGACACAAGTACGTGAAACTACATTCTATGGTTGAATTATCGAAATCGAATATGCCCCTTTTTATTAAGTTTGGTAATCTAAGAATTAGGGAACAGACACCCTAATTGACGCGAATCCTAAAGATATATCTATTGGGCCTAACAAACCCCATCCAAAGTACCGGATGCTTTAGTACTTCGAAATTTATATCATATCCGAAGGGTGTCCCGGAATGATGGGGATATTCTTATATATGCATCTTGTTAATGTCGGTTACCAGGTGTTCACCATATGAATAATTTTTATCTCTATGTATGGGATGTGTATTGAAATATGAAATCTTGTGGTCTATTGTTACGATTTGATATATATAGGTTAAACCTATAACTCACCAACATTTTTGTTGACGTTTAAAGCATGTTTATTCTCAGGTGAATACTAAGAGCTTCCGCTGTTGCATACTAAAATAAGGACAAGATTTGGAGTCCATGTTTGTATGATATTGTGTAAAAACTGCATTCAAGAAACTGATTTCGATGTAATATATTTGTATTGTAAACCATTATGAAATGGTCGTGTGTAAATAGGATATTTTAGATTATCATTATTTGATAATCTACGTAAAGCTTTTTAAACATTTATTTATGAAATAAAGGTTATGGTTTGTTTTAATAATGAATGCAGTCTTTGAAAAACGTCTCATATAGAGGTCAAAACCTCGCAACGAAATCAATTAATATGGAACGTTTTTAATCAATAAGAACGGGACATTTCAGTTGGTATCCGAGCGTTGGTCTTAGAGAACCAGAAAATTTGCATTAGTGTGTCTTATCGAGTTTGTTAGGATGTATTAGTGAGTCTGGACTTCGACCGTGTTTTCTTTAAAAATGATTGCTTAACATTTTTGTTGGAAACTATATATTATTAACATGTATATATTATGTGATATATTAATCTCTTAACATGTTTGATATTGTGTGATAGATGTCTACCTCTAGCACAAATCCCATTGACTCAACTAATAATAACGAAGAGTCGAATATATATTGGACTGATTCACAAGTTCCCGAAGAAGAACCGAAAGAAGAATCAGAACCGGAAGAAGAATCAGAACCGGAAGAGGAGGAATCGGAGGAGGAAATAGAACCGGTGGGGGAAAAAATAAAACGGTTAAGTAAAAGAAAATCCTCAACCAACCGGCCAAGGTTAATTATGGTCAATGGTGTTTCCGCCAAGGAAGCAAAATATTGGGAGGATTACCAATTCTCCGATGAATTGGATTCCGACGAGAATTCCGATGATGTTATAGAAATTACCTCAACTGAATTTAAAAAGGCAAAAGAAAATAATAAGGGAAAGGGCATAAAAATAGAGAAATCTAATTCCAACCCCGATGAACTTTATATGTATCGTCAACCCCCGAAGCCCTTAAGTTGTAACAATGACCCGGGAGCCTCTAAACCACCAGGTTTTTCTAAACCGTTGTGGAAAACGACAGCTCGTATTAGGGGAACATCATATATCACTAGAAACTTGGAAAAACGAACCAAAACCGAAGAAGAAGAAACGAGCGAGTCGGAATAAGATAGTTGTATTCGTGTGGTGTAATATATGTAATATAGTGTGCTTATGCTTTATGATATATGTAAAAATTGCTTGTATTAATAAGTATTTTTTTTTATGAATCTAACTCTTGTCTATTTTACAGTATAAAAACACAAAATGGATAGACAAACCAATATTTTAAGAGACCTACTCGGAGACATGATTGATGAAATCTTGTCTAGAGTCGGTCAGAATTCTTCGGCACAACTATTTACGGCGAAATCAGTTTGTAAGACATTCGAAGAACGTTCCAAGAATGTCTTGGTTTATAAGAGACTTTCGTTTGAAAGATGGGGAATATCACATTGGGAAACCCATAAGTTACGATGTGTTTACTTTGACGCATATATTGCGGGGAACCCAAATGCTATTCTACGCAACGGATTAAGAAATTATTTTGACTCAATGTATCCGAATATAGGACTTCATGATTTAGAAAAAGCGGCTAACATGCAACATAAAGAAGCATGCTATGCTTACGGGTTAGTAATGTTCGCTTCTCGCCAAAGTGAGAAAAAGAACATCGGGCTACAACTATTAAACAAAACATTCCCACAAGTGACGGAGTCGGTAATTGGGGTAAGAAATGAGGTTTTTAGGTTATTACGAGACTGTTGGTCATTACGTAACCCTCGTCCCTTTGATGACGTTACAACACGCTGTCTTATCAACGGTCATAACGGTTATGTTCCACAAGACCAAGGATGGGAAGTAGTCCTAGTAAAACCAGAATGTATGACTTGTTTCTGGACGTATGAATTACGTGTCTTTATTGCCTTTGCTGAATGACTTGTGTACTAGCTAGAATTATCTTCACAACTATCTTGTATCAAAGTTATTGTGTGCTATATTTCATGCTTTATGTAAAATAAGCGGTATTGTAAGTTTGTAAAATATTGTATAAAAGTTTGAACGCGAAATATTATTATAATCAGTTTTTCATATAGAATTGTAGTAGTTGAATTGTATATTAGCTACTAAGTATGAACTTAACGGGTAGGTACCTACCCGAATTTAAACTTATAAAACGCTAATATGAAGAAAAAGCTTTTATAAATGAGTTCATATTATGCTATGAAATACTATTAACTACTCTTAATATTCTGTATGATTAACTTGTTCCATTTGACTATTTTGAAGGAAATGGCACCGACTACTCGACACACCGTGAATATGAATGAAGAGGAATTCCGTACTTTTCTAGCTTCAAACATAGCTGCAGTACAGGCTGCGTTACATACCAACAATAACCTTGGATCTAGTAGTACAGGAAATCGTGTAGGATGCACCTACAAAGAATTCACTGCCTGTAAACCTTTGGAATTTGATGGAACCGAAGGACCGATCGGATTGAAACGGTGGACCGAGAAGGTCGAATCGGTGTTTGCCATAAGTAAGTGTACTGAAGAGGACAAAGTGAAGTACGCTACGCATACCTTCACAGGTTCTACGTTAACATGGTGGAATACCTATCTAGAGCAAGTGGGACAAGATGATGCGTACGCACTACCGTGGTCAGCATTCAAGCACTTGATGAACGAGAAGTACCGTCCCAGAACCGAGGTCAATAAGCTCAAGACAGAACTTAGAGGGTTACGAACCCAAGGATTTGATATTACCACGTACGAAAGACAATTCACAGAATTGTGCCTATTGTGTCCGGGAGCGTTCGAAGATGAGGAAGAGAAGATCGACGCGTTTGTGAAAGGATTACCGGAAAGAATCCAAGAATATATAAGTTCACACGAGCCCGCCTCCATACAACAGGCATGTAGAATGGCTCACAAACTAGTGAACCAGATTGAGGAAAGAATTAAAGAACAAACGGCTAAAGAGGCCAATGTGAAGCAAGTCAAAAGAAAGTGGGAGAAAAACGGTGATAAGAATCACCAATACAACAACAACAGCAATTACAATAATAATCGCAACAATTATCCCAACAATCGCAACATCAATCGCAACTACAACAAACGGCCCAACAACAACAACAACAACAACAACAACAACAACAACTACAACAATCATCCCAACAACAATAATAACCGCAACAACAACAACAATCAGAAGCAGCTATGCCAAAGGTGTGAAAAGTATCACTCGGGGTTCTGCACCAAATTTTACAACAAGTGTAAAAGAAATGGTCATAGCGCGGCAAAGTGTGAGGTCTACGGACCAGGGGTTAACAGAACGAAAGGAACAAATGGTGTCGGAACGAGTAATGGCGGAGCAAGTAGTGTCGGAGCAAGTTATGCCAATGTAGTTTGTTATAAATGTGGAAAACTGGGCCACATTATTAGAAATTGCCCGAACCAGGAGAACACGAATGGACAAGGCCGCAGAAGAGTTTTCAATATTAATGCGGTAGAGGCACAGGAAGACCCGGAGCTTGTTACGGGTACGTTTCTTATTGACAATAAATCTGCTTACGTTTTATTTGATTCGGGTGCGGATAGAAGCTATATGAGTAGATATTTTTGTGCTAAATTAAGTTGTCCATTGACGCCGTTGGATAGTAAATTTTTACTCGAATTAGCAAACGGTAAATGAATTTCAGCAGATAATATATGCCGGAATCGAGAAATTAAACTGGGTAGCAAAATATTAAAGATTGATTTGATACCAGTAGAGTTAGGGAGTTTTGATGTAATAGTTGGCATGGACTGGCTGAAGAAGGTGAAAGCAGAGATCGTATGTAATAAAAATGCAATTCGCATTGTACGAGAAGAAGGAGAACCCTTAATGGTGTACGGAGAAAAGGGCAACATGAAGCTACATCTTATTAGTAATTTGAAGGCATAAAAACTAATAAGAAAAGGTTGCTATGCTGTTCTAGCACACGTCGAGAAAGTACAAACTGAAGAAAAGAGCATCAATGATGTTCCCGTCGCAAAAGAATTTCCCGATGTATTTCCGAAAGAATTACCGGGACTACCTCCACATCGATCTGTTGAATTTCAAATAGATCTTGTACCAGGAGCTGCACCAATAGCTCGTGCTCCTTATAGACTCGCACCCAGCGAGATGAAAGAACTGCAAAGCCAACTGCAAGAACTATTAGAACGTGGTTTCATTCGACCAAGCACATCACCATGGGGAGCTCCTGTTTTGTTTGTCAAGAAGAAGGATAGTACATTTAGGTTGTGTATTGACTACAGAGAGTTGAACAAACTTACCATCAAAAACCGTTATCCACTGCCGAGAATTGACGACTTATTTGATCAACTACAAGGCTCGTCGGTTTATTCGAAGATCAACTTACGTTCTGGATATCATCAAATGCGCGTAAAGGAGGATGATATTCCAAAAACTGCTTTTAGGACGCGTTATGGTCATTACGAGTTTATGGTTATGCCGTTTGGATTGACTAACGCACCAGCTGTGTTCATGGACCTTATGAACCGAGTGTGTGGGTCATATCTTGACAAGTTTGTCATTGTTTTCATCGATGACATACTTATTTACTCAAAGAATGATCAAGAGCACGAAGAACATTTGAGAAAAGTGCTAGAAGTATTGAGGAAAGAAAAACTGTACGCTAAGTTTTCAAAGTGTGCATTTTGGTTGGAAGAAGTTCAATTCCTTGGTCACATAGTGAACAAAGAAGGTATCCAGATGGACCCGGCAAAGATCGAAACCGTTGAAAAGTGGGAAACCCCAAAAACTCCGAAGCATATACGTCAATTTTTAGGATTGGCTGGTTACTACAGAAGATTCATCCAAGATTTCTCCAAAATAGCAAAACCCTTGACTGCATTAACGCATAAAGGGAAGAAATTTGAATGGAAGGATGAACAAGAGAAGGCATTTCAATTATTGAAGAAAAAGCTAACTACGGCACCTATATTGTCATTGCCTGAAGGGAATGATGATTTTGTGATTTATTGTGACGCATCAAAGCAAGGTCTCGGTTGTGTATTAATGCAATGGACGAAGGTGATTGCTTATGCGTCTAGACAATTGAAGATTCACGAGCAAAATTATACGACGCATGATTTGGAATTAGGCGCGGTTGTTTTTGCATTAAAGACTTGGAGGCACTACTTATATGGGGTCAAAAGTATTATATATACCGACCACAAAAGTCTTCAATACATATTTTATCAGAAACAACTGAATATGAGGCAGCGTAGGTGGATTGAATTATTGAATGATTATGACTTTGAGATTCGTTACCACCCGGGAAAGGCAAATGTGGTAGCCGACGCCTTGCGCAGAAAGGACAGAGAATCCATTCGAGTAAAATCTATGAATGTAATGATTCACACTAACCTTACTACTCAAATAAAGGAGGCGCAACAAGGAGTTTTAAAAGAGGGAAATTTAAAGGATGAAATACCCAAAGGATCGGAGAAGCATCTTAATATTCGGGAAGACGGAACCCGGTATAGGGCTGAAAGAATTTGGGTACCAAAATTTGGAGATATGAGAGAAATGGTACTTAGAGAAGCTCATAAAACCAGATACTCAATATATCCTGGAACGGGGAAGATGTACAAGGATCTTAAGAAACATTTTTGGTGGCCAGGTATGAAAGCCGATATTGCTAAATATGTAGGAGAATATTTGACGTGTTCTAAGGTCAAAGCTGAACATCAGAAACCATCAGGTCTACTACAACAACCTGAAATCCCGGAATGGAAATGGGAAAACATTACCATGGATTTCATTACTAAATTGCCAAGGACTGCAAGTGGTTATGATACTATTTGGGTAATAGTTGATCATCTCACCAAGTCAGCACACTTCCTGCCAATAAGAGAAGATGACAAGATGGAGAAGTTAGCATGACTGTATTTGAAGGAAGTCGTCTCCAGACATGGAATACGAATCTCTATTATCTCTGATAGGGATGGCAGATTTATTTCAAGATTCTGGCAGACATTACAGCAAGCATTGGGAACTCGTCTAGACATGAGTACTGCCTATCATCTACAAACTGATGGGCAGAGCGAAAGGATGATACAAACGCTTGAAGACATGCTACGAGCTTGTGTTATTGATTTCAGAAACAGTTGGGATCGACATCTACCGTTAGCAGAATTTTCCTACAACAACAGCTACCATTCAAGCATTGAGATGGCGCCGTTTGAAGCACTTTATGGTAGAAAGTGCAGGTCTCCAATTTGTTGGAGTGAAGTGGGGGATAGAAAGATTACGGGTCCGGAGATAATACAAGAAACTACCGAGAAAATCATCCAAATTCAACAAAGATTGAAAACTGCTCATAGTCGACAAAAGAGCTACGCGGACAGTAAAAGAAAAGATATAGAGTTTGAAATTGGAGAAATGGTCATGCTTAAGGTTTCACCTTGGAAAGGCGTTGTTCGATTTGGTAAACGGGGGAAACTAAATCCAAGGTACATTGGACCATTCAAGATTATAGATCGTGTCGGACCAGTAGCTTACCAATTGGAGCTACCTCAACAACTCGCGGCTGTACATAACACTTTCCACGTCTCAAATTTGAAGAAATGTTTTGCTAAAGAAGATCTCACTATTCCGTTGGATGAAATCCAAATCAATGAAAAACTTCAATTCATTGAAGAACCCGTCGAAATAATGGATCGTAAGGTTAAGAGACTTAAACAAAACAAGATACCGATTGTTAAGGTTCGATGGAATGCTCGTAGAGGACCCGAGTTCATCTGGGAGTGTGAAGATCAGATGAAGAAGAAATACCCACATTTATTTCCAGAAGATACATCAACACCTCCAACTGCTTAAAATTTCGGGATGAAATTTATTTAACGGGTAGGTACTGTAGTGACCTGAACTTTTCCATGTTTATATATATATTAAATGAAATTGTTATTTACATGATTAAGTGTTTCCAACATGTTAAGCAATCAAACTTGTTAAGACTTGATTAATTGAAATAGGTTTCATATAGACAATTGACCACCCAAGTTGACCGATGATTCACGAACGTTAAAACTTGTAAAAACTATACGATGACATATATATGGTTATATATATAGTTAACATGATTTTATTATAAGTATGTATCTCATTAGGTATTTTAACAATGAGTTATATACATAAAAATGAGACTATTAATTTAAGAAACTCGAAAACGATATATATAACGATTATCGTTATAACAACGTCTTACTAGGTACATATGAATCATATTAAGATATTGATACACTTGGTTAATTATGTTAAATGATAAGTAAATATATTATTAAGTGTATTAACAATGAAATACATATGTAAAAATAAGACTACTAACTTAATGATTTCGAAATGAGACATATATGTAACGATTATCGTTGTAACGACATTTAACTGTATATATATCATACTAAGATATATTATATATCATAATATCATGATAATATAACAATTTAACATCTCATTTGTTATAATAAATAATGGGTTAACAACATTCAACAAGATCGTTAACCTAAAGGTTTCAAAACAACATTTACATGTAACGACTAACGATGACTTAACGACTCAGTTAAAATGTATATACATGTAGTGTTTTAATATGTATTCATACACTTTTGAAAGACTTCAAGACACTTATCAAAATACTTCTACTTAACAAAAATGCTTACAATTACATCCTCGTTCAGTTTCATCAACAATTCTACTCGTATGCACCCGTATTCGTACTCGTACAATACACAGCTTTTAGATGTATGTACTATTGGTATATATATACTCCAATGATTAGCTCTTAGCAGCCCATGTGAGTCACCTAACACATGTGGGAACCATCATTTGGCAACTAGCATAAAATATCTCATAAAATTACAAAAATATGAGTAATCATTCATGACTTATTTACATGAAAACAAAATTACATATCCTTTCTATCTAATCCATACACCAACGACCAAAAACACCTACAAACACTTTCATTCTTCAATTTTCTTCATCTAATTGATCTCTCTCAAGTTCTATCTTCAAGTTCTAAGTATTCTTCATAAATTCCAAAAGTTCTAGTTTCATAAAATCAAGAATACTTCCAAGATTGCAAGTTTACTTCCAAGTTTTCTAAATCCATTCCAAGTAATCATCCAAGATCAAGAAACCTTTGTTACTTACAGTACGTTATCTTTCTAATACAAGTTAATAATCATATTCAAACTTTAATTCAATTTCTATAACTATAACAATCTTATTTCGAGTGGAAATCTTACTTGAAATTGTTTTCGTGTCATGATTCTGCTTCAAGAACTTTCAAGCCATCCAAGGATCCTTTGAAGCTAGATCTATTTTTCTCATTTCCAGTAGGTTTATCCAAGGAACTTGAGGTAGTAATGATGTTCATAACATCATTCTATTCATACATATAAAGCTATCTTATTCGAAGGTTTAAACTTGTAATCACTAGAACATAGTTTAGTTAATTCTAAACTTGTTCGTAAATAAAATTTAATCCTTCTAACTTGACTTTTAAAATAAACTAAACACATGTTCTATATCTATATGATATACTAACTTAATGATTTAAAACCTGGAAACACGAAAAACACCGTAAAACTGGATTTACGCCGTCGTAGTAACACCGCGGGCTGTTTTGGGTTAGTTAATTAAAAACTATGATAAACTTTGATTTAAAAGTTGTTATTCTGGGAAAATGATTTTTATTATGAACATGAAACTATATCCAAAAATTATGGTTAAACTCAAAGTGGAAGTATGTTTTCTAAAATGGTCATCTAGACGTCGTTCTTTCGACTGAAATGACTACCTTTATAAAAATGACTTGTAGCTTATTTTTCCGAATATAAACCTATACTTTTTCTGTTTAGATTCATAAAATAGAGTTCAATATGAAACCATAGCAATTTGATTCACTCAAAACGGATTTAAAATGAAGAAGTTATGGGTAAAACAAGATTGGATAATTTTTCTCATTTTAGCTACGTGAAAATTGGTAACAAATCTATTCCAACCATAACTTAATCAACTTGTATTGTATATTATGTAATCTTGAGATAGCATAGACACGTATACAATGTTTCGACCTATCATGTCGACACATCTATATATATTTCGGAACAACCATAGACACTCTATATGTGAATGTTGGAGTTAGCTATACAGGGTTGAGGTTGATTCCAAAATATACATAGTTTGAGTTGTGATCAATACTGAGATACGTATACACTGGGTCGTGGATTGATTCAAGATAATATTTATCGATTTATTTCTGTACATCTAACTGTGGACAACTAGTTGTAGGTTACTAACGAGGACAGCTGACTTAATAAACTTAAAACATCAAAATATATTAAAAGTGTTGTAAATATATTTTGAACATACTTTGATATATATGTATATATTGTTATAGTTTCGTGAATCAACCAGTGGCCAAGTCTTACTTCCCGACGAAGTAAAAATCTGTGAAAGTGAGTTATAGTCCCACTTTTAAAATCTAATATTTTTGGGATGAGAATACATGCAGGTTTTATAAATGATTTACAAAATAGACACAAGTACGTGAAACTACATTCTATGGTTGAATTATCGAAATCGAATATGCCCCTTTTTATTAAGTCTGGTAATCTAAGAATTAGGGAACAGACACCCTAATTGACGCGAATCCTAAAGATAGATCTATTGGGCCTAACAAACCCCATCCAAAGTACCGGATGCTTTAGTACTTCGAAATTTATATCATATCCGAAAGGTGTCCCGGAATGATGGGGATATTCTTATATATGCATCTTATTAATGTCGGTTACCAGGTGTTCACCATATGAATGATTTTTATCTCTATGTATGGGATGTGTATTGAAATATGAAATCTTGTGGTCTATTGTTACGATTTGATATATATAGGTTAAACCTATAACTCACCAACATTTTTGTTGACGTTTAAAGCATGTTTATTCTCAGGTGAATACTAAGAGCTTCCGCTATTGCATACTAAAATAAGGACAAGATTTGGAGTCCATGTTTGTATGATATTGTGTAAAAACTGCATTCAAGAAACTGATTTCGATGTAACATATTTGTATTATAAACCATTATGTAATGGTCGTGTGTAAACAGGATATTTTAGATTATCATTATTTGATAATCTACGTAAAGCTTTTTAAACCTTTATTTATGAAATAAAGGTTATGGTTTGTTTTAAAAATGAATGCAGTCTTTGAAAAATGTCTCATATAGAGGTCAAAATCTCGCAACGAAATCAATTAATATGAAACGTTTTTAATCAATAAGAACGGGACATTTCATGTGGCCCTTCATTTTGTAGGATAGGTCATTGAAACAATAGAAGAACATAACATTAACGCAGCCGCCCGTGTCAATGAGGATGCTGTTAATGTATTGGCCACACTCTGGCAAGTAACCTTCCACAACCAATGGGGCACATTTTCTTTCATAAATGGGGTTGCACGAAAGGAGCACCTTAAGACCCCGTTTTTCTAAACATGACACTTGGGGCGTCACACGGAGTCAAAGGATAGGTGTTTAATCTTTAAAACGCATCTACATAGTTACGTATGACTTAAAATGGTTTAAGATTTGAGTTTTGGGTGCAAACTGGTGAATCGTCACATTTGAAAGGGGAGTATCGCGTCCCAGTACGTCGCGGAACGCGACATAAGTGATTGAAATGCGACGGCTTGAAAAACCCCTCTCCTGACCAACTTTTCGCATTTGGTTAACTTTATCATGTATTGGGCATCGCGATACGCAACATCTTGTCACGAAACGCGACAGGCTCACTGAACTGACTATTTTAACCCGTTCTTAAAAGGGATTTCGAGGGTGTTTTGGTCTTTTCACTTGTTGAACGGTTTGAGGCCACAAAACCTGATCCAATCTCATTTGGATCTCATTCTTCACCCACTCAAACACTCCCATCCACTTTTAGAGAGAGAGAAAAGAGTTTAGAGAGATAGAGAGCTTGATTTGGAGAAGAAGGAGTTGATTTCTCACCAAAGCTCGAGTATTAAAGTTGTTCATCTCGCTCCTAGCTATGTTTTGGTTGTTGTGGTAAGTTCTAACTCCGAATTTCATTGTTTGATTTTATATTCAAGTTAGGGTTTTGAGCTAGTTAATGGTGAAACCCATTTAGATGATGAAGTGGGTTTATGGTGACTAGTTATTGTTGATACTTGGCGGGTTTCGGGTTGGTTGACGTTTTAGCCATGATTATGCTTTGATTTGGGTATAATCAGTAGTGTTAGTGATTATGGAAGTATTGGAACCCATTTGGGTGTATTTGAGTTGACTAATTTTAAAATGGGTCAAAATTAGGGTTTAGGTGTCAATTTTGGCAATATAAGTGTTTAACACTTATGATTTGGTTTAATTGGTGTATTAGGACCATTCTCACTTGTGTTAGTGATTATTGGTTAGTTTAGACGTGGTTTGTGCTTGGAAGTGCATTCGGGTCATAATTGCACTAAGAGTCAATTTGGGTTGGTTTGTAAATCCACCCTAATTGTGTTGTTTGTGATGTGATAAATGGAATAGGTACTTTCCATTGGCGATTGCAGATTGTGGTTTGCATCCATCAAGACTTCAAGGTGAGTGTCAATATACTATGTGCATATGTATGTATAGGATGGGTGCGGGTTGGGTGAAGTGATCCTCGCTATAGAGCTCACTTCACATGTAGGTGGATTTGATGGACTTGTGTATAGGTCCAATTAGCACGGTTGTGCGTTTTGTTTAACTACCTTTGGCGAGGAGCACACTTCGTGTGTATGTTATCACATAGGTTTATGATGTGGATTTAAATAACCCCGATGGCAAAGGGTTGGTATTGAGTTGCGGTTGAGTAACCCCGATGATGTGGATTCGTATAATCCCAGGACCGTGGGTTTGATTTGGGAGGTGAATCACGTGTGGTGCGGATTCATGATGATGCCTGTAGATTCGATCATCATATTGAGGTAGTGGTCATGTGTGGTGCGGATTCACTAAGGCTCGTGTAGTTTCGGCCAACCTCGATGTTCTGTGGTAATGGTGTATCTTAGGAGATACACACATAAAAACATCATTTTCATACAGAAAACTCGATCAAAGAGCACAAAAGATAACTAAATTTGGCAGTTTTCAGAGTTTTTCGCCCAGCGTATAGCAGGCCGCCCAGCGTCAAGCATAAGCCCTGCAGGCAGCTTCTATGCATAAGCCCTTTAACTCAGCGCATGAACGGCACACAGCCATGTCAGCACACGCCACCGACATTCCGGATACTTCACGTAACAGAACCATTCAGTGATTGACACGTGTATCCCGTGAATTTCGGACATTCTACGCCTATAAATAGACCCCCTGGGTCACCACATTTCACATCATTCTAATCTGAACTTCAGTCAGAGAGAAGTACACTTTCTCTCTCACACAGTTCTTTCTCACTCTAAACATACATTAGCCACTTAGCAGCAGTACGCTAGACGGATCATCACAGATTGATCCACAGATTGATTGAGGCCACCCCACAGATCTTACATATGTTTTCCAGGTCTGCAGAGATAATTTCTCGAGGGCAAACAATAATCAACAGTATACACCACACGCTGAGCATCTATTTTCTTGTACTAGTACCTTACAGTCGCTATACGGAAAATCGTACCAACAAATGGCACCACCCGTTCTAAAGAACCACTAAACTTTCAAGAGCACCAAAAGGCGTAATTGTCAGATGGCACCCATTGAAGCAAACATGATACATTCATGGCAAGCTGGACAACGGAGAAAAGCAGAAACATTAGAGGACTGGAAACAAGAAATGATTGCTTTTCCTTCCATGTTTAACACCAATCCATCTGACGCTCCTGTAGTGATTGAAGCTCGAATGGAAAATTATATTGTTGGAGGAATATATACTGATACCGGAGCAGGGGCAGATATCATGTATGAACATTGTTTTATACAACTACCGGACAGAGTTAAGGAAAAGCTAAAGGACACATTTGTTCCCTTAGCAAGTTTTGCTAATAATCCATCATGGTCAGAAGGAAGCATAGTTTTAGAAGTAGTATTGGGAAAAACGCCATTTAAAAGAACTGCTCATATCGAATTTTTGGTTGAGAAAGCAAATTCGCAGTATAATGTCATTTTAGGACGATCAGCCATGATGACATTCGGAGCTGTGACGTCAACGGTACAAGGAATGATGAAATTTCCCACACCAGCTGGCATTGCCACGCTGTACGCTGAACGGAGAAGACCAATAGAATGTGTACAAATAAACAGAACAGCTGTTAATCCAATCATCCATGAAGATGGGTCAATATCACCAAATCCAGAGTTTCCAGATCAGAAAATCATAATTGGAAACACAATAACAAAAGAAACAAAAGAAAAGCTTTACAAAATCTTGGCCATAAATTTGGATGTTTTTGCATGGCAAGATTCTGATATGACTGGAGTACCACGTCATGTAGCTGAACATAAGCTTGGTGTGAATCCTAATATCCCACCAGTATGTCAAAAGAAAAGAGGCATGGCTCTTGATCGAACAAAATTTCTCAGAGAAGAAGTTAAAAAATTGATGGATGCTGGAATATTGAGGGAAGTAAAATCCAGACATGGGTAGCAAACCCGGTTATGGTAAGAAAGCCAGATAATTCATGGAGGATGTGTGTAGACTTCACAGATTTAAATAAAGCATGTCCAAAAGACAATTATCCATTACCAAAAATCGATTGGAAAGTGGAGTCTGTAAGTGGGTATCTGTTTAAATCCTTTTTGGATGCATTCAAGGGATATCATCAAATCCCAATGGCAATACGTGATCAAGATAAAACAGCATTCCACACACCAGATGGAATTTTTTGCTATATCATGATGCCTTTCGGATTGAAGAATGCAGGGGCAACTTACCAGCGCGTAATTGATAAAGCATTTAAAGGATCAAATAGGTAAAAATGTAGAAGCCTATGTTGATAACATTGTTATCAAGAGCCATACAGAAGACAGTATGCTCAGAGATACTCTTGAAACGTTTGAATCATTACGAAAGGTTAATATGAAATTGAATCCTAAGAAGTGCACTTTTGGTGTAGAAGAAGGCAAATTCTTAGGTTATATTGTTACAGAGAGGGGAATCAAGGCTAATCCAAAAAAGATTCAAGCAATTGAAAATATGGTATCTCCTAAAACAAAGAAAGAAGTTCAAAGCCTGAATGGAAGATTGGCAGATTTAACAAGGTTTCTATCAAGAGCAGCAGATCGATCACTACCATTTATGAAGGTTTTAAAGAGCTGTTTGAACAAAAAAGATTTTAAATGGATAGAAGAAGTAGAAAAAGCTTTTCAGGATATTAAGCAACTCTTGAAAGAATTACCTACTTTAACTGCACCAATAGAAGGAGAAACGTTAATTTTGTTTTTGGCTGCTTCCGCAGAGGCCATCAGTTCGGTCTTGATTGCAGAACGGAAGGGAAAACAAATGCCTATATACTTTGTCAATAAAGTATTGCAACAAAGTGAAGTTAATTATCCACCAATTGAAAAATTGGTGTATGCTTTAACACACACAGCTAGGCGACTCAGACGATACTTTCAAGCACATTCAATCCTGGTAATGACAGACCAGCCAATAAAATATATTTTGAGAAATCCAGAGTCATCAGGATGATTAGCAAAATGGGCAATTGAATTGGGAGAATATGAAATAAATTTTTCGCCTCGACATGCAGTTAAAGGTCAAATTTTGGCAGATTTTTTATTAGAAACAACAGAAAAGGTCGATCATCCGCAAAACGTTAAAGCTAGCAATCATGTTTGGGAATTGCACACTGATGGTGCATCAAGTGAGGAAGGTGTTGGTGCAGGGTTAGTACTTACTAGTCCAGAAGGTGAAGAGCATACGTATGCAATGAGGTTTTGTTTCTATGCATCTAACAATGAAGCAGAATATGAAGCATTGCTTTCTGGCCTCCGCATAGCATCAGAAATGGGAATAAAACATTTGCGTGCATATGTTGATTCTCAAATTTTAGCACAGCAGGTTAATGGAGGGTTTGAAGCTAAAGATGTCTCCATGAAACAGTATTTGCAATTAGTTGAGAAAATATCAAAAAAAATTGAGATCTTAGAGGTTGTGCAGATACCAAGAAATAAAAACAAGAAGGCAGATGTTTTGAGCAAATTAGCAACATTAACATTTGATCATTTGCTCAAGAAATTTTTGGTGGAGGTCTTAAAAGATAAATCGGTTGATGAAAAGGCAGTGGTTGCAACAGTTGGAGAAAGGGAACCATGTTGGATAACCCCCTATGTGAAATATTTGTAGGACGGAACACTGCCAACAGATGCCATGGAAGCAAGACGGATAAGAGTTAGTGCCCCACTTTACGTTCTGGAAAATGGAATACTTTATAAAAAATCCTTCAGTGGACCAAATTTAAGGTGTTTAACACCACAGCAAGCAATTGATGTAGTCAAGGAAATGCATGAGGGATTATGTGCACAACATTCCGGTTATAGAACTATAGTTGGACGGATTATACGACAAGGGTATTATTGGCAGTCAATTTACAAAGACATGTGATGCTTGCCAGCGGCATGGAACCGTACAGCGCTTATCCAAGTATGATTTAATTTCAGTATCATCAGCATGGCCATTTTGTAAATGGGCAATTGACATAGTAGGCCCATTTCCAAGAAGTGTGGGAAATGCAAAATTCTTGGTTGTTGCAAATGATTTCTTCAGTAAGTGGGTTGAAGCGAAGGTATTGGCAAAAATAACTGGGGAGAATATAAAGAAATTCGTGTGAAACGATATTGTGTGCAGATATGGATTACTAAATGAAATTGTCAGTGATAACGGAAAACAGTTTGCAGATAACCCCTTCAGAAGTTGGTGTGAAGAGCTAAACATCAAACAAACATTTACCTCAGTTGCTCACCCACAGGCCAATGGGCAAGTTGAAGTAACAAACAAAGAAATTGTAGCCGGCATAAAGGCTAGGTTGGGTTTGAGTCAGACTAAGTGGGTAGATGAAGTGCCATATGTATTGTGGGCTCACCGCACAACTCCAAAACGGAGCACGGGTGAAACACCATTCAGTTTGGTATATGGCACCAAGGCAGTGATACCAGCAGAAATCCATTTTCCAACACAAAGGATTTTGGCATTTGATAAACAAAATAATTCATCCATCTTACGTGAAAACTAGAATTTATTGGAAGAAAGGCAAATCATGGTCGCCATCCGTCAAGTGGATGCAAAACAGAAAATGGCAAAATATTACAACAAACGAGTCAGATATGTAAAATTTAAGGAGGGGGATTTAGTGTAAAGAGATAATGAGGCAAGTAGGCAGGAAAAACAAGGGAAGTTGGGACCATGCTGGGAAGGCCCATATAAAGTTGTAAAAGCAAATCCTAATGGGTCATATACCCTCTCAGCGCCCTCCGGCGAAGAAATTCCACGAACATGGAGTGCAATGAGTTTAAAGAAATTTTATGCGTAGTATTAAATGTTCAAATAGCTTGATCAACTATTTAGAGCATGAGATGCAATCATAAATGTAAAAATTTCTTTAAAGAAATAAGAATTCAGAAAAATTTCTTATGGCATATTATTCATAATTTTTATCTGGCCAAGGATTTTAATCAGATGTCACAGAGCTGTGTGTCATCCCTGCCCGCAAAAGAGAAGTCTTTTCCTCGGTGGCAGAAGTTCAATCATAAACAAAAGATTGAAATGGCAGCGGATAATATAGAACTCCGCTGAACATTCAGGCAATAGAATGTATCTACGACCGTCATGATGTAAAAATTATACAAACAGTATATGACTAGTCATAATTTTGATTGTTCAAATCAAACATATAAAGCTTTGACAAAATCATCAGCAAAGTAAAAAACATTTATATACATTACATAATCAACAGATAACACAAGCAATACATATTACAACTTCAAATTTAGAACATCGTCTACCGATATAGCAGCATTATTACATAAATTCTCTAATTCAGGAAAAGACATATGTTCTATTTCATCACCAAGCACTTTAAGTCTATCTTCTGCATCTGGCTTCAACTGAGATATAAGAGACTCCGGCAACGACTTTGGAAAGTCAGGTATATCATTTTTTAACCTCTCAAGAAACCGTATCCGGTCAGCGTCCAGCGCAACAGTTATAAATTCGTTAAATGGCTTAGCTAACTTCTTCACAATTTTCGAAACACCTTCAATCAGACGCCTGGTTTCATTCTGGCTTGATTCCAACTGTTCTCTTAATGAAGATTCAGATTGAGTTAATGTCCCAATCTTGTGAAGATACCATTTTTCGTTGGTGGCCAATTCAACATAACGAGCCTCAGCAGCATTCTTTGCAGCAACAGCAGCATCTAACTCAAGCTCTGCAGCTTTCAGAGCCTCTGTGTTTTTCTCAATTTTTTCAGACTTGTCACGATGCACTTGGTCAGAACGCTCTAAACGCCTTAGATTATTGAATTCAGATGCAATATTCTAAATAATGCCTTGTGCTTGACATTTTCGAGCGTCACCATCATATAAACTCTCAAAGAATTTAATAAGTGAAGGCGACAGCATCGCTTCAAGATACTTCATAAAATCCTCATAATTACCAGGAGGACCAGCTAAGAGAGTTGTTAAGCCAGTAGTATCTAAATTGGGAATGCTAATTTGTGAACTGCTTTCCCTTATTCTGCTACGCTGAGCGGTAGGCGGAAGAGCAAGTTTCTTCTGTGCTTCTTCTTTCACTGTCAGGGCTGAATTAAAATAACAGTTGTTATTCAAGAAGTTTTTCCAATCCAGAAAAGAAGATTCGCAATTCAATATTGCATATTTATCAGGATCAACATTATAACAGCCACCATTGCTAGGCATATGGAAAAAGCAATAAAGGTTTTCTTCTACTATTGATTCAAAAGAGAGGTTACCAGCAGCATGACGTTTTCTCGAGTTTGCTCGATTTAAAGGAACATCATCATCATCCTCAAGCTCATTTTCACATAAACTATTCTCGAGCGTCTCATCAACCAATTTTTCAGATCTAAATTGCAGTTCATTAAATCTGGTGTAACGCAGAGCGGCGAGCGGAGTAATCACTAAAAAGCATAAGTATACAGTAATTATTATACAGATAATAACAATAGACAACCAAATTCTAATCAGATTATACCTTTGTTTTTCACCATAACAATGGCACAGCCACGTGTTTCTGCATCCCATTCAGCATTAAGGGAGTAAAGAGAGAGCATATGTTCTGGATAATGACGATTTGGAATCCTCTCTTTTTTAATTACATTTAATACTTTTCGTTCTTCAGATGTTAACCTTGGATGAATAACTTTGGGAGGATCAAGCGATGTACGCCAATAACTAGCTTGCAGGAAATCATTGGGGATAACTTCGCTATTAATAAAGAAGAATGTACTCTGCCAATTCTCATTTGTGTCACCAGAATTAAGCAAAAATCCATCCAGAGTAAGATAAAACCATCCTTTATAATAACATTTTATGGTTGCAAGATTAGAAAAAAGACGAACAGAGGGGGTAATATCTCGAGCCATACAATACATCTCGAACAGCATGATTTTACGAATGGACATAGGCTCAAATTGTCCAACGCTAACACCATAAAAACAGCAAACGTCCAAGTAAAATTTTGTAAAAGGAATACGAAGGTTAGAAAAGTGTAAAGCACGGCTGTAAATAGCAACCTTTCCAGAAGGAGGGTGACAGGCACGATCATGTGGGCCTGGAACAACAGCATCGGCGCAAAAAAATTTGGGAAAAGCAACTCTACACGATCGAGGTAGATTGAGGAAATTCTGCTTGGAATATCTTCAACATTAAAAATAGCCATTGATTGAGAAGTTAAGAAAGGAATTTTGTGACAAAAGTTTAAGGTAGATGGAGGAAATAAATTCAGATTGAAGTAAATATGACACAGTAAAATTGGGTATTAAATAGCAAACAGAAGATGGACAGCTGATGGTTAATCGCATGGTTGATATGCTACCACGTGTCGGATGTACAAAAATGTGGGAGAAGTAAAGTTAATTGAAAATGAAATTCAAATTTCAAAAAGGTACTTTCTGTAGGTCATGATCAAAAAGTAACTGACATAGCAGAAAAAGTTCGGCTACAGCAGATTATTATTCCCGAGGAAAAGGCATTACTTATTTTTTAGTTTAATGACTTTATTTTTTTACAAAAATAAAGACATTAAACTGGGGGGACTTAATGGTGTATCCTAGAAGATACACGCATAAAAACATCATTTTCATACAGAAATCTCGATCAAAGAGCACAAAAGATAACTAAATTTGGCAGTTTTCAGAGTTTGCCGTCCAGCGTACAGCAGGCCGCCCAGCATCAAGCGTAAGCCCTGCAGGCAGCTTCTATGCATAAGCCCTTTAACTCAGCGAGTGAACGGCACACAGCCATGTCAGCACACGCCACCGACATTCCGGATACTTCATGTAACAGAACCATTCAGTGATTGACACGTGTATCCTGTGAATTTCGGACATTCTACGCCTATAAATAGACCCCCTGGGTCACCACATTTCACATCATTCTGATCTGAACTTCAGTCAGAGAGAAGTACATTTTCTCTCTCACACAGTTCTTTCTCATTCTAAACATACATTAGCCGCTTAGCAGCAGTACGCTAGACGGATCATCACAGATTGATCCACAGATTGATTGAGGCCACCCCACAGATCTTACATCTGTGTTCTGGGTCTGCAGAGATAATTTCTTGAGGGCAAACAACAATCAACAGTATACGCACACGCTGAGCAGCTATTGTCTTGTACTGGTACCTTACAGCCGTTATACGGAAAATCGTAACAACATGTGGTATTGAAGATAGTAGTCGCGTGTGGTGCGGATTTAATAAGGCTCGTGTACTTTCGGCCAATCTTCATTTTGGTAATTTGGTATTTGGCTTTCGGTATTGGGTTAAGGGGTTAACCTTGGGCGGTTTACGCTTATAGATATATATATATATATATATATATATATATATATATATATATATATATATATATATATATATATATATATATATATTGTCTTATTGTTGTGTTGTAGCTAACCCTCCGGGTGTAGCTTGATGGCGTTGTACATATCGTTGTTGGTGTACTTTCATTTGTTGACTTTGGCTTGTTGTATAGCGATCGTACGGTATGCTTAGTTTAGCTTGCCTTTATGCTCGGACTCCGGTATGTGCTATTTGATTATTATTGTGTGGCGTGTCCATTTTATGCATATATATGCATGTAGTATATTCTCACTCACTAAGTGTTAACTTACCCTCTCGTTGACTTTATTTTTATAGGTTCGCATGATGGCGGCAAGGGTAAGTACCGGGACTAGTGAGCTAGCTTGTGATGCTTAGAAGACTTGGCTTTTGGATTTCATAGAATTGGGTAGTTCGTTCCCAATCACCATGCTCGGTATTTTGTTGGAAACTTATTAGTGTCTTTTGGTTATGTCAAACGGGTCTTGGATTGTATTCCCGTTTTGTGTTTCAACTTATGTAATAAATGTTTTAAAGTCGATTAAACTTGCCATTGTAATGAAGATGTTTTTTGGAAACATAATTGGGACCTAAATGTTGTAATTATTATTACGTTAAAAAGAAAAAAAATATGGGCCGGTTTAACGACGGGTTGGGTCGTTTCAATACGGCAGCAGTGGTTCCTTCTCAATCTCTTTCCATTTTTGCCACGAAAAGACATAGATGACCTTATCTTTCTCTGTACTTTCACTCTCTTTTTTGTATGTGCCAGATTCATCCTTCACTGGTTTCAAGCGCTTCAACTTCTAATGCTTGAGGCAATCAACTACCTTGTTAACCAATGCTTTACAACAATTGGTCTCATGTCCGAAATCATCATGGAAGTCGCAGAACTTAGATCTATCTCTCCGCGCATAATCGGACATGCGTGCTGGTTTCTGAAACGTTTTGGAGATAAGCTAAGTTACGTAGATCTCCTTTAAGCTTTCGGTAAGACTCCTGATTAATGCCTGCTTGTTTTCTAGTGTGTCGTTGTCCCTGTTCCTATGGTGTCGATGGTTGTTATTGTTCCATTGATATCCTCCCTGATACCTCTTGTCGCTGTGATTGTTACTATTGTGGTGGCGGTACGGGCTGGAGTCATGTTGGCTTCTTCCGAAGCTTCCTGACTGGTGAACGCCTCTAGGCGAATCGTATCCGTCGCGCCGGCCGTTTCCCGAACCACGATAGCCCGAGTACTTGGCGGTGTCTTCTTCAGCGCGCATGTACTCATGCACTTCCCTAATTACCTCCGCTAGCGTTTCGAGAGGGCGCTTCCGAAGTCTCTGCCACAGCGTTAAGTAACGTTCCCGGTAGATTCCATGTATGAAACCGGATACCTGTAGTGACTTAGCGCAATTAGGTATTTTAGCTACTTCCTGGCAGTATCTATCAATGAACTGTCCCAATGATTCCCTGCGTTCATGCTTGATGTCATGACACTCCACATGCGTTCTTCGAGTTGCGCGCATGTTGCGAAAGTTAAGCAGAAAGCGCGTTCGAAGATCATCATAGCAGCTGATAGCGAATGCAGGAAGGTTGTTAAACCATTGCCGAGCTACGCCTTCAAGCAGCGGAGGGAACTCCATACATTTCGTTTCGTCTGTCCAGCGCTGGTTTCGCGCTATTCCCTCGTATTTTTTCAAAAATTCATCCGGGTCCGAAAACCCATCGTAATACCCCAAGGTGAGTGGTATCACGGGAAGTGGCGTCGAAACATGGTTCAATATGTGTGCTGCAAATTTTTCCCCAGTAGGGGTGGTTTCAAAGGAGGGTTTGACGGGCACCCATTTCATTCCTGCGTACAGATTTTTGATCATGATTTCAGCCTTCCCAGGCTGTTCAAATTAGTGCACCATGTCGTCCGGCGCAGCACTCATTAAAGCATAGATCAGATTGGCTTGGTTGAGGGCGTGTTGTTCGCGCATTCAAGCTGGTGATTCGGTGGAAGTGTCTCTTCCTGCAGATGAAGTTCCTTGAGCGAAGGTGGTAGCGCTAGATCTTGGGGTTATTGGGGAAGCATCACTCCGCGGCGAGGGCGAAGGTCTCGCGCTTTGTGGGCCAACGGGACTGCTTGCATGGCTAGCGCTACTGCGCGTGGTTTCTGACGCGGGGTAGGTGGGGGTGAACCCCATGCTTGTGGTGTTCGAGGCCCATGGTATCGGCCTGATTGCTTTCGGGGTCTTGAAAGGAGATGTGGGTGCGCCAAGGGGAGATATCGGAGCGCCCCTTGGTGGCGCGTTCTCGGAGGTTCCTACAGGTCCTTTAGCTGCAGGCTTTGGTCCTGTGCGCGAGGTAGCTCGCGCTTGCGCAGGCTTAGGTACCTCTGGCTTGCTAGTCATTTCGATACCTGTTACTGTATTAAAAAGAAACAAGCGAGTTGTTAGCGGACATATAGAAAAAAGATCAAATCAAAACCTTTTAACTTGTATGTCCCACAGATGGCTCCAAATGATCAAGCATAGAATAATCGGGTCGGGTTCGGTCCATACTTGACATCAAAGAAGGGGGATTTAAGGGTCATTGAGTTTAACTCTCTGGTCCGGAGTACCGTGAATAACCCCTTACGAGATGAAGATCTCAGCAGGGGTGGTTAAACATAAACCCACCATCGACGGGTTAGCCGGTTAATAATGGCTCGCGCTAAGTTATATGATTTATGTTCATAGAACGTTACCTGTAGATCAAGAGTATGTCTAGTGGATGCTATTTATCCGGTAGCGCGGGTAGAAAGGCGCTACGTAGTAGGCGCTCGCTGTTAACAATATATGTGTGAATGTAGAAATGGATATCCAGCCCCTTGTGCTGTGGATTGAATCCGTTATTTATAGGGTGATCTTTTTTGTCTTCTATTGCCACATAATAAAGCTAAAAAGATCGTGGCCTGCCAATAGTACATCCTTAAGCGAGCTGACCCGACAAAAGTGAAAAGTGTTTTGTCGGACCTGACTCTTGTCTGCCAGGTGCCCTCTGCAAGCTACAACATCGCCTGACATGCATATGTCACCTTGGCGCTCGCGCGGTATCTGCGCTAGGTATGTGACTTCAGCGCTTGTTCCTCCAGCGCGCGACATAGGCATAGCTCATATGCTATTTGATGCGCTACACGAGCTGATCGGGTATGCGTATCATTATGGCTAGAAGAATTTGGTCATTAATAATGACTTGGTTGTCACTCGTTATATTTTTTAAGATAATAGCTATCAGATGATATTGTTTTCTCAATTTTAATTTTGTAAAAAGTGAGCTTTTTTTAGCTAAATTAGAAATTAACATCTTTCTGAGCAAATATTCCATAATATTATAGTTATTGTAAATTTAAAATATTTAATATTATTTTTTCATCCAATTTGCCCTAACGTATATGTACTAGTGTATGTTATATTCTACCGTCCTAAAAGGTTTTAGGAAGGACCAGAAATTACAATAGAACAAAAACATCTGATCAGTAACGCACTAAATTTTAAGTTTAAAATATAGAAGTTGTTTTCATCCGTCTCTAGAATTTGATCGTAGAATTTATTATTTTATTAGATAACTAATAAATAATGAATTGAAAATGTGATTTTTTGTTTCAAAAACATGTGTATCGGCAGGGACATGTTAGCCCTGTGTTGACTTTGTCAATCCATCCAGCGGTCCCCGGTAGCCCACTAGAGCCTGGCGAAACACCATCACCCATTTCCCCACAGCATGCCAAGCCCGATAAACGAACCTGCATTGTCATTGTTTCAATCTTCACATGCGTGGGATCAAGGAATCATTTAGGCCGGTAAGAATGGTTTTTGATCCAATTATTTGAAAAATCCTCACCTAGTGGGAATCGAACCCTCACCTCCCCTAAGGGAGAGTGAGTCATTCACCACTAGACTATTGGTCCATACTTTGAAAATGTGATATATACCGAAGGTTATTGGTTGTACAATTTACATAAGGTTGAGCCTAATCGCCTATCCCCAACGTATGGCTGATATGATGTCAACACAATCCTTATCCTAATAAACCCACCGTCCAATCATTAATTCATTGATTGTCTTTTAATTTGTTTAAAAATTACTAATATCGGTAGTATTTAACAAGGTTGGTGGTAGCTGCTAGTTACTTCGGGTGTAATGTTATGTTTTTATAGGCCTTTTTTTTGTTTGTTGTATTTATGATTTTTTTTTTAAACAACAGGATCATTCAGGGGACTTAATCACCCACGCGTTCATCTCTCGTAATTACATAGCCCGCCCTCAACTGCTGCCCAGAAGAAAACCCGGCCCATTCCGAAGGCATGGGCAGTAAAACCCTCTCCCCCACTGCCCCCGCAATGCGATGTGCGAAAGGTACCCTTATTTGAAATTCAAGTGTAAATGGCAACCTTGTGTGCAATGTTGCACTTCATGGGAGTCGAACTCCTAACCTCTCTCTAAGAGAGACAGACCACTACCGCTTGAGCTACAACACAAGGTTGTATTTATGATGATATTGATATTTTTCATTGTAATTATTTGCATTGTGTAGTAGTAAGTACCCACTTAACAATATTCAACGTTTGAGAGCTGTAATCAAGGAGTGTATGGCTAAGGAGTGCACGGCAAAGGAGTCTCGGCTATAGACAGATCACCAGAACCATGTTTAACATTCATGAAACCTACTACTAGTCATTTGGCCAAGCGATTTAACGCTTAATATACACATGTTGGCATTTTTTTTTAAACATCATGTTAAGAGTCTGATATTGCTCAAATTAGACATATCTTTAGTCACAATATCAAGCTCTATCGTTTTTTATTTCGTGTATAAACATAGTATTTTCGTTTGTATTCCATTTTATTGTAAAATAGTTAGAATCATTGTGTAATTGAAGAAATATGGAAGATTTTGGATGATACTACTCAGAGATCGAAAATAAGTCAAAAAGTTTATGAATAGTAAAGTGCGCTCAAGAGTGCGCTCAAGTGTGCGCTCAACTCACTCGTCCAAAATTTGATCAGAGAATTCTGGAGTTGTAGAAAAAGTGCGCGCTGCTACAGTGCGCTCGGCGCACTCCTTGACGCACTCCAGATGTAAAGCAGATTTGAACGCGTTTTGTCGAGATGTAAAGTTTAAACCGGGTAGGTGAGTAGTGCGCTTAACGCACCCCTAAATGTGCGCTCGGCGCACTCTACTTTCGGTGCAGTTTTTCTCCTTTATAAACCCCTGTCCAGCCTCATTCGCAATATACAAGTTTACAGTCATTTTTAGAGGCAAAGGTTGCGATTCAAGGTGATCCTTGGAGTAATCCAGGATCACCTAATACATCATTTCAATCCGAAATCAAGAATCATCAGGATCATCATCCAAGATTGCTTCAAAAGGTCGATTCTTGTTAGTTCAATGAATTCTATCTTTATTTTCAGTTTGTTATTGTCTTTAAATATGATTGTTAGCTAAGTTCTTGTTATGTTCATCTAGATAAATAACCGAGATGTTGAATGTTTACTTTTGATTGATTGTTCTTATGCATGATAGTTTGATGTTTGAATAAAAGAACCATTCTTGTTAAGTTTAATCTTTTCGATTCAATTAGTTAGTATACTTGTTCAACTAAGAAACACCATCTTGTTGATTTAGTATATCGATTTACACCTAGTGACAAGTGTTTGCCCGTCTTTTACCAAAAGGGGTAAGTTGCATTCAAACGATTAATCTATATAGGAATGTAAGAACGACTCTTGTAGATACTTTCGGATAGCTTAATTGATATGTGTAGTTGTCTAGGAGAACGATCTACAAGAGTATCTAGACAAAACGCGTTCAAATCTGCTTTACATCTGGAGTGCGCCAAGGAGTGCGCCGAGCGCCCTGTAGCAGCGCGCACTTTTTTTCTCTGATCAAATTTTGGACGAGTGAGCTGAGCGCACTCTTGAGCGCACTTTACTATTCATCAACTTTTTGACTTATTTTCGATCTCTGAGTAGTATCATCTAAAATCTTCCATGTTTCTTCAATTACACAATGATTCTAACTATTTTACAATAAAATGGAATACAAACGAAAATACTATGTTTATACACGAAATAAACAACGATAGAGCTTGATATTGTGACTAAAGATGTCTAATTTGAGCAATATCAAATCCCCCACACTTAACTCTTGCTTGTCCTCAAGCAAGTCTTATTTCAAACACTCGAATACAAAACACAAATATAAAACACACACATTTATTGGAGAACACAATAATAGGAATCACACTCACATGATATAATACACAAGTTTACACTAGTCACACGAAGTACACGAAACACACACGTTCTTTTGGAACACAAACTCACGCTATATGAAACACATGTTACACAATTGGGAATACACACTCGTTGAGGTACACACACAATATATGAAACACACGCACACATTTGGATTGCTCGTCAGAAATGAACTTTGTTGTAAGTTCCGAAAAATTTGGATTCTTAGGGAAAATTGGACCTTATGAAAACGTTTTATGATTTTAAAAATGTCATGCTAGTTTTTACACTAGACACGTTTTCCGGTTTTAACCTCAAATTCCGGTTGAGGGTAACTGAAAACCGAAGTCTCAGTCGGCGATTAGCAAGCTATCCGCCCCCATGATTGTAGTATCATGGAACTCTTAACCGGGTGCCCCCTGACGCGATATAAATATCGGTCTTTCATGACAATTTGTACATTTAAATCAAGGGTTAAAACTGAGAAGACTAAGCTATCACGTGGGACAGATCCTGCTCCAGCTTATGCACCGTAATCGGTCTTGCACTGGATAGCGACTTGGATTTGCCCTACCAAGTTTATTTTCGGGTTTGAAAGTTCAAGACTTTCCCTTCCCACTCTACCTTTATATCGTGATATGATATTGGTATGAAATGATATAGTTTAGGAAGTTTGCTATATCAAGTAAGGTAAAAATTTGGAAGACTTTACTCCTTTCAAGGATGGACTAGATGCATCCTTTCCGTTTAGTTACTTTTATTTCTTTTATTTTCAAGCCAAAAGTACTTTAATGGTTTTAACTTTGCAAAATTTTATGACAGTAATTCGAAAAGATTAGTAAAATCCCCCACACTTGGCTTTTTCGTTAAGACTTTTAGTTCAAAAATTTAAAATTTTTCATAAAATGCGAAAATAAGCCAAGTTGCATACATACCGTTTGAATACCCGCGAGAATTTATACCATCCCCACACTTAAGATTAAGTAATGCCCTTATTACTTAAAATCAGTAAAATTTAAATTCGAGAGGGCAATAGTGAGAAAAAAGGAGTTCGAAAAACCTAGGCATAAAGCCGAAGATCGTGGAATATAGGTGAGCGATGGCGTATCCTTCATTCCTTGATGTTCATCACACAAATTCTAATTTGATAGTACCTTAATGCCAGCATCACTAAAACCTTGAAACACATCGTGCACTTTTATTAACGCGTCATGCACTCGACTCGACCCCAAATTTAATGCCTAGTGGGGTTAAACTCCCCCACACTTTATTGGACGAGACGTGAAGTCGGTGGAAAAAGTTCCAAGAATCAGAATAGTGAGCCAATCATTTACACCTCGGGTGGTGTATATTATATGTGATAAATCCTTTTTTAGTGTCCCGAAAAAGGATAACCTAACCCAAGGGTTAACACATGACTCCCATCTAAGTGCGGTTTTCAGTAAAACTTTTATTCTTATTGGTGGATCTTGGTCAAATGGGTCTTTATAGATTGTGTTCCCCAAATTGACATCCTCTGGAATAAGCGTGGACCCGTTGTGAATCTCAACTATTGAGCGGAGCTCAATTTCCAGCTTCAATTCCTTTAATTCTTCACTTGTAGGTTCATAACCATTAGCCATGAGAACGAGTAGCAAACCGTCTTCCTCCTTTACCACAATCTCATCTATATAACTAGAAGAGTAAGAACGTAACTTGGGAAAATCCTGCAAAAGCTCAAAAAGTGAATCTAAACGAGTACATTTTTCAACAACCAGTTCGTCTTGCAAAATAGATTGTGAAGTTATAAGTTGTGGAGCTAGACTGGACTCTGTCACATTTGAATGTTCCGGAAACAGAATCAACGGTGAATAACGATCGGTAGCAAGTTGCATAGTGGGTAGGGGACTCGAATTTTTTATGTCCGGATTCATGCAGCATTGCCAAGACCCATAAAAACACGGGCAGAAACCTTCGACTATCATCCTCTCTTTCATAGACATGTTTTTAGTGTTAACCACAACTTCATGTTCTTCTTTCTCTTGGTACCCCTCGTTGGTAACACTAGGAGATAAATATAATTCGATTAGTTTTCTCCGTTCTACTCTCATTCTCTCACCCATTGTTATATTCCTGTGGTCAACCATTTCCCTGCAACTGACAAAAATTAAAAAAGAATAAAAGCACCGACACTAAACAGTGATAAAAATAATAAAATCTAAAAAAGAGAAAAAATCACAACTTAGTAAACAATTCTTATCTTGACAGAACTGTCCTCGGCAGCGGCGCCAAAAATTTGATGTGCGAAACGTGGTATATGAATTGTTGTATGAAAAATACCGGTTTTAAAGATTACACACACTAACGGGCAGTGTACCCGATCTTGTAGTAGTATAGATAATGATAAAATTCGTGTATCGTTCCAAGGACAGTTATATGTGCAAGTTAAGATTGTATAAACTAAATTGGGATTTAACTAGATAAAATAAAATCAAACAAATACAAGATATTGGATTGCCCTTTAACGATGGGCAAATCAATAAAGGAATAAGTTTAAAAGACAATATTTTTGGTATTTTAGATTTATAAAAAATGAAAAGATAGTTTTTATATCAAATTAAAGGAATATGCTCATCTACACTTTTTACCCTCGATATTGAATGTTATTATGGATTAAGACCGGATTGATTGACTATGCACGAGAATTAATTGATCGGTTTACCAAGAGTAGTCTTGCGCAAACATTCAAACGGGATTACACGATGCAAGTGATGTTCTTGTCATCTAAGACCTCCTATTTGTAATCAACTAATTCAACTAGTCTAAAGACTTAAATAATGATGTGTTGATCATGATCCACTCCTATGTCAACTAATGGTTTAGCTTAGTTCATCCCCTTGGTCCGGTTAAATGCTCAATTCACCCAACTCAAGTAATCAATTAAGTAATTAAGTGTAGTAATAGGATCCCTATAAACGTCACTAGATAAGGCAAATTTCTAACACCTATTAGCTATATGGAATTAAGTAGTGAAAATATGTATAACATATTCTAGGGAATTGATCGTTCTCCTAGACAACTACACATATCAATTAAGCTATCCGAAAGTATCTACAAGAGTCGTTCTTACATTCCTATATAGATTAATCGTTTGAACGCAGCTTACCCCTTTTGGTAAAAGACGAGCAAACACTTGTCACTAGGTGTAAATCGATATACTAAATCAACAAGATGATGTTTCTTAGTTGAACAAGTATACTAACTAATTGAATCAAAAAGATTAAACTTAACAAGAATGGTTCTTTTATTCAAACATCAAGCTATCATGCATAAGAACAATCAATCAAAAGTAAACATTCAACATCTCAGTTATTTATCTAGATGAACATAACAAGAACTTAGCTAACAATCATATTTAAAGACAATAACAAACTGTAAATAAAGATAGAATTCATTGAACTAACAAGAATCGACCTTTTGAAGCAATCTTGGATGATGATCCTGCTGATTCTTGATTCCGGATTGAAATGATGGATTAGGTGATCCTGGATTACTCCAAGGATCACCTTGAATCGTAACCTTTGCCTCTAAAAGTGACTGTAAACTTGTATATTGAGAATGAGGCTGGACAGGGGTTTATAAAGGAGAAAAACTGCACCGAAAGTAGAGTGCGCCGAACGCACATTTAGGGGTGCGCTGAGCGCACTATTCACCTACCTGGATTAAACTTTATAGCTCGATAAAATGCGTTCAAATCTGCTTTACATCTGGAGTGCGCCAAGGAGTGCGCCGAGCGCACTGTAGCAGCGCGCACTTTTTCTACAACTCCATAATTCTCTTATCAAATTTTGGACGAGTGAGCTGAGCACACACTTGAGCGCACTCTTGAGCGCACTTTACTATTCATCAACTTTTTGAATTATTTTCGATCTCCGAGTAGTATCATCCAAAATCTTCCATATTTCTTCAATTACACAATGATTCTAACTATTTTACAATAAAATAGAATACAAACGAAAATACTATGTTTATACATGAAATAAACAACGATAGAGCTCGATATTGTGACTAAAGATATGTCTAATTTGAGCAATATCAGAGTCATTGACTGGGGTCAAAAGTCACTCACCCGATCATATCCTGAACCACATGTCATGTGGAAACCTCGGATTAGCTGCCCAGAAGGCACAATCCAAAAAAACTCTCTAGTATAAACCCTAAATTAATCGCCCATAAGAAACAATTTGAGATGACTTCCTCTAGATTGAACACTCATTCCCATAAAAGCTAGATACCCCGGGTACCATTTGTGGAAAGTAATTATATTTACAAAATATTATGTCCAACATTCATATATGTATTTAGTCTTTAATTTAGTTTTGCTCTTATATTTGTCTTTCGCTGCTATTGTAATGCTACACTTCTTCTAATCTATTAATTTTTTCGTATTTAAAGAAGCTACAAATTCATTGTTATGAGCATTTTCCATCCATTTCGAAAGGGGAATTGATATATCCAACATCTAAATTACTCCTTCCACCATAAATTGTGCATTAGTAAGTTATGCTGTACAACTAAATAATGCATATATTTGATGGAAGAAGTAATTTGGATGGTGGATATATCATTTCTCATAAGTTTAAATAATCTTCTTAATGATTGCATTTACAATGTTGATTACAAAAGAAAATTTCAAGTCTATTTAACTGGACATTTATTTGCGCGTTGCGGCGTAAAATCATTTTCATGTAAAAATATTTAAGTATTCAACATTATTTTATTATGTATATATACATTATCTTATATACTAAACACTACCCAAACTTTGATCTTTTTTACATGTCGTTTATGTTTCTAACCTTTTTATAATATGCGCCTAACTTTTTTCCAAAGTGCTTCCGTCGTCTGAACGGTAGCTTTTCTATTTGTTGTGCATAGTAACCAGGGGTCGATCCTTGCTTCTTCTTTTCTTTTTTTTTTCTTTCTTTTTTTTTTTTTACAACTATTTTATAGTTGGTTTACACTTGTCTTTCATGTGTCACTTTTTTCTCTTTTTGCTATACAGGTGTTCCCCAATTTCTTAGCTTCTTTTCTCTTCCAATTTTTTTCTCAGTATCTCACCGACTAACATTATCTTCTTCTCTTTCTATACTCTAAACCGTTTTCTTCCATTGCATCCATCGATTGCCGCCGAATTTTTTTTCAGTCGTGTTTCATAACCTACCTGTTATCAGTCGTCGCTTACAGCATCAGGTATATATCTCCGATTTTTTCCTCTCAAGTTTGCCTTATTTGACTATTGTATTTTGTCATCTTAGTGTTTCCTAGGGTTTTCTGATATTCGATATTTTTTATTCCGTATGTATTATGTTGGATGATGCTAAAATGTCTGTAGTTGGTAGTGGTTGTGTTTGGTAAATTGGGTTGTTAATTTGCTGTAGGTATGTTCTTTTTTATTTGTCTTTTACATACAATGGTTATACTTTAAGCCTGATTTTTTTTTCTTTCTGCTTCTGTATATCTATGCTGCCATTTTTCATTTTGCATATATTGCACTTTTTGTTTGGGTGTGGGTGTAAAAGAATGTATACAATGCCACCCAAAAAAAGAACTGATAAATGTGTGGAGCCGGCTTTGCCATCTATTTCTGGTGGTTTTAGTGGTGATACACATCACGGTCCTGTTATAAAAAAAGAAAAGTTAGGTTAACGAATGTTCTTCACAAGTTAATAGTCACAACAATCATAATGATCAAGTTGGTTTTCTTGCGTGTCGTAACTTTGGTCTTCGTGATGATAACGATTATTGCACTTCCAGCTTCCTGACCAATCGATGTAAGTACTTATGTTTCGATGGTTTCCGATTTTTAAGTCTTTTATTAAAGTGTTTTGGTTTTAATTACTTTTGTTATTTTTTCGAATGGTAGTACCAGGTCCTTTTTTGTCCACTCCCTCAATTGGCCCAACTATAACTGGTACATCAGGTATCTTCTATCAATTATTTGTTTATTTGTTTGCAATATATGTTTTATTTTATGAATACATAATGTCTGTATGTCTTATGTGCTTTTTACCTGTATTTTGTGTTTCAGGAGTTACTTCACACTATAATGATGTTGGTGCCTGTAATTGTGATGCTCTTACTGTGGTGTTACTTTCTGGTATATAGAAAGACTTATGGTTCGCGCTAACAGGCTTGAGTATCACCATTGTTGTCAAGGTGGTCGTGTTGATTTGCCTCGAGAAAAAGATCCCCCGCAAGCCATTAGCGATTTACTCAGTACTAAACGTTATATGGATAACATACGGGCATATAATAAAATGTTTAGCATGGCTTCCTACGGTACACATATTGATAATGCTATTAACAATGGCCGAGGACCATATGTTTTTAAAATATCTAGGCAAATATACCATTAGATAGGGTCATTGTGTCCCGAGGAAGGGAATCCTCCTCGATATCTAGAGTTATATATATATATATATATATATATATATATATATATATATATATGACACCGCAAATGAAGCCTGCAATAGGTTGAGGTTTATTGGAGGCGAAAGTTCCGGGGATCTTAGCCCTGAGATTGTGGATACATTGATTAACATTTTAAACTCTAAGAATGAACTGGTTGTGATGACCCGGAAATTTCCGATCAAATTTAAACTTTAATCTTTATATGTTTCCGACATGATAAGCAAAATCTGTAATGTTGAGTCTTGAAAGTTTTGAAATCTATATTCATATAATCAATTACCTCTGACTATAACCGATGATTCACGAACAATTGACTGTAAATAAATTTGTACATATACATATATATATATATATATATATATATATATATATATATATATATATATATATATATATATATATATATATATATATATATATATATATATATATATATATATATATATATATATATATATATATATATACATGTATATACATATATAAATGTATAGGATTCTTAAACATAACTAACATTATATGTATATTGTAATACATATATAAAAATGTATTAAATATTGAATATATGTTGTTATATATCACATAGTTAAAAAATGTGTAATTGTAATATATTAAATTGAAATTATAAGTTAAAATAAATGGTATAGTAATGTTATTATTAATTTCCAATATTCATACCAAAGTTAGTACTATAAATATAGTATACGAAAATGAAACTTGATATATATAAATTGATCTATTATTATTACTTATAATTATTAAGATTATTAGAATTATTGTTATTATTAATACATGTATATATATTTATTTTTTTATCATATAATATATATATATATATATATATATATATATATATATATATATATATATATATTATATATAACAACAAATCAGAGAAAGTACCAATCATACTATATGTAATTTGTTATGTGTCTCTAAAAGTCGTACGAATCTAATTCAGATTTAAGAACAAAGAGTCAAATTCTGTTTCACATCTTAATCAATCACTGTATCTAATTTTCTAAAGTGTATCTAATTTCGTTGAAATTTTCTAAAGTGTTAGACAACCAAATCATTAGTACAAATCAGTGAAAAGCAGATTCGTTCTTTATATTTTTTTATATATAAATTCTGTACGATGGGAGGTGTTACTGTCAATCCAAATTACTACAAAACAAATGAAATTATCAAGGATATTAACACATTCTAACTACTATGGCCTTTACCAATTACCAATACTTGAAACCACATCTAATACATTTTTTGCTACTGCTGTTATTCCATCACCAACGACCACCCAAACAATTACCTTGCTCGATCACCTGCACTTTTCTTTCGTTAACCACAACACAACACCATCGTACACTTTTATTACATCTTTTCTTTCTATTTCACATTGTAATTACAAGAACATCAAACACCACTTATCATCACTAGACCATCCTTCTCCAAACTATCGATCAACATCATTATTCGATAACTGTTGTTGCTTATGCTTCTGTTTCTGTATTAAACTGCAGCTAAGGGGCTGTTACTATCTTCAAACACGTCAACCAAACACCATCATCTTTTATTAACTACTGCTACAACTGCTATAAGCTTTCGTTTACTCCTGTTTCTGTTAAAAATCGAACACCAACACCTTGATCAACCATTGAACACCATGATCACGCTGCAACTGCTTTTCTGTTTCACCTACAACAATTGTTGACCATCACTTTTGTTTCTAAATTATCTTCCTTATGTTCTTGACTCCATCGACCACCTAAACCCAACGTAAATTGCATACTCCTACTGTTGTCTTCGTGTTTCTGTTGCACAACTAACAACCACCAAAACAGCCGATCACTATCATCCTTCTGCTATGTTACCACGCTATTTCTCCTTCTATTCTTTTTCTGTTTAATAGCCAACAAGAACCCACCAATACCAAACATATTTATTGTTAATATAATTACGGTTTTTCTTTTATAAAGATTAGGAATATGTTATTCTTTTTGGAAGTGGTCGACAACCATTAAAAGTGATAAATCCTTTTGATTATTAGAAGATAAAGGATGGAGTTGTTGATTGGTGACTCGGTATTAAAACGAAGTATATATGCTTTTGGCCAATTATAATTTAAATAAATTTACAACATGATGATGGGCCACTACTTGTGAGTCCTTGTTTCCATTTTGTTTTCTGTTTATATTGGAGTTAAAAACACGAGAGATAGTGATACACGATGATGAGATGATTTGATTATCCTGCTTTAACGGGTCCCGTATTCCCTTGTGATAAAGTGTACATAATCGAGTTAATCAAGAACAGTTGGGCCGTGAATTGTTCACCTTATTGGGCCAGGATTTAGTTTTTGCTGTTTGGGCCATGAAACTGATTTGATGAGCGAGCTGTAATGATAACGAAGGGAGGGGAGGAAGTACAGCAAGGATGATAAAGTTATGATTATGATATAATAATACATGATCAGGAATAGGATTATGTTGAGTAATGATGATGTTAGAGGACGATGACATAGAGATACGATTATGATTATGATTGGTGATTTTATGTGAAAATATATGGAAGAAGAAGACTGTTACGTAATGGTTAAAACATTTAAGAAGTTAATTATTACAGATAAATGCAGTTAGAGTAATGGTTTGATGTGTTGTGTACTTATTCGTGAGGTCTTGGGTTCGAACCCAGCCTCTGGCATTTTTTTAGAAAAGGAAGAAAAGGGGAAAAAAAATATGACACTGGTTAAATGGAATTTTTTAGCAAATTAAAACAGAAAAACATGTTAGCTTGGATGGTTAGGGACATTGCGGGTGAGTGAGAGGTCTTGAGTTCGAGCCCGGGCGATGGCGTTCTCTTTTTAGGAGCTTGTTTTAAGGTAGAATTCTATTATTATTATTATTATTATTTTTATTATTATTATTATTATTATTATTATTATTATTATTATTATTATTATTATTATTATTATATCATTATTAGGAAAATAAGTATTATTATTATTATTATCATTTTCGTAAATATTAGTGTTAACATGTTTTTATAAATGATAGAAGTGTTAATATTGACAAAAGTAATAATATTATCACGATTATTATTATTAGGTAAGTACTAAAATCAATATCATGACTATCATTGACAGTAAAACCAATATTGTCACAAGTATTATTATAAATGTCACTATTATTATTACTATGATTTTTATTATAATTATTATTATATCATTAATATTATAACTATATTCAAATACAACTTTTAATTACTATATTATTAAATATATAAAAAAAATATACTTATAAGTAATATTACATATAAGTATGAATATTTTATATTAACAATTTTTATATAAATATTCATATAAAACAAATTAGATATTTTTAATATATATATATATATATATATATATATATATATATATATATATATATATATATATATATATATATATATATATATGTGTGTGTGTGTGTGTGTGTGTGTGTACATATAACTATATAAATAATAATCATTTTCAAATATATATACAAATTAAATAAATAATATATAAAGTTATAACATATGGAATTGTTCGATTATGATTATAAGTTTTAATATAAATATACGAATGATATAGGTTCGTGAATCCAAGGCCAACCCTATTTTTGTCCAATGCCGTCATATGTATTTTTACTACAAAATACATTAGGTGGGTTCATTTGATTCCCTTTTACTCTTTACATTTTTGGGACTGAGAATACATGCGCTGTTTTTACAACTGCTTTATTACATGCTTTTGAAATATATTTTGAACTGCGAATACATGAAATGCTTTTATAAATTTTTGACGGGATAGACACAAGCAAAACATTCCTCGAATGAATTATTATGCAGACAGAAGTTCTGCGGATTATTGTTGAATTATGTGGACATGATAATTGCCACCGTTGAATTATGTGGACATGATAATTGCCACCGTTGAATTATGTGAACATGATAATTGCCACCGTTGAATTATGTGGACATGATAATTGCCACCATTGAATTATGTGGACATGATAATTACCACCAATTGATATGAATGTTATGTATCGAGAGAATGATTTTATACACAGGTTATGTGTATGTTATTTTTGTGCACGAGATATGTGTACGGTTACTAAGATATATGAAAGATGATTTCGTACACAAGAAAGGTGTACTGTATTTAAAAGATATCGCATGTACATTACAGGTGGGTATAGGATTCGGGCCCATTTGTACTATGCAGGATTTAAATCTTGTGGTCTATCAAAATGATGAATTTTATTGTTTTATGATAAACTTATGAACTCACCAACCTTTTGGTTGACACTTTAAAGCATGTTTATTCTCAGGTATTAAAGAAATCTTCCGCTGTGCATTTGCTCATATTACATGGAGTCATTCAGGGCATATAGAGGTCAGAACCTCGCAATGGGACCAGCTGTTGAAGACTTCGTCCAGATGGATTAGGATGGGTCCTTTCACTGGTGAAGCTATTTGGAAACGCCTGGGATAAAATTACTGAAGCAGATATACTAGAATTAAAAGTTAGGCTTTATAGTGTTATTGATTCAAAGCAATATGAGATGCCAACCTCTGATGCGATAGGTGCTATCGTTTATAATTTTGGTGAAGATAGTCGTACTATTTATGATTTGATAATCGAGTGTAAAGGGGGCACGCCAAAAGGCATTAATAAATTACACCCCTTAAACATGTCACTACAGTTTCCACTATTGTTCGTTTTTGGTCAACCAAGATATCATCCAGGTCTTACTTTAAGGGATGTCAGTTCCCGTAATAGTAGGAAAAAAATTAACTATGAATATGTTCTATAGCTAACTTTTAAATTTCACTTATCCTTAATTACTCAATAATCTAATTCCCGTATTATTTGTGTCAATAACGACACACTTGATTGATTGAGGTGGAAGGTTTCTACTGTTGAAACCGTTTTCCTTTTTTAAACCGAGAAAATCCGACCCATATTAGTGCAACGCTTATTATACCTACTCTTTCATTCACCTACCTTGCTTTTATCGGTGGTTGTTGTAGGAAATTGTGGTGGTTGATTTTGGGTGCCGGTCACCTACCTGTGGCTATGCTTTTCATCCCCATAGACATCAGATGCTATCGGCGACGGTTTCAATATCTATTGCCTAACATCTCTGATACGGTTTCATTCTTATTGTTTATGTCGCTTGTTGTTGCGATGCGCAGTGGCGAAGCCAGAGTTATGAACGAATGGGGTCAGAAAATAATAAAGAAATGAGTGATGATCCTTACAATACCATTTCTTAGGAATACATCACATAAGTATTGTATTGTACAACAATTTAAAACACATTTAGTGGTGTATGACTAAAAAAGACGTCGTAAGATCACCCCCTATATAAATATATCAAGGTACAAAAATGTAATACAAATCCTTAATTATAAAAAGGTACAAAAAATCAAATTACCTTGTTTTTTTTCTTTTTGTCAAGCCACATACAGACTTTTTTTATCGTATAGGAATGAAAGCAAATTATGTAAGTCGCTTTGTTTACATCACTTGATGAATACAGAGGATCAGAATACACAAGACCAACCCATATTTTCACATTCTTAATACATTAGTTACATACATATATTCAATGCTTTTGACTGAGGTGAGTGGGGTCACATGTACATTTTAGCACTCCAAATACATTTTTCACGTATATAAACAGTGAACTTTGAGTGAGGTGAGTGGGGTCATTTGACCCCATTACTTTACATGTAGCTACGCCACTGGCGATGCGTTTATGCCACCAGATTCATTTTATGTTCTCTATTTCATTATTTTTCGGGTTTCCTTTTTGATGGTTGTTGCGATCTATTTATGTCGTCAGATTTGGTATCTTTCGTTCATCGTTGTTGACGCCGGTATTTGTTGCCTTTTTTCGTTCATCGTTGTTGACGCCGGTATCTTTCGTTCATCGGGTTTCCTTTTTTTTTAGGGTTTTGTTTTCATAATTACTTGATTAAAAACATATAAGGTTAACGATAGTTGTTGGCTGAGGTGATTGATGACAATGAAATTTAGGGTTTCAGTTTTTTTGTTGTTATTCAAATATTGAAGCTTCTTGCCATGATAAATTATTTGTCTAACATGTTTTTTTATGGTTATTTATTTAAATTAGTATTATTCGTTTTGAATCTAAGTTAAATATAATTTGTTAAAGAAGATTATGTGATTTAACTTGTTGTTCACACTTTGGATTTTACTGAGCAAAAATCCATAGATATGTGTTTTTGTCTATTTAGTCTGGTGGGCCCTTTTTTGAGTTTCTATGTGCTACTGCTGCTATGGTGTTATTGTCAAATGGCTGAAAATTGTCAGTGCGTTTGTAGTTCTAATATTCTGAAATTGTAAGGTTTTTGCATATGCTTCTTTGTTGCCTATAATGAATTACGATAGATTGGCATAGTCACAATTGTTTTAATAAAATGGTTGCCATGTTTATGTTATTAAACTGATGTGTATTGTTTGCTTCCAGGTCCATATTTGTGATGCAATTAGCTCGACATAATTGGATTACATGTTGGCATGGCACCATATGAGGTGCATCCATGGTAAACCATTGTATATGTCGAGGAGCATCGTGAATACAAGGTTGCATAACGAACGCTTATTACATCAATAATGACACACTTTATTGGTTGAAGTGGACGGTTTCTACTGTTGAAATCGTTTTCCTTTTTTAATCGGAGAAAATCCGACCCATATTGCAAAATAAAATGGAAAAGAATTTGTTCATTATTTGGCATGGCGACACAATTGTCGCAGCCATGGTGATCTCTCTTCTAATGATTGGATATATTAGTTGTGTTACCTAAGCGGGCTATGATAATGAAATGTGTAGGAGCCGGACAATTCAAATATAATAATGGATTTCGTAACTTGGCGGGGTAACATTAGTTGCAACCATGGCGATTCATTACATGTTACTTATTTATGTACACACCAGAGCCCTAATGTTTTCACACTTTACAGTAAGAATGCATTAAACTATCTCTATATACTAAATCAAAAAGTGCCTTCTACTCCCTGTGAAGTTACTATTTCCTTTGTCCTAAGTTGTCCTTTCACATATTTTTTGAGGGTATTTTTGTCATTTTATACCCTCTCTTAACTTCATATTTATACTTCCTAGGGTTTTTGTGACCTAGGGTTTTTGTGACCTAGGGTTTTAAGTTCATATTATTTTTTAAAAGTAGGGGATGTGATGATAAACAGTGATGTTTTTTTGTAACTTGGCAGGGGAACATATACGTTGCAGCCATGTATTGGCAAGGCAACATGCAGGTTGCATCCATGTTCTGGCGAGGCAACCTATAGTTGCAGCCATGTCGTACACATATCTGAGCCCAATCATTGTCTCTCTACATTTGTTAGCGACTTGCATTCGGTCAATATTTTTAAAGGTTTGTTTAAGAACATTTCAGCTTTCAATTCAAAGTCGCTAAATGATGTTTAACTACAAGTATGTTTCATTACTCTATAATCATTATTTCAGTTCTATGCTAATACACATTTAGTCCGTAGTTAACACAAGTTTGGTTTTTTTTGTTATGAGATAGAAAATGTAACCACCATTTCCGAACGGGAAAACTGTACAAAAGTTTTTTACTCATTACATTTGCTTGTGTAATTGTTGAAGGTTTTTTCCAGATTTTTTTTTACTTTTAGGGTTATATAAGTGTTGAAGGGTTTTTTTCAGATTTAGCATTCTTTAATATTTTTGCCATTTTTTTCTAACTTTTTTCCTTTCTTTTTCTGATTAACTGATGTTGTAGCCGCTATCGTTGCCATGCAATTCACCACAAACCGTCGCCATCTCTGTTGGTAAATGCTAAATTCGTTACTGTTTACTTAATATTCGACGTGTATGTTTACTTATGGTTGGTAACCTTTACTACGATGTGTATGAAATACCTGTTGCTGATTATGACAATTAACATTTACGCATTCTCTCATTTATTGTGTAAAATGTAGGGCGGGTGGCGTCGGATGCAACTTGCATTATATACGGAGTATTCATTGACTAATAAAAGATCCAAAAATCACCTGGTGCGAATAAACTGTGGCAAAGATTATCTCAGTTCAGTTCGTTGCTTCACCTGCATCAAGGTATTCATCCACCTTATTTTTCCTCTTCTTCACCTGTGTCGACTTTTCTTCCATTAACCCTAATTTTGTTTCCCTTAACAAAATTATTTATTATCAACTGACAATTGTAAAGGTTAACTTCCTGATTTATTATAGTGCATCGATTTATACCTTTTGGTTTGTACGAAATTGATTTGATTATTTTACGTGATAGGAAAGGAACCAATTGAGATGACATTTTATTTTGGAAGGTTTCTGTTTAATGGACAAACGCAGGGTTTATCAAAAAAAAATGGGGAACTTTATGCTATATGATGCCCTAAAATCATTTATATTGAAGGTTGAAATTGTAGGTATAATTATTTAACAATCGTTTATATTAGTATAAGAATTTAAATTTTTTAAAGTATTTTGTTGCATTTGTTTGTTCTAATACGCTTTTATTATTATTAGTGTTATAGTGTGTATGTATGTTAAATAAGCAGATTATTAAAAAATACTTGGAAACTCGATAGATGTTTATTTTTTCAGAAATTAAATTCAAAGATTGATGGAGTGTTTTATTTAGAGTTCGTGATTCACTTCGTGTTTGTCTAATGTAAACTGTACATAAGGTAGCTGTTACAAACGGTTTTGAAACTTCATTTTTGTATTTGACTGAAATTTAACTATTGTATTTTACCATGGACATGTGTCATTTGACTTAAACTTCGTGTTTGTTTTCCAGGTGACTTCTTGAAAAAACGACTGCTAACTGGAAGTTTTTCAACGTTGTATTCCCTTAAAAAGCACGGCAGATGTCTAGAATTCAAAAGTTAAACCTCACATGGACGTTCTTTTATTAAGAAGTTTAGTTATCAGATTGTACGAAGAACATATTACTTAACATTTTTGTTATCAATACGTTGAATATCAGTGTTGCTACGATAGTCGTGTGATTGTATATGGTGGATTGCATCCACTATGTACTAAATCAAAAATCAACTAGTCATGCTTTTTTACCAGCTATCCTTTTTGTATATGTAGTAGTGTATAATGTATTGATCCTTTTGAAACCCAAACTTATGAACAATTAGATACAACAATGTACTATTCTGTTGTGGACCTAGGCTGTAACAAACAAAGCCAACCAAAATGTAGTACTATGGTGCTATGTACTCCGGTTATCCTTTTACTATTTTACATGTATGCTACAAATGCAAAAATGTTCACCAAAATCCGCTGCAACGCGCGGACACGAAACCTACTTTATATTCATAACTTATAACTTAATGACATTAATAATAATGAGAAAATTGTCTACGAGTTTCATTCTTTTGTCATTACATTTGACCTCCTCGCGTTTAACTGTTTAAGTATCCATATCCATATCAAAAACATATACTACAAGAAAATGAAAAATATAGAATACAAATATATTTGTTTATTTATATAGATGCAAGTGGATTACCTACATTTTCTCACCCAATTTACGCAAATCTACTAATTTGTACGTTAACCTCACGCATCAAATTTTGCATGATATTCGTACATAAATTGTTTTACAACATCGTACATAAATTGGTGACATCTTTACATTGATTCGATTCTCCTTCATCACCAAAATTTTTATTAAAAGAAGCGAAGGATTTGCTAGCCTGGTTTAATAAAAGTCTGATCTTGAAATCGATCAAGATCCGACTCCAACCTGACTAGCTAATCCAACTATTTATCCATTTTTATTTTTGTATTTCTCGTTAGTTAGTTAAAGATTGAAGATGAATGTGGTTAAATTTCGTTTGTTTTTGGTGATATGTTTCATTTTCGTGATAAATATCATCGCCGATTCTAACCTTTCCAAGTAAGTGTTTTCGCTCTTTTAACTCGTCGTTCTCACTCATCATCATCATCAAAATTCTAATAATAAAACGAGTAAATTGAACATGGCTTTGATACCATGTAAAATGGATAAACCCTATGATTAATAATTTTACTTTGTAATATATGTACATCATTACCCCTGTATCAAACTCAATATTATTGTTTAAATTTACTGGTGTTCTAACAATGTGGTTTATGATTTGTAGTGAAACCATAACCAATAGAAGGGGGCTAATGAAGCATAAGAAACACAATGGGCCATGTGTGGCGCACAACTCAATCGACAAATGTTGGCGTTGTGACCCCAAATGGGCGGACAACCGTCAAAAGATAGCCGAATGTGTTCAAGGGTTCGGTCACAACACCAGAGGTGGCAAAGGTGGCAGAGTCTACGTGGTCTCTAGCGCAGCCGATGATGACATGGTCAACCCTAAACCTGGCACCCTCCGCCATGCTGTCCTCCTACCCGAACCACTTTGGATCATTTTCAGCAAGCACATGAACATCAAACTACGCCAAGAGCTCATCTTCGCCAGTCATAAGACCGTTGACGCCCGTGGGTTCCATATCCATATCTACGGTGGGGCCGGGATCATGTTACAGAATATTAGAAATGTCATTATTTCTAATATTCATATGTATGATATTACACCAGCCAAGGGTGGTTTGATTAGATCGTCTTTTAATCATGTGGGAGTCAGAGGAGCAAGCGACGGTGATGCTATTTGCATATTCGGATCCACTGATATATGGATCGATCATTGCTCGTTTGCAGGCTCGTACGATGGTCTTCTTGATGTTGTTGCACGTTCGACCGATATTACCATCAGTAATAATCATTTCGTCAGACACGATAAGGTAAACCATAAACTCCTACCACACACATTATTTATACATTGAAAATTATTTACAAAAATCGATTTTGAATATCAGGCTTTGCTATTTGGTGCAAGCGACGATACACCAGATGAAAATATGAGAGTGACGTTAGCTTTCAACCATTTCGGAAAAGGACTAACACAGAGGTTACCAGCGGTGCGATGGGGGTTTGTACACGTCATCAACAATGACTACACAATGTGGAAAAGTTATGCGATAGGAGGAGCAAAAGGTGCGACCATTATTAGCCAAGGGAACCGATTTAAAGCTGAACATGGTGCAGCTAAGGAAGTAACTCACAGAAATTATGCTAAACCACATGAATGGTGTAAATGGACATGGAGATCAGAGGGAGATTTAATGTTGAATGGAGCGTTTTTTGTTAATTCGGGTAACCCACATTGGGCGAAACAATACAAAGGTTACCCGTTGTTAAAAGCTGAACCGGCTCATAGGGTACACGAGCTCACAAATTTAGCGGGTGCTGCCCTTGGATGCAGAGTAGGATTTCCATGTTAAACTTTGCGCTGCTGCTACTGTATTGCTATTTGCGGCCGAAAAAGTTTTGGATGGGCTTGTTAGACTGTAGCTGTGATAGTGTGATGTACATATAGATGTTTGTTTCCTTTTGCTGTTTAGGAATCTAACACAAAACAAGATAAAAATCATTCAAAATTTGCACACTTTTTGTGAGAATATAATTTACTTTGTTTTTATTTATTTATTCCCCTTTTACAGTTTTATTTTTGATTCACACATCTTCATGAAGAGATGTTTTGAAGTTTGATGTTTGATATTTCATGTATTGTGAGTGTGTGACCAAGTACTGATGGGTTTTAACTCTTATAGCATAAAAGGTTTTACATCAATGTGTGACAATTCTGACTCATTTATAAATGAATGAATGAATGGGTCGATTCCGAATATGATTTTATCTAAAACGGATCAAGCAGGTAAATATGTTTGTGAAAATGGTAATAATACTCTGATAAAGTCCAACATCACCATTCATAATGCAAATTATTACGGGTTTAAGAGTACATGAAGTCATTTAAACCACAAAAATTTAAAATACACAAGAACCTTATTTTGCGCAGCTACATCACTCTGGAGAGACGAAGCGATTAAATAACAGCAAATGAATATACAAACATATATGGTTTTATTCCCGGTTTAAAATATAAAAACGACGCTGTCGTGAACCCTAGATTTCTGGTTCTGGGCAACGCACTCTGATATCCACATCAAGTTCCTAATCTCCTGCTCCCTCAATCGCATGTATGCAAAGAAGACACCAAAGTGGAACTGCACATTTGTACGAGCATATTAACAACTATTTGTTATTTACCTAAATGTGCCGAAGTGATGATATTATGAAATGAAGTACTTGTAATTACGGGTTTAATAGAATGAAGAAAAAACACAATGCAAGAACAAACCTGCTGCTCAAAAGATAGGCAAAGTCGTTTCACTTCCTCTTCATAAAATGCCTTATCGAGCATCTGACTCTCTCCGTACGACAACTTCGAGAATATCGGCTGGTAAGGTGGGTATTTCTCCATCACACCACGAACCTACCAAAGACGGTCAAACTCGGTCAAAACTAGACAAAACTAGGAAAATCGGTCAAAACTCAGCTAAAACACGGAAACCCGATCAAAATAGGTCAAAGTCAAACATGGTCAACATCCGAGTACTCCCCGAGTAGCAATTTTTGCAACCTTGATATAAAATATAGATTACAACAAAGCATACCTGATCGATATCCTCACAAACAGCAAGTTCCTCATGACCATAGGGGTAACTATTTCAAGATCAAAGGGAAATAAAATCAGTAAGTTACATAGCACGAATGTAGCACAAAAGCTCCAATTAGTAAATCTATAAATTGTTTATTAACTTACAGTAAACCAAAACTAGAATACAACTTTCTACGATCGTCTCGAGTGAGCTCTGTTCCAATGCTGCATATACAACCCACACGACAGGTGCTATGTAAAAACTTGAATATCGCTGTATATATATGCCCATCCGGATAAAAGTTTTTAGATAGTAATAAAACCTGTTTATGGTGATATTAACAGCTCTCCTGTCAGCCTCAAATGCTAGAAGATCGGACATGATTTCAGCAGTTGCGCCACCTAGTTTCTATATGTATATTCAAGTTAGAACAGATATAATGTAAGATGTTTACTAATTACAAAAAAAGGAGACGTAATCCAAAACCTATCTTCTGCGACTCGTTTTGTTACAGCTTTTTAATCGATTATGATGATTTAATATCATATTTCACTTTCTAAATGCATTTTCTTTATAATTAACAAAGTCTTACTTGGCAAAAGCGATAGAAATCTTCAAGGTATGCCTTGTAAAGAGTATTTCGCATTATCTCAATGTTCATATCATCCAAATCCTGAAGATAACAGCAAGTCTTCTTTAAGACAATAACAACAGGGAATAGCTAACCTATACTGCCATGCAAATTCTATTCAAAAACTAAAACTAGCCTACTTGTAAACTGTGCCTGTAGTTGCAATCATCAGTAACTTGTGTGGTGAATGCCAGAAAGAATGTAATGTCATATATTACCTACTATATATTCATTTGTTTTCCGTAGCATGAAATTGTGATATTAGAATCATATGCGTAGACAACAAAAATGACTGTCTAATCTATTATTAATATAAGTTTATGACCAATGAAAAATTAGTACTTTGAGAAATACAAAGGAAGAATTTTCATTGCAATGTCATGTTTTACGGTTGAGTATTGTTAAGGAAGCATATACCTCTGATGTGATGCACTCAGAGAAATAAGGAGCAAGTGGTGTATCCACTAGCACAAGTCTATAAAGCTCACGCATATTCTGAGCAACTGCCAAGGTAGCAATACTGAAGACAAACATAGAGATCTTACATTATCAGCATTTGCATCACAATTCAAAAAATTATTTAAGACAAATTACCTGTCAAACATTCCCAAAGGGTGGCATTTCTCTAACAGTTCTTGGACGTCTCTCTCGTGCAAGGTTCCAGTGACAATCAGGACAACATTGTCAATCATGTGACCATATCTGAGATAGCAACATAAAATTTAGTCCCCAGTCGATTAAGATTTATCGAAGTTCTTTAATCTTCTTGGTGCTTAGGTAAGGTCAAATGAAATAAATGGAAGCAAAAACCCTCGTCTTGAAATGCTTAATAGTGCATTGTGATCACTCTGTTACTGCCTTCTAAACAAAGGGTAAATATTTTGGTAGCCAAATGATGCTCAAATGAATAAGATAGTCTTCTAGGTAAGGTCATATTTCCAGTCAAAGTTAAATTATATTCAGTGACCCTCTAACTTTAATCAGTAAGGTTAATAGAACTGTCATGAGTGTCAGGTCCAACAAACACCTCTAATACGATTAAAATTAAAAGATTATTATGCAACAACGAGTATTACATACAAGTACAGTGGGTGAGGATTTGAGAGGCTTAAAATAATCGGCATACATGGAGTAGTTAAGAAAAATGGAATCTTTCAGAGGAAAAGAGAAGTACATACGTTATGTACTCTAAGAAGGTTGACAAAGGTTCAGTGGCTTGGCATAACATGTGCTTGTACTCATCAACCAACTTAAGGGTGCATTTCTCTACAATTGTAGTGGTATGCAATGGGGAAGGCTCTGCAAGAAAATTTATAACAAAACTTGATCAGATAAGACAATTTAATGATCTATCGTACACTCATACTAATGTGATGTAAACAACTTAGCATTTATGTAGATAACATTGGCTTGAAAAGTATATATAGCTCCATCCACCATGATAATATTGAGTATATCCGTTCAAGTATTATTCCCAAATTTATACTCGTACTACTTTCAACAGCATTAATATCTAAATTCCCCATTTAAAATCCATTCTTGTCAAGTGAATGCAATTCAACTAGCAATTCATGTTTATGTTTATTTAGCGTCATATATTAATAAATTAGAAAACTTAATGCATAAACTGGCCATATGTCTGTCATCTATTTTGTATTGATCAAATCAGGATCTGTGCAAACACACGATAACAAGCGATGTACTAGAATTTATTCACACAAAACAATGTAGGATATTTTTTCTTTTCCAGATTAACATTTTAAGCAAAGATAATGATTCGTTTCCAGGTAGATTTACATCTAGATTCACCTGATCTAGTTTGGTTTAGCCGACTAAAAATCTTAAATCTGTACAAGTTTCCTACTCTCCTTATAGCTAAACAGTGATTCAAACTTGCAACTCACAAGGATTATTTAATACGTAATAATTAATTGCTCATAATTTCATTAATTATGAATAACTAAAATCATTAATAACGACAAACGATTCCAAACATCATACGAAATCAAATAATTATAATTATGAATAAGTAAAACTAAAGTGATAGATATACCATTTTGAAGATAAGGACCGTATTCAGTAGCAGATAGATGCATCTTAATGTCATCTAGGGTTTCACACTGGCACAAATTGTTGTAATCAGCAGCGGTCAATAAACCAGATCTGTGGCCCCTAACGATCGCTTCCAGATAACCTCCGTGAATGTTGAACGTCATAGCTTCGAATCCGTACATCTTGTTGATAGATTCAAAAGAGATCTCCAATTGAAATGAATTCAAAGGAGAAACCCTAGCAATTGAAATTGAGATTGAGATCAATATGTATGTGATGGAGTTTATTACTCGTATATTGAAAGGGGTGGATATCTTCGGATCAAATCAAAATTCAGGTACGGAGTATTTGGTTGATAGTTGCTTACGTGTCATGTGTACATCAGAAATACTAGATAATACGGATTAGCCTTTGGGCTTTACGACCCAATTTGCTAAGCCCAACAATCGATGAGTTTATTTCCATTTTATTTTTATTAGGAAACCGATCGATCGATCGATCAAACTATTTATTTATTGTGTTGGGGGGGCAAAATACACCTTTTTCTCAAAAATTATAAAATTACCCCATACTTCGAACATGGTTTCGCTCCATTTATAGATTTTAACCAACGAAGACCGATAAAACGCAACTACGATCTCCAAAGCTAGGCTCGAACATGGTTCGACACGACTATATTCGAACTCAAGCTTAGAACTCTTCGAACTCAAGGTAAGAATACATTGTGTTCGAACTGGTAAGGATGTAGAGTGATGTACCAAGTTGGGAACCTCGATAAGTGATCATCTAACCATCCATTTACCTCCTTAGAAATAAGATGATGTCCCACATTATTGTCCCCTTAAGTGGGTCAAGCGGATTTTTCATCGTTTTTGTTATTTCGATCATTTTGTCATCTAGAAAGCAAATATAGAGGGTTCATCGGTTTGGTTTTCAATTTTTTGATATATTTGATTTGGTTTCCTCAGTTTTGGAACTTTTAAAATCAAACCGAAACCGAATTCAAATATCAAAATCGAAATCGAACTGAAACTGAAAATCGAATTTAAATTCGGCTCGGTTCTGATTGATACTGAATTCAACGTTCAAAATCGATTTTTTAGTTTTTCCGCACGATATGAACAAACATTGTATTATTTACTTTATAAAATATCGTACTAAAATAATATATATAATTGAACATATATACAAAACTACAAAATATGATATTTTTTAAAATAGTATTTTTTGTTAGGATGTTTTCAAAAATAGAAAAAGTAAAAAAAAAAAAAATTGACAAAAATGATAAAACCGAAGTTTGGAACTTCGGTTTTGATGAACCCGAAGTTTCAAACTTCGGTTTGTGTGCTTTTTGACCATGTACAGGGAATTCAAAATTTCAAACTTCGAATTTGCTTTTTTTTTAATTTTTTTTGACCATGTGCACATTTTCAAAATGCCCTTGTATCATAAATGGAGTATATTATTTATTTCATTGTTATGACCCACTATCTTTCTCCTCCACCATGTTAGTCTTTAGTCAATTGTTGTTCGTGGTGGGTTTCATGGATGTGAAGCATATTTGAGAACGAAAAATTGGTGAAGATGTTGTCTAATTATTTATTTTATTTACTCTGTATATTTTAAGGACAAAATTGCTGAAATGATCCATGTGGTTTGTATTAAAATGCTGATTTAGTCCTCGTGGTTTTTTTTGATGGATTTCATCCTCGTAGTATGTTAATGTTGCTGGTTTGGTCCCTATTTTTGACGGACGTTAAATATTTCCGTTAACTTGAGTCATGTGCTATGCACATGAGGGTAAATTCGTAATTTTACACCCCTTCTCTTTCAACTTGCCCATCTTCATCCTTACCAAACCCTAAAATCATGTGTTCTTCCCCAAAATCAAAATAACTGCAAACCTAAAATCAAACTCAAATTTATTCTCAATTTTCATACTCTATCATCTTCTTTCTTCTCATATTAATTCTCCATTTTCATTTTCTTTCATCTATCCTTTCTCAAAACATGAACCTTAACTAAATCAAACTCAAATTATTTCCACTCCTCGTCCTTAGTGTCTGATATGGAATCACATATTATTTCCACAATTAATCTCTGAACAAACATAAATATATAGATTCAGAACACCATAACAACAAAACATCTTTGGAAAACCAAAATTTTATTATAATAAAATATGAGCAGTATACGCAATACGTATAATCGGAGCAATTTATATACAACATGGACTAAATCAGCACTAAATCGGCATTTCTACTAACATTGTTGAACACCAATCGATGGTCTGGAACGGATCTGAAAAAAGATCTGAAACAAGATGTGAAACATCCGGTGGTCTGAAACGTGTTCTGGTGGTCTAAAACGGCTGATGTAGTGACCCGAACTTTTCCATGTTTATATATATTAAATGAAATTGTTATTTACATGATTAAGTGTTTTCAACATGTTAAGCAATCAAACTTGTTAAGACTTGATTAATTGAGACTATTAATTTAAGAAACTCGAAAACGATATATATAACGATTATCGTTATAACAACGTCTTACTAGGTACATATGAATTATATTAAGATATTGATACACTTGGTTAATTATGTTAAATGATAAGTAAATATATTATTAAGTGTATTAACAATGAAATACATATGTAAAAATAAGACTACTAACTTAATGATTTCGAAACGAGACATATATGTAACGATTATCGTTGTAACGACATTTAACTGTATATACATCATACTAAGATATATTATATATCATAATATCATGATAATATAACAATTTAACATCTCATTTGTTATAATAAACAATGGGTTAACAACATTCAACAAGATCGTTAACCTAAAGGTTTCAAAACAACATTTACATGTAACGACTAACGATGACTTAACGACTCAGTTAAAATGTATATACATGTAGTGTTTTAATATGTATTCATACACTTTTGAAAGACTTCAAGACACTTATCAAAATACTTCTACTTAACAAAAATGCTTACAATTACATCCTCGTTCAGTTTCATTAACAATTCTACTCGTATGCACCCGTATTCGTACTCGTACAATACACAGCTTTTAGATGTATGTACTATTGGTATATACACTCCAATGATCAGCTCTTAGCAGCCCATGTGAGTCACCTAACACATGTGGGAACCATCATTTGGCAACTAGCATGAAATATCTCATAAAATTACAAAAATATGAGTAATCATTCATGACTTATTTACATGAAAACAAAATTACATATCCTTTATATCTAATCCATACACCAACGACCAAAAACACCTACAAACACTTTCATTCTTCAATTTTCTTCATCTAATTGATCTCTCTCAAGTTCTATCTTCAAGTTCTAAGTGTTCTTCATAAATTCCAAAAGTTCTAGTTTCATAAAATCAAGAATACTTCCAAGGTTGCAAGTTTACTTCCAAGTTTTCTAAATCCATTCCAAGTAATCATCCAAGATCAAGAAACCTTTGTTACTTACAGTAGGTTATCTTTATAATACAAGGTAATAATCATATTCAAACTTTAATTCAATTTCTATAACTATAACAATCTTATTTCGAGTGGAAATCTTACTTGAAATTGTTTTCGTGTCATGATTCTGCTTCAAGAACTTTCAAGCCATCCAAGGATCCTTTGAAGCTAGATCTATTGTTTTCATTTTCAGTAGGTTTATCCAAGGAACTTGAGGTAGTAATGATGTTCATAACATCATTCGATTCATACATATAAAGCTATCTTATTCGAAGGTTTAAACTTGTAATCACTAGAACATAGTTTAGTTAATTCTAAACTTGTTCGCAAATAAAAGTTAATCCTTCTAACTTGACTTTTAAAATCAACTAAACACATGTTTTATATCTATATGATATGCTAACTTATTGATTTAAAACCTGGAAACACGAAAAACACCGTAAAACCGGATTTACGCCGTCGTAGTAACACCGCGGGCTGTTTTGGGTTAGTTAATTAAAAACTATGATAAACTTTGATTTAAAAGTTGTTATTCTGAGAAAATGATTTTTATTATGAACATGAAACTATATCCAAAAATTATGGTTAAACTCAAAGTGGAAGTATGTTTTCTAAAATGGTCATCTAGACGTCGTTCTTTCGACTGAAATGACTACCTTTACAAAAACGACTTGTAACTTATTTTTCTGACTATAAACCTATACTTTTTCTGTTTAGATTCATAAAATAGAGTTCAATATGAAACCATAGCAATTTGATTCACTCAAAACGGATTTAAAATGAAGAAGTTATGGGTAAAACAAGATTGGATAATTTTTCTCATTTTAGCTACGTGAAAATTGGTAACAAATCTATTCCAACCATAACTTAATCAACTTGTATTGTATATTATGTAATCTTGAGATACCATAGACACGTATACAATGTTTCGACCTATCATGTCGACACATCTATATATATTTCGGAACAACCATAGACACTCTATACGTGAATGTTGGAGTTAGCTATACAGGGTTGAGGTTGATTCTAAAATATATATAGTTTGAGTTGTGATCAATACTGAGATACGTATACGCTGGGTCGTGGATTGATTCAAGATAATATTTATCGATTTATTTCTGTACATCTAACTGTGGACAACTAGTTGTAGGTTACTAACGAGGACAGCTGACTTAATAAACTTAAAACATCAAAATATATTAAAAGTGTTGTAAATATATTTTGAACATACTTTGATATATATGTATATATTGTTATAGGTTCGTGAATCAACCAGTGGCCAAGTCTTACTTCCCGACGAAGTAAAAATCTGTGAAAGTGAGTTATAGTCCCACTTTTAAAATCTAATATTTTTGGGATGAGAATACATGCAGGTTTTATAAATGATTTACAAAATAGACACAAGTACGTGAAACTACATTCTATGGTTGAATTATTGAAATCGAATATGCCCCTTATTATTAAGTCTGGTAATCTAAGAATTAGGGAACAGACACCCTAATTGACGCGAACTCTAAAGATAGATCTATTGGGCCTAACAAACCCCATCCAAAGTACCGGATGCTTTAGTACTTCGAAGTTTATATCATATCCGAAGGGTGTCCCGGAATGATGGGGATATTCTTATATGCATCTTGTTAATGTCGGTTACCAGGTGTTCCCCATATGAATGATTTTTATCTCTATGTATGGGATGTGTATTGAAATATGAAATCTTGTGGTCTATTGTTATGATTTGATATATATAGGTTAAACCTATAATTCACCAACATTTTTGTTGACGTTTAAAGCATGTTTATTCTCAGGTGAATACTAAGAGCTTCCGCTGTTGCATACTAAAATAAGGACAAGATTTGGAGTCCATGTTTGTATGATATTGTGTAAAAACTGCATTCAAGAAACTGATTTCGATGTAACATATTTGTATTGTAAACCATTATGTAATGGTCGTGTGTAAACAGGATATTTTAGATTATCATTATTTGATAATCTACGTAAAGCTTTTTAAACCTTTATTTATGAAATAAAGGTTATGGTTTGTTTTAAAAATGAATGCAGTCTTTGAAAAACGTCTCATATAGAGGTCAAAACCTCGCAACGAAATCAATTAATATGAAACGTTTTTAATCAATAAGAACGGGACATTTCAGTTGGTATCCGAGCGTTGGTCTTAGAGAACCAGAAAATTTGCATTAGTGTGTCTTATCGAGTTTGTTAGGAAGCATTAGTGAGTCTGGACTTCGACCGTGTTTTCTTTAAAAATGATTGCTTAACATTTTTGTTGGAAACTATATATTATTAACATGTATATATTATGTATCTCTTAACATGTTTGATATTGTGTGATAGATGTCTACCTCTAGCATAAATCCCATTGACTCACCTAATAATAACGTAGAGTCGAATATATATTGGACTGATTCACAAGTTCCCGAAGAGGAACCGGAAGAAGAATCAGAACCGGAAGAGGAGGAACCGGAGGAGGAAATAGAACCGGCGGGGGAAATAATAAAACGGTTAAGTAAAAGAAAATCCTCAACCAACCGACCAAGGTTAATTATGGTCAATGGTGTTTCCGTCAAGGAAGCAAAATATTGGGAGGATTACCAATTCTCCGATGAATCGGATTCCGACGAGAATTCCTATGATGTTATAGAAATTACCCCAACTGAATTTAAAAAAGCAAAAGAAAATAATAAGGGAAAGGGCATAAAAATAGAGAAATCTAATTCCAACCCCGATGAACTTTATATGCATCGTCAACCCCCGAAGTCCTTAAGTTGTAACAATGACCCGGGAACCTCTAAACCACCAGGTTTTTCTAAACCGTTGTGGAAAACGACAGCTAGTATTAGGGGAACATCATATATCCCTAGAAACTTGGCAAAACGAACCAAAACCGAAGAAGAAGAAGAAACGAGCGAGTCGGAATAAGATAGTTGTATTCGTGTGGTGTAATATATGTAATATAGTGTGCTTATGCTTTATGATATATGTAAAAATTGCTTGTATTAATAAGTATTTTTTATGAATCTAACTCTTGTCTATTTTACAGTTTAAAAACACAAAATGGATAGACAACCCAATATTTTAAGAGACCTACCCGGAGACATGATTGATGAAATCTTGTCTAGAGTCGGTCAGAATTCCTCGGCACAACTATTTAAGGCGAGATCAGTTTGTAAGACATTCGAAGAACGTTCCAAGAATGTCTTGGTTTATAAGAGACTTTCGTTTGAAAGATGGGGGATATCACATTGGGAAACCCATAAGTTACGATGTGTTTACTTTGACGCATATATTGCGGGGAACCCAAATGCTATTTTACGCAACGGGTTAAGAAATTATTTTGACTCAATGTATCCGAATATAAGACTTCATGATTTAGAAAAAGCGGCTAACATGCAACATAAAGAAGCATGCTATGCTTACGGGTTAGTAATGTTCGCTTCTCACCAAAGTGAGAAAAAGAACATCGGGCTACAGCTATTAAACAAAACGTTCCCACAAGTGACGGAGTCGGTAATTGGGGTAAGAAATGAGGTTTTTAGGTTATTATGAGACTGTTGGTCATTACGTAACCCTCGTCCCTTTGACGACGTTACAACGCGCTGTCTTATCAACGGCCATAACGGTTATGTTCCACAAGACCAAGGATGGGAAGTAGTCCTAGTAAAACCAGAATGCGTGACTTGTTTCTGGACGTATGAATTACGTGTCTTTATTGCCTTTGCTGAACGACTTGTGTACTAGCTAGAATTATCTTCACAACTATCTTGTATCAAAGTTATTGTGTGCTATATTTCATGCTTTATGTAAAATAAGCGGTATTGTAAGTTTGTAAAATATTGTATAAAAGTTTGAACGCGAAATATTATTATAATCAGTTTTTCATATAGAATTGTAGTAGTTGAATTGTATATTAGCTACTAAGTATGAACTTAACGGGTAGGTACTACCCGAATTTAAACTTATAAAACGCTAATATGAAGAAAAAGCTTTTATAAATGAGTTCATATTATGCTACGAAATACTATTAACTACTCTTAATATTCTGTATGATTAACTTGTTCCATTTGACTATTTTGAAGGAAATGGCACCGACTACTCGACACACCGTGAATATGAATGAAGAGGAATTCCGTACTTTTCTAGCTTCAAACATAGCCGCAGTACAGGCTGCGCTACATACCAACAATAACCTTGGATCTAGCAGTACAGGAAATCGTGTAGGATGCACCTACAAAGAATTCACTGCCTGCAAACCTTTAGAATTTGATGGAACCGAAGGACCGATCGGATTGAAACGGTGGACCGAGAAGGTCGAATCGGTGTTTGCCATAAGTAAGTGTACTGAAGAGGACAAAGTGAAGTATGCTACGCATACCTTCACAGGTTCTGCGTTAACATAGTGGAATACCTATCTAGAGCAAGTGGGACAAGATGATGCTTACGCACTACCGTGGTCAGCATTCAAGCACTTGATGAACAAGAAGTACCGTCCCAGAACCGAGGTCAATAAGCTCAAGACAGAACTTAGAGGGTTACAAACCCAAGGATTTAATATTACCACGTACGAAAGACGATTCACAGAATTGTGCCTATTGTGTCCGGGAGCGTTTGAAGATGAGGAAGAGAAGATCGACGCGTTTGTGAAAGGATTACCGGAAAGAATCCAAGAAGATATAAGTTCACACGAGCCCGCCTCCATACAACAGGCATGTAGAATGGCTCACAAACTAGTAAACCAGATTGAGGAAAGAATTAAAGAACAGACGGCTGAAGAGGCCAATGTGAAGCAAGTCAAAAGAAAGTGGGAGGAAAACGGTGATAAGAATCACCAATACAACAACAACAGCAATTACAATAATAATCGCAACAATTATCCCAACAATCGCAACATCAATCGCAACTACAACAAACGGCCCAACAACAACAACAACAACAACAACAACAACAACAACTACAACAATCGTCCCAACAACAATAACAATCGCAACAACAACAACAATCAGAAGCAGCTATGCCAAAGGTGTGAAAAGTATCACTCGGGGTTCTGCACCAAATTTTGCAACAAGTGTAAAAGAAATGGTCATAGCGCGGTGAAGTGTGAGGTCTACGGACCAGGGGTTAACAGAACGAAAGGAACAAATGGTGTCGGAATGAGTAATGGCGGAGCAAGTAGTGTCGGAGCAAGTTATGCCAATGTAGTTTGTTATAAATGTGGAAAACTGGGCCACATTATTAGAAATTGCCCGAACCAGGAGAACACGAATGGACAAGGCCGCGGAAGAGTTTTCAATATTAATGCAGCAGAGGCACAGGAAGACCCGGAGCTTGTTACGGGTACGTTTCTTATTGACAATAAATCTGCTTACGTTTTATTTGATTCGGGTGCGGATAGAAGCTATATGAGTAGAGATTTTTGTGCTAAATTAAGTTGTCCATTGACGCCTTTGGATAGTAAATTTTTACTCGAATTAGCAAATGGTAAATTAATTTCAGCAGATAATATATGTCGGAATCGAGAAATTAAACTGGTTAGCGAAACATTTAAGATTGACTTGATACCAGTAGAGTTAGGGAGTTTTGATGTGATAATCGGTATGGACTGGTTGAAAGAAGTGAAAGCAGAGATCGTTTGTTACAAAAATGCAATTCGCATTATACGAGAAAAAGGAAAACCCTTAATGGTGTACGGAGAAAAGGGCAACACGAAGCTACATCTTATTAGTAATTTTGAAGGCACAAAAACTAATAAGAAATGGTTGCTATGCTGTTCTAGCACATGTTGAGAAAGTACAAACTGAAGAAAAGAGCATCAATGATGTTCCCGTCGCAAAAGAATTTCCCGATGTATTTCCGAAAGAATTACCGGGATTACCCCCACATCGATCCGTTGAATTTCAAATAGATCTTGTACCAGGAGCTGCACCAATAGCTCGTGCTCCTTACAGACTCGCACCCAGCGAGATGAAAGAACTGCAAAGCCAATTACAAGAACTTTTAGAGCGTGGTTTCATTCGACCAAGCACATCACCGTGGGGAGCTCCTATTTTGTTTGTCAAGAAGAAAGATGGTACATTCAGGTTGTGTATCGACTACCGAGAGTTGAACAAACTTACCATCAAGAACCGCTACCCACTACCGAGAATCGACGACTTATTTGATCAACTACAAGGCTCGTCTGTTTATTCAAAGATTGACTTACGTTCCGGGTATCATCAAATGCGGGTGAAAGAAGATGATATTCCAAAGACTGCTTTCAGAACACGTTACAGTCATTACGAGTTTATGGTCATGCCGTTTGGTTTAACTAATGCACCAGCTGTGTTCATGGACCTTATGAACCGAGTGTGTGGACCATACCTTGACAAGTTTGTCATTGTTTTCATTAATGACATACTTATTTACTCAAAGAATGACCAAGAACACGGTGAACATTTGAGAAAGGTGTTAGAAGTATTGAGGAAGGAAGAATTGTACGCTAAATTTTCAAAGTGTGCATTTTGGTTGGAAGAAGTTCAATTCCTCGGTCACATAGTGAACAAAAAAGGTATTAAGGTGGATCCGGCAAAGATAGAAACTGTTGAAAAGTGGGAAACCCCGAAAACTCCGAAACACATACGCCAGTTTTTAGGACTAGCTGGTTACTACAGAAGGTTCATCCAAGACTTTTCCAGAATAGCAAAACCCTTGACTGCATTAACGCATAAAGGGAAGAAATTTGAATGGAAGGATGAACAAGAGAAAGCGTTTCAGTTATTGAAGAAAAAGCTAACTACGGCACCTATATTGTCATTGCCTGAAGGGAATGATGATTTTGTGATTTATTGTGACGCATCAAAGCAAGGTCTCGGTTGTGTATTAATGCAACGAACGAAGGTGATTGCTTATGCATCTAGACAATTGAAGATTCACGAGCAAAATTATACGACGCATGATTTGGAATTAGGCGCGGTTGTTTTTGCATTAAAGACTTGGAGGCACTACTTATATGGGGTCAAAAGTATTATATATACCGACCACAAAAGTCTTCAACACATATTTAATCAGAAACAACTGAATATGAGGCAGCGTAGGTGGATTGAATTGTTGAATGATTATGACTTTGAGATTCGTTACCACCCGGGGAAGGCAAATGTGGTAGCCGACGCCTTGAGCAGGAAGGACAGAGAACCCATTCGAGTAAAATCTATGAATATAATGATTCACAATAACCTTACTACTCAAATAAAGGAGGCGCAACAAGGAGTTTTAAAAGAGGGAAATTTAAAGGATGAAATACCCAAAGGATCGGAGAAGCATCTTAATATTCGGGAAGACGAAACCCGGTATAGGGCTGAAAGGATTTGGTGAAAGGACCCGTCCTAATCCACCTGGACAAAGTCATCAACATTTGGTCCCATTGCGATGATCGGCTCCAAGTAATGTCCTTATATTGAGCAAATGCACAGCGGAAGACTTAATTTGTACCTGAGAATAAACATGCTTTAAAGTGTCAACCAAAAGGTTGGTGAGTTCATAGGTTTATCATAACAATTATTTCAATATGTTAATAGACCACAAGATTTCATAATCATAAACATAATACACTCGCAAGTGTATGTAAAGCATTCTAAGTGGTTGAGCACTTGGTAACCATACTTAACATTTAATCAACGTCACATATTCCCTTTATTATGAAATCTCACTACACCGTACCAAGTGTAGTCACCAAAACGAAGTACTGTGCAACCGTTGAATACTGGTCGTCCAGTCCGGTTGGGGTTGTCAGGCCCGATAGATCTATCAACAGGATTCGCGTTTACAATACCCATGTAAATAGTAGTTACCAAGCTACATGGAAATATGCCAGTGGTACAACTCAACGTAGAATATATTTTTAAGTACTTGTGTCTATTTTGTAAACATTTATAAAAGCAGTGCATGTATTCTCAGCCCAAAAATATATATTGCAAAAGCAATTAAAAAGGGAGCAAATGAAACTCACTTTTGCCTTGAAGGTATTTAATTCGACTTGGTCTCCGATAGATATCACGAACCTAACCATATATATAATATATCAACATATTTTCTTTTTAAGTAATCGTTATATATATATATATACTTTTAATACTTTTAATATTTTCTTAGTCCGTAGTTAGCAGTCCGATGTTAGTGGTCCACAATTAGTTGCTTAAATAAAATAAATAAAGACCCCATCATATTCGTATTGATCAGAATTAATCTCGACCCATGGTACCATGTTGTCAAATGACGTGTTGCGTACATAAAGTACCGTTTTGTCAAATGACGTGTTGCGTACAATCATGAGGTCTTATGATTAATCTTCTCGTGTTGTTTACGGGTGGTCCTGAAATATATAAAATCAAATCATAAGTAATTATATATAAAATATCATATTAATTAGAAAAGATATGATTAATTTACTTTTTCTCCAAATTTTTTCGTAGCTAAACTAGCTTCGGATACCCAATCTTGTTTTAGTCGTAGTTTCTTTATTACAACTCTGTTTTTGTTGGTTCAACTTGCCACTCCCTTGGATCGAGTCAAATTTTAAGAATATGAACTGAAAATACCTTAGTTTGTATTCAAAATCATAGGTTATAGGTCAAACTTTGGTGAAACTTAAGAAAGTGATCATTTTCCATCATAAAAACAACATTTAATGATCATTTTTCTAAAAATACTTACACTTTGAGTTAAACCATGAAATTTTTATGTGTTAACATATTCATAAGAAATATCATTTTTCCAGAACATGAACTTCCAATTCAAAGTTCAAGATGGTTTTTAATTATCCAACCCAAAACAGCCCCCGGTTGCACTTCGACGACGTAGATTCAGTTTTTAAGATGTTCTTTGTAAAACCAAGTTATATCTTGTTAGGTTAGCATATCATTATGATATATTACAGGTCTTGAAGTGTTTTAAAATTCAAGTTAGAAGGATCTATTTGGTTTGCGAACAAGTTTAAAATCATTCAAACTATGTTCTTGTTGTTAAAATTTTATACCACAAAATAAGATAGCTATATGAATATGAATTGAATAAGATTATGAACAAGGTTACTACCTCAAGTTACTTGGACAAAGTTACTGCAAAAGATAAGAAATAATCTTGGAATCAAAGAGTGGTGGAGTTAGATCAAAAGGTTGGAAGTAAACTTCTTCAAATGGGTGGTTATTTTGATATGTTCTTGAAAGAGTTTTCTTATGGTGTTTAAGGCTTGTAATTGAAGCTAAATGATGGGGAAAATGCTTGAAGATGATCAAGTATGAAGTTAGGAGTATTTTGAGAGAGAAATGAGGGTGTAGGTATGAGAAAATGGAGTGAAGAAATGGTGTTCATTTATAAAAACGTTTTTAGTTTATAAAGAAAGAAAAGGATTCCTAATTTTGTTTTCTTACTAATAATTCATACTACTTGACAAATCCTAGTTACCTCATATCTAGGGCAGTAATAATGTTGATTAGGATGTTGATTTGATGTGTATATACCAATAGTAAATACGTATAGAAGCTGGGTATGATACGGATACATATACCCTAGATATACGTATAGAAATCTTGAGGAAACGGAATGAGAATTCAAATATAGCTATCTTTTGTGAATATACTTATATTATTTTATGTATTTAAGTCCTTAAAAAGTGATTAAATACTTTATATATACGATACGTGTATAAGCATTATATATTATAAGTATATATATCAAAGAATGTTACGTATAGTTATCGTTTTGAAAACTTAAATTAGTAGTTTCAAAATATACTTATAACTCATTGTCATTAGTACACAATGAGATGTTAAACTATCCTTAGATCATGTTAAATATATATAAATACATATATATACACAAACGTATAATTATCGTATGTTATATAGTTCGTGATATCATCGGTCATATTGGATGGTCAAACATTGTGTAAAACTCTTTTCAAAAACACAAGTCTCAACAATTTGGATTGCTTATCAAGTTGGTATGGTTTAATTTATGTAAATATTAATCTCATAAGTATAATTTGGTCGGAAAATTCCGGGTCATTACAGTACCTACCCGTTAAAGAAATTTCGTCCCCGAAATTTGATAGAGGTTGTTATGGATAACAATAAAAAGGTTTTCATGACAAATATAAGGTGATAATGAAGTTTTATCATTATTGAGTAATGTAGATAAAACGATTCGATTATGCGAAGAATATAAATGAGACTATCGTAAAAGAGTGAGATGAGTAAAATATATTCGTCTTAACCGATGACGTAGTTATGATTGATTTTCGGGATTTAAGGGATTTAAAGAGAATCTTACGTAACAAGATTTGGTTCTTTGGTGATTAAGGAAATCAGGATCTTCTTTGATTATATGCAATAATCTGTTTCGATTGCTCTGTCGGATATTTCACTATAAATTCACCCCTTCGTTTCCTTATTTTCCACGACTCACACCTTCTATTCTTTCTCCCTTGATTCTTACTTTAAAGCATTCATCAATATGCTCCATCCAGTCCTGATTTTTGATATACTCCTAACTTTTATATCTGTCATTCTTCTTTTTCATCTACCACCAGAAGAATCTATTTACTTCTACTAGACTCTTGTGTTTATAGTGTTTCTAATTCTCCCGTGTCTCTATATTGCTATCTGCATCGATATACATGGTTTGTAATTTCGGGGTTATTATCGGAGTTTATATTCTTCATTATTTTTCGGAGCTTCATGCTTTCGTTTTCTCTTCCCGACTTCGAGTCAAGCGAGTAATGGTCCGAAATTCGTAGATATGAAATTCAGAATGAACATAGCTAATGCTCTAAGAAGAAAATGGTAATAGAACGATTTTGATTTGTTAAATTACCAGAATACCCTGGAGAAGACCGAGTCATCCAGAAAAATATTCTCTTGATATGTTTAGAGATTAGATAGAATGTAAGAGTCGTGTAAATGGCACATGATGACGGTACTGTGAATCATCATGCTTCATTAGAAACTCAGCATGACTTACTGTAATATAATGACATTGATCAAGTGTCATTATATTATACTAATCCATGCTTCAGTTCCCAACACTACTTCAAAACATTCATAATTTAAACTCGAAGGTTTTAGAATTTAGAAACTAACACAGTTTCTTTTATGTTGCAGATATTACGGAGAGATAAATGATCTCAGATAAGAATAGTTGTGAAAATATCGCCAGAAATATGGAGGATATTTATAATAGAACATACGAGAATATCTTAGAATTTCTAATATCAATGGATGATGAAGAAGATTTGTCTGTGAAGGTTTAGAATGAGAAATAAGATGTTTGCTAACGATTTCAGCAGGCACATAATCATGTGGATTCTTTGAAGGCAAACTTATTCTTTGTGATTTGTCCACGGCTTTCTTCATAGTTTCGCATAATCCGCTTTTCGGTACTAAATTTTCTATCGAGCGTTCCTAACACTCCTTTCTTTATCATCAAACTTTTGGCCATTAAGATCATCTACAACATGCTGCTTCGTCAGCATTTTCAAAGTTAACTGATCTGGATCATCGGTTATCAAACCGAAGTAGTTTCAGGAGAATTGTGTTTTTAGAATGATTAATCGCTGATGGTAATATTGTGGAATATAAAAGGTTCCCCAGTAACAATAAAGAGTACGCATATATATCGCGGTTATAATAAAGTTGTTTCGGATGAAAAATCGGAGTTGACTTGCTGGAGCTGTGACAAAATTAGCTACTTTGGAAAGGGATTGCAAAATGATCTTCGGTAATAACAATGTCAAAGGAACTAGAACAGATACGTGTCAAACGTTTACTCAGTTTTCGAGGATTTTTCAGGTGCATAACTATATGTATCAATCTTTTCTTCCGTAGATGAAGTGCGGTTGGTTTATCCTCTCGATTGAGGTGTTTTTAAGAATCATGATAGATTTGAACGCTGATTGTAATCGTCGAGATACAATGAGGTTTAAGATGAAATCAAGTGACAATCTTGAAGAAATGTTTAGTTTCATATGTTATAATCAATATTTTAATTCATTTTAATTGTCCAATGTCATTAGTCCACAGTCGATAGTCCACAGTAACAGTCCAATAATTCATATATAGTTTAATATATAATATACGAATTAATTAATACGTGTCGTGACCCGTATACGTGTCAGACTAGATCACAACTCAAACTATATATATTATTGTAGAATCAACCTCAACCCTGTATAGAGAACTCGATCATTACTGCATATGGAGTGTCTATGGTGATTCCAAATAATATATATAGATGCGTCGATATGATATGTCAAAACATTGTATACGTGTCCCGATATTTAAAGTGCGTAAAATAATTACAGAAATTAAATGACGATAAATAAAAGTGCGATAATTAAATTGCGATAAATAAACTGCGATAAATAAAATGTAATCAGTTAGCTAGGAACAGTTAGCTGGAACAGTTAGCGTGGATTCTTAACAAAATTTTTCATAGTTAATTTGTTTGTTTCTAACAGATTTTATTTTGTCATATGTTTTCTTCATATACCACTTGTTGGATTCTGGGAAGTCAAAATCCAAATATGAAATTGAATGAAAATGGTTATTCTGCGGTGAACGGATACGTATATCGGTGGTTGTAAGTAGGATAGTAAATGACTGTTGAATCAGCTTCGACGAATGTACAATGTAACTTATTAAGATGAAATCTAATTATTCCTCGGGTATTACCTACCCGTTAAAAAAAAAAAAAATTCACCAATAATATTTTGTACAAAAGAACTTTTAATTACAATCTTTATGAAAACATATATACATATATATTTTCTTCAGATGAAATCATGAATTTAATGAGTTAATATGATATTAATCTCATTTGCTTTTCGGTTTGAGCTAGAATAAGAAATCTCTAAAACTTTTTGAAACCACATATTCTTCGCAGAACATCAATGAAGTTGTGGATCAATACTTCATCGTTCATTATTGTTGGTACTCCTTGGTATATATGGTGCGTATGATGTTGATGTTTGTGGGACAGATTATGATGTCGAGACGTGTGATGCGGATGTTGTTTGTTAGTGGTGATGATGGTATTGTTGATGTTATTGATGGTGGTGCTGATTATGCTGCTGGTGCTGCTGCTGGTGTTTGCAACCTTCGCACCATGTTCTCCAAAGCCGTCACGCGAGCGCGAAGTTCGTTAACTTCTGCTAGTACACCGGGATGATTGGCGGTTGGAGCGAGCGAATGAACAAGATTTGTAATATGGGATAGTATATAATCGGGACGAGATACTCTAGAAATGAGAGAGAAAATGGTGTTTCGAATAGGTTCACCGGTAAGTGCTTTAGGTTCATCGCCAAGAGGGCAATTTGGTGGATGGAATGGATCACCTTCTTCTTGTCTCCAGTGATTTACTATATTACGAACCCATCCCCAATTCATCTAGAATAGATGATGTTAAATTGGTTGATTCATTCCGGTGATGCTGCTTTCGGAGCCCGAATGGAAATCCATATCGGCATAACTGTCGGAATCTGAAGAATTCGAACTAGATGTGGAATCCATCTTGTATAATGGGGAAAATGAATTTTTGGTATGGAATAGATTATAGGAGTTAGATTTGGTACTCTTCAATACATAATTTACATATGTATATATAATACCAAAATCCCGTAAATTACGGAGAATCTTTGAAAAGATATCAGTCAAAGTTCGCCATAACAGATATGCTAAGATAAGAATTCGTCTATACACTATCAATGCAGTAAATGCAGTAAAACGTGTCTAGACTTATGAATGATAAGCAGGTAATTTCCTAAGGATGATAAGCAGATGATTTCCGACTAGAAAAGATAAGCAAAACTTTTGACATGTAGACACGGTCGAAGTCCAGACTCATTAATGCATCCTAACAACTACTAGTTAGACACACTAATGCAAGACCTGGTTCGCTACGACCACCGCTCTGATACCAACTGAAAGGACCCGTCCTAATCCACCTGGACGAAGTCATCAACATTTGGTCCCATTGCGATGATCGGCTCCAAGTAATGTTCTTATATTGAGCAAATGCACAGCGGAAGACTTAATTTGTACCTGAGAATAAACATGCTTTAAAGTGTCAACCAAAAGGTTAGTGAGTTCATAGGTTTATCATAACAATTATTTCAATATGTTAATAGACCACAAGATTTCATAATCATAAACATAATACACTCGCAAGTGTATGTAAAGCATTCTAAGTGGTTGAGCACTTGGTAACCATACTTAACATTTAATCAACATCGCATATTCCCTTTATTATGAAATCTCACTACACCGTACCAAGTGTAGTCACCAAAACGAAGTACTGTGCAACCGTTGAATACTGGTCGTCCAGTCCGGTTGGGGTTGTCAGGCCCGATAGATCTATCAACAGGATTCGCGTTTACAATACCCATGTAAATAGTAGTTACAAGCTACAGGGAAATATGCCAGTGGTACAACTCAACGTAGAATATATTTTTAAGTACTTGTGTCTATTTTGTAAACATTTATAAAAGCAGCGCATGTATTCTCAGCCCAAAAATATATATTGCAAAAGCAATTAAAAAGGGAGCAAATGAAATTCACTTTTGCCTTGAAGGTATTTAATTCGACTTGGTCTCCGATAGATATCACGAACCTAACCATATATATAATATATCAACATATTTTCTTTTTAAGTAATCGTTACATATATATATACTTTTAATACTTTTAATATTTTCTTAGTCCGTAGTTAGCAGTCCGATGTTAGTGGTCCACAATTAGTTGTTTAAACAAAATAAATAAAGACCCCATCATATTCGTATTGATCAGAATTAATCTCGACCCATGGTACCATGTTGTCAAATGATGTGTTGCGTACATAAAGTACCGTGTTGTCAAATGACGTGTTGCGTACAATCATGAGGTCTTATGATTAATCTTCTCGTGTTGTTTACGGGTGGTCCTGAAATATATAAAATCAAATCATAAGTAATTATATATAAAATATCATATTAATTAGAAAAGATATGATTAATTTACTTTTTCTCCAAATATTTTCGTAGCTAAACTAGCTTCGGATACCCAATCTTGTTTTAGTCGTAGTTTCTTTATTACAACTCCGTTCTTGTTGGTTCAACTTGCCACTCCCTTGGATCGAGTCAAATTTTAAGAATATGAACTGAAAATACCTTAGCTTGTATTCAAAATCATAGGTTATAGGTCAAACTTTGGTGAAACTTATGAAAGTGATCATTTTCCATCATAAAAACAACATTTAATGATTATTTTTCTAAAAATACTTACACTTTGAGTTAAACCATGAAATTTTTATGTGTTAACATATTCATAAGAAATATCATTTTTCCAGAACATGAACTTCCAATTCAAAGTTCAAGATGGTTTTTAATTATCCAACCCAAAACAGCCCCCGGTTGCACTTCGACGACGTAGATTCAGTTTTTAAGATGTTCTTTGTAAAACCAAGTTATATCTTGTTAGGTTAGCATATCATTATGATATATTACAGGTCTTGAAGTGTTTTAAAAGTCAAGTTAGAAGGATCTATTTGGTTTGCGAACAAGTTTGAAATCATTCAAACTATGTTCTTGTTGTTAAAATTTTATACCACAAAATAAGATAGCTATATGAATATGAATTGAATAAGATTATGAACAAGGTTACTACCTCAAGTTACTTGGACAAAGTTACTTCAAAAGATAAGAAATAATCTTGGAATCAAAGAGTGGTGGAGTTAGATCAAAAGGTTGGAAGTAAACTTCTTCAAATGGGTGGTTATTTTGATATGTTCTTGAAAGAGTTTTCTTATGGTGTTTAAGGCTTGTAATTGAAGCTAAATGATGGGGAAAATTCTTGGAGATGATCAATTATGAAGTTAGGAGTATTTTGAGAGAGAAATGAGGGTGTAGGTATGAGAAAATGGAGTGAAGAAATGGTGTTCATTTATAAAAACGTTTTTAGTTTATAAAGAAAGAAAAGGATTCCTAATTTTGTTTTCTTACTAATAATTCATACTACTTGACAAATCCTAGTTACCTCATATCTAGGGCAGTAATAATGTTGATTAGGATGTTGATTTGATGTGTATATACCAATAGTAAATACGTATAGAAGCTGGGTATGATACGGGTACATATACCCTAGATATACGTATAGAAATCTTGAGGAAACGGAATGAGAATTCAAATATAGCTATCTTTTGTGAATATACTTATATTGTTTTATGTATTTAAGTCCTTAAAAAGTGATTAAATACTTTATATATACGATACGTGTATAAGCATTATATATTATAAGTATATATATCAAAGAATGTTACGTATAGTTATCGTTTTGAAAACTTAAGTTAGTAGTTTCAAAATATACTTATAACTCATTGTCATTAGTACACAATGAGATGTTAAACCATCCTTAGATCATGTTAAATATATATAAATACATATATATACACAAACGTATAATTATCGTATGTTATATAGTTCGTGATATCATCGGTCATATTGGATGGTCAAACGTTGTGTAAAACTCTTTTCAAAAACACAAGTCTCAACAATTTGGATTGCTTATCAAGTTGGTATGGTTTAATTTATGTAAATATTAATCTCATAAGTATAATTTGGTCGGAAAATTCCGGGTCATTACATTTGGGTACCAAAATTTGGCGATATGAGAGAAATGGTACTTAGAGAAGCTCATAAAACCAGATACTCAATATATCCTGGAACGGGGAAGATGTACAAAGATCTCAAGAAACATTTTTGGTGGCTGGGTATGAAAGCCGATGTTGCTAAATACGTAGGAGAATGTTTGACGTGTTCTAAGGTCAAAGCTGAGCATCAAAAACCATCAGGTCTACTTCAACAACCCGAAATCCCGGAATGGAAATGGGAAAACATTACCATGGATTTCATCACTAAATTGCCAAGGGCTGCAAGTGGTTTTGATACTATTTGGGTAATAGTTGATTGTCTCACTAAATCAGCACACTTCCTGCCAATAAGAGAAGATGACAAGATGGAGAAGTTAGCACGACTGTATTTGAAGGAAGTCGTCTCCAAACATGGAATACCAATCTCTATTATCTCTGATAGGGATGGCAGATTTATTTCAAGATTCTGGCAGACATTACAGCAAGCATTAGGAACTCGTCTAGACATGAGTACTGCCTATCATCCACAAACTGATGGGCAGAGCGAAAGAACGATATAAACGCTTGAAGACATGCTACGAGCATGTGTTATTGATTTCGGAAACAGTTGGGATCGACATCTACCGTTAGCAGAATTTTCCTACAACAACAGCTACCATTCAAGCATTGAGATGGCGCCGTTTGAAGCACTTTATGGTAGAAAGTGCAGGTCTCCGATTTGTTGGAGTGAAGTGGGGGATAGACAGATTACGGGTCCGGAGATAATACAAGAAACTACCGAGAAGATCATCCAAATTCAACAACGGTTGAAAACCGCCCAAAGTCGACAAAAGAGCTACGCTGACATTAAAAGAAAAGATATAGAATTTGAAATTGGAGAGATGGTCATGCTTAAAGTTGCACCTTGGAAAGGCGTTGTCCGATTTGGTAAACGAGGGAAATTAAATCCAAGGTATATTGGACCATTCAAGATTATTGATCGTGTCGGACCAGTAGCTTACCGACTTGAGTTACCTCAACAACTCGCGGCTGTACATAACACTTTCCACGTCTCAAATTTGAAGAAATATTTTGCTAAAGAAGATCTCACTATTCCGTTAGATGAAATCCAAATCAACGAAAAACTTCAATTTATCGAAGAACCCGTCGAAATAATGGATCGTGAGGTTAAAAGACTTAAGCAAAACAAGATACCAATTGTTAAGGTTCGATGGAATGCTCGTAGAGGACCCGAGTTCACCTGGGAACGAGAAGATCAGATGAAGAAGAAATACCCGCATTTATTTCCAGAAGATACGTCAACACCTCCAACTGCTTAAAATTTAGGGACGAAATTTATTTAACGGGTAGGTACTGTAGTGACCCGAACTTTTCCATGTTTATATATATTAAATGAAATTGTTATTTACATGATTAAGTGTTTTCAACATGTTAAGCAATCAAACTTGTTAAGACTTGATTAATTGAAATAGGTTTCATATAGACAATTGACCACCCAAGTTGACCGGTGTTTGACGAACGTTAAAACTTGTAAAAACTATACGATGACATATATATGGTTATATATATAGTTAACATGATTTTATTATAAGTATGTATCTCATTAGGTATTTTAACAATGAGTTATATACATAAAAATGAGACTATTAATTTAAGAAACTCGAAAACGATATATATAACGATTATCGTTATAACAACGTCTTACTAGGTACATATGAATTATATTAAGATATTGATACACTTGGTTAATTATGTTAAATGATAAGTAAATATATTATTAAGTGTATTAACAATGAAATACATATGTAAAAATAAGACTACTAACTTAATGATTTCGAAACGAGACATATATGTAACGATTATCGTTGTAACGACATTTAACTGTATATACATCATACTAAGATATATTATATATCATAATATCATGATAATATAACAATTTAACATCTCATTTTTTATAATAAACAATGGGTTAACAACATTCAACAAGATCGTTAACCTAAAGGTTTCAAAACAACATTTACGTGTAACGACTAACGATGACTTAACAACTCAGTTAAAATGTATATACATGTAGTGTTTTAATATGTATTCATACACTTTTGAAAGACTTCAAGACACTTATCAAAATACTTCTACTTAACAAAAATGCTTACAATTACATCCTCGTTCAGTTTCATCAATAATTCTACTCGTATGCACCCGTATTCGTACTCGTACAATACATAGCTTTTAGATGTATGTACTATTGGTATATACACTCCAATGATCAGCTCTTAGCAACCCATGTGAGTCACCTAACACATGTGGGAACCATCATTTGGCAACTAGCATGAAATATCTCATAAAATTACAAAAATATGAGTAATCATTCATGACTTATTTACATGAAAATAAAATTACATATCCTTTATATCTAATCCATACACCAACGACCAAAAACACCTACAAACACTTTCATTCTTCAATTTTCTTCATCTAATTGATCTCTCTCAAGTTCTATCTTCAAGTTCTAAGTGTTCTTCATAAATTCCAAAAGTTCTAGTTTCATAAAATCAAGAATACTTCCAAGGTTGCAAGTTTACTTCCAAGATTTCTAAATCCATTCCAAGTAATCATCCAGGATCAAGAAACCTTTGTTATTTACAGTAGGTTATCTTTCTAATACAAGGTAATAATCATATTCAAACTTTAATTCAATTTCTATAACTATAACAATCTTATTTCGAGTGGAAATCTTACTTGAAATTGTTTTCTTGTCATGATTCTGCTTCAAGAACTTTCAAGCCATCCAAGGATCCTTTGAAGCTAGATCTATTGTTCTCATTTCCAGTAGGTTTATCCAAGGAACTTGAGGTAGTAATGATGTTCATAACATCATTCGATTCATACATATAAAGCTATCTTATTCGAAGGTTTAAACTTGTAATCACTAGAACATAGTTTAGTTAATTCTAAACTTGTTCGCAAATAAAAGTTAATCCTTCTAACTTGACTTTTAAAATCAACTAAACACATGTTCTATATCTATATTATATGCTAACTTAATGATTTAAAACCTGGAAACACGAAAAACACCGTAAAACCGGATTTACGCCGTCGTAGTAACACCGCGGGCTGTTTTGGGTTAGTTAATTAAAAACTATGATAAACTTTGATTTAAAAGTTGTTATTATGAAAAAATGATTTTTATTATGAACATGAAACTATATCCAAAAATTATGGTTAAACTCAAAGTGAAAGTATGTTTTCTAAAATGGTCATCTAGACGTCGTTCTTTCGACTGAAATGACTACCTTTACAAAAACGACTTGTAACTTATTTTTCCGACTATAAACCTATACTTTTTTTGTTTAGATTCATAAAATAGAGTTCAATATGAAACCATAGCAATTTGATTCACTCAAAACGGATTTAAAATGAAGAAGTTATGGGTAAAACAAGATTGGATAATTTTTCTCATTTTAGCTACGTGAAAATTGGTAACAAATCTATTCCAACCATAACTTAATCAACTTGTATTGTATATTATGTAATCTTGAGATACCATAGACACGTATACAATGTTTCGACCTATCATGTCGACACATCTATATATATTTCGGAACAACCATAGACACTCTATACGTGAATGTTGGAGTTAGCTATACAGGGTTGAGGTTGATTCTAAAATATATATAGTTTGAGTTGTGATCAATACTGAGATACGTATACGCTGGGTCGTGGATTGATTCAAGATAATATTTATCGATTTATTTCTGTACATCTAACTGTGGACAACTAGTTGTAGGTTACTAACGAGGACAGCTGACTTAATAAACTTAAAACATCAAAATATATTAAAAGTGTTGTAAATATATTTTGAACATACTTTGATATATATGTATATATTGTTATAGGTTCGTGAATCAACCAGTGGCCAAGTCTTACTTCCCGACGAAGTAAAAATCTGTGAAAGTGAGTTATAGTCCCACTTTTAAAATCTAATATTTTTGGGATGAGAATACATGCAGGTTTTATAAATGATTTACAAAATAGACACAAGTACGTGAAACTACATTCTATGGTTGAATTATCGAAATCGAATATGCCCCTTATTATTAAGTCTGGTAATCTAAGAATTAGGGAACAGACACCCTAATTGACGCGAACTCTAAAGATAGATCTATTGGGCCTAACAAACCCCATCCAAAGTACCGGATGCTTTAGTACTTCGAAATTTATATCATATCCGAAGGGTGTCCCGGAATAATGGGGATATTCTTATATATGCATCTTGTTAATGTCGGTTACCAGGTGTTCCCCATATGAATGATTTTTATCTCTATGTATGGGATGTGTATTGAAATATGAAATCTTGTGGTCTATTGTTACGATTTGATATATATAGGTTAAACCTATAACTCACCAACATTTTTGTTGACGTTTAAAGCATGTTTATTCTCAGGTGAATACTAAGAGCTTCCACTGTTGCATACTAAAATAAGGACAAGATTTGGAGTCCATGTTTGTATGATATTGTGTAAAAACTGCATTCAAGAAACTGATTTCGATGTAACATATTTGTATTGTAAACCATTATGTAATGGTCGTGTGTAAACAGGATATTTTAGATTATCATTATTTGATAATCTACGTAAAGCTTTTTAAACCTTTATTTATGAAATAAAGGTTATGGTTTGTTTTAAAAATGAATGCAGTCTTTGAAAAACGTCTCATATAGAGGTCAAAACCTCGCAACGAAATCAATTAATATGGAACGTTTTTAATCAATAAGAACGGGACATTTCAGCTGAAACTTTCGAATTTTAACATCTTTCAATCTCAAACAAGATCCTTCAAGTTTGCAGCTCCGAATCTTCATTACATGTTGCCAGAGCCGTTAACTTTTGTAATCCGAGAATATGAGACACTGTTGGTGTTGAAGTCGGTGTTGGTTGTTGTTCCGGTGGCGGTTGGAAAAGATTCCAGTGGGTAGGATTCAATGGCGGTGGTGGTGAGGGGAAAAAAGATAGCTGATAAAGTCACAATTTTGGATTTATATGTTACTTCATATGTATTTTTTGATTTTTATGTAAAATGCCATGGTGAGAGTTTACAGGAAAAAAGAAAAAGAAATGGGGAATAAATTAGAAAGAAAAGAGAAGAGAAGGAAAGACTGAAAAGACTACATTACCCTCACATGCTTTGCACATGACCCTTATTTAACGGCTAATTTAGACGTCCGTAAGAAATAGGGACGAAATCAGCAGCATTGACATACCACGAGGACGAAGTCCGTAAAAAAAAAGCACAGGGACTAAATCAGCATTTTGGTACAAACCACAAGGACCATTTCAGCAATTTTGTCTATTTTAAGATTTGAGGTTGTATTTTAAGTTTTGATGTTCAAATTTGGCAATGGAAGATGTATATGTACGATATTATAGGTTTTGACGAAGATGAAGCTTCGTACAGAAGGTAATTTTATGTGGGTCCCACCATAAAAGTGGGTGTTTCTTTTGATCCACCAAACTTAATACTTTATATAAATATTTAAATTTTAATAATAATAATATACTCAGTAATAATAATAATACATTAATATAATACATTAATATAATACATTAATATAATAATAATAATAATAATAATATTAATATTATTATTATTATTATTATTATTATTACTAAAATAATAGAAGTGTTTCATTTGATGCTATGTCATGATTGAGAGTAAATGTAATGAGTTAGTGATAAGAAAGAAATGATGAGAAAATGATGATACTTGAACACTTCATTTTCTTATGTCAAGGGACCGAATAGTGTTGTGGGTTTTGAGATAAGATGTATGAGAACAAAACAATTAATTAATAAAATATAAAATAATTACACAGGGGTATTATGGAAACCACACTATAATTATAGTGGATTTATAAAAAATAAAAGTGCTAATATCATCACCCATTAATTATATAGGTATAGGGTAAAAAAAAAAAAACAAATCCGAAGTTTGAAACTTCAGATCCCCTGTACATGGTCAAAAAGCACACAAACCGAAGTTTCAAACTTCGGATTTGACAAAATCGAAGTTTCAAACTTCGGTTTTACCATTTTTGTCAAAAAATATTTATTTTTTCTATTTTTGAAAACAACCTAACAAAAATTACTATTTAAAAAAAATCACAAAATATAATAACCTGAATATCATAATAATACGATACAATACACATTATATTAAGATAAATAAACAAAATCATTAACCAAGAGAAAAAACTAAAACGATCGTTGTCTTAATCATAATGTATACTTTTTCATTTAACAAAAATGTTGTAAAGAAAGTTGTATATACATTTTATATTCAACATACACACACATATATTGACTTGGCGATAAAAGTCGACTTGAACTGGTTACAGTTTAAAAAACGTAGAGTGAATGAAATTACGAAAATATGAAATCAAAGATTTAAATAGGATTTCAAATACGAGTAAACATACTTTGAAATGAAAAGTTAAAATATGTATTAAAACATGTATATAACAATACTAATAAATTACATCATATCAACACGACCATTTGAACCGGAAAGCCGGTTGGGCGCTAACGCTTTATATTATATTAATTAAGGGTCCTTCACTTAAAGTTACTCGAGGCCGGGAATGAGAATACAATCTAGAAGATCTGGCCGAATGGTAAAAAAATCTATAGATTCGTTTGGAATCAATCGTTGGCTAGACATACAAGTCACAACAGGCCAGGAATGAGGGATATGTTATATTTATTTAATATTTAATATTGTATAAATTGAATTCGGTTTATATATAGTGTTCGGTTAATCACATTCAAAATTTCAAAACAAAAAATCGAACTGAAAACCGAATTCGAATTCGGTTTTCAATTTTTATCGATCCGAAAACCATTTACCAAAGTCGGCTTGGTTTTTTTCGGTTTGGTTTCGATTCAAAATGTTTCAAACCAAATATTGAACACTTTGAATTCTTCCAAGTCCCGACGAAAATATTATTTCAAAGAAACGTCTACCGAGGAATCCAAGAATACCCACGACTGCTACTAAAAAATCAAAGAGAACCCTATAGCTAACAAAACCTAAAGGACCCTGCTAACAAAATTGAGCCACCCACCCAGATACGTTAGCAAGTTGTGGAAACTATTGTTGAATAATAAGACTGCATTTGTAACTTACACAAAACTACAAGGACCACTTAAGTAAATTAATCAAAGCTTCGTCCACTTATTACGCGAAGTCGAAGCTTCGTCCACTTGCGTCCATACTTTTGTGTTTTTTAGGGCGGCCATCGACAGGTAGACGTCCTCTCCGTCACCGACGGCTGATCATCTTCCGATTCCCTTCAATTTTCCGGTAGTATAACTTTCAAGGTACCAAAATCCATCAGTTCTTTTCAATTATTTATACATCCAATCAATTTATCACACACTTACTATCATATGAATATGGAACCCTAAAATCAACTAACATTTTATCTTAATATATTCAATTTTAGCTTCACTTTCGCTTCTTATGCTCTGTAATATAGCTAATTATAAAGATATAAGGTCAAATTCAATGTCACTCACTTTTTTATATGGTGTATTTATAGATTAGATTATTAGCTGTTAAAATTTTATATAAATAATAGGCTGTGAGGATGTCAACGCCGTCACGGAAGAGATTAATGAGGGATTTCAAGAGGTTGCAGCAGGATCCACCTGCTGGAATCAGTGGTGCACCTTATGATAATAATATCATGCTTTGGAATGCTGTTATATTTGGGTAGGTGGAATCAAAGTTGAATTAATTCTTGTATATTTTTGATATGATATGATTATTTTACTAAATATTTTAGTTTTTATTTTTGTATTGCAGTCCTGATGACACTCCCTGGGATGGAGGTATGCTAGTTGCTTGTTACTGTTATCTTTTGCATATATTGTTTTGATTAAATAGAATGTGTTGATGTTATTGCTATAATGTGAAAGTATTAGGATAGCTTATAATGTTGGTACGTTGTATCATTGTGTTATCTGACAACATGTAATGGGCAATCTCAGGTACTTTTAAGTTGACGTTGCAGTTTTCAGAAGATTATCCAAATAAGCCACCGACAGTTCGATTTATTTCTAGAATGTTTCATCCAAATAGTAAGTTGTTCTTGTCACAAGTTTTTTATTTTTTCAGTAAACACGTGTGTGTTTTCAGGAGTCACGTTTCATGTCTGTTAGTGTTTTGAACATTGCATGTAGTACTTGTTTGGGGCTTGTATAATTCAGCCTCTGCCTTGGCCTGAAAAGGCAATATGCGCCAAGGGCCCTAGGCGGTGGCCCTAGACGCTAAGGTGAGTGTCTCATGTAGATGAAATGCCTATAAAGCATAGAGTTCTTATAAATTGCTTTGTCCTAACGTTTTATACCTTACAAATGTTTACACATTACAAATACTTCACTTGCTATATGTAGGCAAAATTAAAGTGTCATTTGCTTTTCACGGGTGTCAAACCAATGAAACACATATGTACTAGTAGCAACCGAAGTATGGCAAACAAAAAAGCAATTTGTTAACTAGATTAGTAGTCTCTAATATAATTAATTAGTAACTACTAGTATCTGTTGATAAATTAACTTTGTTTATTCTGCTGTTTTAGACTTTGGAGACTTAAGCTGTTAGTTGTGTTAGGAACTTACACTTACGATAGAGTTAATATCGATGGTCTGATACTGAATAATGTGCTTAAAGGAAATAGCCCATTTGAGCTTAGCAAAAACATGCAAACAATTACTTTTAGAAAACCCACCAACTATAGAAGGTGCCTAAGGCACTGCCAAACTTTGGCTAACCTTTTTTTTTTTTTTTTTTTTTTTTAAAGGCAAGGCCCCAAGTATAGTTGGTTGGGATTGAAGTTTGAACGACTCAGACCTGACTTAGACCCGACTTTAACTGGCTTTGACATGACTTTTTATCGTTGATCGACTAATAATAAGACATTCGACTAATAATAAGACATTCTTTGGGCGAAACGTGGCGGGCTAGTTACCAAACCGGCTAATTGGTTGAGATTTGGCCGCCGTTTACAACACTGTATAAGCTACCAACTCAATACTTGCTGTTTGAAAGAACTTTTCAGCCCAATGCTATGTTATAGAACAACTGTTTTTTGCATTTTGGTGTTGCTTTCATATTCTTTATATGTAGGTGATGGCTACTTTGTTTTTATTTTATCATTTCCTATTTGTCAGTTTATGCAGATGGAAGCATATGCTTGGACATCCTTCAAAATCAGTGGAGTCCAATATATGATGTTGCTGCTATTCTTACATCAATTCAGGTGAGCTAGCTTAAGTATTTTAACAGGGTTTATTGTATCTAAAATTTTACTCGGGGTGCATGCCTTTTCACTAGAAACTGATTCCAGATATAGGACACTTTCTTTTAGTTTGTGTCTAGCCTTAATTGTAGAATTGGTCAACAATATTATACCTGGCAATTGGCAATTGAGACCCACTCTCTCAAATTTGGGTGAATTGGATCAAGCTTTCGGGTGAACTAGGTCTTGAGGAAAATTAGGCCTGGCAATGTAAACTAAATTTTAATTGAACCTATTGGGTCCTATACAAAATATAAAGGAATAGGTCAAGAATGTATCAATCTCTAAAGCTCAATAAATATGGATAGGTCTAATGGGTCTTATGAATGGGTCAAATGGGGCGAGCATAAAAATCATAACAAGTTTTATCCATCAAACGTAATCCTAAATGTAGAAGTATTAACGTAAATATAAACGTAATCATAAATGTAAAAGTATATGACCCGTTTGGACCCATTTGGCCTATTTGACCTATTTGACCTATGACCCGTTTCGACCTGTTACCCAACTCGGCCGAACCCATTTGGACGCGTTTGACCCATAACCCATTATAACTTAAAACCGTTTTGACCCATTACCTAAACCGCCCCAACCTGACCCGTTTGACCCGTTTGCCAGGTATAAACAAATCAATCGAAGATAGAAACTTTATCATAAACGTGTCCATTATATTGTTCTGCTAAAGGAATTAGATTAATAATTATGTTACAGCATTGATGATATAGTTGGCTGCTATTATAAATGATTATAAATTATAATAACTACGAAACATTGTCCCATATGGCCATATTTAGGATCGTAATTACTTTACAACCTAATTCCCAATATGAATAATCTGTTGTTTAAGAAGAGAGGGGGAATAAGATCACGTCTCACGTCTGAAGCTGAAAAGCAAGAACAATTTAATAATTTCAATAATCTGATAGATTGGTCAGATCTGGCATCTTCATAAACGACTAGGATTGCGTCATCATTAAAAACATATCCAAAATGAAATATATATGTATCTTTTTCATTGGGTAAATAATGGTTTAATCGCCAAACTTTTATGAACCGCTCAATTTTTACCCCTGATGTTTTAATTTTTCAAGTTTAGTTAACTTAATCTTCAAATCATAAACATTTGTTTAATTTGACGTTTTAGTCATTTTCTTTACCTATAACCGGTCATTCATCAATTAGTGAGCATTTGATAGATATCTGATATAGCAGGAGCAACAAACAAGAAGAACAATAGTAATTTGTGAAAGTAATAGTAATAAGGATGTAGAACTGATGCAATAGAACAGATAATGTAAAGAAGATGTAAATGGAAGATTTGTTTACTAATGATGATGAATTACAGAAATACAATAGGAATAAAATCAGAGGAATCCAAGTATTGGAAAACACTCTGCCTAATCAAGAAGAAGCTCCATAGCTTACTTCCTGCCTAAGCTCAAAGAGCCACACACATACTTAATTCATGCCTGCCTTTCTCTCACCATGACTCATCTATTTATAATGCTAGACTCAAACAGAATAACAACTCAAATGATCCTGACCCTTCATCTTGATCTTCTTCTCATTCCTCATATTCCTCATATAATAGCCTTTGAAAATGTTGGGCTTGGGTGATCCATTCGTGGGCTGGTAATAAATGTAAATAGGGCTAGATAAAGAATGTAGTGATCTGTTCTCTATCAATACCGACGTCATGAAAATCAGGCTTGTCCTCAAGCCTGAAGTCTCTTGCCAACATGTACTGACATATAGTAAAATGATAGAAACAAACGAGAATGTTATTGGAGTTTGCGCAAGTGGTGCCTTCCCTAAATCAGATTTCCACGCGATAAGCTATTGTCGAGTTTGTTTTTCATCTTGCAAGAATGTATAAGGTGTTAAACAACTACCCATGGTAAGATCAAATGAATCAGTGTACATGCGAGGGAGATAGTTGATTTTAACAGTGGTGTCAACAGCCCATTTGAGAAGCAAAGCATGTGTATTTGTCAAAACAGAAGGCTCACTAAGGAATTCGTGTTGTCCACCAATAGTAACAAAGGTTGTCTTGTTCACATTTGATTTGCGAATCCCCACTTGATAAAACCCCAATTTAAAATCTATCTTTGAAAAGAAAGTGGAACCATGAAGTTCAGATTCTCTAATGTCTTTTACCTTGATAAGATTTTCTGAGCTTGAAAAAGTGCTTTGACTTACCATTGTGTTGGAGTTTATCTTTGTAGAGAGCTGAGGGAGATTTCGTTCTACAAAATTATTGAGTGAAGTATGATTTAAGAGTGGTGAATCAATTCCGTGCAGTCTCAGATTACCCTGAACTCCTGTAAATTTAATTGAGCAGTTTTCTTCTTCTTTGGTCGATTCACCTTCGTCAATTTTGGTCAGATGACAGATTGAGGTGAAAGTAGGGTTAACAGGCCTATTAGGAAAATAAGGGTTCCGTTGGGCTTGGTGAGTGTGTGGGCTTGTTTGAGATTGTGGCTTACTTGATTGATAACATGGGCTCGTAATTGGGCTTGCTTTTTCATTGCAATAATTTGGCCTTTCACTGGAACATGAAGAATAAGCACGTGAGCCCTTAGAATTAGGGTTACCTTTACGATCAACTGAGGCAGACGCCTTCCATTCAATAATCGTATTTCTCCTGGAAATTGTATTTCCTCCATGAGCGGTGGCTATGGCGACATGGCGTGCGAGATCCATCGCTCGATCACAAGACTCCGGATTCAAAATTCGTAACCAATTTCCAATATCTTTTTCTAATCCACTTATAAAAATCTCAATTGCTTGATCTGCAGATAAATTAGGAATTAGGGCACATGAGACTTTATATTTGTTGATATATTGCTCGATATAATCAATAGCAATACGGTTGTGTTCTGATAGTGATAGTGAAGGTGAATAGGATGAATCTGGAGATTGTGTTGAATTCTCATCATTTGAATTGAATTTGGATTGCAATTGGGTGGTGATTGGTGGCTGATTTTCTGGTGGTGTAACAGGTTTTGAAGGTGGAACACTACCTGCAATTAGCTTTTCAATAGATCTGGGTAATTCAGAGACGATTTTCTTCATTGATAAATTGAGCTCTTGCACTTGAGTTGATAATAATTCTATTTTTTCATCTTGTGCATCTAATCGAGACTCTAATTGAGTGGTAATCGAAGGCTGATTTGGAATCACCATTATTGGAGAGGATAGGGTAAGTGGAAATGGAACCATTGATAGATATCTGATATAGCAGGAGCAACAAACAAGAAGAACAATAGTAATTTGTGAAAGTAATAGTAATAAGGATGTAGAACTGATGCAATAGAACAGATAATGTAAAGAAGATGTAAATGGAAGATTTGTTTACTAATGATGATGAATTACAGAAATACAATAGGAATAAAATCAGAGGAATCCAAGTATTGGAAAACACTCTGCCTAATCAAGAAGAAGCTCCATAGCTTACTTCCTGCCTAAGCTCAAAGAGCCACACACATACTTAATTCATGCCTGCCTTTCTCTCACCATGACTCATCTATTTATAATGCTAGACTCAAACAGAATAACAACTCAAATGATCCTGACCCTTAATCTTGATCTTCTTCTCATTCCTCATATTCCTCATATAATAGCCTTTGAAAATGTTGGGCTTGGGTGATCCATTCGTGGGCTGGTAATAAATGTAAATAGGGCTAGATAAAGAATGTAGTGATCTGTTCTCTATCAGCATTCCATATGCGTGCTATTGATGATGTGGCTTTTCCCCCATAATTATTATGTTCAGCTTGTTCCTAAACGAAAAGTCAGCCAAGATCACCATACTCCATCCTCAAAGTCTCTCCCAACTTCACCATTGTTTTAGTAACAAAATTAAATTAATACACGTTTCAATATGGTACCATACTAAAGTGGTCTGAAATACATCACCACCATCCATTCATCGGCCAAAACTAAGGGATTCGAACCGAAAGACCCTAAGATGTAAAGTGGTCTGAGCTATATGATTTCTTTCATGTATTAATTCTGCATTATCTCATTTTACCATAATACTATATATGTTTTATTATCACATTGTAATTTGTAATATCTACATCATTCAAAAAGCCAGAAGCTTATCTTTTTGAAGAATTAGGTCAGTAAACTATTTTTGGTGGTTTGTTAACATCATTTACTTTTTGCCCATTGTAGTCATTGCTTTGTGACCCAAACCCAAATTCACCGGCCAACTCTGAAGCAGCAAGAATGTTTAGTGAGAATAAGCGCGAGTACAACCGAAAAGTGCGAGAAATTGTTGAGCAGAGCTGGACCGCCGACTAAGAGTCAACATGCTGGTCCTATATGGCTATATCATTGGCTGTAAACTTATTGCCTTTACCTCTCCCGCTCCTTGTAGTGTGGTTCGTATTTCTATAACATAATGTTCATTTGAGAACCACACAAACAGTAATAAATGGTAAACAATGTTCATATGTGGTCATGCTATATATGTTTTAATATGTAGGGATTTTGTCTGTGTGCTGTCTCTTGCATTTTTATGACATTTTGTACATAATGCTTTGTTATTGTAATGTGTTGACTGCAACTTTATATATTGGGTTGCATGAGATATATTGGGTTGCATGAGATAAGTGTCCATAATTCATTGAAACTTTAGGGACGCGTCTATTAACTTGGAAGGGTCACCATTCTGAACTTAATCAAGTGTATCATGCAGAACTCCTCCTAGCTAAAACTAATCAGGAATAAAAAAAGAAGGGGGGAAATTTAGTAATTGATGCATTGGATTAAACCCCCCAAATACTGTTTATCATATGTTTAATCATCAGTGGTTGTTGGTTATCACTAGTACATAAATAAATAGTTGGTGAGAATGATGATTCTGACCCATTACCATTCACCAAATCATGATGACTTACTAAAAACTACACTAATCTATGATTAGGTATACTGCCTATAAGTGTTGTAGCAAGGTTTAGGTATATTCATTCAATAAATAAATAAATAACTTGTGTAAATTGTATCTTATTTAATAGTATTTCGTAGTAAAATTAATAGTATTACGTACTACACCTTGCACACATCAAGTATTTTGGCGCCGCTGCCGGAGAACCGATGAAACGCTATATTTTAGTAAAACTATATTTTTGTAAAAATATATTATTTCTTATTTCGTAAAAATATTTTATATTTATAATAAGTGTTAAAAATAATAAAATAATATATATATATATATATATATATATATATATATATATATATATATATATATATATATATATATATATATATATATATATATATATATATATTAAGATTTTATATATAAAATTAAAAAGTGCTTTTATTTTTAAATTTAAAATATAAGTTTAATTTAATTCATATAATTATTTTGTAATAAATCAGAAAATATAAAAATCAAATAATAAATAAAATATAAATTGGGCCGAGCCTGTTAAAAGCCCGGAAGGATTTCTGGAATCTTGGGCCATGCGATCGAATGACCCTGACGACTAAATATCATGCGGTCGCATGAGTTGAGCTGACAGGACTATCCTCGGACATTAATTACACGTAGGGTTTTTAAATAATAATAATTATTATTATTAACCTAATTAGGGTTTTAATTAATTAATTAGTTTTTAAGTTTAGTTTTAATTTATATTTAGTAATATTAAGTGTTATTATTATTATTATTAATTATATAAATTAATACTTTTATAAAATAATAATATAAAAATAATATTTTTATAAAAATAAATAATTTTATCATTTTTTGTTTCTTTTTATAAATTGTATTATTTTTATCGTTTAATTCGTAATTTGTATTTTTATTGTTCGTAATTAATTTTAAACTTAGTATCTTGCCGTAGAAACTTTTATATTTCTAGATTTTTAGGCTTTGCCGTAAATTCCCTTAAGTGCTTTTTCTTTAAGATTAAGATTTAGGCGCTTTAGAATCTTACGACGTCGCTTATCGCCTTAGTTTTAAATAAATTTTAGTGCCTTTTAAGTAATTGATTTTTTTGATTTGGAATTCCTTTTAAGCCTTAATACTTTTAGACGCAAGTTTTAATATTTAGTTTTTAGACTTTTAAGTTTCGACGCTTTACTTTCTTATTTTTGTCTTTCGACTTTTTATTTTTCGACGTTTGTTTTTCGATTCTTATTTCTCGACGCGTTTTTTTTTTCTTTCTCATTTCTACGCTCTAGTTTTTAGGACATAGAATTTTCTTTATTTTCTTTAAACTTCGACAGAAAAATTATTTTAAGTGGTTAAATTGATAGACATCCAAAATTTCTGCTTCGTAGTAATAGTTGGATTTGTTAGTGGCTGAGTTGTGGATTTTTCGACTTAAAGGATCCTGGCTCCCTGCTGCATCTTTTGGCTATTCGAAACGTGGGCAAAACCAGAAAAGTCTATTAATTTGATAACTTATATAATTTTTATTTTTATAATTAATAGGATATTCAGTGAATGCACCGAGCAAAACGTTCACCACCTTTCATACGTTCACCACCTGTAACTCGATCAAGACATCTAGTCAATATCGTCGCCGTTGATTTTTCTTTAGAATCATCATCTAGTCGAACAAGTACTCCAACTCAAATTTCCGATAATCCATTTTTTTGAACCAGACCTCACAATTGAGAACCCGGAGGATATTCAGGGACAATTCCAAAATCCTGAACCACTAATCATTCCTCCTGAACCACAAACCGTTAAATCAGAATCTTCTAGTGATTCGGATTCAACAATTTCAAATATGGAAATAACGGAACCTCTAAGTATGGAAGATCGAATGAGAGCCACACGCACGGGCCAAGGACACGCCATTATTAAGCCAGACATTAATGCGCCAAATTATGAAATCAAAGGACAAATCCTACACATGGTAACTAATCAATGTCAATTTAGTGGTACGCCGAAGGAAGATCCAAATGAACATCTTCGAACCTTTAATAGGATCTGTACTCTATTTAAAATCAGAGAAGTTGAGGATGAACAGATCTATCTCATGTTATTTTCCTGGACTTTAAAGGGAGAAGCCAAAGATTGGTTAGAATCGTTACCTGAAGGAGCGATTGACACATGGGATGTCTTAGTTGAGAAATTTCTTAAAAGATTCTTTCTGGCATCCAAAGCCGTGAGACTTCAAGGAGAAATTGTTAAGTTCGTGCAAAAGCCAAATGAAACATTATATGAGGCGTGGACAAGATTCGGAAAGTTGTTGAGAGGATGTCCTCAGCACGGTTTAGACACTTATCAAATAGTACAAATATTCTACCAAGGTGTCGACGTCGCTACACGAAAAGACATCGACACAGCAGTTGGTGGTTCCATTCTGAAGAAAACCGCAACTGAAGCTCACAAAATTATTGATAACACAGCCTCCCACTCACATGAGTGGCACCAAGAAAAAGATATTTTTCGTTCATCTAAAGCGGCTAGAGCCGATTCTAGCCATGACTTTGATTCCGTTTCCGCAAAAATAGATGCTTTCGAGAGACGAATGGAAAAGATGACTAAAGATATTCACGCAATACGAATTAGTTGTGAGCAATGCGGTGGACCACACTTAACAAAAGATTGTCACATTGAGCAAACGATGGAACAACGTGAGAATGTTTCCTACATGAACCAAAGGCCGGAAAATAATTATCAAAATAATTATCAACCGCCAAGGCCAAACTTTAATCGAAATCAAAATATTCTTTACAATCCAAATGGACCCAACAATAACTCGTATAACCAACAAGGTCCGAATAACCAACCAACTCAAAACAACACTTTCAATCAACAAAGACCTGGCCTCTATAAACCACCACAACAAACCGAAGAGAAAAAGCCAAATCTAGAAGAAATGATGGCAAAGCTAATGGAATCTCAAACACAATTTATTGCAACTCAAACCCAAATAAATGAGAGGTTTGATCAGTCATTAAGAACTCAACAAGCTTCCATTTTGAATCTAGAAAAACACGTAGGTACTCTTGCTAGCATGATGAGTGAGAGGGAACAAGGAAAGCTACCGAGTGATACTGAAGTAAATCCTCGGAATGAGAATGTTAATACGGTATCAATGAATTCTGAAAAACCATCATTAGAAGATGGGAAGGTTTTCGATGTGAGTAACAATGAAGAAGTTACAACACCACCACCACCCGAGTATGTAAAGCCAGTGGTGGCACCATACAGGCCACCCATCCCGTTTCCAAGAAAAGGAGTTGAGTATGAGCAAGTAATAGGTAATAAAGTTTGTGATACCTCTGGAAAGAAGAAGAAGAATAAAAAAGTACAAGAAACAAAAATCGTAGAAGTAAACCCGGTAAAGACAGTTCCACCAAAACTTCCACCAAGGTTGGGTGATCCGGGTGAATTTATTGTTCCTTGTCTACTTAGTGATTGTGTCATGTATGATGCACTAGCAGATTTAGGTGCGAGTGTGAGTGTTATGCCCCTTTCATTATATAAGAGATTAGGAGTAGGTGAGTTAAGTCCAACGGAAATGAGTGTTCGACTCTTTGATCAAACCCTTAAGCACCCAGTTGGAATTGCTGACAACCTACCCGTTCAAGTAGGTAATTTAACCTTTCTAGTCGAATTTATTGTCATTGACATAGAAGAAGACTCAAACATTCCTCTAATTTTAGGTCGACCATTCTTAGCGTCCACCGAGGCGTTATTTGATGTAAGAGAGGGTAGAATGACACTTAGTAATGATGAAAAATCGATCACCTTTGTGAGTCGAAAGTCTAAATCTCCACCAACTAAGACCGTTGAACCAATAAAAACGATTGGTAAGAACCATGTTGTTTTACCAACTCCAATGGTAGTGCTTAACAATAATAAAACGCCTAAGTGTGGGGAAAATGAAGTAACACCTAATGATGACTTGATAACAAAGAACCACGTTGTTGATACAAAATTAAATGACCCCGTTATTAATAGTTCAATGAAGAAACTTATTAAACGGATTCGCGATGCTAGAACCAAAGGGAACTTTAAGTTATGTAACCGGTTAGTATCCAATCTATCGCCTAAAGAAAATGCGAAACTAGTTGAATTTGTGGATATTACACAAGAATCCGACCAATGGCTTAAAGCAAAAGTCACAGATATGCAAGTTGATTATGGTCCAAGAGAAATTGACAATGAAATTAATCACAATTTCGACACCACAGCTACCTAAGTGTGGGGAGATTCAAATGTTCTAAAAAGAAAACGCTGTCTAGAGTTAGTTGTTCTTTTCTCGTGTAGTTCCGAGAATGGAATCCGATTGGTCTTTTTCACTAGCAGACACTAAAGAACTAGTTTTCTCCCCCCATTCTGAATTTTTGTTTTGTAGGTTTTGTATGAAATTAATATGCATTTTTAAATTTAAGTTTTGTGTGAATTTAAAAACAAAATTTACTTTATTTCATTAAGTTTAAAAAAATGATTTCTAAAATTCGTCGTAAGTTAAAGACTAGATCATAGAACGAAATTGCTTTACCTGAGGGCAGGGCGAAAAATTTTGTTATCATTCTTTTTAATTTTATTGATCTAAAGTATACCAAAAAAATTAAAAAACCCAAAAATCTTTGCTTTTAAAACAATCGCTTTAACGACAAATTTTAAATTTTGTCGAGGGACGGACTAGGTAAACATACCGAAACTACCTAAAGTAAAAGGAAATAAAATTTTAAAAAATTATTCATTTAAATTGTTTTAATAAATAAAGGTTTTATAAAAAAAAAATATATATACTATATATATGTTTGTAGTTTATCTTATGTACAAAACAGGGTAAAACAGCGCACTTTCAAAGACTGGCATTAAAGTTCAGCAAAAGCTACTAATTTTGACGAAAAGACGCAAAATATCAAATGTGATATAAAATAATATGTTTGCAAACTCGGTATTTTTAATCACTTTTCTACACTAATCACCCTCATGAATTTATAATTATAGTCTGATTTCATGCAAGTGAGGGCATTGCATGATCTCAAGTGTGGGGAAGGGTTATAAATTCTCTCGGGTTTACACTTAGTTTAATTACCAAATTTTGTGAAAATTTAAAAAATTTTCAACTAAATGAATTCAAAATCATGTTTATACATATTTATGAACGATAAAACTAGGTGTTAATGTCGAAATTATTGTTACCTCGGAGAGAACATAAATGGAGAAACAACCCAAAAATCTTGAATTCATTTAAAATGGAATAGAAGAGAATAAAAAGGCAAAGAAAAGAATAAATAAAAGCTAAGTGTGGGAAGAATTTACCAAGTTCTTTAAAACACATATCACATATTTGGTACAGATTATTGCAGGTACTTTTGCTTTGGACTAAACTAATCAGTTTTACCCGATTTATTGTAATACCTTTGAAAGAATAGATGGATCTACACGATGAATCAATTCCATCATTAAAAGGAAGTAAAGTCTTTCGAAAAAGACACGCGCTTCTTGATTTAGGTCAGGAAGTTATCGTCCAGACCAGCTGTAGGTTGACGAAAAATCTAGAAAAGTCATCTCTAAAATCAGCAGGAAATCCACAGACCTCAGCATCAAACAGGGTCGTCAAGTGGTCAGACTTATCCTAACCATGAGAGGATCTGTCTCGTAAAATGGAGAGGGCACCGTGCAAATTAGCTTGAAAAGACTAATGAATCAGACCCCCAGAAAGGATAATCTCCTTAAAGATTAAAAATCAGCTTTTAAGCCTGATATTACTCAATCCTTGAGATTGACTTTAAAGATTGAGAATCACAAACTCATGGAATTCAATGATATCTAAACTCGAGCTTGAACGAGAAAATATTTTGATCAAATTAAAACTGATTTGTTTTCTGAAAACCTATTTTCAATGCGTTCATTACCATTGAACGTAAAATCCTGAGAATTCATCAGAATTCATTAGGTCACCTGAACCAAATCGGGTGTCAACCGTAAGAACGGTGGTTGCATAGCATGGTCGAAGACAGGACCTTGTGCCAGACCAAAAAACTATAGAGTGATCTTTACTATTTCTCCTACAAAGGATAGTAATTGCATCCGACACGTTGTGGACCATGAACATCTGCATGTCATTAGACATTGCCTTAACAATTGCTTGTTCAACGCTTTCCTTTACAACCGGATGGTAGTTTACCGAAACGTAATATACGGAGCAAGTATACTGGACGCGTTGCTTTTCTAATACAAGGTTAGCAAGTGGGTGACACAAAACTGCAAGTTTTGAGCTAAAATTTTAAAATCTGAAACCCACAAAACCCACAAAAACATTTTGCAACACCGGTGAAGGGTTATTCCGAAAAACTTATCTAGGGTAAAAGCTAGAATGAATTTTCAAAAGATCAAATGTTTTCATAAAGATCCAATTTCCTTAAAGGATCTAAATTTTCATAGTCATGTGGGACTGTAAACCACATCGTTACTATCATTGTTCATACCGCTGTATCAAAATCACTGATGTATAAAGTGTGAGAATAAAAAAGTGATTCGAGTGAAGTGTGATTTTATTTCAAGTTTTGTATTGCTTGAGGACAAGCAACGTTCAAGTGTGGGGATATTTGATAGTGCTCTAAATGAACATATAATTAGGCGCAATATCATTCCAATATGTAAAGTTTTTAGTTACAATTGTTCTATTTTTAAGTTGTAATCGTTTAAATAAATAAATGCGAAGACGAAGCACGAAGATTAAAGAATTGAAGAAAAAGTGCCACTAAAGCTGGAAAAGGGTCCTTAAAGCCATACTGCACTCAAAAGCGTCCTAAAAAGTGAGTTAAATGACTTGCGCGGATTTTGGGAGTTAAGGAAAATAATTTTTTGTGCAAATTACAAATTGTGAAACGCAAAGTACAAGATATCTACGCGTACGAAAGGACGTTCGAAAATCCGGAACCGAGATATAAACCGAGCATCAACGCGCGAGTCAACGGACCAAAAATTACAAGTCAACTATGTACAAGAATATAATATAATATATATATAATTAATATAAATTATATATATATTATATATATATTTAAATAAAACGTCGGCAAGCAAGAAAACAAAAGCAAGTGGCCTGATACAGCTGGCCATGCGATCGCATGGCCAGGATGCCTAAAAACCATGCGATCGCATGGCAGGGGAATCCTGGCCAAGTCTATAAATTGCAACATTTTCGGACGAATTATGTACACTCTTTCACTCTTCTTCCTCTGTAAGAAATATATATATATATATATTTATATTTAGAATATTAAGTTTAATTTAAGTTTAATAATAATTGGGTTAATGTAAGAAATGTTTTAAGGTTTTGTAAGTCGGAACTCTGTCCGTGTAACGCTACGCGATGAATAATTACTGTAAGCTATGTTCTTCCTTTTTAAATTAATGTCTCGTAACTAAGTTATTATTATGCTTATTTGAGCCGAAGTAATTGTGATGTTGGGCTAAATATTAAGATGGGGTTATTGGATTTTGTACCATAATTAGGGTTTGAACAAAAGACCGACACTTGTGAACATTGGACTTTTGACTATTAATAGGTAGGGGGTATTGTCTAATTGAATGACAACTCATTGGAACCTGTCGAACCTATCTTCAAATTAGTTAATCTAATAATTATTAAATTGATTACGAATGTCCTATTTAGTGACATTTATACGACATCGTTTACAATCATTTAATTAATCAATTGGATTGGGTAATTGATTATTCAATATGGCCAAGTGAATAAATTAATGTATCATGGACTAATTAAAACAGGAGTGGATTACATACAAGGATAATTGGTGTAATTGTTAACAAAGTATTAAAACTTTGGATTATACGCAGTCGATAACCTGGTGTAATCATTAAACAAAGTATTAAAACCTTGTTACAGTTCGAATCCCTAATTAGTTGGAATATTTGACTTCGGGAATAAGGTTAATTTGACGAGCATTTTATAATTATGACCGATGGACTATTTTGGACAAAAACCATAAAGGTATCAAATAATCCAAGACAAAGGACAATTAACCCAGGGTAATAAATTAAAATTAAAACGTCAAACATCATGATTACGGAAGTTTAAATAAGCATAATACTTTTATTTCATATTTCATCGTACCTTTATTTACTGTCATTTTAATTACTGCAATTTACTTTATCGCAATTTAAATTCTGTCATTTATATTATCGTCATTTATCTTTACGCTTAAAATATAAAATTGACAAACTGGTCATTAAACGGTAAAACCTCCTTTTATAATAATAATAATACTACTTATATATATATATATATAAATATACAAATATAGTTGTGAAAAATATAGTGTACGCAATAAGCCGTCTCCCTGTGGAACGAACCAGACTTACTAAAAACTACACTACTCTACGATTAGGTACACTGCCTATAAGTGTTGTATCAAGGTTTACATATATCCATTCAATAAATAAATAAATAACTTGTGTAAATTGTATCGTATTTAATAGTATTTCGTAGTAAAATTAATAGTATTACGTACTTGAAATGACCCGTCCATATTACTATAAGCGCAGTACGTTCTCATTGGTCCCATAGCGAGGTATTTGACCTCTATATGATACTTTTTAGAAAATATTGCATTCGTTTCATAAAAAGCACATCATTATTATACATAATGCATGTTTTAAACAAGTGGGCGATTATTTAAGAAATAATCCCCAAAATACATCGGTTTTCAAATACTACACACGTGACGTAACAGTCGAATATAATACATGACAAAGGTTTTATTGAATGCAACACTTTATTTAAATAAAAGTATGAGACTCCATGCACAGCTTGCTCAGATAATGCAACAGCAGAAGACTTTCTTAAGGACCTGAGAATAAACATGCATAAACAGTCAACACAAAGGTTGGTGAGATATATAGGTTTATCATCGATATAAATATAGACCACAAGATTTCATAGTTATAAATATATGTAAACTCGCAAGTGTATAAAAGTATTCTATAAGTTGTTGAGCGCTTCGGTAACCATACTTAACCATTAATGTGGCATATTCCCTTTATTATGAAATCTCCCTACACTGTACCAAGTGTAGTAAAAACGAAGTACTATGCAACCGTTTACGATACTAGAGCGACTAGCCCGGTTGGGGTTGTCAAACTCGATAGATCTATCAATAGGATCCGCGTATACATGTTCTTACAATATGTAAATATTAGTTACCAAGCTATTAGGGAAGATATGCAAAGTGGTACAACTCAACGTAGAATATATTTTAAGTACTTGTGTCTATGGCGTAAAATATAAAATGCATGTATTCTCATCCCAAAATATTTGTAGAGTTTAAAAATGGGACTATATACTCGCAGTAGTAAAAGTATATTAATAATAAGTTTTCAACTTATTAAAAATATGACCGTCGTCCTTGGATTCACGAACCTATAACAATAATAACGATTCAGATAATAATACGACATATGAATAAAATAAAGCAAGTTCATAGAATACTTATATAATAATTTTTAACATTTTATGTTAGTACTCCATTGTTAGTAGTCCTTTGTTAGTAGTCCAAAATAGTCCGAAAAGTCCAACAGTCCAATAATCGGTATATATATATATATATATATATATATATATATATATATATATATATATATATATATATATATATATATATATATATATATATATATATATATATATATATATATATATATATATAATCTTAGAATTATCCCACGACGTATTGTATACGTATTGTCTTTGCATCAACCCAGAGATGTATTGTATACGTATTGTCTTAGAATTTACTAAGACGTATTGTGTACGTATTGTCTTAGGATTTATCAAAACGTATTGTATACTTATTGTGTTAGGACGTACCAAGAATATTATTATACATATATACAATCACAGAATTAACCAAGATTATAATATTTTGTTATACTACTGATAACATGTCCAAATATATATAGGATATAGAAAAAGTTAACAAGGATATGGTTAATATAGTTTTTATAATATAAATTTCATCTATACAACGTTAATTTTAGCAGATTTTGTTTTGAAATATTCATTACAACTCCGTTTAAAGTGAATCAAATTGCTATGGATTCATTAAGCATTAAATTTTACAAAACCAATTCGAAAAGTTCATCCAAAGTAGTAATTTTTAGAGCTTTACCCTCTTTTTGTGTCAGTGGACAGATTTGGAAAAATTCCGGCATCCACCCAACATATGATTTTTGATAAAATACTTCCACTGTGTCTAAAATCATGAAAAAAATACTGGAAGTCTTATTTACATATATTAACATATTTCCAAAGTCGTAGCCTCAAACTCAAAGTCTAAGATAGGTTTTTAATTCCCAACCCAAAACAACCCACTTTTTACCGAATGGAGATTAAAGGATATATGTTAAGTATCAAGGTGTTCTTCATATGTACAATTTATAATTTCTTATATTAACTTAATATAACATCATAATACATATAAATAAGTGTTATTAGAGTTAAGTTAGAAAGATTAGATTAGTTTTTCAAACAAGCTTGGTGTTCACCAAAACAAGTTCTTGTTTTTACAAGTTTTATAAGTATAATAAGATAGCAACTATACAAGGAATTGAACAAGGATTTTGAGAAGTATTTTACCTTGATTATGAAGAGAAAAGTTTCTGAGATTAAAATATGATATGAGAGCATTCAAGTGTGTGTTTTTAGTTTAAGAAAATGTGGAGTAAAAATGAGTTAAAATGGTCCTTATTTATAAGCTTATAATTTAGCTTTTAGTGAAAATATCTAAGATAAGTTAAATTGTATTAAGTCATGCATGAAATATTAAATTGATTAGGTCATGGATGACATATTACACAAATAATTGCAGATTTCTATTGGTATATACTAATAGTAAATACTTCTAGAAGCTGTGTATAATATGGGTAAAAAGACCGTATAAATGCGAGTAGAATTCTTTGAGGAAATTGAACGGAAATACGAGTATAGCTATCCTTTATATGTATTGGTATATTATAAAGTGTATTCAATACTTGTAAGGATGTATTTACACTCGTAATACATTATATGTAAATACATTTTAACATAAGTTAATTACGTCGTTTAAATAATAATATATATATTGTTTGAAAACTCTTTAAATTAGTAGTATGAATATATATATATATATATATATATATATATATATATATATATATATATATATATATATATATATATATAAAATACTTTGTTAATATACTTAATGAGATATTTAATTATCATATTTTCAAGTTAAATATATATAAATCCATATATATACACAATAATTAAACAATTAAACAATTAAATCAAGTTATGACGTTCGTGAATCGTCGGAATAAAAGGGTGACCAAAAGCTTGTGTAAAACTCTTTTCGGAGGTTCAAGATTTATTAAAATTCATTGCTTATCAAGTCGGAATTATATAAAGATTAAGTTTAAATTTGGTCGGAAATTTCCGGGTCGTCACAGTACCTACCCGTTAAAGAAATTTTGTCCCGAAATTTGATCGAGGTCGTCATGGCTAAAAATAAGAATGTTATTATGACGAATATAAGTTGATTCATAGGATTTTATCATTATTGAGAAATATGGATAAAATAATTCGATTACTCGAAACGTATGAGTGAAGCTATCGTAAAAGAGTGAAATGAGAAAATAGGGATTCGTCTTATCTTTTGACGTCATCACGGTTGATCTTCGGATTAAAGAAAATCTTTGTAATCTATATAAGATTTGATTCTTAGGCGATTAAGGAAATTATGACCCTCTTCGATTTAATGCAATAATATGTCTCGTTTTCTCTAGTCGGATATTTTACTATAAATCAACCTCCTACGTTTCCTTATTTCCACATCTCCCATCTTTTATACTTTCTTCCTTTCTTCGTACTTCCAAAACATTCGTCAATATGCTCCATCCAGTTTTAATTCTTGATATATTCTTGACTATCACATCTGTCATTCTTCTTTTTCATCTTCCACCGGAGGAATCCGTTAATTTCTACTATGCTCTTAGGTTTATAGCGTTCTTAGTTTTCCCGTGTCTTTATATTGCTATACGCATCGATATACACGATTTGTAATTTCTGCGTTGTCTTCGTGCTTATATGTTTTCTTCTATTTTGGAGTTTCATGCTCCCGTCTTCTTTTCCCGACATCAAGTCAAGCGAATAATGGTCTAGAATTCATAGATATGAAATTCGGAATGAACATAGCTAATGCTCTAAGAGAGAAATTGTAATAGCACAATTTGAATTGTGAAATTACCAGAATCTAAAAGAAAAGATAGAACTATCAATAGAATATGTTCTTGATATGTTTAGATATTAGATTGAATGTAAGAGTCATGTAACATGGCACATGATGACATTATGGTCTGTGAATCATTACGTTCCATTTAGAAACTCGGCATGACTTACTGTAATATAATCACGTTGATCAAGTGTCATTATATTATACTAACTCATGCTTCAGTTCCCAACATTACTTCAAAAACATTCATACTTTACACTCAGAGGTTTCAGATATTTAGAAACTAAAACAGTTTTCTTTATGATGTGATACAGATAACGCGAAGGAATAAATGATTTCAGATAAGAATGGTTATGAAAATATCTTCAGAAATATGAAGGATATTTATAATGGAAGATACGATGATATCTTAGAATATCTAAGATCAGAGGATGATGAAGAATATTGTCCATAAGGGTTTAGAGTAAGGAGCAAGGTATTCACTAAAGACTTCAGCAGACACTGAATTATTTAGATTCTTTGAAGGCATATTTAGTCCTTGTGATTTGTCCACAGCCTCCTTCAGGGTTTGCTCAATCCGTTTTCCAGTTCCAAACCTTCTCTTTTTCTGTGCTTTGCTAACACAATATTCTTTATCATCAACTTTTAACTGTTATGGTTGTCTACAGTTTCTGCTGCTTCATTCAGCTTTTTCAAAACTTCATAGTATTGATTCGTAGGCTGAAGTGCTATTCCGAATTTCAAAATTATAATTCCAGGAGATAACGTTATATGTATATGCAGAAATGATGTGAGATTCAAGAATAATTATTGATGCTTCCTGGGGTTTGGTATGACAATTATTGTTGCAAGATGTAGATGGGTACATGACAAGGTTTTATAGTGATCTTTCAGAGAGATTTAAGTCAAAGAGCAATAAAGTTGCTGGCAAGCTTACTACTAATGTGGTGAAATATAAAAGGTTCCCCGGTAACGATGGCAAAAAGACAACGCATATATCAAGGTTATAATAAGGCTACTCCGGATGAAAAGTCGAAGTTGTCTTGTTGGAGCTGTGACAAAATTCGCTATTTTGAAAAGGGGTTGTAAAGTTATTTTGGGTAATAATAATGCTAAAGGATCTCACACGGATATGTGTTGAACCTTTGCTTAGGTTCCAAGTGTCCTCCGGATGCATATCTATATGCATATTATCTTCGTATGTATCGTGTGATTGGTTCATTCTCTCTATTGTTCCTTAGTTGAGGTGTTTTCAAGAATTTTGATGGGTTTAGACATAGGTTGTCATCGTCAATATCCGTATAATGAATTCGTCGTGAATCTTGAATGATACGAATATCTTTATGAGTTTTGTGAATAAAAGTGATGTTCTAGTATGGTTTGAATTTAAAGTATGATTTTGAAGGATGTAGAAATCTAAGAGTGATGTCATCTGTTTAATCTTGACTTGAATTCTGATCTATCAAAACTAGAATATGTAATTGAATTTGAATGAGAATGGTTGTTCTGGTTTCTATGAAAGAATGTATATTGTTGTGAAAGTAGTGAGTATGGTTAATGATTATTGAATCAGAATTGAAGAATGTACAGTATAACATATTAATTGTGAATTTGTATAATTCTCGGGTATTACCTACCCGTTAAAGTTTCACAAGCAATATTTTGTACAAGAGAATTTTTATTACAGTCTTTATGAAAATATATGTTTTTATATTTTCTGCAGATGTAATATACATTTAATGAGTTAATATACTATTAAACTCATTTGATTTTTGCTGGAGCTAGAATGAATAACCCCTAAAACTTTAGAGATTACATAATCACCATAGAATATTTCTCCGATGAAATTATGAATCAATACTTCATCGTTTGATTTTATTGGTATTCCTATCTACAGGGCGTATGACGTTGATGCTCGTGGGATAGATTGTGATGTTGGGGCTTGCGACATGGATGTTGTTGGTGGTGGTAATGGTACTGTTGGTGTTGATGCGGGTGGTACAGTTGGTGTTTGTGGGGCTTGTGATGCTTGTAAGTTCTGCATCATATTCTCCAAAGCCACCACTCTAGCGCGAAGCTCGTTGACTTCTTCTAGTACACCGGGATGATTGGAGATTGGAACGAGCAGATGAATAAGATTTAGAAGTTTAGATAATATATAATCGTGGCGAGATACTCTGGAAATGAGGGTGAAAATGGTGTTTCGGACTGGTTCGCCGGAAAGTGCTTCAGGTTCTTCACCGAGAGGGAAATTTGGTGGGTGGAATGGATCGCCTTCCTCTCATCTCCATTGACTAATTCGGCTACGAACCTATCCCCAATCCATCCAGAATAGATGATGGCTAATCGATTAATCTATTCCGGTTACACTGCTTTCAGAGCTCAGGTGAATATCCATATCGGAATAGCTGTCGGAATCCGATGAACTTGAACCGGTTGAAGGATCCATCTCATACAGAGTAGGGAAAAGATTTTTGAAATGAAATAAATTATAGGACTAGTTTGGTATTCCTCAATACATAATTTACATATGTATTTATAATACCAGAATCCCATAAGTTACAGAGGATTTTATGGAAGATGTTAGACAGAGTTTACTGTAATAGATATGCTTAAGATATGAAATTTGTCTATACACTATCTATGCAATAAATGCAGTAAGACGCGTCTAGACTTGAGATGATAAGCAGGTAATTTCTGACAAGAAATGATAAACAAAACTTATGACATGCAAACACTGTCGAAGTCCAGACTCACTAATGCATCCTAACATCTATCAGTTAGACACACTAATGCAAGACCTGGTTCGCTAAGACCCCTGCTCTGATGCCAACTGAAACGACCCGTCCATATTACTATAAACGCAGTACGTTCTCATTGGTCCCATAGCGAGGTATTTGACCTCTATATGATACGTTTTAGAAAATATTGCATTCGTTTCATAAAAAGCACATCATTATTATACATAATGCATGTTTTAAGCAAGTAGGCAATTATTTAAGAAATAATCCCCAAAATACATCAGTTTCCAAATACTACACACGTGACGTAACAGTTGAATATAATAAATGACAAAGGTTTTATTGAATGCAACACTTTATTTAAATAAAAGTATGAGACTCCATGCACAGCTTGCTCAGATAATGCAACAGCAGAAGACTTTCTTAAGGACCTGAGAATAAACATGCGTAAATAGTCAACACAAAGGTTGGTGAGATATATAGGTTTATCATCGATATAAATATAGACCACAAGATTTCATAGTTATAAATATATGTAAACTCGCAAGTGTATAAAAGTATTCTATAAGTTGTTGAGCGCTTCGGTAACCATACTTAACCATTAATGTAACATATTCCCTTTATTATGAAATCTCCCTACACTGTACCAAGTGTAGTAAAAACGAAGTACTATGCAACCGTTTACGATACTAGAGCGACTGGCCCGGTTGGGGTTGTCAAACCCGATAGATCTATCAATAGAATTCGCGTATACATGTTCTTACACGATGTAAATATTAGTTACCAAGCTATTAGAGAAGATATGCAAAGTGGTACAACTCAACATAGAATATATTTTAAGTACTTGTGTCTATGGCGTAAAACATAAAATGCATGTATTCTCATCCCAAAATATTTGTAGAGTTTAAAAATGGGACTATATACTTACAGTAGTAAAAGTATATTAATAATAAGTTTTCAACTTATTAAAAATATGACCGTCGTCCTTGGATTCACGAACCTATAACAATAATAACGATTCAGATAATAATACGACATATGAATAAAATAAAGCAAGTTCATAGAATACTTATATAATAATTTTTAACATTTTATGTTAGTAGTCCATTCTTAGTAGTCCTTTGTTAGTAGTCCAAAATAGTGCGAAAAGTCCAACAGTCCAATTATCGATATATATATATATATATATATATATATATATATATATATATATATATATATATATATATATATATATATATATATATATATATATATATATATATATATATATATATATATATATAATCTTAGAATTACCCCACGACGTATTGTATACGTATTGTCTTTGCATCAACCCAGAGACGTATTGTATACGTATTATCTTAGAATTAACTAAGACGTATTGTGTACGTATTGTCTTAGGATTTATCAAAACGTATTGTATACTTATTGTATTAGGACGTACCAAGAATATTATTATACATATATACAATCACAGAATTAACCAAGATTATAATATTTTGTTATACTACTGATAACATGTCTAAATATATATAGGATATAGGAAAAGTTAACCAGGATATGGTTAATATAGTTTTTTTAATATAAATTTCATCCATACAACGTTAATTTTAGCAGATTTTGTTTTGAAATATTCATTACAACTCCGTTTAAAGTGAATCAAATTGCTATGGATTCATTAAGCAGTAAATTTTACAAAACCAATTTGAAAAGTTCATCCCAAGTAGTAATTTTTAGAGCTTTACCCTCTTTTTGTATCGGTGGACAGATTTGAAAAAATCCCGGCATCCACCCAATATATGATTTTTGATAAAATACTTCCACTATGTCTAAAATCATGAAAAAAATATTGGAAGTCTTATTTACATATATTAACATATTTCCAAAGTCTTAGCCTCAAACTCAAAGTCTAAGATAGGTTTTTAATTCCCAACCCAAAACAGCCCGCTTTTTACCGAATGGAGATTAAAGGATATATGTTAAGTATCAAGGTGTTCTTCATATGTACAAGTTATAAATTCTTATATTAACTTAATATAACATCATAATACATATAAATAAGTGTTATTAGAGTTAAGTTAGAAAGATTAGATTAGTTTTTCAAACAAGCTTGGTGTTCACCAAAACAAGTTCTAGTTTTTACAAGTTTTATAAGTATAATAAGATAGCAACTATACAAGGAATTGAACAAGGATTTTGAGAAGTATTTTACCTTGATTATGAAGAGGAAAGTTGCTGAGATTAAAGTATGATATGAGAGCATTCAAGTGTGTGTTTTTAGTTTAAGAAAATGTGGAGTAAAAATGAGTTAAAATGGTCCTTATTTATAAGCTTATAATTTTAGCTTTTAGTGAAAATATCTAAGATAAGTTAAATTGTATTAAGTCATGCATGAAATATTAAATTGATTAGGTCATGGATGACATATTACACAAATAATTGCAGATTTCTATTGGTATATACCAATAGTAAATACTTCTAGAAGCTGTGTATAATACGGGTAAAAAGACCGTATGAATGCGAGTAGAATTCTTTGAGGAAATGGAACGGAAATACGAGTATAGCTATCCTTTATATGTATTGGTATATTATAAAGTGTATTCAATACTTGTAAGGATGTATTTACACTCGTAATACATTATATGTAAATACATTTTAACATAAGTTAATTACGTCGTTTAAATAATAATATATATATTGTTTGAAAACTCTTTAAATTAGTAGTATGAATATATATATATATATATATATATATATATATATATATATATATATATATATATATATATATATATATATATATATATATATATATATATATATATATATATATATATATATATATATATATATATATATATATATAATACTTTGTTAATATACTTAATGAGATATTTAATTATCATATTTTCAAGTTAAATATATATAAATCCATATATATACACAATAATTAAACAATTAAACAATTAAATCAAGTTATGACGTTCGTGAATCGTCAGAATAAAAGGGTGACCAAAAGCTTGTGTAAAACTCTTTTCAGAGGTTCAAGATTTATTAAAATTCATTGCTTATCAAGTCGGAATTATATAAAGATTAAGTTTAAATTTGGTCGGAAATTTCCGGGTCGTCACAGTACCTACCCGTTAAAGAAATTTCGTCCCGAAATTTGATCGAGGTCGTCATGGCTAACAATAAGAATGTTATTACGACGAATATAAGTTGATTCATAGGATTTTATCATTATTGAGAAATATGGATAAAATAATTCGATTACTCGAAACGTATGAGTGAAGCTATCGTAAAAGAGTGAAATGAGAAAATAGGGATTCGTCTTATCTTTTGATGTCATCACGGTTGATCTCCGGATTAAAGAAAATCTTTGTAATCTATATAAGATTTGATTCTTAGGCAATTAAGGAAATTATGATCCTCTTCGATTTAATGCAATAATATGTCTCGTTTTCTCTAGTCGGATATTTTACTATAAATCAACCTCCTACGTTTCCTTATTTCCACATCTCCCATCTTTTATACTTTCTTCCTTTCTTCGTACTTCCAAAACATTCGTCAATATGCTCCATCCAGTTTTAATTCTTGATATATTCTTGACTATCACATCTGTCATTCTTCTTTTTCATCTTCCACCGGAGGAATCCGTTAATTTCTACTATGCTCTTAGGTTTATAGCGTTCTTAGTTTTCCCGTGTCTTTATATTGCTATACGCATCGATATACACGGTTTGTAATTTCTGCGTTGTCTTCGTGCTTATATGTTTTCTTCTATTTTGGAGTTTCATGCTCCCGTCTTCTTTTCCCGACTTCAAGTCAAGCGAATAATGGTCTAGAATTCATAGATATAAAATTCGGAATGAACATAGCTAATGCTCTAAGAGAGAAATTGTAATAGCACAATTTGAATTGTGAAATTACCAGAATCTAAAAGAAAAGATAGAACTATCAATAGAATATGTTCTTGATATGTTTAGATATTAGATTGAATGTAAGAGTCATGTAACATGGAACATGATGACATTATGGTCCGTGAATCATTACGTTCCATTTAGAAACTCGGCATGACTTACTGTAATATAATCACGTTGATCAAGTGTCATTATATTATACTAACTCATGCTTCAGTTCCCAACATTACTTCAAAAACATTCATACTTTACACTCAGAGGTTTCAGATATTTAGAAACTAAAACAGTTTTCTTTATGATGTGATACAGATAACGCGAAGGAATAAATGATTTCAGATAAGAATGGTTATGAAAATATCTTTAGAAATATGAAGGATATTTATAATGGAAGATACGATGATATCTTAGAATATCTAAGATCAAAGGATGATGAAGAATATTGTCCATAAGGGTTTAGAGTAAGGAGCAAGGTATTCGATAAAGACTTCAGCAGACACTGAATCATTTAGATTCTTTGAAGGCAGATTTAGTCCTTGTGATTTGTCCACAGCCTCCTTCAGAGTTTGCTCAATCCGTTTTCCAGTTCCAAACCTTCTCTTTTTCTGTGCTTTGCTAACACAATATTCTTTATCATCAACTTTTAACTGTTATGGTTGTCTACAGTTTCTGCTGCTTCATTCAGCTTTTTCAAAACTTCATAGTATTGATTCGTAGGCTGAAGTGCTATTCCGAATTTCAGAATTATAATTCCAGGAGATAACGTTATATGTATATGCAGAAATGATGTGAGATTCAAGAATAATTATTGATGCTTCCTAGGGTTTGGTATGACAATTATTGTTGCTACATGACAAGGTTTTATAGTGATCTTTCAGAGAGATTTAAGTCAAAGAGCAATAAAGTTGCTGGCAAGCTTACTACTAATGTGGTGAAATATAAAAGGTTCCCCGGTAACGATGGCGAAAAGACAACGTATATATCAAGGTTATAATAAGGCTACTCCGGATAAAAAGTCGAAGTTGTCTTGTTGGAGCTGTGACAAAATTCGCTATTTTGAAAAGGGGTTGTAAAGTTATTTTGGGTAATAATAATGCTAAAGGATCTCACACGGATATGTGTTGAACCTTTGCTTAGGTTCCAAGTGTCCTACGGATGCATATCTATATGCATATAATCTTCGTATGTATCGTGTGATTGGTTCATTCTCTCTATTGTTCCTTAGTTGAGGTGTTTTCAAGAATTTTGAAGGGTTTAGATGTAGGTTGTCATCGTCAATATTCGTATAATGAATTCATCGTGAATCTTAAATGATACGAATATCTTTATGAGTTTTGTGAATAAAAGTGATGTTCTAGTATGTTTTGAATTTAAAGTATGATTTTGAAGGATGTAGGAATCTAAGAGTGATGTCATCTGTTTAATCTTGACTTGAATTCTGATCTGTCAAAACTAGAATATGTAATTGAATTTGAATGAGAATGGTTGTTCTGGTTTCTATGAAAGAATGTATATTGTTGTGAAAGTAGTGAGTATGGTTAATGATTATTGAATCAGAATTGAAGAATGTACAGTATAACATATTAATTGTGAATTTGTATAATTCTCGGGTATTACCTACCCGTTAAAGTTTCACAAGCAATATTTTGTACAAGAGAATTTTTATTATAGTCTTTATGAAAATATATGTTTTTATATTTTCTGCAGATGTAATATAGATTTAATGAGTTAATATACTATTAAACTCATTTGATTTTTGTTGGAGCTAGAATGAATAACCCCTAAAACTTAAGAGAGTACATAATCACCGTAGAATATTTCTCCGATGAAATTATGAATCAATACTTCATCGTTTGATTTTATTGGTATTCCTATCTACAGGGCGTATGATGTTGATGCTCGTGGGACAGATTGTGATATTGGGGCTTGCGACACGGATGTTGTTGGTGGTGGTAATGGTACTGTTGGAGTTGATGCGGGTGGTGCAGTTGGTGTTTATGGAGCTTGTGATGCTTGTAAGTTCTGCATCATATTCTCCAAAGCCACCACTCTAGCACGAAGCTCGTTGACTTCTTCTAGTACACCGGGATGACTGGCGATTGGAAAGAGCGGATGAATAAGATCTAGAAGTTTAGATAATATATAATCGTGGCGAGATACTCTGGAAATGAGGGTGAAAATGGTGTTTCGGACTGGTTCGCCGGAAAGTGTATCAGGTTCTTCACCGAGAGGGAAATTTGGTGGGTGGAAAGGATCGCCTTCCTCTTGTCTTCATTGACTAATTTGGCTACTAACCTATCCCTAATCCATCCAGAATAGATGATGGCTAATTGATTAATCCATTCCGGTTACACTGCTTTCAGAGCTCAGGTGAATATCCATATCGGAATAGCTGTCGGAATCCGATGAACTTGAACCGGTTGAAGGATCCATCTCATACAGAGTAGGGAAAAGATTTTTGAAATGAAATAAATTATAGGACTAGTTTGGTATTCCTCAATACATAATTTACATATGTATTTATAATACCAGAATCCCATAAGTTACAGAGGATTTTATGGAAGATGTTAGATAGAGTTTACTGTAATAGATATGCTTAAGATATGAAATTTGTCTATACACTATCTATGCAATAAATGCAGTAAGACGCGTCTAGACTTGAGATGATAAGCAGGTAATTTCTGACAAGAAATGATAAACAAAACTTTTGACATGCAAACACTGTCGAAATCCAGACTCACTAATGCATCCTAACATCTATCAGTTGGACACACTAATGCAAGACCTGGTTTGCTAAGACCCCTGCTCTGATGCCAACTGAAATGACCCGTCCATATTACTATAAACGCAGTACGTTCTCATTGGTCCCATAGCGAGGTATTTGACCTCTATATGATACGTTTTAGAAAATATTGCATTCGTTTCATAAAAAGCACACCATTATTATACATAATGCATGTTTTAAACAAGTAGGCAATTATTTAAGAAATAATCCCCAAAATACATCGGTTTCTAAATACTACACACGTGACGTAACAGTCGAATATAATACATGACAAAGGTTTTATTGAATGCAACACTTTATTTAAATAAAAGTATGAGACTCCATGCACAGCTTGCTCAGATAATGCAACAGCAGAAGACTTTCTTAAGGACCTGAGAATAAACATGCGTAAACAGTCAACACAAAGGTTGGTGAGATATATAGGTTTATCATCGATATAAATATAGACCACAAGATTTCATAGTTATAAATATATGTAAACTCGCAAGTGTATAAAAGTATTCTATAAGCTGTTGAGCGCTTCGGTAACCATACTTAACCATTAATGTGGCATATTCCCTTTATTATGAAATCTCCCTACACTGTACCAAGTGTAGTAAAAACGAAGTACTATGCAACTGTAACACCCTCGAAGCGGGCCTAGCTGTTAGATTACTATTTTGCCCTCAGGTTGTGTGGTGTTATTATATGCTTTTATTCTAATTTTATATTTTGTATTATTTTAATGTTGTGGATAGGACCAGTTTGTGACAAGGGTCACATAACAGGTTTGTTTATTTAATTTGGACTTCGTTTGGGTCACCAAATGAGATACGAAAGAATTCAGATAACTGATAAATACCCGTGTGTTGTGATGTATGGTTTTTTTAACCCTTAAGTGTGTAGGTGGGGAGAATTATCTTCATTTTTCTAGATTCTTCCCCAAATATTACTTCCGTACGTTCATCTCCATCTCACCAAACCCTAATCATCAAAACTTGTTCTTGGGCTCAAATTGATCTTAGAATCGTGTTCTTTGTTGTCTACTGATTCTAACAAGGTAAGAATCACAAGCCTTCATGCTTTAATCTTTGAGAAAAATGGAGTTTTGTGTTAGTTTTTACAAAGTGTGTAATTTGGGTCAAAATGGTTAGATTTGATGTTGTTTGATTCCAAATCTTGTGGGTTTATGTTTCTACATGTTTAGTATATTCGATTTGGTCAGTTTTGAGGGCGTAATCGAGCTCTAGAGCAAGAATTGGTCGATTTTGGGTGAAACCCGTCACTTTGTTCTTCAGCTTTTGCAGATAAACACAGTCGGCCGACTGTCTCTTGACAGTCGACCGACCGACGCGACCATCGACCGACTGACTCGACCATCGGCCGAGTGTGTCTGTGAGAGACCATCGACCGAGTGTCTAGACACTCGGCCGAGTGAGTGTAGACAGTCGGCCGACTGTCTCTGACAGTCGACCGAGTGTCTTTGGAAGTGTAAAATTTTACTAAGTGTTGATTTTTAGCCGTTATGCTGCCCGTTTGTATTTTGATGATAATAATATTATAACTAACTTGTGAGTATTGTTTTCAGGTGATACAGACGAGGAGAAGACTCGGTGACATTAGACTACCGAGTGATGTCGGTATCGGTGAGTGGGACTAACTGGGGTATATAGTATAGAGTAGCATGTTATATTATGATTGCCATGCTTGTTAGATATACTTGCTATTACGGTTAGTTAGTATGTTGATGACTGCATGTTAGTTGATGCTTGTCTGCTGGAGCCCAGTGCGTCCCTATTGTGTGGTAGCCTCGGTAGGAGAGATCAACCTGCGGGTTGGGTTCCTCATGTGGTAGCCTAGACAATCGTGGTGTATATATGTGTGAATGACGCGTCCGTCGCGTGTGGATTATATATATACAACACGGTGGTGGAGGAACTTCTGGTAAGCCCCAGTCCGATCAACTGGTGGTTAATGGTTTGGCCGAACCGCCAGAGTCTCTGTAGACGGCACTTGGGTGATGTTTATGTGTTAGACTATGTGACATGATTAGTATGACGGTTCCTGTATACTATTGCCTTTAGTTAGTTGCACTCACTTAGCTTCGTGCTAATCCCCCACATCTTTCCTGCAGGTTATGGATTTGTTGTATGCTAGTTATCAGGGTGAAGATGGGATGTTGGAAGATATGTTTGACAAAGCCGGAAACTCTGATGTCGCGTCTTTTCTATCAAAGTTGTATTTACGTTTTAATATAACACCCGGTCGTTTATTTATTAACGTGTTATCATTAAGTGGATTATATATGTATATATACATTTTTAACTTATGTGTTAGTTAAATTGGCCTTCCGCTGTATTTAAAAAAAAAAAAAAAAATCTGGGGTGTTATAAGTTGGTATCAGAGCGTAGGTTTGGCAGCATGTGCACGGAAGTGACATGTTCCCAAACCGTGTGTTGAGTCAAACATATCTTGGGGGTGGGTTAAGTGAGTGAAGTAGGTATTGACGAGTTAGTTGGCGGAAACTAACAGATTATCTACTAAGCTTTTGTGTGTGAGATGTTGTGATAAGACAGGTATGAAGATCGATTCCACCCTGCTGGTGCCCCGTTGACCCTCAGTGCTGACAGAACTTCGGTGGATGTGTTTTATGCCGATTTGGATGAAGTATTTAACGAGTATTAGTTGACGTTGCTCCAATGATGAGGATTCAGTTGCAGAGTTGATGAGGGTTAAGGGTGCGGGTGCGATCGAGGTGTTGATAGAAACAGAAGATGTCTTCTTATTCATAAAGGTACATTCCCGTTACATTACTGTAACTGTTATTATTAATGAACCTGTAGATTGTGTTCATGCTTTTGTCAATTGTGTGTTTGTTGTAATGATAATCTGAGATGATTAGTGATTCTAGTTGCGATTGGGTAATTATTCCTGTAAGATAGAAGTAGATGATAGTTGATGGATATAGTTAAGATGATTGTGTCTGAAACTACCCTTGCCACTATCGGTTTTTTATTCCCTTAGACTGACTGCTATGTTCTGTGAGACTTTATAGACATGACCTTTGGAATATTGTGTCATGCTTTTGTGAATTGTTTGTTATATGGCCTGTTGTACTATATATGAGATTACTGTTGGCCTAGACTAGAAGAATTGAAGTGAATGATTTGTAGTATTAACAAAAGACGAATATGAAGTCATTTCCTGACCGTTGACTGATGGGACACACGTAGTGACCCATAAAGACTGATTAGGGTAGTGACCCCTTGATGCGTAGTTAAAGTCTCGAACCCTATTGTGTAACTATGTGAAGTGTAGTCTTCATGCTTGGCGACCGTGACTGAACCAGTAGATGACGGACCCTATGATATTATAGTATGACGGGACTTGTTGTGTTGGACTTAGGTGAAATGTAATTCTTTCCCATGGATCGATGGGACACACGTAGTGGCCCGTAAGGATTGAAATAGAGTAGTAGTTTCCTTGTCTTCTCATAAGAGGATCCGGACCCTGTTTGTTGTTGTCATATGTAGGTGGTTTGCGTGTCACGTATGATGTTGACTTTTGGTTTAGATGATTGTGGCCGTAGTAAGACTCTGAAGAATCATTTTCCTACCATAGACTAATGTGAGTTAGTGGTGACCTTTTGGAAGTAAGTTTGAATGGAGTTTTCCATGTAGTTTTGACTGAAAATAGGAAAACCGTGTTTTGTCGTTATGTGAGGATTATTACTAGCCTGGCCGTACCGTTGCAGGATTTGACTAGCTAAGTAGGACCTGTAGAGTTGTCCTGAGAAGTTGTTGATTTTTTTTTGTGAATTGATATGACTCATTAGATGTCAGTATGTAAGACGTTCGTTTAGTGACTTTCTTAGAAGTAGAGCAGACCTTAACGGGAATAGAAATTCAGTTCAAGCTGAATTATGATGAATCTTGACTAGGTCGGGAGACGTGATTAGAACATTGATCATATTACTGTTAAGATAGAAGCATTGATCTGGTAGTTCGATAGTGACCGTTGTGAATATTTTGTCTTTTGAAGATTTGAATATAAGGTCGTGGACGGACAATAATAGCATTTGCAAATAAGACGAAGTAAGCAGGTATAGTTTATTGAATGTTGGGTCAGATTTTCAAATGTGGTTGTTAAAGAGGATTTAGTAGAATTAAGATCGAGCTAGAACCAAGTTAAGTGTTTACTTACAAGACTTCTTGCAGTTTTGATAGTCTTAGATTGTAAAATCTATTTGATTGGGGTATAGTGAAGATTTATAACTACCAGTGACTTGAGAAGATAGACCGTGTTGTTTTAATGAACTCGACTAAGATCTTGTTCCGAAATACTCGAAATGAAAGTGTGATTTAGGATGATGTATTACGTCTGGCTAACGAAAATACATTGTAAGTAAATCATATAGTAGTTTCGAGAGTTGGAAGAGATGTATAGAATGTTAGACCGAGTGTTATTTGACGATGAATGTGATTTTCGATGAACTGTTGACCGAGTGTAGACTTTTCTGACATAGTAATGTTAGTTGAACAATATTTGGACCTAGGCTATTGATGATCGAATAAGCCTTAGTTTTGAATTTTGATAAAGTTCGAAGCAAAATAAAGTCGATGCAGAGATAGTTTTAGTGGTGTCAAACGCGTGTATTGATATCATTTGATGGACTTAATTGTTAGATGGATGTTTATTGCTTGTGGTAGTGGATATTGTTGACTTGAAATCCATGTTCGAATGATTAATGTTGGTTTAATATTGCATTTGTAAGTGTTTCTTCTAATGATGAAATGAATAAAGCCATGCTTTAAGTGATGAATTTCGGGTAAGTATCGACCTAGATAAGTGATTTATGACGAAACCCTTAGAAATCGATTTTGAACTAGGTATTTAATTGTAGGATTCTGGTAGCACTTTAGCCAAGTAACGATCTATCTGATGTAACTGTATCGGTGTTGGGCATGTGTATTGATGTTACTTAAGGAAATTAATATTTAGATATCTACTTTCGGAATGGGTGGATGATTAATCTTTACTCAAGATTTGTGATGTAATGATTGAATTGATTTGAAATTGGGTTGGTAATCATTTCTACTATGATTGAGTTGATCAGAATAACGATTTAGTCGTTGAATAATTGGGGAACATTGAACCAGATAAGCGAATTTCAACGAAATTCTTAAATATCAGGATTGAAACAAGTATTAAATTACGGAATTTGGGTAAATCAGTGTAATCCGAGTTGATTTGGCTATGTTGTAGTGATGAAATTAGCTAAGTTTGTGTATTCTAAGGTAAATGATAGCCATTATTCAGTGTTTTAGAGTGAGTTGATCTAGGAAATTCGATGAAAGTGACTCGAGAATAACCTCAAATCATGATTGACAGATATAATGTTGTGGGTCATTAGTAGCGACTCGAGAGTTAGTGTGTAAAACCTAGACATGAGATGGAATTTTCGTGGTATTTCGTAAGATTATTGATAGATCAAGTTTGAAATTCAGACGAAATTAGACTTTTTCAGTTATTAGATAGCGGTAGGTTGTCAGCATTGAACTTCTTTAGCTCGTGGTAAAGACTGTTTTCTAGACCAGAATGTGAGGAACGATTCGGATATCGTGTAATGTAAGTAAGTAAGTTTGCAGATCGGCATATAGCGGGTCTCGACACTTGGATAGTAGATTAGCAGATGATGTGTTTGGCCTTAGACCGATAAGTTAGCTTTTGACCTACGGGAATGGACGGAGCTTTGTAAGGCATACAACCGTAGGACATGATTTGACTTAGGTTACGTTGTGGCCCGTTTTGGTGGTTTGTAATACCCATGACCTTTGTTGATTTAGTGATGTAGAATTGTGGGCTTAACTGAGTTGCGTCTTCATGTGACACGTTGACAACAGACTGATGACTTAGAATAAACTGAATATAAGATTTGATGGGTTAACTTGATGGGTAATCTCGAAATTTGATGGATCAGTCCGATTCAATGAAATTGACAGTGTATAACCGTTGGTATCTTCAGAAAGTGGGGTGTAGTGACAGTTTGACGTGAAACTTTTTGTGGAAGTCAATTAAGTTGATGATGGGTCTATATAATACTTTTGGGTTGTCTTGTATTTGAATGTATGTTGATTGCATCTAGTGTCGAACTGTTTAATCGTTATCCTCTTAGCATAGCGCTAGGATAAAAGATGACGTGCACGACCCTTGTTAAACAGTTGATTGTTGGTACTTGGTTACCCCTTCAAGCGATAATTGTGATGCTATAGACAATTGCGAGATAAATTATCTGAATGTTGTGTTGCATGATTGGAGTTGATCGTAACAGAAAGGATTAGCATTGACTTAGTGACGGTGAGTTTTTAAATTACTGATTTTTCGCTTATTGGTTGGCAGATGAGAAAACTAGTGAACCTTGGTAATGTTTGTTATCTTAGGATGTGTTTTGGTGTAGCTACCGGTGTGACCAATTGTGTTGGTATTTGTTACCTGTGACCCGTGTTGGCTATGACTTAGTAGATTCCGAGGACGGAATCTCTTTAAGGGGGGTAGATTTGTAACACCCTCGAAGCGGGCCTAGCTGTTAGATTACTATTTTGCCCTCAGGTTGTGTGGTGTTATTATATGCTTTTATTCTAATTTTATATTTTGTATTATTTTAATGTTGTGGATAGGACCAGTTTGTGACAAGGGTCACATAACAGGTTTGTTTATTTAATTTGGACTTCGTTTGGGTCACCAAATGAGATACGAAAGAATTCAGATAACTGATAAATACCCGTGTGTTGTGATGTATGGTTTTTTTAACCCTTAAGTGTGTAGGTGGGGAGAATTATCTTCATTTTTCTAGATTCTTCCCCAAATATTACTTCCGTACGTTCATCTCCATCTCACCAAACCCTAATCATCAAAACTTGTTCTTGGGCTCAAATTGATCTTAGAATCGTGTTCTTTGTTGTCTACTGATTCTAACAAGGTAAGAATCACAAGCCTTCATGCTTTAATCTTTGAGAAAAATGGAGTTTTGTGTTAGTTTTTACAAAGTGTGTAATTTGGGTCAAAATGGTTAGATTTGATGTTGTTTGATTCCAAATCTTGTGGGTTTATGTTTCTACATGTTTAGTATATTCGATTTGGTCAGTTTTGAGGGCGTAATCGAGCTCTAGAGCAAGAATTGGTCGATTTTGGGTGAAACCCGTCACTTTGTTCTTCAGCTTTTGCAGATAAACACAGTCGGCCGACTGTCTCTTGACAGTCGACCGACCGACGCGACCATCGACCGACTGACTCGACCATCGGCCGAGTGTGTCTGTGAGAGACCATCGACCGAGTGTCTAGACACTCGGCCGAGTGAGTGTAGACAGTCGGCCGACTGTCTCTGACAGTCGACCGAGTGTCTTTGGAAGTGTAAAATTTTACTAAGTGTTGATTTTTAGCCGTTATGCTGCCCGTTTGTATTTTGATGATAATAATATTATAACTAACTTGTGAGTATTGTTTTCAGGTGATACAGACGAGGAGAAGACTCGGTGACATTAGACTACCGAGTGATGTCGGTATCGGTGAGTGGGACTAACTGGGGTATATAGTATAGAGTAGCATGTTATATTATGATTGCCATGCTTGTTAGATATACTTGCTATTACGGTTAGTTAGTATGTTGATGACTGCATGTTAGTTGATGCTTGTTTGCTGGAGCCCAGTGCGTCCCTATTGTGTGGTAGCCTCGGTAGGAGAGATCAACCTGCGGGTTGGGTTCCTCATGTGGTAGCCTAGACAATCGTGGTGTATATATGTGTGAATGACGCGTCCGTCGCGTGTGGATTATATATATACAACACGGTGGTGGAGGAACTTCTGGTAAGCCCCAGTCCGATCAACTGGTGGTTAATGGTTTGGCCGAGCCGCCAGAGTCTCTGTAGACGGCACTTGGGTGATGTTTATGTGTTAGACTATGTGACATGATTAGTATGACGGTTCCTGTATACTATTGCCTGTAGTTAGTTGCACTCACTTAGCTTCGTGCTAATCCCCCACATCTTTCCTGCAGGTTATGGATTTGTTGTATGCTAGTTATCAGGGTGAAGATGGGATGTTGGAAGATATGTTTGACAAAGCCGGAAACTCTGATGTCGCGTCTTTTCTATCAAAGTTGTATTTACGTTTTAATATAACACCCGGTCGTTTATTTATTAACGTGTTATCATTAAGTGGATTATATATGTATATATACATTTTTAACTTATGTGTTAGTTAAATTGGTTTTCCGCTGTATTTAAAAAAAAAAAAAAAAATCTGGGGTGTTATAGCAACCGTTTACGATACTAGAGCGACTAGCCCGGTTGGAGTTGTCAAACCCGATAGATCTATCAATAGGATTCGCGTATACATGTTCTTACAACATGTAAATATTAGTTACCAAGCTATTAGAGAAGATATGCAAAGTGGTACAACTCAACGTAGAATATATTTTAAGTACTTGTGTCTATGGCGTAAAACATAAAATGCATGTATTCTCATCCCAAAATATTTGTAGAGTTTAAAAATGGGACTATATACTCACAGTAGTAAAAGTATATTAATAATAAGTTTTCAACTTATTAAAAATATGACCGTCATCCTTGGATTCACGAACCTATAACAATAATAACGATTCAGATAATAATACGACAGATGAATAAAATAAAGCAAGTTCATAGAATACTTATATAATAATTTTTAACATTTTATGTTAGTAGTCCATTGTTAGTAGTCCTTTGTTAGTAGTCTAAAATAGTCCAAAAAGTCCAACAGTCCAATAATCGGTATATATATATATATATATATATATATATATATATATATATATATATATATATATATATATAATCTTAGAATTACCCCAAGACGTATTGTATACGTATTGTATTTGCATCAACCTAGAGAAGTATTGTATACGTATTGTCTTAGAATTAACTAAGACGTATTGTGTACGTATTGTCTTAGGATTTATCAAAACGTATTGTATACTTATTGTGTTAGGACGTACCAAGAATATTATTATACATATATACAATCACAGAATTAACCAAGATTATAATATTTTGTTATACTACTGATAACATGTCCAAATATATATAGGATATAGGTAAAGTTAACAATGATATGGTTAATATAGTTTTTATAATATAAATTTCATCCATACAACGTTAATTTTAGCAGATTTTGTTTTGAAATATTCATTACAACTCCGTTTAAAGTGAATCAAATTGCTATGGATTCATTAAGCATTAAATTTTACAAAAGCAATTCGAAAATTTCATCCCAAGTAGTAATTTTTAGAGCTTTACCCTCTTTTTGTGTCGGTGGACAGATTTGGAAAAATCCCGGCATCCACCCAATATATGATTTTTGATAAAATACTTCCACTGTGTCTAAAATCATGAAAAAAATACTGGAAGTATTATTTACATATATTAACATATTTTCAAAGTCTTAGCCTCAAACTCAAAGTCTAAGATAGGTTTTTAATTCCCAACCCAAAACAGCCCGCTTTTTACCGAATGGAGATTAAAGGATATATGTTAAGTATTAAGGTGTTCTTCATATGTACAAGTTATAAGTTCTTATATTAACTTAATATAACATCATAATATATATAAATAAGTGTTATTAGAGTTAAGTTAGAAAGATTAGATTAGTTTTTCAAACAAGCTTGGTGTTCGCCAAAACAAGTTCTAGTTTTTACAAGTTTTATAAGTATAATAAGATAGCAACTATACAAGGAATTGAACAAGGATTTTGAGAAGTATTTTACCTTGATTATGAAGAGGAAAGTTGCTGAGATTAAAGTATGATATGAGAGCATTCAAGTGTGTGTTTTTAGTTTAAGAAAATGTGGAGTAAAAATGAGTTAAAATGGTCCTTATTTATAAGCTTATAATTTTAGCTTTTAGTGAAAATATCTAAGATAAGTTAAATTGTATTAAGTCATTCATGACATATTAAATTGATTAGGTCATGGATGACATATTACACAAATAATTGCAGATTTCTATGGTATATACCAATAGTAAATACTTCTAGAAGCTGTGTATAATACGGGTAAAAATACCGTATGAATGCGAGTAGAATTCTTTGAGGAAATTGAACGGAAATACGAGTATAGCTATCCTTTATATGTATTGGTATATTATAAAGTGTATTCAATACTTGTAAAGATGTATTTACACTCGTAATACATTATATGTAAATACATTTTAACATAAGTTAATTACGTCGTTTAAATAATAATATATATATTGTTTGAAAACTCTTTAAATTGGTAGTATGAATATATATATATATATATATATATATATATATATATATATATATATAATACTTTGTTAATATAGTTAATGAGATATTTAATTTTCATATTTTCAAGTTAAATATATATAAATCCATATATATACACAATAATTAAACAATTAAATCAAGTTATGACGTTTATGAATCGTCGGAATAAAAGGGTGACCAAAAGCTTGTGTAAAACTCTTTTCGGAGGTTCAAGATTTATTAAAATTCATTGCTTATCAAGACGGAATTATATAAAGATTAAGTTTAAATTTAGTCAGAAATTTTCGGGTCGTCACAGTACTACACCTCGCACACATCAAAAGCAAATAAGGTATTATGCAATTTCCACATACTTTTAATGAAGTTATTAGACTGCTCACAACCATAACACGTGTCAAAGATAGACATCTCTGTTATATCAGTGCCACATCATCAACTTCTTCCTAACACTTAAATCTAAATCAAACACATACTTCATTTCCCAACTCAAAATCAAAACACACTTCAATCATTCAAAAATGTTGATTGAGCCCCCAATGAAAGTCACAATTTCTGTCTACTTCGGAGGTCAATTCCGTAATAATTACAAAGATTACGATTATACCCGGAGTACGAAACTAGAGTTCGAAGACGTTGAGGTCCGCGGTGTTGGTTGTCATGACTTTGAAGCGTTTCTGAAAGAAAAGGTTTCGTTTGAATATACGGACATCTTTTATTTTGAAGATGACTATGATGCAGAAGTGGAGGCTACACTGCTCCGTATAACTTAAAAGAACATTACATTAAATTAAAAACCAATACAATTAAATTAAAAATACAATAAACACAAAATTCATATAGTCGAAGGTCCCGCTTCATCATTTTGTTCATCTTCATCCTCTTCTTCATCATTAACGTGTTGGGGAATGTTTGAAGGTCCTGCTTCAGGATCATATCGAATATGGTGGTTTGGTGAAAGATTCCAAATATGTTCGATAAGCATATCTCGAAGAAAATGATGACTGCTCATATCTCGCAGTTCTTTGTCCTTTCGCATATGTAGTTCAACCCGTTCTTGAAGGTTTAATCGTCTCGAACGACGAGCCAACGGGTAGTCTTCCTCAAGCCCACAAAATGCACCCCCATTGTCTTCAGTTATCATATTGTGTAAGAGCACACAAGTATACATAATAAGTTGAATCTTGCTAATATAGAATTGTCTTGCCAGATTTTTATTAATTGCCCATTGACCTTGAAGTATACCGAAAGCTCGTTCAATATCTTTTCTTGCGGACTCTTGGGATCTTTTAAATTTCTTTCACTTTGAGTCAAGGGTACTTTTAAATGATTTAACCAAAGTTGCCCATTTTGGATGATCAAATTATACCCTTTAGTAAACGAAGCGCCATTCACTGTATAGTTACATGGAGGTAACTGATCTTTTAATAAATCATCAAACAAATCCGATTGATTTAGCACATTAATGTCGTTGTTTGAACCCGCGGGACCAAAATACGAATGCCAAATCCATGTATCATACGAGGCAACTGCCTCTAACATTAATGTTGGGTAACCATAATCACCTCGTGTATATTGCCCTTTCCAACCAACTAGACAATATCTCCAAGCCCAATGCATACAATCAAAACTCCATAACATACTCGGAAAACCATGAATTTCTTCATGTCTAGCAACTATACGTTGCACATCATGTGCATTTGGCTTTCTCATGTACTCGGCCCCATATAAATGTAAAACACTTTTGCAAAAATTTTCCTAACATTTATAAGATGTTGGTTCACCCATATGTAAATATTCGTCAAATGCATCGGCCGCAACACCGTATGTGACAACCCAGAAATTTTTGACAAAATTTAAAATCTTTACCTGATTTCATCTAACTTCGATCAATTCCGACGATTCACGAACCATTATTTATAAATAATTAAGTATTAATATTAATTTGTTATATTAATATTATTATTATTATTTATCATCAATTACAAGTATTATTACTCTCAATATTATTAATATTATTATTATTATCAATAATTAATATTATCATTAATATTATTAGTATTATCACTTTTACTAAAAGTGATAAGATTATTATAAATATCATTATTATTAATACAACTTATTATTAATATTAATATTATTATTATTATTATTATTATTATTATTATTATTATTATTAATAGTATTATTAACACTTTATAATGATTATTATCATCATTATTATTAATTATAATTAAAATTATTATTTTTATTATTAATATTGTCATATTAATATTATTATCATTATTTTTATTATTATTTATCATTAATAATAATATTATTATTATTAATATAATTATTATTATTATTATTAATATTATTATTATTAATATAATTATTAATTATTATTTAAATAAAAATGAAAAGATACAGATACCTAATTTAGGTATATCATTAACCTGCTTTTAATTTTTTAATTTCATCGTTGTGACGACCCGGAAATTTCCGAACAATTTTAAACCTTACTCTTTATATGATTTCGACATGATAAGCAAAGTCTGTAGAGTTGAATCTCAAAATTTTGAGCTGTTTCATATATTCAATTGACCTTCGACCATTCCCGACGATTCACGAACAATTGAATTGTAAATAAATATGTATGTATATATATATATATATATATATATATATATATAAATAAAGGTAAGTATATATAGTAATTTGAAATTATAAAATATAACTTAAACATTAAAATGAAATATGTGAAAATAAGATATAAAATAATTATGTGTATTTTAAAATAAATCATATATAGATATATATGATTTCTATAGATAATTATTATTACATATATATTGTAAAATATATAAAATTTATAAATAATAAATATTCAATAAAAATTATTATATGATTATTAAATATTACATAATTAATAAATGATACAAGTTAAAACATAATTGTTATATTAATATTATTAATTTCATAAATATTATTAATATCAGTATTATTAATTTGATACAATTGATTTGTTATAATAATATTATTATTGTAAATATCATTAAAACTAGTAGTAAAATTATAAATTTAGTTATTAATATTAGTATTATTAAATATTGTTGTTATTATCATTAAGAGTTATTACTATTATTATAAATTATAAATTATTATTATTAGAATATTATACATTTTATTATTATTAATAAAATTATTATTATCATTTTCAATGAATCTTATAAATATTATAAATATAATTACTATTAGTATTATTATAAATGATAATAGAATTAGTATTAATATTTACTAACTATAAATTAAACATACACATATAAAACATTCATTTATATATATATATATATATATATATATATATATATATATATATATATATATATATATATATATATATATATATATACATGGATGCTGATACATAAATATATATAAGCTGTAAACACATAAAGTGCAGATTTAGAAATATAAACAAGATATACAATTATAGATATATATGAATACGGATTGTACATGAATAAATATAGATAAAACATGAATTTAGTCTTCAATCACTCTCAAACTTTATGTAAAGTGTTTTGCTGACTCCTGAATCGTACCAATTATGGAATCAATTTTACACCTTTTCAAATTCACTTTACTTTCACTTATTGCATTAGGTTATACTAACCTATCTATCTAATCTAACTACTTTATATCTATTCTATATCTCTTTATTTCTATAAACATATGTGTATATCACACTTATGAGAATCAGCACCCCTGACAACCAACCAAGACCATCTTCAATCTTCCACTCCACCATCGACAAACCTTTATCACTACCATAAACCTCCCCCTCACTTTCATCACCCTGTTCGTAATCACAATCATCATGAAACTGCCGCAGCTCGTTTTCCTTGTTCCTGTTTTGCCTGTACAAAATGAGAGCACCACAACCACAATTATAAGCAAACCGATATTTACACTCTAGTCAAACTAAGTAATTTTCTTTACTCTGAAACAACTATACCACAATCATAAGAATTGCAGTGTGTGTTACATGATTATCCAGCTGGATTCAGTTTCAGTCTACAGGTTTGAAGGTTAAATTATCTATCTATCTGGTTCGGTTATGTTTTTGTTTCAGTTCATAGACAACTAGCACCTACAACCATCATCTCAATATATTTTTCTAGCCAACAACAAGAAACCCACATAATCACCATTATCTTCATAATTGGGTTCGTGTTTCTATTTCTATTTAACCTGCAAAAATCACCCATTTTAACTAACTGATGCAGTTTCCTATTTTCAATCAATACTGTCATAAAAACAATTAACCGATTATTATTAGTTAATTTATCAATTAATTTCTTCTTCCAATAAATTATCACTAAATCGAAATTCCTATAAATTGAACAACCATAAATCATCATATAATTAAATCGTGATAAATCATTACCTTTGAACCTCAAGAAATTGTTGGATCACTAAAGTTGCGATTTCGCTTGATATTTTTCTGTTTTCTTCGAACCCAACAACATCTATACCTACCTGCTGCTTCTTTTTCTATTTTAGTCAAAGACCCAAATCACCATCGAATAAAGCTGCTACAACCTGCTATTATTATGTTTCTATTCGAGCCAATAACATCGAATATCACTCTCTGTGTTTTCCTCTTGTTTCTGATTTTAAAACCTTAAATTGATTCACGACAAGAAATATGATGATTAGTAATGGTGCTGTGATGTTGAAGATGATAACTGATGATGATGAATCGATAAACTTACTAATACATCGATAAATATTACCTGACCAATCGATTGATTAATGAATCAAGAAATCTTGAGCTGTGATTTCTTCTGCGTTGGATACTGCTACCTCGATCCCCTTTTTGTAGAGACCCATCCTAATCCACCCGGACGAAGTCCATATCAATTATAAATGATTCACAACAGTTGATTACATCGCGAGGTACTTGACCTCTATATGATACATTTTACAAACATTGCATTCATTTTTGAAAAGACAATCTTTCATTACATAGAAAATTCACGGCATGCATACCATTTCATAATATATCTAACTATAATTGACTTAATAATAATCTTGATGAACTCAATGACTCGAATGCAACGTCTTTTGAAATATGCCATGAATGACTCCAAGTAATATCTTTAAAATAAGCAAATGCACAGCGGAAGATTTCTTTCATACCCGAGAATAAACATGCTTTAAAGTGTCAACCAAAAGGTTGGTGAGTTCATTAGTTTAACATAAATAATCATTTCTATCATTTTAATAGACCACAAGATTTCATATTTCAATATACATCCCATACATAGAGATAAAATTCATTCATATGGTGAACACCTTGTAACCGACATTAACAAGATGCATATATAAGAATATCCCCATCATTCCGGGACACCCTTCAGATATGATATAAATTTTGAAGTACTAAAGCATCCGGTACTTTGGATGGGGTTTGTTTGGCCCAATAGATCTATCTTTAGGATTCGCGTCAATTAGGGTGTCAGTTCCCTAATTCTTAGATTACCAGACTTAATAAAAAGGGGCATATTCGATTTCGATAATTCAACCATAGAATGTTGTTTCACGTACTTGTGTCTATTTGTAAATCATTTATAAAAATAGCGCATGTATTCTCAGTCCCAAAAATATATATTGCAAAAGCATTTAAAAAGGGAGCAAATGAAACTCACCTAATGTATTTTGTACTAAAAATACATATGACTATATTGAACAACTGAACAATGCAGGGTTGGCCTCGGATTCACGACCCTATATCATTTGTATATATATATTAACATACGTAATTATAATCGAACAAATATATGTAATCTTAATTTATATATTATCTATTTAGTTTTTGTTTATATTCAAAATGGTTATTATTTATATAATTATATTAATATATCATACTTGTTTAAATGTTATATTTAAAAATCGATAGTTTGCTATTTGTACGTATTTATAAAAATAATATTAATGTATATAGTTATGTGAAATTTTTAATTTAATTATAGTACGTATAATAAGTATGTTTTTATGTACAAATTATTTATCTGCTTAAAAAGGTAGTTTTTGAGATTAATAAAGATATTATTAATAATCATATTATTTAATAATAATACCTATTTTGATAATAATAATAATAATAATAATAATAATAATAATAATAATAATAATAATAATAATAATAATAATAATAATAATAATTATAATTGTAACTAGGGTTATGATATCGATAATAATTGTTGGTGATTACTACTTATATTAGTGGTAATAACAATAATAACCAATATTAATAATACTTATTAATAATAAATCAAATACTTAATAATAATAATAATAATAATAATAATAATAATGATATCCTAATCATAATAATGATAACTAATACTTATTTTAGCATTAATATTAATAACAATGATAATATATGTGATAATAATAATAACTAATGATAATAATATAATTAACAATAATAAGAATAATAATTAATAATAATAATAATAATAATAATAATAATAATAATAACATAATAATTAAAATATTTGAAGAACTACCTTAATGGAATAAGCCTAAAAAAATAATTAAACACATCCCTGCCGTGTCTCGAACCCTTGACCTCTCGAAAACCCGACAACCCCTATAACCATTCCTCTGCTGTTACATATCTGTTTTAAACTCTACCCTAATTCATTTAACCCAGTTTATAAATGTTCTTCCCCTTCAACACTCGATTGACCAGAGAATCCCCAACTCACGATCAAATTAGTAAATTTAAACTAAAAAATAATTTATTTGTAACTTATCTGTAATATATTCTATATTGTATATATCGACTTAATTAAAAAAAAAAAATTAAAGAAGACCTGCTGTAACATTTTCTGAATACCACGACTACCATATACTTGATTTTGATTTTTCGATCGTTTTGGAAAATCTTTATAACATGAATTATGTTTCAAAACATCCCTAAAAACTTTTCAAATAATCAATTTAACAGAATACATCGAAATCGATTCGAATTTTGCTATGAACAACTTCTTTGACTTTTTGAATAAAAATTTGACTCGTAAAATTCGAACACGATATAACGAATTGAGGTTTGAGGTTTTGCAGATGGTTTAGTTGATTGAATCCTAACCAAACGGCATTATTATAATTTGAAATTAAATTAAAAATCGAGCTTTGAGTAAAAAGATTCACGTACAGAGATAAACGAGAGAAAAAGAAAAAAAATATATATATCTGTTTTGTTTTAATTCTGATGCATCGAACTGGTAACTTGTTAATACAAGTACACCAAGGATTTAACAGTGAGATTGATCTTTATTGATTGTGTGATATCGACATTTAACAACTTGGTGGACAAGAAGTAAGATTTAGTTTCTATCAGAAGAATAAAATCAATAAAAACAGATAATTACCTTTAACTGTGTTTGGATATTTCTGTGATGGAATTCGATTTTTAAACAGGATTAGATTCAGAGAACAATGGGTGATTGTGATGTGCAGCAGGTTTAGATTCCTATACTTATAATACGTATTTCCCTTTATATATAACTATATATTTATCAGTATTTATATATACATATGTATAACTATACTTTATATATATACCTATTTATATATATCTGAATTTATATATAACTCATATATCAGCATATATATATATATATATATATTTATATATCAAATTCTTACTTTTTGATAATGACAATTTTAGATATATTAATACTACTAATAATTAATAATTCTAATAATAATATTATTGATAAAGATAATAATATGATAATATTTACAATAATGATAATTTAAATAGATTAAATTTGATAATAATAATCTTATTAATGATACTAAAATAATATTAGTTATAATGATATTAATGATAATAATAATAATAATAATAATAATAATAATAATAATAATAACATGATAACTTCTACTTTTCTATAACAATATTAATAATACAATTATTAATATTAACATTTATAATGAAAGTAAGGTTATTAGATATTGAATATTTATATAATTTTTACAATATAATACCAATCATTAATAAGAATCTTATATATATATATATATATATATATATATATATATATATATACACACACACACATATATCTTTATAATAATAACACATACATGTTTATATATATTCATTTTAATTGTACTTAATTATTCTGTTTATAAGTTTTACATTTTTATACACACACACACACACACACACACACACACACACACACACACATATATATATATATATATATATATATATATATATATATATATATATATATATATATATATATATATATATATATGCACACACATTTTCTTACAAACAATGGTTCGTGAATCGTCAGGAATAGTCAAAGGTTAACTGAATTAATATAAACAGTTCCAAATTTTTGAGACTCAACTTATCAGACTTTGCTTATCGTATCTAAACCTTATAAAGATTAAGTTTAAATTTGGTCAAAAATTCCCGGGTCATCACAGTACCTACCCGTTAAAGAAATTTCATCCCGAAATTTGAGTGAGGTGGTCATGGCTAACCATAAAAATGTTTTTATGATGAATATGAGTTGCTCAATAGAGTTTTATCATCATTGGGTAATATAGATAAAACAATTTGATTTTGCGAAGAGTATAAGTGAAGCTATCATAAGAGAGTGAAATGAGTAAGTGTATATTCGTTTTAACCTATGACGTAGTTATGGTTGATTTCCAAGTTCAAGAGATTTGGATAAAATCTTCGTAATAAGATTTGATTCTTCGGTAATCAAGGAAATTAGGATCCTTTTTAAATGCGATCATCTGTTTTGATTGCTCTGTCTAATATTTTACTATAAATCCACCCTTCTCATTTCCTTTATATTTTGGAGTTCCATCCTTTTGTTTTCTATTCCTGACTTTAATTCAAGCGAATAATGGTCCAACATTCGTAGGTAAGAAGTTTCGAATGAACATGACTAGCATTCTAAGAGTGAGATTGTAATAGCACGATCTTGACTTGTTAAATTACCAGAATTCAAGAGGAAAGATAGAACTTTCAAGATAATATGTTCCTGATATGTTTAGAGATCAGATAGAATGTAAGAGTCGTGTAACATGGCACATGATAACGTTATGATCTGTGAATCATCACGTTCCATTAGAAACTCAGCATGACTTACTGTAATATAATCACGTTGATCAAGTGTCATTATATTATACTAACTCATGCATCAATTTCCAACATTACTTCAATAACATTCATATTTTAAGCTCGAAAGTTTACAGAATATAGAAACTAACAGTTTCTATATGATGTAATACTGATAGCACGAAGAGATTAATGATTTCAGATAGGAATAGTTATGAAAATATCTTCAGAAATATGGAAGATATTTATAATGAAAGATACGATGATATCTTGGAATTTCTAATATCGAAGGATGGTGAAGAAAATTTGTCCGCAAGAGTTTGGAGTCAGAAGCAAGGTATTCGCTAAAGATTTTATCAGAAACAGAATCATCAGGATTCTTAATGTACAAGTTTAGTCCTTGTGATTTGTTCAGAGACTCCTTCATAGTTTGCTCAATCAGTTTTTCAGTTTTAAACTTTTTCTGAGCTTTGCCAACATACAATTCTTTATCATCAACTTTTGGCTGTTGAGGTCGTTTACAGTTTTTGTTGCTTCATTCAACTTTTCAAAATTCAGAGTATTAATTCGCAGACTGGTTGCTTTTCAGAATTTCAAAATGGAAGATCATAGTTCTAAGAGATAAATGTTATACATATAACTGTTAATGTAGATATGCTGTGCATTTTCAAAGTACTGATTGCTGACTCCCGATAATTGGTATGGCAGTTCTCGTTACAAGATGCGGATGAGTATATGATAAGGTTTCAATGAATATAATAACTTTTCATAAAGTCAAAGATCAATGATGTTGCTGGTAAGTTTACTGCTAATGTAGTGAGATATAGACGGTTTTCCGGTATCGATGACGAAAGGCAACTTATATACCAGGGTTATAATAAGCTAATCCGAGTGAAAAGTCGAAGTTGACTTGTTAGAGCTGTGACAAAATTGGCTAATTTGAAAAAGAACTGCAAAGTTATTTTGGATAATATTAACACTAAAGGAATTAGCACAGCTACGTGTTAAACGTTTACTCAGGTTCCGAGTGTTTTCAGGTGCATATCTATATGCATAAATCTTTTCTTCCGTAGATGAAGTGCGGTTGGTTCCTCCTCTCGATTGAGGTGTTTTCAAAATCATGAAAGGTTTGAACACAGATTGTAATCGTCAAGATACAAATGAGGTTTAAGATAAAATCAAGTGGCAAACTTGAAGAATTGTTTAGTTTCATATATTATAATCAATATTTTAATTCATTTTAATTGTCCAATGTTGGTAGTCCACAGTTGATAGTCCACAATTAGAAATTCAATAATTTATGTATAGTTTAATATATAATATTCGAATTAATTAATACGTATCGTGACCCGTGTACATGTCTCAGACTCGATCACAACTCAAAGTATATATATTATTGTAGAATCAACCTCAACCCTGTATAGAGAACTCAATCATTACTGCATATAGAGTGTCTATGGTTATTCCAAATAATATATATATATATATATATATATATATATATATATATATATATATATATATATATATATATATATATATATATATATATATATGCGTCGATATGATATGTCAAAACCTTGTATACGTGTCCCGATATTTAACGTGCGTAAAATAAATAACAGAATGTAAATGACAATAAATGAAATTGCGAGAATTAAATTGCGATAAATAAACTGCGATAAATAAAATGTAATCAGCTAGCTAGGAACAGTTAGCTAGGAACAGTTAGCGTGGATTCTTAACAAAATTCTTCTCATAATTAAATTAACAAATTTTATTTGTCCAATGTTTTCTTCATTATGCCACCTGTTGGATTCTGATAAGTGAAAATCCAATTATGAAATTGAATGAAAATGGTTATTTTATGGTGAACAGATTCGTATATCGGTGAATATAAATAAGATAGTAAATGTCTATTGAACCAGATTCACAGAATGTACTGTGTAACTGATTAATGTGCAATCTAAATATTCCTCGGGTATTACCTACCCATTAAAATATTTTTACCATTAACAGTTTGTACAAAAGAATTTTAATTACAATCTTTATGAAAACATTTATATACATATATATTTTCTTCAGATGTAATCATGGATTTAATGAGTTAATATGAAATTAAACTCATATGATTTTCGGTTTGAGCTAAAATAAGTAATCTCTAATACTATTAGGAACCACATATTCTTCGCAGAATATTTCTTCTTCACAGAATATTTCTTCAATGAAGTTATGATCAATACTTCATCGTTCATTGTTGTTGGTATTCCTTGGTATCTATGGTGCGTATGATGTTGATGTTCGTGGGACAGATTGTGAAATTGAGGTGTGAGATGCGGATGTTGCTGTTGCTGGATGGTGGTGGTACTGTTGATGTTGCTGATGGTGGTACTGTTTATACTGCTGGTGCTGCTGATGTTGTCGGTACTGCTGATGGTGACGGTGCTGATGTTGATGGTGCTTGTGGTGCTTGTGATGATTGCAAGTTGTGCATCATATTCTCTAAAGCCACCACTATAGCACGAAGCTCGTTAATTTCTTCTATTACACCGGGGTGGTTGTCGGTTCGGACGAGCGGATGAATAAGGTTTAGAATTTTAGATAGAATATAATCTTGGCGAGATATTCGGGAAATGACAGAAAATAGTATTACAAACAGGTTCGCCAGTAAGTGTTTCAGGTTCATCGCCAAGAGGTAAATTCGGTTAGTGGAAAGGAAAGGATCGCTTTCTTCTTGTCTCTGTAGGTTTAGTCGACTACGAACCCATCGGATGAATTGGGGATGGATGATTGATTGATTCATTCTAGTGACACCGCTTTTGGAGCTTAGGTAAATATCCATGTCGGAATAGCTGTCGGAATATTTATCGGAATAGCTATCGAAATCTGAGGGACTCGAACTGGTTGAGGGATTCATCTCGTACGATCAGATGAAGGATTTATGATAAGAAATAGATTATAGGATGTAGATTAGTACCCTGCAATACATAATTTACGTATGCATATATAATACTAAAATTCCATAAGTTACGGAGGAATCTACGGAATATGTCAGGCAAAGTTACAGTAACAGATACGCTAAGATATGAAGTAGCAGATACGTTAAGATATGAATTTTGTCTATACACTATTCATGCAATCCAGGCAGTAAGATATGTCTAGATTAAGAATGATAAGCAAGTGATTCCCTAAGAATGATAAGCAGGTAATTTTCGACACGAAATAATAAGCAAAACTTTTGACATGCAGACACGGTAGAAGTTCAGACTTACTAATGCATCCTAACGACTTATCAGTTAGACACACTAATGCAGACCTGGTTCGCTAAGACCACCGCTCTGATACCAACTGTAGAGACCCGTCCTAATCCATCCGGGCGAAGTCCATATCAATTATAAATGATTCATAACAGTTGATTACATCGTGAGGTACTTGACCTCTATATGATACATTTTACAAACATTGCATTCATTTTTGAAAAGACAATCTTTCATTACATCGAAAATTGACGGCATGCATACCATTTCATAATATATCTAACTATAATTGACTTAATAATAATCTTGATGAACTCAATGACTCGAATGCAACGTCTTTTGAAATATGCCATGAATGACTCCAAGTAATATCTTTAAAATAAGCAAATGCACAGCGGAAGATTTCTTTCATACCTGAGAATAAACATGCTTTAAAGTGTCAACCAAAAGGTTGGTGAGTTCATTAGTTTAACATAAATAATCATTTCCATCATTTTAATAGACCACAAGATTTCATATTTCAATATACATCCCATTCATAGAGATAAAATTCATTCATATGGTGAACACATGGTAACCGACATTAATAAGATGCATATATAAGAATATCCCCATCATTCCGGGACACCCTTCGGATATGATATAAATTTTGAAGTACTAAAGCATCCGGTACTTTAGATGGGGTTTGTTAGGCCCAATAGATCTATCTTTAGGATTCGCGTCAATTAGGGTGTCTGTTCCCTAATTCTTAGATTACCAGACTTAATAAAAAGGGGCATATTCGATTTCGATAATTCAACCATAGAATGTTGTTTCACGTACTTGTGTCTATTTTGTAAATCATTTATAAAAATAGCGCATGTATTCTCAGTCCCAAAAATATATATTGCAAAAGCATTTAAAAAGGGCGCAAATGAAACTCACCTAATGTATTTTGTAGTAAAAATACATATGACTATATTGAACAACTGAACAATGCAGGGTTGGCCTCGGATTCACGACCCTATATCATTTGTATATATATATTAACATACGTAATTATAATCGAACAAATATATGTAATCTTAATTTATATATTATCTATTTAGTTTATGTTTATATTCAAAATGGTTATTATTTATATAATTATATTAATATATCATACTTGTTTAAATGTTATATTTAAAAATCGATAGTTTGCTATTTGTAAGTATTTATAAAAATAATATTAATGTATATAGTTATGTGAAATTTTTAATATAATTATAGTACGTATAATAAGTATCTTTTTATGTAAAAATTATTTATCTGCTTAAAAAGGTAGTTTTTGAGATTAATAAAGATATTATTAATAATCATATTATTTAATAATAATACCTATTTTGATAATAATATTAATAATAATAATAATAATAATAATAATAATAATAATAATAATAATAATAATAATAATAATAATAATAATAATAATAATAATTATTATTATTATTATTATAATTGTAACTAGGGTTATGATATCGATAATAATTGTTGGTGATTACTACTTATATTAGTGGTAATAACAATAATAACCAATATTAATAATACTTATTAATAATAAATCAAATACTTAATAAAAATAATAATGATATCCTAATCATAATAATGATAACTAATACTTATTTTAGCATTAATATTAATAACACTGATAATATATGTGATAATAATAATAACTAATGATAATAATATAATTAACAATAATAAGAATAATAATTAATAATAATAATAACATAATAATAACATAATAATTAAAATATTTGAAGAACTACCTTAATGGAATAAGCCTAAAAAAAAAAAATTAAACACATCCCTGTCGTGTCTCGAACCCTTGACCTCTCAAAAACCCGACAACCCCTATAACCATTCCTCTGCTGTTACATATCTGTTTTAAACTCCACCATAATTCATTTAACCCAGTTTATAAATGTTCTTCCCCTTCAACACTCGATTGACCAGAGAATCCCCAACTCACGATCAAATTAGTAAATCTAAACTAAAAAAAATTTATTTGTAACTTATCTGTAATATATTCTGTATTGTATATATCGACTTAATTAAAAAAAAAATTAAAGAAGACCTGCTGTAACATTTTCTGAATACCACGACTACCATATACTTGATTTTGATTTTTCGATCGTTTTGGAAAATCTTTATAACATGAATTATGTTTCAAAACATCCCTAAAAACTTTTCAAATAATCAATTTAACAGAATACATCGAAATCGATTTGAATTTTGCTATGAATAACTTCTTTGACTTTTTGAATAAAAGTTTGACTCGTAAAATTCGAACACGATATAACGAATTGAGGTTTGAGGTTTTGCAGATGGTTTAGTTGATTGAATCTTAACCAAATGGAATTATTACAATTTGAAATTAAATTAAAAATCGAGCTTTGAGTAAAAAGATTCAAGTACAGAGATAAACGAGAGAAAAAGAAAAAAATATATATATCTGTTTTATTTTAATTCTGATGCATCGAACTGGTAACTTGTTAATACAAGTACACAAAGGATTTAACAGTGAGATTGATCTTTATTGATTGTGTGATATCGACATTTAACAACTTGGTGGACAAGAAGTACGATTTAGTTTCTATCAGAAGAATAAAATCAATAAAAACAGATAATTACCTTTAACTGTGTTTGGATATTTCTGTGATGAAATTCGATTTTTAAACAGGATTAGATACAGAGAACAATGGGTGATCGTGATGTGCAGTAGGTTTAGATTCCTATACTTATAATACGTATTTCCCTTTATATATAACTATATATTTATCAGTATTTATATATACATATGTATAACTATACTTTATATATATACCTATTTATATATATATCTGAATTTATATATAACTCATATATCAGCATATATATATATATATATATATATATATATATATATATATTTATATATCAAATTCTTACTTTTTGATAATGACAATTTTAGATATATTAATACTACTAATAATTAATAATACTAATAATAATATTATGGATAAAGATAATAATATCATAATATTTACAATAATGATAATTTAAATAGATTAAATTTGATAATAATAATCTTATTAATGATACTAAAATAATATTAGTTATAATGATATTAATGATAATAATAATAATAACATGATAACTTCTACTTTTCTATAACAATATTAATAATACAATTATTAATATTAACATTTATAATGAAAGTAAGGTTATTAGATATTGAATATTTATATAATTTTTACAATATAATACCAATCATTAATAAGAATCTTATATATATATATATATATATATATATATATATATATATATATATATATATATATATATATATATATATATATATATATATATATATATATATACATATATCTTTATAATAATAACACATACAGGTCCATATATATTCATTTTAATTATACTTAATTATTCTGTTTATAAGTTTTACATTTTTATATATACACACATATTTATGTTTATATATATATATATATATATATATATATATATATATATATATATATATATATATATATATATATAGACACATATATATATGCACACACATTTTCTTACAAATAATGGTTCGTGAATCGTCGGGAATAGTCCAAGGTTAACTGAATTAATATAAACAGTTCCAAATTTTTGAGACTCAACTTATCAGACTTTGCTTATCGTGTCGAAACCTTATAAAGGTTAAGTTTAAATTTGGTCAGAAATTCCCGGGTCATCACACTTTGAACCAATAACTGAACGTATACGGAGTATAGATGAACCGGGTACCCCATTTACGTACTGGTCTTGGGCTTAAATCGTCAGTTGGGCTAGAATTAATCTAGGGTTATTGTTGTTGGGCCAAAGGATTGGCCAATCTAAAAATAAAAGGAACGGCTTAATTATACTAGGATAGAAAATGTAGCAGAAAAACAGAACAGATCAGTTGGCTAGGGGATTGTTTGGGTATCCGGGAGGTCGTGGGTTCGAGTCCCGTCTCGCGCACTTTAATTCTTTTTAATGCTACAAAGGTATAACATATTGTTGTTATTACTTCTATTATTATTATTATTATTATTATTATTATTATTATTATTATTATTATTATTATTATTATTATTATTATTATTATTATTATTATTATTATTATTATTATTATTATTATTATTATTATTATTATCATTACTAATAAAAATATTAGTTATCACTTAATATTAGTAATATCTAAAAACTACAATTATGATTACTAGTATTATTGTTAAGTTAAGTAATATTATTACTATCATATTAAAATTTATTAGTATTTTCATTAAAATTTATACTTGTATCAGTTTATAATTAATTATATTAACTTTATTATTACTAATATTATAATTATTATTGTATTATAATTATCATTATAAGTATTATTATTTATATTATCATGGGTAATATTATTATGTAATTACTAAAATCCTTATCATAATAATCATAAACTGTAAAAATTAATATTATTATCATTAATGTTATTTTTATCACTAATAGAATTATTAACATTATTACATTTATTAATAAAATTAAGTATTATAATATTTAATATTATTTTAGTATTATTATAATCACTATTTTAATAAACAGATGATGTATATATATACATATATATATAAATACTTATTATATATGACATAACATAATTGATGTTTTTATATACAAAATAAATATATAAAACATATACATATTGATAAAAAGATATAACTAATAAATTTATATATGTATATACATTTGTTCGATTACAATTATGTATATTAATAAATATACAAATAATATAGGTTCGTGAATCCGAGGCCAACCCTACATTGTTCAGTTGTTCAATATAGTCATATGTATTTTTACTACAAAATACAGTATGGTGAGTTTCATTTGCCCATTTTACTCTTTACGTTTTTGGGCTGAGAATACATGCAAATGCTTTATTAACTGTTTTACAATATTTATATGCATGAGTTCATTTGATTCCCTTTTACTCTTTACATTTTTGGGACTGAGAATACATGCACTATTTTTACAACTGCTTTATTAAATGCTTTTGAAATATATTTTGAACTGCGAATACATGAAATGTTTTTATAAATGTTTGACTAGATAGACACAAGCAAAAAATTCCTTGAATGAATTATTATGCAGACAGAAGTTCTGCGAATTATTGTTGAATTATGTGGACGTTATAATTGCCACCATTGAATTATGTGGACGTGATAATTGCCACCATTGAATTATGTGGACGTGATAATTGCCACCATTGAATTATGTGGACATGATAATTGCCACCATTGAATTATGTGGACATGATAATTGCCACCAATTGATGTGAATGTTATATATCGTGAGAATGATTTTTATACACAGGTTATGTGTATTAGTTTTTGTGCATGAAATATGTGTACGGTTACTAAGATTTATGAAAAATGATTTCGTACACGAGAAAGGTGTACTGTATTTAAACGATATCGCATGTACATTACAGGTGGGTATAGGATTCTGGCCCATTTGTACCATGCAACATTTAAATCTTGTGGTCTATCAAAATGATGAATTTTATTATTTTATGATAAACCTATGAACTCACCAATCTTTTGGTTGACACTTGAAAGCATGTTTATTCTCAGGTATGAAATAAATCTTCCGCTGTGCATTTGCTCATTGTAAAGACATTATTTGGAGTCGATCATCGCAATGGTACCAGATGTTGGTGACTTCGTCCAGACGGATTAGGACGGGGTATGACATGTGGTATCAGAGCGGTGGTCTTAGCGAACCAGGTCTTGCATTAGTGTGTCTAACTGATAGTTGTTTAGATGCATTAGTGGGTCTGGACTTCGACCTTGTCTGCATGTCAAAAGTTTTGCTTATCATTTCGTGTCGAAAATTATTTGCTTATCATCCTTAAAGTATAGACACGTCTTACTGCCCCTATTGCATAGACAGTGTATAGATAAATTCATATCTTAGCGTATCTGTTATTGTTTCCTTTGCCTGACAGCTTCCGTAGATTCCTCCGTAACTTATGGGATTTAAGTATTATATATGCATATGTAAATTATGTATTGCAGGGTACTAATCTACATTCTGTAATCTATTTCTTATCAAAAATCCTTCATCTGATCGTACGAGATGAATCCCTCAACCAGTTCGAGTCTCTCAGATTCCGATAGCTATTCCGATAGTTATTCGGACAGCTATTCTGACATGGATGTTCACCTAAACTCCCGAAAGTAGCGTCACCAAAATGATTCAACCAATCAGCCATCCCCAATTCATCTGATGGGTTCGTGGCCTCCTCAATCATTGGAGACAAGAAGAAGGTGATCCTTTCCATCCACCACATTCTCCTCTTGGCGAAGAACCTGAAGCACTTACCGACGAACCAGTCCGAAACACCATTTTCACCCTCATTTCCCGAATATCTCACCACGATTATATTCTATCTAAAATTCTAAACCTTATTCGTTCACTAATTCCGACTGACAATAATCCCGGAATAATAGATGAAGTCAACGAACTTCGCACTCGAGTAATCAATTTGGAGAATATGGTGCAAAATTTACCAGCCTCAGCAACATCACCGGCACCAACAGTACCATCAATAATAGCACAAGTACCATCAACAATCCATGCCTCAACATCTCATTCTGTACCTCGAGTATAATCATCGTTCTACGTATCTTTCTACATCAGTTATCTTCGTTCGACATGGCGATTATGTAATCTCTAATGTTTTAGAGATTATATATTCTTGTCCCAACGGTAAATCAAATGAGTTTAATATCATATTGACTCATTAAATCCATGGTTACATCTGAAGAAAATATATATGTAAGTATATTTTCATAAAGATTGTAATTAAAAAAAATTCTTTTGTACAAACTGTTAATGGTGAAAATATTTTAACGGGTAGGTAATACCCGAGGAATATTTAGATTTCACGTTAATAAGTTACACTGTACATTATTCGAATCTGATTCAACAGTCATTCACTATCCTACTTACATCCACCGATATACGTATCCGTTCACCGCAGAACAACCATTTTCATACAATTTCATATTTGGATTTTGACTTATCAAAATTCAACAAGTGGTATAATGAAGAAAACATTGGACAAAATAAAATTTGTTAGAAACAAACAATTTAACTATGAGAAGAATTTTGTTAAGAATCCACGCTAACTGTTCCTAGCTAACTGTTCCTAGCTAACTGATTACATTTTATTTATCACAGTTTTAATTCTCGCAATTTTATTTATCGTCATTTAATTTCTGTTATTTATTTTACGCACTTTAAATATCGGGACACGTATACAAGATTTTGACATATCATATTGACGCATCTATATATATTATTTGGAATAACCATAGACACTCTATATGCAGTAATGCTGGAGTTAGCTATACAGGGTTGAGGTTGATTCTACAATAATATATATAGTTTAAGTTGTGATCGAGTCTGAGACGTATACGGGTCACAACACGTATTAATTAATTCGAATATTATATATTAAGCTATATATGAATTATTGGACTGTTAACTGTGGACTATCAACTGTGGACTGCCGACATTGGACAATTAAAATGAATTAAAATATTGATTATAACATATGAAACTAAACAATTCTTCAAGTTTGCCACTTGATTTCATCTTAAACCTCAATTGTATCTTAACAATTACAATCTGCGTTCAAACCTTTCATGATTCTTGAAAACACCTCAATCGAGAGGATGAACCAACCGCACTTCATCTACAGAAGAAAAGATTGATGCATATAATTATGCACCTGAAAACACTCAGAACTTGAGTAAACGTTTAACATGTAGCTGTGCTAATTCCCTTAGCGTTATTATTACCCAAAATAACTTAATAATTCTTTTCAAGGTAGCCAATTTTGTCACAGCTCCAACAAGTCAACTTCGACTTTTCATTTGAAACAATCTTATTATAACTTTGATATATACGTTGTCTTTTCGCATTCGTTATCAGAGAACCTTTTATATTCCACCATACTACCATCATCGTTTAATCATCTAAAAACACAATTCTCCTGAAAACACCCCGAATTGATAACCGACGATTCAGATATGACTGCATTAAATGCAGACGAAACTGTAAAATTATAAATTGCCTAAATGGCCAAGAGTTTGATGATGAAGAATGGAGTGTTGGGAACGCTCGATAGAAAATTTGGTACTGAAAAACGGATTGAGCTAACCATGAAGGAGACCAAGGACAAATACAAGGACCAAACCCTATATTCAAAGAATCTAGGTAATTTTGGATCCGATGAAATCTTTAGAGAATATCTTGCTCCGAAGTCATGTTAAAATCTTGTGGAAAATCTTTCTTCATCAACCTTAGATCTTAGAAATTCTGAAAATATCATCATAAATATCTTCAATATTCCTGAGGATATTTTCATAACTCTTCTTATCCGAAATTAGTTATCTCTTCGTCCTATCGGTGTTACATCATAAAAGAAACTATTTTAGTTTCTAAATTCTAAAACCTTCGAGTTTAAAATATGAATGATTTTGAAGTAGTGTTGGGGACTGAAGCATGAGTAGTATAATATAATGACACTTGATCAACGTAATTATATTACTGTAAGTCATGCTGAGTTTTTAATGGGACACGATGATTCACAGATCATAACGTTATCATGTGCCATGTTACATAACTCTTTCATTCTACTTTACTTCTGAACATATCGAAAAAGTATATTCTTGATAGTTCTATTCACAGTGATTCTGGTAATTTGACAAATCAAATCGTGCCGTTATGTTCTTTCTTGTTTAGAACATTATGTTCATTCGAGACTCCATACTTACAAATTCTGGACCATTACTCGCTTAACTAGAGGTCGAAAAGAGAATAAAAAGGCAAAGAGCTCCAAAATATAAGAGAAAATATAAAGCCAAATAACAACACGGAGGTTACAAACCGTGGATATTAATACAAATAGCAATATAAAGACATGGTATAATTAAGAATAGTATCACCCCAAGGTAATAGTAGAAGTAAATAGATTTTGCTGGTGGAAGATTGAAAAGAAGGATGACAGAAATAATAATTAGGAAAATATCAAGGATTAGAACTGGATTAAGCATTTTCACAATCTTTTAGATGTATGAACTAAGAAAGAAAGAATAGGAATGGTGAGAATAATGGAACGGAGGAGTTTAGTTATAAAAGAAAAATCAGACGTAACAATCGAGACAGATGACCGCATTTAATTAAAGAGATCCTAATTCCCTTAAATCCCGAAGAATCAGATCTTTTAGAGTTCGAAGATTTTCTTTAAATCCTTTGAATTCCGGAATTCAACCATGACTAGTCAAAAGTTATGATGAAACTTGTCTTTCTCATTTCACTATTTAGTGATAGCTTCATTCGTACTCTTCGAGTAATCGAATTGTTTATTCGTATTACTCAATATTGATAAAACTTTATTTATCAACTCATATTCGTCATAAAAACATGTTTATTGTTAATTATGACAACCTCACTCAAATTTCAGGACGAAATTTCTTTAACGGGTAGGTACTGTGATGACCCGGAAATTTCCGACCAAATTTAAACCTTACTCTTTATATGATTTCGACATGATAAGCAAAGGCTGTAGAGTTGAATCTCAAAATTTTGAATTATTTCATATATTCAATTGACCTTCGACCATTCCCGACGATTCACGAACAATTGAATTGTAAATAAATATGAAATAAAGGTAAGTATATATATAGTAATTTGAAATTATAAAATATAACTTAAACATTAAAATGAAATATGTGAAAATAAGATATAAAATAATTATGTGTATTTTAAAATAAATCATATATAAACATATATGATTTCTATAGATAATTATTATTACATATATATTGTAAAATATATAAAATTTATAAATAATAAATATTCAATAAAAATTATTATATGATTATTAAATATTACATAATTAATAAATGATACAAGTTAAAACATAATTGTTATATTAATATTATTACTTTCATAAATATTATTAATATCAGTATTACTAATTTGATACAATTGATTTGTTATAATAATATTATTATTGTAAATATCATTAAAACTAGTAGTAAAATTATAAATTTAATTATTAATATTAGTATTACTAAATATTGTTGTTATTATCATTAAGAGTTATTACTATTATTATAAATTATTATTATTATTAGAATTTTATACATTTTATTATTATTAATAAAATTATTATTATCATTTTCAATGAATCTTATAGATATTATAAATATAATTACTATTAGTATTATTATAAATGATAATAGAATTAGTATTAATATTTACTAACTATAAATTAAACATACACATATAAAACATTCATTTATATATATATATATATATATATATATATATATATATATATATATATATATATATATATATATATATATATATATATATATATATATATATATATATATATATATATATATATATATATATATATATATAATACATGGATACTGATACATAAATATATATATAAGCTGTAAACACATAAAGTGCAGATTTAGAAATATAAACAAGATATACAATTATAGATATATATGAATACGGATTGTACATGAATAAATATAGATAAAACATGAATTTAGTCTTCAATCACTCTCAAACTTTATGTAAAGTGTTTTGCTGACTCCTGAATCGTACCAATTATGGAATCAATTTTACACCTTTTCAAATTCACTTTACTTTCACTTATTACATTAGGTTAAACTAACCTATCTATCTAATCTAACTACTTTATATCTATTCTATATCTCTTTATTTCTATAAACATATGTGTATATCACACTTATGAGAATCAGCACCCCCGACAACCAACCAAGACCATCTTCAATCTTCCACTCCACCATCGACAAACCTTCATCACTACCATAAACCTCCCCCTCACTTTCATCACCCTGTTCGTAATCACAATCATCATGAAACTGCTGCAGCTCGTTTTCCTTGTTCCTGTTTTGCCTGTACAAAATGAGAGCACCACAACCACAATTATAAGCAAATCGATATTTACACTCTAGTCAAACTAAGTAATTTTCTTTACTCTGAAACAACTATACCACAATCATAAGAATTGCAGTGTGTGTTACATGATTATCCAGCTGGATTCAGTTTCAGTCTACAGGTTTGAAGGTTGAATTATCTATCTATCTGGTTCGATTATGTTTTTGTTTCGGTTCATAGATAACTATCACCTACAACCATCATCTCAATATATTTTTCTAGCCAACAACAAGAAACCCACATAATCACCATTATCTTCATAATTGGGTTCGTGTTTCTATTTCTATTTAACCTGCAAAAATCACCCATTTTAACTAACTGATGCAGTTTCCTATTTTCAATCAATACTGTCATAAAAACAATTAACCGATTATTATTAGTTAATTTATCAATTAATTTCTTCTTCCAATAAATTATCACTAAATCGAAATTCCTGTAAATTGAACAACCATAAATCATCATATAATTAAATCGAGATAAATCATTACCTTTGAACCTCAAGAAATCGTTGGATCACTAAAGTTGCAATTTTGCTTGATATTTTTCTGTTTTCTTCGAACCCAACAACATCTATACCTACCTGCTGCTTCTTTTTCTATTTTAGTCAAAGACCAAAATCACCATCGAATAAAGCTGCTACAACATGCTATTATTATGTTTCTGTTCGAGCCAATAACATCGAATATCACTCTCTGTGTTTTCCTCTTGTTCCTGATTTTAAAACCTTAAATTGATTCACGACAAGAAAGATGATGATTAGTAATGGTGCTGTGATATTGAAGATGATAACTGATGATGATGAATCGATAAACTTACTAATACATCGATAAATATTACCTGACCAATCGAATGATTAATGAATCAAGAAATCTTGAGCTGTGATTTCTTCTGCATTGGATACTGCTACCTCGATCCCCTTTTGAACCAACAACTGAACGTATACAGAGTATAGATGAACCGGGTACCCCATTTACGTACTGGTCTTGGGCTTAAATTATCAGTTGGGCCAGAATTAATCTAGGGTTATTGTTGTTGGGCCAAAGGATTGGCCAATCTAAAAATAAAAGGAATGGCTTAATTATACTAGGATAGAAAATGTAGCAGAAAAACAGAACAGATCAGTTGGCTAGGGGAATGTTTGGGTATCCGGGAGGTCGTGGGTTCGAGTCCCGTCTCGCGCACTTTAATTCTTTTTAATGCTACAAAGGTATAACATATTGTTGTTATTACTTCTATTATTATTATTATTATTATTATTATTATTATTATTATTATTATTATTATTATTATTATTATTATTATTATTATTATTATTATTATTATCATTACTAATAAAAATATTAGTTATCACTTAATATTAGTAATATCTAAAAAATATAATTATGATTACTAGTATTATTGTTAAGTTAAGTAATATTATTACTATCATATTAAAATTTATTAGTATTTTCATTAAAATTTATACTTGTATCAGTTTATAATTAATTATATTAACTTTATTATTACTAGTATTATAATTATTATCGTATTATAATTATCATCATAAGTATTATTATTTATATTATCATGGGTAATATTATTATGTAATTACTAAAATCCTTATCATAATAATCATAAACTGTAAAAATTAATATTATTATCATTAATGTTATTTTTATCACTAATAGAATTATTAACATTATTACCTTTATTAATAAAATTAAGTATTATAATATTTAATATTATTTTAGTATTGTTATAATTACTATTTTAACAAACAGATGATGTATATATATATACATATATATAAAAATACTTATTATATATGACATAACATAATTGATGTTTTTATATACAAAATAAATATATAAAACATATACATATTGATAAAAAGATATAACTAATAAATTTATATATGTATATACATTTGTTCGATTTCAATTATGTATATTAATAAATATACAAATGATATAGGTTCGTGAATCTGAGGCCAACCCTACATTGTTCAGTTGTTCAATATAGTCATATGTATTTTTACTACAAAATACAGTATGGTGAGTTTCATTTGCCCTTTTTACTCTTTACGTTTTTGGGCTGAGAATACATGCAAATGCTTTATTAACTGTTTTACAATATTTATATGCTTGAGTTCATTTGATTCCCTTTTACTCTTTACATTTTTGGGACTGAGAATACATGCACTATTTTTACAACTGCTTTATTAAATGCTTTTGAAATATATTTTGAACTGCGAATACATAAAATATTTTTATAAATGTTTGACGAGATAGACACAAGCAAAACATTCCGCGAATGAATTATTATGCAGACAGAAGTTCTGCGGATTATTGTTGAATTATGTAGACGTGATAATTGCCACCATTGAATTATGTGGACATAATAATTGCCACCATTGAATTATGTGGAAGTGATAATTGCCACCATTGAATTATGTGGACATGATAATTGCCAACATTGAATTATGTGGACATGATAATTGCCACCATTGAATTATGTGGACATGATAATTGCCACCAATTGATGTGAATGTTATATATCGTGAGAATGATTTTTATACACAGGTTATGTGTATTAGTTTTTGTACACGAGATATGTGTACGGTTACTAAGATTTATAAAAAATTATTTCATACACAAGAAAGGTGTACTGTATTTAAACGATATCGCATGTACATTACAGGTGGGTTTAGGATTCTGGCCCATTTGTACCATACAGCATTTAAATCTTGTGGTCTATCAAAATGATGAATTTTATTGTTTTATGATAAACCTATGAACTCACCAATCTTTTGGTTGACACTTGAAAGCATGTTTATTCTCAAGTATGAAAGAAATCTTCCGCTGTGCATTTGCTCTTTGTAAAGACATTATTTGGAGTCGATCATTGCAATGGAACCAGATGTTGGTGACTTCGTCCAGACGGATTAGGACGGGGTATGACAATCGTGATCTTTCGCTTTATATTTTTTTTATTTTTTTCTCTGCTTTTAATTTTTATATATAACGTGATATATATTTTATTATCCTACTGGCCAAAAATTTTGTTTTGATCGACCCACATTTGCTATAAATAAATCAATATTCTCAGCTTGTAATTACTTCATCGAATTAAACAGATTCATTTTATTTATTTATTTTCCTTCAAACAGTTTCGATAACCTCTGTTCTTCAATTTTTTTTGCCAAACTTCCGAATTCGAATCCCAATTCAAAATCCATAAATGCAATTATGTTAGAAAACTTTTACTAAAACTATCTGGAAAATCTCAAGGTTCAATTTTTCATATCGAGTTTGAATTTTTAAGTCAAAGTTTAATTTGAAAAAGTTAACCGAAGTTTTTTTGTTAAAATTAGAATTCGTTTGAATGTTTTAAGTTCAATTGATGATTTCTAAAGTTTCTAGAACGATTTACAATCTAATTCATGTTGAAATTTTCGTTTAAAACAGTCTTAAAATCGAAATCAATTTTCTTTATGTTCTTCATTTTTACGAATACAGCAGGGGTTGTTTAATCGATATTTTTTTATTGTTTTAATTAGTTCATATTCACTCTTACTCTAAAATATTTATATTTCAAATTACGAGTATTAAACAAATTAAATTTTGCTGTCATGATTATATACTGCTCGAGATTTATGAAGAAGAAGATAGAACACGATAATTGGGGTTAAATAAAATATATATGGGGTTCTAATCAGAAAAGCAGGAACAGAGGGATAATTATAAATGTTAGTAGATTAGCGGGAGGTTGCGGGTTCAAGCCCGGTTAGTGGCATTTTTTTTAGAAAAGCTCTTAAGGTATTTTTTATTTATTATTATTATTATTATTATTATTATTATTATTATTATTATTATTATTATTATTATTATTATTATTATTATTATTTATATTATTATTATTATTATTATTATTATTATTATTATTATTATTATTATTATTATTATTATTATTATTATTATTATTATTCTTATTCTTATTTGAATTATTATTATCATTATTACTATTAATATAAGTATTATATTTATTATTATTAGTATTATTAGTATTATTATTAGTATTAGTATTATTAGTATTATATTCATTATTAGTATTATTATTAGTATTAGTATTATATTCATTATTATTAAAACTATCATTTTAATAGAATTAACATTATTATTATTAATTTTATCATTAATATTATTCCAAAAATTATCATTTAGATTATTATTATTATCATAATTATTATAGTTATTATTATTATTATTATTATTATTATTATTATTATTATTATTATTATTATTATTATTATTATTAATACTAGTATCAAGTATTATTATCAAAATTATTATTTTCATTATCATTATTATTAAACTGATCATTTTTATTAAGAACTACAATTATTATTAAATGTAGCGACTCGACAAAATCGTCATTGACGGCGCCATCTACTTAGGTCCCGTTACGTGGTCATAAGTCTTTAAAATGACGTTTAACCAAAATATGTCGCATTCATTTCAAATGTAAAGATGTTTCAAGTTTACAAAAGTAGTTCAACGACTACTTACATTACAACGTTTAACGTACAAATGAAACCTATGCGACACGATTTAATAGTAAGTCAAAAGATGCTCCATGTATGCATGTATACTCGACATCCAAGCAAGTATCAAAAATAAAGTGCGGAAGCATGTATCATCTAGCGTTCAAGGACCTGAAAAAACATAGAAATCTGTCAATGAAAACGTTGGTGAAATCATAGGTTTAAGTAAGTGAGTAAGTACAAATGAACCACAAGATTTATAACATTGAAATAATAGTAAACCATTCTAAAAATTGTTATCACAAGCACCCAATTATCAAGGCTTAACTTTCCACGAACCCCATACACATAGTGTTAGAACCTACACTGTTTCTCGAAAATATATTTCATCCGAATAACGGTAGCGAACCGTTCGAATGAGGGTTGTCAAACCCATAAGGCCATACAACATAAGTTCTCGCTTACACCCAACAAGTGTAACTAATGATAATCGAATTGAGGATTTTTGTTCTAACTCGTACGTAGAACATTTGTTTCCGTACTTGTGTTCACTTTGTAAAACGAAACGTTTATGTTTTCTCATCCCAAATGTAAGTTTAAAAGAGTAAAAGTGGGACTATGATCTCACCTTGAGTGCACGAAGGTAAATGTACTTCACAAAGTAAATATGTGCAAGAAAGAATGCTAGTCTCGACCTAAACAATAGGTTGTATCAATATCGGTAAACACGGTCGGTTAAAGTGTTCAATTAGTCTTATGGCTCGTTACGACTCGATTAATATAGCATGTGAGTCAAATTGTCAAGTTTCATGCAAGATACAAGTATAAAAGCACGTTAGAACAATTGCATAAATATTTGGTTAAGTTTAAATGAAAGTCAACTTTGGTCAAGTTAAAGTCAATGAAAAAGTCAACACGTTCGGGTTGGGTCTCGGACAATTTTTCTGAGTTTTATAATCATATATGAGCATGTTAGGAGAAGTTACATGTTAATCGGAGGTGCGTAGCATAGTTGGAATTAAACGAAAAATGACCAAGCAAAGCAGAATTTGGCAGTTCATTTGGATGGCGTCCAGATTGGCTGGACGGCGTCCAAATGTGAAGGGCTGGACGGCGTCCAAAGGGTTGGACGACATCCAAACACCTGGACAGTTGAAGTTGCTGAAATTTCACAAGTCTCGAACCAAAACTCAAACAAACACAATTTATGATCCGCAAACAATTAGAACATGTATCCTATATCATCGGAAAGGTATTTTGACGAGGAAAACAACTAAACACATTTATTCAATCAATTCAACATTTACAACAACCAAATTCTCATTAAATATTCATTATTTATTGCATTCAAGATCATAAATGCACATTGATGATTCGGGAATTAAATGCACATAAATAATACGCCATTTCGTAGGTAATTAAGCATACAATACAATTAAACACTTACCAATAACATTTCAAGGCTTTTAATGCATCAAAAATCACATTCAAGGCTACCAAACCCTAACTAACAATCAATAAATCCTTAATCATGTTAGTGAAGTTTTCTTAATCAACCTACACATCAAAATGAAGCTAGTGATGCTAGTAACACATTTAATACATGCACTTTTAACATCTAACAACATTTAAGCAACCAAATCTCAAGATCAAACACACCCATTTTAAGTTTAAGCTAGTTACATCAAAATGACAAGAACAAGCATACAAATCATATATTCATGTTAGACTTGAGCCATAGACACTAATTAACACTTTTATATGTTAAAAACATCAAGAACAAAGAATCTAGTGATTTTAGAAAGTTACCCAAACTAGATGAAATCGGTATGGAATTGAAGAGGAAGATGCAAGGATTCCAAATATGTAATTTGTTTTGATGTTTGATTGCTAACTTGAAAATGGATGATGAATCTTTGAATTGGAGTTTGAGAGAAAAAGTTGAAGTATTGAAAAAGAGGAGGAGATGAATGAATGGAAGGGATAATGTTTGACCATTTGACCTAGTCAAAAGTTTGGTCTCTTGACAAGTTTAGTCCCTCAAGTTTGAAGTGAGTGAGTAAATTACCTAAACGAAATATTTTAAAACGCGTATTAACGAAAGATGTTAAAATTACATAACGGACTTTAGAATAATTAAACGGAAAGTAAACCGAAAAAGACGGGATGTTACATTACCTACTCCTTAAAGAAATTTCGTCCCGAAATTTAAGTAGGCGTAGTGGTCGTTGTTTCTTCCTCGAGATCTTGCGTTTCCAAATCTACGAATAAATGAGGGTATTTCCTTTACATTTGATCTTGTCTTTCCCAAGTAAACTCGGGTCCTCTTTTGGCATTCCAACGGACTTTGACAATCGGAATTCGGCTCTGTTTTAGCGTTTTGACGGAGTGATCCACAATTTCAACCGGTTCTTCCACAAAATGAAGTTTGTCGTCAATAGTAAACTCCTCGAGAGGGATGACAAGTTCGGGTTCAGCGAGACACTTCTTTAAATTGGATACATGGAAAGTAGGATGAACGGAGCTCAGTTGAGGGGGAAGATCTAAACGATAAGCAACGGTTCCAACACGCTCCAAGATTTCGAAAGGACCAATATACCGCGGATTTAACTTCCCGCGTTTCCCGAAACGGATTACACCTTTCCAAGGTGCGACTATTAACATTACGCAGTCACCGACTTGGAATTCGAGGTCGTTGCGTCTAATGTCGGTATAGCTCTTTTGTCGACTACGGGCCGTCCTAAGTCTATCTCGGATTTGAACGATCTTCTCGGTTGTTTCATGAATGAGTTCGGGTCCGGTGATTTGTGTGTCGCCTACTTCGGCCCAACAAAGAGGTGAACGACATTTGCGACCATATAAAGCTTCGAATGGTGCGGCGTTAATACTCGCGTGATAACTATTGTTGTAAGAGAACTCGGCGAGAGGCAAGTGCTTGTCCCAAGCTTTTCCGAAATCGATAACGCAAACTCGTAGCATGTCTTCCAAGGTTTGAATTGTGCGTTCGCTTTGTCCGTCGGTTTGCGGATGGTATGCGGTGTTCATGTCTAATCGTGTTCCCAACGCTTCTTGTAAAGTACGCCATAATCTAGAAACAAAACAGCCATCTCGGTCGGAAATAATCGATAATGGTACACCGTAACGGGCTACGATCTCTTTAATGCAAAGTTGTGCAAGTTTCTCCATTTTTTCGGTTTCTTTCATGGCTAAGAAGTGGGCGGATTTAGTGAGACGGTCTACAATAACCCAAATAGTAACATAACCGCTCGCCGTTCTTGGTAGTTTTGTGATAAAATCCATCGTTATTCTCTCCCACTTCCATTTTAGGATTTCGGGTTGTTGAAGTAGTTCGGACGGTCTTTGGTGTTCGGCTTTGACTTTGGAGCAAGTTAGGCACATTCCAACATAAGTAGCAATGTCCCTTTTAATGTTCGGCCAACAATATTGTTTCTTGAGGTCGTGGTACATCTTATTGGCACCGGGGTGAATCGAATACCTTGACTTATGGGCTTCGTCTAGAATAAGGCTTCGCAAGTCCCCATAACTAGGCACCCAAATTCTTCCAGCGAAATATCGGTGTCCGATCTCCTTAACTTTGAATCGAGCGGTGAGGACGTTCAAGCATTCGAGAGAGATGTTTTCATCCTTGAGAGCCTCGTCTTGGGCTACACGAATTTGATTATTGAGATTGGTGTGGATGGTGATGTTTAAAGCTCGGACACGAAGAGGCACCGCTCTTTCTTTTCGGCTTAAGGCATCAGCTACTACATTTGCCTTCCCGGGATGGTAACGAAGCTCACAATCGTAATCGTTCAAAGTTTCAATCCACCGATGTTGTCTCATGTTTAGTTGTTTTTGATCGAAGATGTATTGAAGGCTTTTGTGATCGGTGAAGATAGTACTCTTTGTTCCATAAAGATAGTGTCTCCACATTTTGAGTGCAAAGACAACGGCTCCGAGTTCGAGATCATGTGTTGTGTAGTTCCGTTCATGAATTTTTAGTTGTCGAGAGGCATAAGCAATGACTTTATTTCGTTGCATCAATATACACCCAAAACCATGTTTCGAGTCATCGTAATATACAACAAAATCATCATTGCCTTCGGGAAGTGACAAGATAGGAGTGGTGGTTAGTTTTGTCTTCAAGATTTGAAACGCGGACTCTTGTTCAGTTGCCGAAATGAATTTCTTTCCCTTGTGAGTTAATGCGGTTAGAGGACGAGCAACCAAAGAGAAATCCTTGATGAATCTATGATAGTATCTGGCGAGACCCAAGAATTGTCGAATGTGAGTAGGAGTAGTAGGGGTTTCCCATTTGCTAATGACTTCGATTTTTGTGGGATTGACCTTAATGCCTTGGTCGCTTACGACATGACCGAGAAATAGAACTTCCTTCAACCAAAATTCACACTTGAAGAATTTGGCATAGAGTCGTTCTTGTATCAAGAGTTTGAGCACAAGTCGAAGGTGTTGTTCTTGCTCTTCTTCGCTTTTAGAACAGACAAAGATATCATCGATGAATACAATAACGAACTTGTCGAGATATGGTTTTCACACGCGGTTCATAAGATCCATGAACACCACCGGTGTGTTAGTTAGACCAAATGGCATGACAAGGAATTCGTAACTACTATAGCGAGTCTGAAAAGCGGTTTTGGAGACATCTTCCCCCTTAACCCTTAGTTGATGATAACCCGAGCGGAGATCGATTTTTGAATATATATAAGACCCTTGTAGTTGATCAAAGAGGTCGTCGATGTGCGGAAGAGGATATCGGTTCTTAACCGTCAATTTATTTAGTTCACGATAATCGATGCACATTCGTAGGGATCCGTCTTTCTTCTTAATGAATAAAATCGGAGCGCCCCATGGTGAATGGCTAGGTTGGATAAAACCACGGTCAAGTAGTTCTTGAATTTGACTTTGTAATTCTTGCATTTCGGATGGAGCAAGTCTATATGGTGCACGTGCTACGGGTGCGGCTCCCAGAATAAGATCGATTTGGAATTCTACCGGTCGATGAGGTGGAAGGCCCGGCAATTCGTCGGGAAAAACATCAGAAAAGTCACTAACAATTGGCACATCATCGATATGCTTCTCGTCGATCTCGACTTTCTTAACATGGGCTAGAATTGTGAAACAACCTTTACGAAGGTATTTTTCAACTTTAAGGCACGAGACGATGTTGAGTCCGGTGCAACTCTTATCGCCATAGACAATCAAGGGTTAACCATTCTCGATAGGAATTTGAATCGCTTTAAGATCGCAAAGGATGTGAGATTTCATTTTGGCTAACCAATCCATACCAATGATTACATCGAAGCTCCCTAGTTCTATAGGTATCAAGTCAATTTCAAACTCTTTACCCATTAAGTTTAACGTACACCCCCGATAAAATTTGTCGACACTCAATAGTTTCCCGTTGGCCACTTCAATGGTATAAGTAGTATCTAGTGCGAGTGGTGGAGTGCTAAAAGAATGAGTCAAAGTCTTGGATACAAAACTCTTATCGACACCCGAATCGAATAAGCAAGAGACATAAGAATTGTTGAGAAGAAACGTACCCGTGACTAGTTCATTGTCATCTCTGGCTTCGTCGGTGTTAATGTTGAAAGCTCGGCCGCGCGTATTGAGGTTATATTTCTTCTTTGGGCATGCATTTCTATAATGACCCATTTGGCCACATTCGTAACAAGTGACCATCTTTAGTGCATTGGGCCCCTTTCGAGCGATGGGGGCGGCACTTTTACAATCGTTTGCCTTATGGCCACTTCCTTGGCACCGGTGGCTAATTAGCTTGCCACATTCACCAAAGTGATGCTTGTGGCATTTGTTGCAAAGAGGTAGGTTTCCGGCATAACATTTCTTGCCGTCGCAGGTGAAAGGCTTCTTAGCGAAGTTGTTGTTGTTGTTGCTTGATTGGGGGGCTTCCCACTTTCTTTTGTTGCCACCCGATTTATCCTCGGCCTTAGGTGCCGGTACTACGATTTCGTCCACCGTTTCTATCAATTGGCGGGCCATCTTCAAAGCTTCTTGTAGGTTAGCGGGTTTAGATGACATTACCCCATGTTTGATGCTCTTAGGAAGGCCATCCATGTAAAGTTCAACTCGTAGAGGCTCGGGATTTACAAGGTTTGGACACATTAGAGCTAGCTCGGAAAACCATTGATTATAAGCGTTGAGGTCGTTTCTGACTGCTTTCAAACCTCTTAGCTCGCTTTCGAGCCTTCGAGTCTCTTCGCGGAGAAAGTATTCGGTGATCATCTTTTCTTTTAAATCGTGCCAAGAGAGAGCGTGGGCTTCATCGGTACCCACTGATTGTACATACGTGTTCCACCACGTGAGAGCGATACCGGAAAAAGTGTGGGTGGAGTATTTGACCTTGTCCTGGTCTCGGCAACCGCTTATGCTAAAAACGGCTTCCGTTTGCTCAAACCATCGAGTGAGAGCAACCGATCCTCCGGTCCCATCGAAAGTGTGAGGTTTGCACCTCATGAAAGCTTTGTAGGAGCATCCCTCATTTAAGTTACCGGCTCCATTATTGTTGTTGTTGTGGTTGTTGTTATTGTTGTTGGATGAGTGACCGGCCATGGCCGCATCTACGGCGGTGGCTATCATTCATTGAAGAGCTTGTTCGGGAGTTTCATTGCGTGGGACTCGGCGAGGAGGCATTGTTCCTTCAAGACACAATAATATCATTGATTAGTATTCTCAATAATACTAATCGTGATATGAAATAAAGATAGAAAATTTTCCATGACTCGCCCTAAATTCTTTATGTTATAATTTCGAAATGTCTATATGAGTCACCGTAATATAATCCCGGAATATATTACCCTAATTCATATGTGCATTCGACATTACCTCATAAAGTCAAGGTGGCGTGTCAATCAAATTAAACTACGTGAGATTAAGATGAAATAAGAGTTAGATACGAATAGAAGAGTTCGAGTATAAATGCACAAGTAGTCAAGTAATTCCTACTTTAGGTCTATATGCCGGTTGTAGTCTAGACTCACTAATGTACCCTATGACTCGGGGTTGACACAAATGAACTCTAAATCCCTATAACCAACGCTCTGATACCATCTGTAGCGACCCGACAAAATCGTCATTGACGGCGCCGTCTACTTAGGTCCCGTTACGTGGTCATAAGTCTTTAAAATGATGTTTGACCAAAATATGTCGCATTCATTTCAAATGTAAAGATGTTTCAAGTTTACAAAAGTAGTTCAACGACTAGTTACATTACAACGTTTAACGTACAAATGAAACCTATGCGACACGATTTAATAGTAAGTCAAAAGATGCTCCATGTATGCATGTATACTCGACATCCAAGCAAGTATCAAAAATAAAGTGCGGAAGCATGTATCATCTAGTGTTCAAGGACCTGAGAAAACATAGAAATCTGTCAACGAAAACGTTGGTGAAATCATAGGTTTAAGTAAGTAAGTGAGTAAGTACTATGACGACCCGGAAATTTCCTACTAAATTTAAACTTTATTCTTATATGGTTTCGACACGATAAGCAAAGTCTGTAATGTGGCGACCCGAAAAAATCGTCATTGATGGCGCCGTTAACTTAGGTCCCGTTACGTGGTCATAGTCCCTATATGAGACGCGTTTGACCAAAATTATGTCGCATTCATTTGAAACGTACAAGACTTACAAAGTTTAGTTTACCAAACGGTTCGACAACAAGTTTAAGTTTACAAAAGTTATAAAGTATAAATGAAATAACTTGCGACACAATTAGTTTGAAATCACGGTTGCTATAAATAGCGTATGTATGTATGCTTGACCCCAAGCAAGTATATCAAAGTGTGCACATGTATGCTTGACCTCAAGCAAGAAATCAGAATGTATGCATGTATGCTTGACTCCAAGCAAGTATAAGTGTACACGGAAGCATGTATCAAATATCCATTCATGAACCTGAGAAACATATATAAAACTGTCAACGAAAAAAGTTGGTGAAATCATAGGTGTTTGTAATAAACGTTGTTTTTGAACCACAAGATTTTGTATTTCCATAACGGTGATTGTTTGAATCGTTTGCATTCCAAAAGTATGATCGCGAGCACCCAATTATCAAGACTTAACTATTTTGTACCCTGTTACATAGTGTTAGAACATACACTAAACCCGAAAATATATTTCATCCGCTAACGGTAGCGAACCGTCCGAATGAGGCTCGTCAAGCCCATGTGATCACATAATATAAGTTCTCGCTTACACCCTGCAAGTGTAACTAATGATAATTGAATTGAGGCTTTTTGTTCTAACTCGCTGTGGAATGTTTGTTTTCGTACTTGTGTTCAAAGTATAAAGTATGTAGTATAAAACTGTATATGTTTCTCATCCCATGATTTAAAAGTATAAAAGTTGTTGAAAGATGGGACTATGATCTCACCTCGAGTGCACGAGTATAAATGTACTTCACAAAGTAAACTTGTGCATGAAAGTTGCTTAGCCTTGACCTAAACAAGTAAGTTGTATCAATTACAGGTTATGACACAAGGTCGGGCGAAATGTGTTCAATTAGTCCTATGGCTCGTTACGACTCGAATAGTATAGCATGTGAGTCACGTTGTCAATTTTCATGCAAGAATCAAGTATAAAAGCACGTTATAACGATTGCAAAAGTGTTTCATTAAGTTTGACTAAAAGTCAAACTCGATCAAGTCAAAGTCAACGAAAAATTCAACACATTCGGGTCGGGTCCCGAGCTATTTTTCTGAGGTTTTTAATCATATATAAGCTTGTTAGAACAAGTTACATGTGAATCGGAGGTGCGTAGCATAGCAAACATTTTTCGAAATTTGACAACGTAGGTCAGAAGCCAAACACGGCAAATGCCGCGCCGCGGTCCATGGTGTCGCGCCGCGCCAATAGGCGTGGCCTGGTGCCTGGTCTGTTTCAAAAGTTCAAGTCTTGATCCAAAATTCAATTTAGCACAAAACACAAACCGTAAACACTTAGAATACGTATCTTATATCGTTGGAAAGCTCTTTTGACAAGGAATACAACTAACCAATTTTCATCAAGCAAAAACATCAATTACAATAACCGAAATCTCGTCAAGTGATCATTAAAGGTTTATTTTCAAAGTTTCAAGTTCACAAAATGCATTTTAAGATTCGGGAATCCAATTCACACATATGATATGCTGTTTTGAACGTAATGAAACATACATTACAACTAAACACTTACTAATAACATTAACAAGCATTCAATGCATCAAAAGTTCATTTTAAAGTCTATCAAACCCTAACCAAGAATCATGAAATCAATAATTTTGTAAATGAAACTTTTCTAAATCAACCTACACATCAAAATGAAGCTATAGATGCTAGTAACACATTTAAAACATGAACTTTAACAATTTAACAACATTACCTCATCCAAAATCAAAGATTAAGCACACCCATTTCAAATGTTCATACTAGTTACCCAAAACAACAAATCGAACAAATAAATCATATATTCATGCTAGACACGAGCCATAGACACTAACTAACACCATTTCAAGTCAAAAACACAAATTTAGAGAAATCTAAAGTTTTAGAAATGTTACCCAAACGAGATAAAATTGGTACCAAAATGTAGAGGATGAAGAGAGGATCACGAAAATGTAATTTGTTTTGATGTTTGCTTCTTGATTTGGATTTGGATGATGATTTAGTGAAATGGGTGTTTGAGTTCAAAAAATGGAAGAGAGAAATGAGAGAAGAGATGAGGAGGTTGAATGAGTGGTGGGGATGAATGGTTGACTAGTTGGCCTAGTCAACTAGTTTGTCCCCTAGCCAATTTTGGTCCCTCAAGTTTCAAAGCGGGTGAGGAAATTAACCAAACGAATATTTAAAAAAAAATGCTCGAGTAAACGAGTGATGTTATAATTAAATAACGGTAATATTATGAACGTTAGTCAACGGAAACTACGAATTTAAATAAAGAAAGATATTATTTAAAAAAAACAGTGTTAAAAATAAATTTAACGGAAAAATGCGGGATGTTACATGTAATATTGAGTCTCAAAAGCTTTGGAATTATATTCATGTAATCAAATAACCTTTGACTATTCCCGACGATTCATGAACGTTTAATTGCGAACAGAAATGTATATATATATATATATATATATATATATATATATATATATATATATATATATATATATATATATATATGTGTGTGTGTGTGTGTAATTATATATGTAAATAATTATATATAATAAATTAAATATATTAATGAACTATTATATGGTTTAGTTATTATGAAAGACAACTTAAAATAACTAAAACTAGGTATTTTGAATATATAGAGTATATTGAACACAAATGATTTCGAAAATAATTTATCAATATTAGCAAAGTATTAGAGGTTATACTCTGATATTATTGTTTCAATATATATATAATTAATATATTTATTTACTGGTATTCAAAACATAATTAAATATGTAACAGTAGAAACTATATATATATATATATATATATATATATATATATATATACACTTGATGGATATACACAATTATTGACTTTTGTACATTATAATATATAAAATAAATAGATATTAAATATTCAAAATATGCTGTTATATATGTTATGTAATTATTAAATATTACAAGATTAATAAATTGTAGTAATAATATATGTAAATACAAGTTAAGGTTATAGTTATTATAATACTATGACTAGTTTCATTAATATTAAAATCTATATTAATAATTAATATTTCTCAATATATATATATATATATATATATATATATATATATATATATATATATATATATATATATATACATATTATATAAGATCTATACATAATTATTATATGTATATCGTAATTTATAAAAATGGTATATAAAAATTTATAATATTTTTTAAAAATAATAATAATAATTATTATTATTAATGTAAATATAATTATTATTCTATTTAAAAATATTACTTCATTATTTTACACTAATCTTATTATTATTAATATTATTTGATGTTATTATTATTAATATTATTATTAATATTATTATTAATCCTATTATTATTATTAGTATTTTATTTTATTATTAATAATATTAACAGATTTTATTAATATAATTATTAATTAGTATTGTTATTATAAATACATTTATTAATTAATAAAGTTATGTATATAATCAGTTAATTACGCGTAATTTATATCCTATCACTATCAAATTATTATTTTTTTCTCCTGCATTCTATTTAGCTTGTGATTTTTGGCCGACACCTGCATTATATGATTCATTCTATTATTGATAAAAACCATAAAATTTTCCATCATCACATTCAAATACCGATGCTTCTATATGATACCAGTCGATGAGGTTTTTTTTTTTGTTTTTTTTTTCGTATAACCCTTTTTGCTCATAATTCGGAATCGAATCCATTTTAAAAATCTAAAAGTGCAGAAGTGTCTTAAATCATGTCATGAATGTTTCCTCAAATTTTCAGGTTCCAATTTGTAAAATCAAAATCGAATTTGAGGAGTCAAACTTAGAATTTAAAAGTCAATTAAATTGTAATCTCTCAAATTCGAAATCGCTTGAATATTTTAAGTTCAATTGATAATTTCTAATGTTTCTAGGAACGATTTACGATCTAATTCATGTTGAAATTTTTGTTTAAAACGATCTTAAAACCGAAATCAATTTTTGTTCTTCATTTTTTTTTCTCGAGTCACAGCAGCTCTACTATTCTTTTTTTTTTTCACGACAACAGCTGGTTAATATTTGATTTCGATTTCATGATCTAATTCAAACTTTTAATGTGTTGTGATTATGTTATAAGCTTGGTCGATTTGATTTTTGGGTTAAAGAAGAAAATGAATGATGAAGATAAACGGGTTAAGTTAATTCGGATTATGATTGAATCAGGAAAACAGAAATGGTTAGATGGTTATGAGGTGATTTGGGTTAGCGAGAGGTCTCAGGTTCGAGCCCGGCTGGTGCCATTTTTTTTAAAACCGATTTCTTTTGAGGTTCTTGAATCCGAGGCCAATCCTGCATTGTTCAGTATCGTCGTATGAATATTTTTACTACAAAATATTGTAATGTGAGTTCATTTGATTTCCTTTTACTCTTTACATTTTTGGGACTGAGAATACATACGCTGTTTTTATAACTGTTTTATTAAATACTTTTGAGATATATTTTTGAACTGAGAATACATGAACTGTTTTTTTATTTTATAAATGATTGACGAAATAGACACAAGTATTCAAAACTACATTCTATGATAGAATTATTTGGATTCAGATGTTCGATTTCTATAAAGATTGTATTATCGACCATCGGTGAGATGATTTTGCATTGCACGATGTATTAGCTACCGAAATGGTTCGATTTAGTAGTAAGTAACGGTGAATTAATTTTGCATTGCACGACGCATTAGCTACCGTTTTAGCTACCCACGGTGAGATGATTTTGCATTGCACGACGCATTAGCTACCGTTGTAATATTGTTTAGTAGTTAGTAATGGTGAGATGATTTTGCATTGCACGACGCATTAGCTACCGTTTTAGCTACCCTCGGTGAGATGATTTTCCATTGCACGACGCATTAGCTACCGTTGTAATATTGTTTAGTAGTTAGTAACGGTGAGATGATTTTGCATTGCACGACGCATTAGCTACTGTTTTAGCTACCCTCGGTGAGATGATTTTGCATTGCACTACGCATTACCTACCGTTGTAATATTGTTTAGTAGTTATTAACGGTGAGATGATTTTGCATTGCACGACGCATTAGCTACCGTTTTAGCTACCCTCGGTGAGAAATTTTTGCATTGCACGATGCATTAGCTACCGTTGTAAAATTATTTACGGTGAGATGATTTTGCATTGCACGACGTATTAGCTACCGTTATTGAAATTATATTATATTAACTACCATGGTGAGATGATTTTGCATTGCACGATGCATTAGCTACCGTTGGTGAGTTTATTTTGAAAGGTTCCGGTGTTCTTCATATGAATGATTTTTACAGCAGTGAGCAGACCTGCACAGATTTTTTTCGAAATATGAGTATCTTGTGGTCTATTATATTATTGGAAATAATTGTTTATGATAAGCTAATGAACTCACCAACCTTTTGGTTGACACTTTAAAGTATGTTTATTCTCAGGTATGAAAGAAATCTCCCGCTGTGCATTTGCTCATTTTAGAGATATTACTTGGAGTCATTCATGACATATTTCAAAAGACGTTGCATTCGAGTCGTTGAGTTCATCAAGATTATTATTAAGTCAATTATAGTTGGATATATTATGAAATGGTATGCATACCGTCAACTTTCGATGTAATGAAAGTTTGTCTTTTTAAAAACGAATGCAATGTTTGTAAAATGTATCATATAGAGGTCAAGTACCTCGCGATGTAACCAAATGTAATGTATTCGTCCAGATGAATTAGGACGGGTCCTTTCAGTTGGTATCAGAGCGGTGGTCTTAGCGAACCAGGTCTTTCATTAGTGTGTCTAACTAATAGTTGTTAAGATGCATTAGTGAGTCTGGACTTCGACCGTGTCTGCATGTCAAAAGTTTTGCTTGTCATTTCGTGTCGAAAATTACATGCTTATCATTCTTAGTCTAGACACGTCTTACTGCATTTAGTGCATCGATAGTGTATAGACAAAATTCATATCTTAGCGTATCTGATAATTCATATCTTAGCGTATCTGTTACTGTAGACTTACCTGACATATTCCGTAAATTCCTCCGTAATCTACAAAATCTTTTGTTCTATATATATAAATATTCTATGTAAATAGAATACCATCCGATAGCTAAAAATCATTTCATACCGAAAAACCCTTTACTCAATCGTACGAAATGGAACTCGCCACTAGTTCAAATTCTTCGGAATTCGACAGCTATTCCGACATAGATGTTCACCTAAGCTTCGAAAGCAGCGTCACCGGAATGAATCAACCAATCAGCCATCATCAATTCTGGATGAATTGGGGATGGGTGCGTAGTCGACTTAATCAATGGAGACGCGAAGGAGGCGATCCCTCCCACCAAGCGAATTCACGTTTTGGCGAAGAACCTGAAGCACTTACCAGCGAACCTGTTCAAAACACCATTTTCTCCCTCATTTCCCGAATATCTCGCCACGATTATATTCTATCTAAAATTCTAAACCTTATTCATCCATTCGTTCCGACCGACAATCATCCCGAAATAATAGAAGAAGTCAACGAACTTCGCGCTCGAGTAATCAAGTTGGAGAATATGGTGCAAAACGTACCAGCTTCAGCAACATCACCGGCACCAATAGTACCACCAACATCAATACCAGTACCACCAACAACCCAAGTTTCAACATCACACGCCTCAACATCTCATTATGTACCTCGAGCATAATCATCGTTCTACGAATCGTTCTACATCATTTATCTTCGTTCTACATGATGATTAGATAATTTCTAATGTTTTAGAGATTATATGTTCTAGTTCTAACGATAAATCAAATGAGATTAATATCACATTAACTCATTAAACCCATGGTTACATCTGAAGAAAATATATATGTATATAGGTTTTCATAAAGATTGTAATTAAAAATTCTTGTGTACAAACTGTTAATGGTGAAAATATTTTAACGGGTAGGTAATACCCGAGGAATATAGTAATATCCTATAAATTTAATTTCAAAACGAAAACAAATTATAAAACTCATAACTAGTGTTTATTACTTACAAATTTTATTAACTCAAACTAAAATAATCAAATTATATAAGATAGATACTTATGTAATAAGTGGTAAATAAGTCCATTGGTAAATTAATTAACATAAACAACTAGATACATTGTGTAATATCCATAATTTTAGATTATTATTATTGATTCACGATAAATAAATAAGTATGTAGATGGTAAACAATATTGGCTAACTTATTATAATATACCATGATGATAATTGTCATTCATTCTAGACTACTGATGGAAAGTTAAATAAATGGAATTTAAAGTACTTTAAGAAAGGTCTAAATGATGTTGATAACTATAGTATAATAATGAGGGAGCTAGTAGGTGATGAGTCATCTGTGGGGTTAAAGGAAATAAGAACTCATTTTATTTGTTGCTTTCTCTTAATTAAAATAACTACTCCATCTAATACCTAATACTCCACCAAAAATTTCATTAGTGGAGAATAATTGTATGTAAACGTTCATATATACACAAGGGACATCAATGAATAAACAATAGTTCATATTCTTTCACCTTATATTGATTCCACTAACCAAAATAAAAATAGAAACCTTGAACAAGAAATCTAAGCCAAAATAGCTTTTTCATATATAACTCACCCCTCTATATTCACATACACCACAAGGGTTTGGAAACATACATAAAAGGGAGGCCAATGATTAAAATAGGAAGTCTTAATCTGTTCAGTTTCCATCCTAACTCGAATATATTTTGAAGGTAAACCTTATCACAATATGAATATTCATATGTCATAAATTCTTATTATAATCAACATATGTTCATAATTTGGATCTAAAAGAATCGACACAAACCGTTAAACTCTATAAGTCTTTAAGATGGTTAATGACCCCATTCCCCGATCCTTATTTATTATACATATACAGGTAGTCCGTATTCTCTAGTAAAACACCCATTAGAAATACGAGCCCAACTAGTATGTAATTTACGTATATTTTATTGTTAGATGAGAAATGAGAACTAGGTACACATAAATTAAAGTATTGTAAAATACTACTGCTAATTTATAAGTTAAAGGACTTAAAAACTAGTGCTACTCAAATCTTAATTTTAAAACTCTGTATTAATTAATGGAAAACTATCCTTAAGTACAAATAAATGTTTCTAGTAAATCCTAACATATCCAGTTCAATTATTTCAATTTTAATGTCACTTTTTATTATATATATTATATATTATGTACTCCCTATTTGAATGCGTTTTGTACTCATACGTGCGTATTCATTAGATTTGGCTCGGTGATCGCATCCTTTGGTGGTATTTGGTTGTCCTTGAAATTTTGTCATTTATCATAAGGTACGGATATTCTAGGTGGTTTTAGGATCGCTTCGGTAAATCTTTCCTCTCAAAACTTTGTTTCGAATTGTATATAAAAATTATTGGTATGACATGCTTATTTGGAAATTAGTTATATTTGTTAGTCTATATATTGTGTTATGTTTTCCTCATTTTGGATGTACTAACGAGGTTGCTAATTATGTTTGTTAATTAAGGAAATCATAATATTTTGGCCTTTGGAAATTGTATCAAAACTGTGCCTCGAAACAGCCCAGAAAAATGTTGTAAACATTCCGGTAAAGAACATGTGTGAGTGTGGCGAGTGGTACGATGATTCGTATCGAGTGTCCCTCATTCCATGTAGCTTTACATGTCCCGTTAAGTCCCGTTTAAACATTTTAAGTATTTGGTCAAACGTAAAATATTTAAGTCATTTCATTAATTCTTTTTAGATATATTTTAAAGTCTATTAATCACATTAAAGGATATTTGAAAATTTATAATTAATAAATCGGTTAAAACATTTTCTTAAAATGTGCCTAAGAGTAACCTATTCATGGAGGTCCCATGAGTGCGTTATTGTGACACCGGTAACGTGGCATCGACCGTAGCGGTGTATTTGTTATATCTACGACGTCTCCTTTTGATTGCCCGGTGGTGGTACGAGCTCATTGTTATTATATATTTTGATAGGAGGCGTATGGATCGATCCTAGGATTTTGTTTTGACGGTGGACGTTCATCGTAGTGTCATACGAAACGTCACCGATACGAATGATTAGTGGAGTAATTACCCTATGATTTCATTTTGGATACTTTGATATATATTTGTTTGGCTCTTAGGACATTATTTTAGGGAATTTGTACAACACTCTTAGTATGTGACTTTGATATTTTGACATATTCGTTATTAAGGATATATACATATTTGCACCTTGATTTAAAAATAAATTACTTTGTAAATAAGTTTGTTTGAAATTTGTCAAGCATGTCATACTGTACTCTGTTCTTTGTTATATCCGTTCACTGGGCTTTGGCTCAGTCGTATTCTTTGTTTTCCTTCTTATACGACAGGTAATCAAGGGGGTGTTGGGAACGAGGGAAGAGTGTAGAGTGGAGTGAACTTAGCACCCTGCCTTAGAGATTTCCTTCAAGATTTAGTAGTTTATTTTGGTTTAGTAGTACTTTGAATAAGTTTGTAAACTTTGGTGTTTTAACTATGGTTTGATTTCGAATAAGAATAACGCTCATTTACCTTTTAAGTTACCTTTATTTATAAGTTTTGAAATTCATAAGATTAGGGTCTTTACAGATGGTATCAGAGCTTAGGTTCCCTCTTGTAGAAACTTACGTCCTAAGTTATGGCCTGTGAGATTTGGGTAGACTTTGGGTTAGGATTTTCTTTCCACATTAATAATATGTTTCCACTTCTCATATTCTCTTATTTTCTTCTTACTAATCGTAACCGTTATATCCTCATCTCGTTCATAGATGGCATCGAAAAGAAAGGGGATGTCTGAGGAGGAGGTAGAAAACAAGATTAACCAAACTATCACGAATTTGTTACCCAACATTGTAGCTTAAGCTATTGACGCGATGCGTAAGCAAGGTGGTGAGACTTTTAAGCATGAAGATGAAGATGAGGATGAGTATGTGGAGATGAAAGCTGTAACAGGGGATGCTATTCATGTTTGGCTAGGACGGTTTCAAAAACAGTGTCCTTTGTCATTCAGCACTGCTAGTACTCCTGTTGAAGCTGAGAATTGGATCACTCACATTGAGAAGATATATCGAGTGCTTGGTTGTGAAGAGAGATTTTGGGTTCCATTAGCTGTTTATAAACTAGAAGGGGATGCTCAGCATTGGTGGATCGCTTTGAGACAAGCGAAAGGAGGTATCGATTTTGAGGATTCGTTAGATTGGGTTGATTTCAAGGAGTTGTTTTTCCGTCAGTACTTTTCCGAGGCGGAGAAAGAGGCTGTGATTCGGGAGTATGCGAATATTAAGCAAGGGAGTGATGAGTCTATTAATGATTTCACCAAGAAGTTTTTGAGGCTCGTGGGATTGATTGGGGTTGCTGCTGCGTCTTCAGAGGACCAAGCCTGTAAGTACAAATGGGCTCTTCATGGGCGTTACCGCTCTAAAATGATTAATATGAAATGTTTTGATGTCGCTGAGGCAGCCGATTATGCTCGGAATTTGGAGATGGAGCGAGCCGAGTATTTGACTACTAAAAATGACGATGGTAAAAATAAGAGGGTTAAGAATGTACAACCACTACGATCTGTGCCTCCACCGACTACCAAACAGGGTCAACAATCTGGGAACCAAGGGTATCGTGGTAATAATTGGAATAACATAGGTAATCAGCTAAGGATTGACAACGGGCCAAATAATAATAACCGTGGTCAATTACAAGTGTACCGTCCCCAAGGGCAACAAAGGGGTAACGGAAATGGTGGTGTTAATGCCAATGCACCTTGTGGGACTTGTGGAAAGAATCATCCAGGAAGAGTTTGCTATCGTAGTGCGGGTTCATGTTTTGCATGTGGAGAGGTTGGTCACTTAGCTAAGGATTGCAAGAATCCTAGACCTGGGTTTGTTCCGAGGGTTCCTCCTCCAGCTCCTGGTGGACGCGTCTTTGCCATGACTACTGCTCAGGCTACTGACGCAACAGATACATTCCGATCCCTTTTCATTTTAAAAATATTTCCTTTGAGTTATTTGTTCATACATTCTTTATATGATTAGGTACTATTACTGGTCATGTATTTGTACACCATCGTGCCCTCTTCGTTCTGTTTGATTCTGGCTCTACGCACTCGATTGTGTCTGTTAAGAGCTCAAAATATTTGAAAGTGTCTCCAACTTGGTTGTCTACTCCGCTTACGATCTCTACCCCAATGGGTAGTATTGAAATTATAGATCGTATGTATCAAAACTGCCGTTTGGAATTCAATGACTGCTCGTTTCCCGCAAATCTCTTTCCTATGACCATGCATGACTTTGACATTATTCTTGGCATGGATTGGTTATCTCATCATCACGCAACTATCGATTATTATTCTAAGAGAATTTTGTTTGGAAATCATTCTATACCCGATTGTGTCTTTAATGGTGATCTTCCTGAAAAATCTATTAAGGTTATCTCAGCGCTTAAGGCGCAAAAGCTCATTTCACATGGTTATGTTGGTTATTTAGCTTCGATTCAGAATTTGTCTATCGAGAGTCCTTCACTTGAAAATATTGACGTTGTTCGAGAGTTTCCTGATGTATTTCCTGACGAATTGCAAGGTTTGCCTCCAGTTCGTGAAGTTGAATTTTCGATTGATTTGATTCCTGGTTCTCAACCAATATCAAAAGCTCCTTATCATATGGCACCACTCGAGTTGCAAGAACTCAAGGAGCAATTGCAAGAATTGATAGATTGTGGATTTATTCGACCAAGTGTGTCACCTTGGGGTGCGCCGGTTTTGTTTGTCAAGAAGAAGGATGGTAGCATGAGATTTTGCATTGATTATCGCGAGTTAAATCGTATTACTATCCGAAACCATTATCCTCTTCAACGTATTGATGATTTGTTTGATCAACTTCAAGGTTCGAAGTATTTTTCTAAAATTGATCTTAGGTCTGGGTATCATCAGCTGCGTGTTAAAGAAGAAGATATCTCTAAGACTGCTTTCCGCACTCGTTATGGGCACTATGAGCTTTTAGTGATGCCGTTTGGATTAACTAATGATCCTGCGGTATTCATGGATTTAATGAACCGGGTGTTCCATGAGTATTTGGATAAGTTTGTGATTGTATTCATCGATGATATCTTGGTATTCTCAAAGAGTAAGGAAGAGCATGAGAATCATCTTCGTATTGTACTTGAAACCCTCCGAAGTAAGAAATTGTTTGCGAAATTTTCCAAATGTGAATTCTGGTTGCAATGAGTTGCCTTTCTAGGTCATGTTGTATCAGCTGAGGGTATAATGATGGATCCAGCTAAAATTGAGGCTATTACAAATTGGTCAAGGCCTACTTCTGTTGTTGAGGTTCGAAGTTTTCTTGGTTTAGCTGGTTATTATCGAAGATTTGTTGAAGGTTTTTCAACGATTGCTTTGCCGCTTACCAAGTTGTTAAGAAAAGGGGGAAAATTTGTGTGGACCTAGGAACGACAAAAGAGTTTCGATGAGTTAAAGAAAAGACTTGTATCAGCTCCTATCCTTGCATTACCATCAGGAAGCGGGGGTTTTCAAATCTATAGTGACACTTCTAAGCATGGGTTGGGTTGTGTTTTGATGCAACACGGTAAGGTAATTGCTTATGTCTCGAGGCAGTTGAAACCCTATGAGGTTAATTACCCTACTCATGATTTGGAGTTAGCTGCTGTGATTTTTGCGTTGAAAATATGGAGGCATTATCTTTATCGAGAAACTTGTGATATTTTTACTGATCACAAGAGTCTTAAATACATATTCACGCAAAAAGAGATAAATATGAGACAACGAAGGTGGCTTGAGTTATTGAAGGATTATGATGCCAACATTCAATACCATCCGGGTAAAGCGAATGTGGTAGCCGACGCTTTGAGTAGAAAAACATTTGGTAGTATCTCATGTTTGGTTACTCACATTCGAGAATTTGAAGGACTTGATATGGGATTGAGTAAAAGAGGAGCATCGGGGATGTTGGCAAATCTAAAATTCGAGTCTGATTTAATAACTAGAATAAAAGAGGCTCAATTGGATGATGGGGATTTGTGGACAGTGTTTCAAAATTTGGAAGAGGGTAAAGTGAAAGAGTTCAGAGAAGATGATGACGGTGTTATTTGGTGTGGGAATCAATTGTGTGTTCCTAATGATGATGCTATTCGTGAGGCTCTGTTGTCTGAGGCTCACAGCTCACCTTTTTCTGTACATCCTGGTTCGACCAAAATGTATCAGGATTTAAAGCAGCACTTTTGGTGGAGTGGCATGAAGAAGGACGTTGCTAGATATGTTGGGAAGTGCCTTACTTGTCAACAAGTAAAGATCGAGCACCAACGTGTTAGTGGTTTGTTGCAGCCGTTGGACATTCCCGTGTGGAAGTGGGATGATATCTCAATGGATTTCGTTTGTGGGTTACCAAAGACTGTTAGAAGGCATGATGCTATTTGGGTGGTGATTGATAGATTAACCAAATCGGCTCATTTCTTGCCAATCCGTATGGATTATTCGGTAAGTAAGCTATCGGAGATTTTTCAGCAGGAAATTGTGAGATTGCATGGGGTTCCTTCATCCATCGTATCTGATCGTGATCCTCGTTTTACATCTAGATTTTGGAAGGGGTTACACAAAGCTTGGGGTACGTGATTGAAGCTTAGTACTGCTTTTCATCCACAAACTGATGAACAGTCTGAGCATACGATACAGATATTAGAAGATATGCTTCGAGCGTGTGCCTTAGATTGGAAGGGAAATTGGGATGAGTACTTATGTTTGGTGGAATTTGCTTATAATAATAGTTGGCAGGCAAGTATCTGTATGGCACCATTTGAGATGCTTTATGGTCGAAAGTGTAGAGCGCCAGTTTGTTGGAATGAAATGGGAGAGAAATTGATTGAAGGGCCTGAGTTAGTTAGAGTGACTAATGAAAAGGTCGCTATAGCTACGAATCGACTGAAGGAGGCCCAATTGAGACAAAAAGTGTATGCCGATAAACACCGACGTTCGTTAGAGTTTGTGGTGGGTGATAAGGTGTTTTTAAAGGTGTCACCTTGGAAGGGTATACGTCATTTTGGTTTGAAAGGAAAGCTCATTCCTCGATATATTGGACCGTTTGAGATATTGGATCGAGTTGGTGAAGTGTCTTATCGTTTAGCATTACCGCCACAGTTATCTCATGTTCATAACGTATTTCACGTATCTCAGTTGCGGAGTTACAACTATCATCCATTGCACGTGGTGCAATTTTCTTTTTCTGAAATACGAGCTGATCTTTCTTATGTTGAGGAACCCGAAGCTATTATAGAATGCGAGGAGTGAGTAACTCGTAAAAGCTCCACCCCGTTCGTTAAAGTTCAATGGAAGAATCATTCTACTAACGAGGCCACTTGGGAACTAGAGGAAACCATGCGGGCCGAGCACCCTCATTTTTTTTCTAATTGGTGCGTTTCGATTTTATAACTTCTTTCAATTTCGAGGACGAAATTTTTTTAGTAGGTGGAGTTGTAATATCCTATAAATTTAATTTCAAAACGAAAACAAATTATAAAACTCATAACTAGTGTTTATTACTTACAAATTTTATTAACTCAAACTAAAATAATCAAATTATATAAGATAGATACTTAAGTAATAAGTGGTAAATAAGTCCATTGGTAAATTAATTAACATAAACAACTAGATACATTGTGTAATATCCATAATTTTAGATTATTATTATTGATTCACGATAAATAAATAAGTATGTAGATGGTAAACACTATTGGCTAACTTATTATAATATACCATGATGATAATTGTCATTCATTCTAGACTACTGATGGAAAGTTAAATAAATGGAATTTAAAGTACTTTAAGAAAGGTCTAAATGATGTTGATAACTATAGTATAATAATGAGGGAGCTAGTAGGCAATGAGTCATCTGTGGGGTTAAAGGAAATAAGAACTCATTTTATTTGTTGCTTTCTCTTAATTAAAATAACTACTCCATCTAATACCTAATACTCCACCAAAAATTTCATTAGTGGAGAATAATTGTATGTAAACGTTCATATATACACAAGGGACATCAATGAATAAACAATAGTTCATATTCTTTCACCTTATATTGATTCCACTAACCAAAATAAAAATAGAAACCTTGAACAAGAAATCTAAGCCAAAATAGCTTTTTCTTATATAACTCACCCCTCTATATTCACATACACCACAAGGGTTTGGAAGCATACATAAAAGGGAGGCCAACAATTAAAATAGGAAGTCTTAATCTGTTCAGTTTCCATCCTAACTCGGATATATTTTGAAGGTAAACCTTATCACTATATGAATATTTATATGTCATAAATTCTTATTATAATCAACATATGTTCATAATTTGGATCTAAAAGAATCGACACAAACCGTTAAACTCTATAAGTCTTTAAGATGGTTAATGACCCCATTCCCCGATCCTTATTTATTATACATATACAGGTAGTCCGTATTCTCTAGTAAAACACCCATTAGAAATACGAGCCCAACTAGTATGTAATTTACGTATATTTTATTGTTAGATGAGAAATGAGAACTAGGTACACATAAATTAAAGTATTGTAAAATACTACTGCTAATTTATAAGTTAAAGGACTTAAAAACTAGTGCTACTCAAATCTTAATTTTAAAACTCTGTATTAATTAATGGAGAACTATCCTTAAGTACAAATAAATGTTTCTAGTAAATCCTAACATATTCAGTTCAATTATTTCAATTTCAATGTCACTTTTTATTATATATATTATATATTATATACTCCCTATTTGAATGCGTTTTGTACTCATACGTGCGTATTCATTAGATTTGGCTCGGTGAACGCATCCTTTGGTGGTATTTGGTTGTCCTTGAAATTTTGTCATTTATCATAAGGTACGGATATTCTTCCTTGTCATTTCGATATGATTCGGGAACATTTAAAAAAGGCGCAAGATAGGCAAAAGTCTTACGCCGATAAGCGTAGACGATTGATCGAATTTCAAGAAGGTGATATGGTGATGCTCAAGGTTTCGCCATGGAAGGGTATCATTCGGTTTCGAAAACGGGGAAAGTTAGCTCCTCGGTTTATTGGGCCGTTTAAGGTTTTAGCTCGTGTTGGTGAAGTCGCGTATCGTTTGGAATTACCCGAAGAACTTGCGGGGATCCATAACACATTTCATGTTTCCCACCTCCGTAAGTGTCTTGCGGATGATTCTTCATGGATGCCTTTAGTCGAAATTGAGCTAAACAACAAGTTAGAATACGTTGAAGAGCCGATTGCTATACTCGATGAGAAGGTAAAAATGTTGCGTAACAAAGAGGTGAGGACCTTTAAGGTCCAATGGCGTCATAGTAAAGGTTCTAAGTTTACTTGGGAGCCCGAAAAATTCGTGTTGGTTTACCTTCCCTCATGTCATGCGGCTTGGATCGCGAGGACGCGCTCTGATTTAAGTGGGGGAGAGTTGTAACACCCCGTTTTCCCGTGCGCGTCTAAAGGTACGTACTTAATCAATAGTACGCTTATAACTTATTCGTTATGTGATTAAATGAACTAAAGTGTTAGTTAGGTGTAAGTGCATATATGTATATGTGTGTATATATATAGGTATATTCGAATGCGTGCGTGTACGCATATATGAATGTGACGTGATGGCGTTGAGTCGTGTGAGACTTAAGGTTGAAGTTTAGACGTGCATAGGAAGTGTGAATGAGGTGTGCTAGTTGTTGAACCCTTGATTCATGTTAAATTGTCGAAGTGACCAGGCCTAGGCTAACGCCGCGCCGCGACAAACGGGTCCGCGCCGCGACCATTGAAGCAAACCAGGATCAGAAAGAGGGTTAAGAGTGATCATTTTTCCTTCGATTTGTCGCGCCGCGTCGCGGCATCCCTGCAGATCAGACTCCGAATTCTGCTCAAATTAAATAGGGTTTAGGGACAATTTGGTCTTTTTGCGTGTAGATCTGTTTGGAGCTTTTAATATCAGCCACTTGTTCTCCATTTCTTATTTCTTTTACATTTTCTTTCACATTTTCCTCTCAAATCCTAAAACCCACTTAGATTAAAATCAAGATTTGAAGGTGAAGTTTTGTGAATCAATCCTAGAAGCAAGAATTAAAGTTGCTCTCCTTGTTATTAGCTACAAGAGGATAGTTTTGGTAAGTCTCAACTCTAAGTTTTGAGTTTCATTTAGTTTAAGCTAGGGTTTGGTTCATATGGAACTTGTGTGACCCATTTGAGGGTTAAATTGGTGGATTTTGGGTTGGATTGTTAAAAGGAAACCCTAAATAGCTATTATCTAGGGTTTGGTCTTGTGATTTGAGGTTATAAGTGCTAAGTGATTTTTTTAGTCACTAATGCACTTTTAAAAGGATGAAAGAATTTTTAATGTGTAAGTTGGACTTGGTTTGTGAGTCAAAGAGTCAAAAGAGCACTAGTTGACCTAATCGGGTGAAATGGTTATGAAATATACCAAGTTTATGTTAGTTGATGTTAATGGACTCTAATCACTAGCTTTTAGTGATTTATGACAAGGAATGGTCATTAATGGGCGGTTTTGGGTAGTTGAGTCATTTAATGCAATCGGGTCATTAAATGTTCAAGGGTTAGAAGTTTTCATTTAATTCAACTAGATTGTATGTTAATAAAATGCATAATGTAATAGGTACGTTACATTGAAGGTTTGCAAGCTCGGTTAGCTTCCACAAGAGTCTTGAGATGAGTGGAATGATTATGCATATGTGTATATAATGTATTTACTTGTACGAGATTCGATGTGGGTTTAAGTTCAGGCGGTCGATACCACATTGGGTCAATATATGATATGGGTTAAAGTTCGGGCGTTGATACCACATTACACGTGACGAGTGGGTTTAAAGTTCGGGCGATCGATACCACTCCGGGGTTAGTGTTATAATTTGTTGTGCACTAACGATTGTTGGGAACACCAATGGGAAATTCAAAGTACCATTCCTCGTACTATTGGTTAAATATGGCTATGTGTTTGTTGTGTGGTGTTTTCACATTATTCGAGTTATATATGTTATCGTTGTACTAGCTTGTGGTCTTGGAGATTTAGCGTTATGCCTTGTGTTGGTATGTCTTTTAAATTGCTAGCGTGTATGAGGTAATTGTGTATGTGATTGCATGTAAGTAGGTTATATATGTATGTGTATAATTATTGCATTCACTAAGCGTTAGCTTACCCTCTCGTTGTTTATCTTTTTAGATGCAGGCGCAGTTAAGGGCAAGGGGGTTATCGGACATTAGGTGTCCCGTGATGATGCTTTGTTGGAGTTTTGATGTTGGCCTAACGTTTTGGGTAGTTTAGTCCCAAACCATGCTCGAAGTGTCGTTTGGATTGTAAACTATCATTTGTAATGGGTCAAACTTGTACTAAACTTTATTCGTGGCCCTCGTGCCTTTTGTAAACAATTAATTGTTGTGTGTTTTAAATGGAACTTGTGAAATGGGTTACATATTTATTTGGCATGTAATGGTGTTGTATTAAAAAAAAAAAAAAATTTATCGTATGGATTACGGGTTGGGTTGTTACAAGTGGTATCAGAGCATGGTCTAAGGGATTTAGGTGACTTGAGATAGGCGTCTAGACTTAGACTTTTATGTTGTAGAATTATATACGGGACTTGTAGGACTACGGGTCAGTGCGGGGTTTGATTAGTTCTTTGATGCATAAGTGGACAACTATGCTATGTTATGATGTTACTAATCATGTGTTGTTGTTTTGAACATCGAGCAAGATGGTTGTGACACATTTGAGCATGGCACGGCATGTGAGCATAATAGTGAGTCGCGACCACTATTACGGTTGCAAGTCAAGTCAAGCAAGGATGTGCGACAAGTATCGAGCTAGATGTGGTGTGTGTGCGGTCACATGCATAGGTATATATGTGTATTAAATTGTTGGTGATGTCTAATCCTTTTTTAATCTTTAGAATGAAGACGAGAAACGGAACGAATACGAATGACAATGGTGGTCCCCCTCATGTGGAGGAAGATGAGATGACTACCAAGATTGAGACCGCTTTAGAAAACTATGTTTCGGTTTTCTCACGAAGGGTTAAACAAATATTCAAAGAGTCGGTTTCGGAACAAATTGTTGATATGATTCAAGAACGGATGACTAATGCCGTTAAAGAAGAAGTTGAAAGGAGGTTTCCTAGACCTCAAAACCTGGGCGAGTTGGAGTTTAGCTATAAGAACTTCTTGGAGACTAAGCCTCCTCACTTTCACGGGGATCCCGACCCCATGAAGAGTGCGGCTTGGATTTCCGATGTTGAAGGTTGTTTTCGCACGACCGAGTGCCCTCCAGAAAAGAAAACAAGGCTTGCTACTAGTTTGTTAAGGGGCCATGCTAAAGATTGGCTCGATGGCAAGATTGATATGGTGGGTGATGCGGCTTTTGTGGGGTTATCTTGGGCGGATTTTGTAGTGACCTGAACTTTTCCATGTTTATATATATTAATTGAGATTGATATTTACATGATTAAATGTTTCCAACATGTTAAGCAATCAAACTTGTTAAGACTTGATTAATTGAAATATGTTTCATATAGACAATTGACCACCCAAGTTGACCGGTGATTCACGAACGTTAAAACTTGTAAAAACTATATGATGACATATATATGGATATATATATAGTTAACATGATACTATGATAAGTAAACATATCATTAAGTATATTAACAATGAACTACATATGTAAAAACAAGACTACTAACTTAATGATTTTTAAACGAGACATATATGTAACGATTATCGTTGTAAAGACATTTAATGTATATAAATCATATTAAGAGATATTCATACATGATAATATCATGATAATATAATAATTTAAAATCTCATTTGATATTATAAACATTGGGTTAACAACATTTAACAAGATCGTTAACCTAAAGGTTTCAAAATAACACTTACATGTAACGACTAACGATGACTTAATGACTCAGTTAAAATGTATATACATGTAGTGTTTTAATATGTATTTATACACTTTTGAAAGACTTCAATACACTTATCAAAATACTTCTACTTAACAAAAATGCTTACAATTACATCCTTGTTCAGTTTCATCAACAATTCTACTCGTATGCACCCGTATTCGTACTCGTACAATACATAGCTTTTAGATGTATGTACTATTGGTATATACACTCCAATGATCAGCTCTTAGCAGCCCATGTGAGTCACCTAACACATGTGGGAACCATCATTTGGCAACTAGCATGAAATATCTCATAAAATTACAAAAATATGAGTAATCATTCATGACTTATTTACATGAAAACAAAATTACATATCCTTTATATCTAATCCATACACCAACGACCAAAAACACCTACAAACACTTTCATTCTTTAATTTTCTTCATCTAATTGATCTCTCTCAAGTTCTATCTTCAAGTTCTAAGTGTTCTTCATATATTCTACAAGTTCTAGTTACATAAAATCAAGAATACTTTCAAGTTTGCTAGCTCACTTCCAATCTTGTAAGGTGATCATCCAACCTCAAGAAATCTTTGTTTTTTACAGTAGGTTATCATTCTAATACAAGGTAATAATCATATTCAAACTTTGGTTCAATTTCTATAACTATAACAATCTTATTTCAAGTGATGATCTTACTTGAACTTGTTTTCGTGTCATGATTCTGCTTCAAGAACTTCGAGCCATCCAAGGATCCGTTGAAGCTAGATCCATTTTTCACTTTTCCAGTAGGTTTATCCAAGGAACTTAAGGTAGTAATGATGTTCATAACATCATTCAATTCATACATATAAAGCTATCTTATTCGAAGGTTTAAACTTGTAATCACTATAACATAGTTTAGTTAATTCTAAACTTGTTCGCAAACAAAAGTTAATCCTTCTAACTTGACTTTTAAAATCAACTAAACACATGTTCTATATCTATATGATATGCTAACTTAATGATTTAAAATCTGGAGACACGAAAAACACCGTAAAACCGGATTTACGCCGTCGTAGTAACACCGCGGGCTGTTTTGGGTTAGTTAATTAAAAACTATGATAAACTTTGATTTAAAAGTTGTTATTCTGAGAAAATAATTTTTATTATGAACATGAAACTATATCCAAAAATTATGGTTAAACACAAAGTGGAAGTATGTTTTCTAAAATGGTCATCTAGACGTCGTTCTTTCGACTGAAATGACTACCTTTACAAAAACGACTTGTAACTTATTTTTTCGACTATAAACCTATACTTTTTCTGTTCGGATTCATAAAATAGAGTTCAATATGAAACCATAGCAATTTGATTCACTCAAAACGGATTTAAGATGAAGAAGTTATGGGTAAAACAAGATTGGATAATTTTTCTCATTTTAGCTACGTGAAAATTGGTAACAAATCTATTCCAACCATAACTTAATCAACTTGTATTGTATATTATGTAATCTTGAGATATCATAGACACGTATACAATGTTTCGACCTATCATGTCGACACATCTATATATATTTTGGAACAACCATAGACACTCTATATGTGAATGTTGGAGTTAGCTATACAGGGTTGAGGTTGATTCCAAAATATATATAGTTTGAGTTGTGATCAATACTGAGATACGTGTACACTGAGTCGTGGATTGATTCAAGATAATATTTATCGATTTATTTCTGTACATCTAACTGTGGACAACTAGTTGTAGGTTACTAACGAGGACAGCTGACTTAATAAACTTAAAACATCAAAATATATTAAAAGTGTTGTAAATATATTTTGAACATACTTTGATATATATGTATATATTGTTATAGGTTCGTGAATCAACCAGTGGCCAAGTCTTACTTCCCGACGAAGTAAAAATCTGTGAAAGTGAGTTATAGTCCCACTTTTAAAATCTAATATTTTTGGGATGAGAATACATGCAGGTTTTATAAATGATTTACAAAATAGACACAAGTATGTGAAACTACATTCTATGGTTGAATTATCGAAATCGAATATGCCCCTTTTTATTAAGTCTGGTAATCTAAGAATTAGGGAACAGACACCCTAATTGACGCGAATCCTAAAGATAGATCTATTGGGCCTAACAAACCCCATCCAAAGTACCGGATGCTTTAGTACTTCGAAATTTATATCATATCCGAAGGGTGTCCCGGAATGATGGGGATATTCTTATATATGCATCTTGTTAATGTCGGTTACCAGGTGTTCACCATATGAATGATTTTTATCTCTATGTATGGGATGTGTATTGAAATATGAAATCTTGTGGTCTATTATTATGATTTGATATATATAGGTTAAACCTATAACTCACCAACATTTTTGTTGACGTTTTAAGCATGTTTATTCTCAGGTGATTATTAAGAGCTTCCGCTGTCGCATACTTAAATAAGGACGAGATTTGGAGTCCATGCTTGTATGATATTGTGTAAAAACTGCATTCAAGAAACTTATTTTGTTGTAACATATTTGTATTGTAAACCATTATGTAATGGTCGTGTGTAAATAGGATATTTTAGATTATCATTATTTGATAATCTACGTAAATCTTTTTAAACCTTTATTGATGAAATAAAGGTTATGGTTTGTTTTAAAAATGAATGCAGTCTTTGAAAAACGTCTCATATAGAGGTCAAAACCTCGCAACGAAATCAATTAATATGGAACGTTTTTAATCAATAAGAACGGGACATTTCAGATTTCAAGAAGGAGTTTTTCCTTGAATATTGTACTCAAGCAGATCTTTCCAAATTGCGCAACGAGTTAAGGAACATGCGTCAAGGGTCTTTGGACCTAAACACTCTTAAAACCAACTTTCTCGTAAGGCGCGTTTTTGCCCCGAGTATGTGGGGAATGATCAATTGTTAATGGAAGACTTTCATGCAACCCTTAGAGATGTGGGGAATGATCAATTGTTAATGGGAATGATCAATTGTTAATGGGAATGATCAATTGTTAATGGGAATGATCAATAGTTGTATTCGTGTGGTGTAATATATGTAATATAGTGTGCTTATGCTTTATGATATATGTAAAAATTGCTTGTATTAAATAAGTATTTTTTTTTATGAAGCTAACTCTTGTCTATTTTACAGTATAAAAACACAAAATGGATAGACAACCCAATATTTTAAGAGACCTACCCGGAGACATGATTGATGAAATCTTGTCTAGAGTCGGTCAGAATTCTTCGCCACAACTATTTAAGGCGAGATCAGTTTGTAAGACATTCGAAGAACGTTCCAAGAATGCCTTGGTTTATAAAAGGCTTTCGTTCGAAAGATGGGGGATATCACATTGGGATATCCATAAGTTACGATGTGTTTACTTTGACGCATATATTGCGGGGAACCCAAATGCTATTTTACGCAATGGGTTAAGAAATTATTTTGACTCAATATATCCGAATATTGGACTTCGTGATTTAGAAAAAGCGGCTAACATGCAACATAAAGAAGCATGTTATGCTTACGGATTAGTAATGTTCGCTTCTCACCAAAGTGAGAACAAGAACATCGGCCTACAACTATTAAACAAAACGTTCCCGCAAGTGACGGAGTCGGTAATTGGGGTAAGAAATGAGGTTTTTAGATTGTTACGGGACTGTTGGACATTACGTAACCCTCGTCCCTTTGACGACGTTACAACACGCTGTCTTATCAACGGCCATAACGGTTATGTTCCACAAGACCAAGGATGGGAAGTAGTCCTAGTAAAACCAGAATGCATGACTTGTTTCTGGACGTATGAATTACGTGTCTTTATTGCCTTTGCTGAATGACTTGTGTACTAGCTAGAATTATCTTCACAACTATCTTGTATCAAAGTTATTGTGTGCTATATTTCATGCTTTATGTAAAATAAGCGGTATTGTAAGTTTGTAAAATATTGTATAAAAGTTTGAACGCGAAATATTATTATAATCAGTTTTTCATATAGAATTGTAGTAGTTGAATTGTATATTAGCTACTAAGTATGAACTTAACGGGTAGGTACTACCCGAATTTAAACTTATAAAACGCTAATATGAAGAAAAAGCTTTTATAAATGAGTTCATATTATGCTACGAAATACTATTAACTACTCTTAATATTCTGTATGATTAACTTGTTCCATTTGACTATTTTAAAGGAAATGGCACCGACTACTCGACACACCGTGAATACGAATGAAGAGGAATTCCGTACTTTTCTAGCTTCAAACATAGCCGCAGTACAGGCTGCGCTACATACCAACAATAACCTTGGATCTAGCAGTACAGGAAATCGTGTAGGATGCACCTACAAAGAATTCACTGCCTGCAAACCTTTGGAATTTGATGGAACCGAAGGACCGATCGGATTGAAACGGTGGACCGAGAAGGTCGAATCGGTGTTTGCCATAAGTAAGTGTACTGAAGAGGACAAAGTAAAGTACGCTACGCATACCTTCACAGGTTCTGCGTTAACATGGTGGAATACCTATCTAGAGCAAGTGGGACAAGATGATGCTTACGCACTACCGTGGTCAGCATTCAAGCACTTGATGAACGAGAAGTACCGTCCCAGAACCGAGGTCAATAAGCTCAAGACAGAACTTAGAGGGTTACGAACCCAAGGATTTGATATTACCACGTACGAAAGACGATTCACAGAATTGTGCCTATTGTGTCCGGGAGCGTTCGAAGATGAGGAAGAGAAGATCGACGCATTTGTGAAAGGATTACCGGAAAGAATCCAAGAAGATATAAGTTCACACGAGCCCGCCTCCATACAACAGGCATGTAGAATGGCTCACAAACTAGTGAACCAGATTGAAGAAAGAATTAAAGAACAGACTGCTGAAGAGGCCAATGTGAAGCAAATCAAAAGAAAGTGGGAGGAAAACGGTTATAAGAATCACCAATACAACAACAACAACAACAGTAATTACAACAATAATCGCAACAATTATCCCAACAATCGCAACATCAATCGTAACTACAACAAACGGCCCAACAACAACAACAACAACAACAATAACAACAACAGCAACTACAACAATCATCCCAACAACAATAATAACCGCAACAACAACAACAATCAGAAGCAGCTATGCCAAAGGTGTGAAAAGTATCACTCGGGGTTCTGCACCAAATTTTGCAACAAGTGTAAAAGAAATGGTCATAGCGCGGCGAAGTGTGAGGTCTACGGACCAGGGGTTAATAGAACGAAAGGAACAAATGGTGTCCGAACGAGTAATGGCGGAGCAAGTAGTGTCGGAGCAAGTTATGCCAATGTGGTTTGTTATAAATGTGGAAAACCGGGCCACATTATTAGAAATTGCCCGAACCAGGAGAACACGAATGGACAAGGCCGCGGAAGAGTTTTTAATATTAATGCGGCAGAGGCACAGGAAGACCCGGAGCTTGTTACGGGTACGTTTCTTATTGACAATAAATCTGCTTACGTTTTATTTGATTCGGGTGCGGATAGAAGCTATATGAGTAGAGATTTTTGTGCTAAATTAAGTTATCCATTGACGCCTTTGGATAGTAAATTTTTACTCGAATTAGCAAATGGTAAATTAATTTCAGCAGATAATATATGTCGGAATCGAGAAATTAAACTGGTTAGTGAAACATTTAAGATTGACTTGATACCAGTAGAGTTAGGGAGTTTTGATGTGATAATCGGTATGGACTGGTTGAAAGAAGTGAAAGCAGAGATCGTTTGTTACAAAAATGCAATTCGCATTATACGAGAAAAAGGAAAACATTTAATGGTGTACGGAGAAAAGGGCAACACGAAGCTACATCTTATTAGTAATTTGAAGGCACAAAAACTAATAAGAAAAGGTTGATATGCTGTTCTAGCACACGTCGAGAAAGTACAAACTGAAGAAAAGAGCATCAATGATGTTCCCGTCGCAAAAGAATTTCCCGATGTATTTCCGAAAGAATTACCGGGATTACCCCCACATCGATCCGTTGAATTTCAAATAGATCTTGTACCAGGAGCTGCACCAATAGCTCGTGCTCCTTACAGATTCGCACCCAGCGAGATGAAAGAACTGCAAAGCCAATTACAAGAACTTTTAGAGCATGGTTTCATTCGACCAAGCACGTCACCGTGGGGAGCTCCTGTTTTGTTTGTCAAGAAGAAAGATGGTACATTCAGGTTGTGTATCGACTACCGAGAGTTGAACAAACTTACCATCAAGAACCGTTACCCACTACCGAGAATCGATGACTTATTTGATCAACTACAAGGCTCGTCTGTTTATTCAAAGATTGACTTACGTTCCGGGTATCATCAAATGCGGGTGAAAGAAGATGATATTCCAAAGACTGCTTTCAGAACACGTTACGGTCATTACGAGTTTATGGTCATGCCGTTTGGTTTAACTAATGCACCAGCTGTGTTCATGGACCTTATGAACCGAGTGTGTGGACCATACCTTGACAAGTTTGTCATTGTTTTCATTGATGACATACTTATTTACTCAAAGAATGACCAAGAACACGGTGAACATTTGAGAAAGGTGTTAAAAGTATTGAGGAAGGAAGAATTGTACGCTAAGTTTTCAAAGTGTGCATTTTGGTTGGAAGTAGTTCAATTCCTCGGTCACATAGTGAACAAAGAAGGTATTAAGGTGGATCCGGCAAAGATAGAAACTGTTGAAAAGTGGGAAACCCCGAAAACTCCGAAACACATACGCCAGTTTTTAGGACTAGCTGGTTACTACAGAAGGTTCATCCAAGACTTTTCCAGAATAGCAAAACCCTTGACTGCATTAACGCATAAAGGGAAGAAATTTGAATGGAATGATGAACAAGAGAAAGCGTTTCAGTTATTGAAGAAAAAGCTAACTACGGCACCTATATTGTCATTGCCTGAAGGGAATGATGATTTTGTGATTTATTGTGACGCATCAAAGCAAGGTCTCGGTTGTGTATTAATGCAACGAACGAAGGTGATTGCTTATGCGTCTAGACAATTAAAGATTCACGAACAAAATTATACGACGCATGATTTGGAATTAGGCTCGGTTGTTTTTGCATTAAAGACTTGGAGGCACTACTTATATGGGGTCAAAAGTATTATATATACCGACCACAAAAGTCTTCAACACATATTTAATCAGAAACAACTGAATATGAGGCAGCGTAGGTGGATTGAATTGTTGAATGATTACGACTTTGAGATTCGTTACCACCCGGGGAAGGCAAATGTGGTAGCCGATGCCTTGAGCAGGAAGGACAGAGAACCCATTCGAGTAAAATCTATGAATATAATGATTCATAATAACCTTACTACTCAAATAAAGGAGGCGCAACAAGGAGTTTTAAAAGAGGGAAATTTAAAGGATGAAATACCCAAGGGATCGGAGAAGCATCTTAATATTCAGGAAGACGGAACCCGGTATAGGGCTGAAAGGATTTGGGTACCAAAATTTGGAGATATGAGAGAAATGGTACTTAGAGAAGCTCATAAAACCAGATACTCAATACATCCTGGAACGGGAAAGATGTACAAGGATCTCAAGAAACATTTTTGGTGGCCGGGTATGAAAGCCGATGTTGCTAAATATGTAGGAGAATGTTTGACGTGTTCTAAGGTCAAAGCTGAGCATCAGAAACCATCAGGTCTACTTCAACAACCTGAAATCCCGGAATGGAAATGGGAAAACATTACCATGGATTTCATCACTAAATTGCCAAGGACTGCAAGTGGTTTTGATACTATTTGGGTAATAGTTGATCGTCTCACCAAATCTGCACACTTCCTGCCAATAAGAGAAGATGACAAGATGGAGAAGTTAGCACGACTGTATTTAAAGGAAGTCGTCTCCAGAAATGGAATACCAATCTCTATTATCTCTGATAGGGATGGTAGATTTATTTCAAGATTCTGGCAGACATTACAGCAAGCATTAGGAACTCGTCTAGACATGAGTACTGCCTATCATCCACAAACTGATGGGCAGAGTGAAAGGACGATACAAACGCTTGAAGACATGCTACGAGCATGTGTTATTGATTTCGGAAACAGTTGGGATCGACATCTACCGTTAGCAGAATTTTCCTACAACAACAGCTGCCATTCAAGCATTGAGATGGCGCCGTTTGAAGCACTTTATGGTAGAAAGTGCAGGTCTCCGATTTGTTGGAGTGAAGTGGGGGATAGACAGATTACGGGTCCGGAGATTATACAAGAAACTACCGAGAAGATCATCCAAATTCAACAACGGTTGAAAACCGCCCAAAGTCGACAAAAGAGCTACGCTGACATTAAAAGAAAAGATATTGAATTTGAAATTGGAGAGATGGTCATGCTTAAAGTTGCACCTTGGAAAGGCGTTGTTCGATTTGGTAAACGAGGGAAATTAAATCCAAGGTATATTGGACCATTCAAGATTATTGATGGTGTCGGACCAGTAGCTTACCGACTTGAGTTACCTCAACAACTCGCGGCTGTACATAACACTTTCCACGTCTCGAATTTGAAAAAATGTTTTGCTAAAGAAGATCTCACTATTCCGTTAGATGAAATCCAAATCAACGAAAAACTTCAATTCATCGAAGAACCCGTCGAAATAATGGATCGTGAGGTTAAAAGACTTAAGCAAAATAAGATACCAATTGTTAAGGTTCGATGGAATGCTCGTAGAGGACCCGAGTTCACCTGGGAGCGTGAAGATCAGATGAAGAAGAAATACCCGCATCTATTTCTAGAAGATTCGTCAACACCTTCAACTGTTTAAAATTTTGGGACGAAATTTATTTAACGGGTAGGTACTGTAGTGACCCGAACTTTTCCATGTTTATATATATTAATTGAGATTGATATTTACATGATTAAATGTTTCCAACATGTTAAGCAATCAAACTTGTTAAGACTTGATTAATTGAAATATGTTTCATATAGACAATTGACCACCCAAGTTGACATATATATGGATATATATATATAGTTAACATGATACTATGATAAGTAAACATATCATTAAGTATATTAACAATGAACTACATATGTAAAAACAAGACTACTAACTTAATGATTTTTAAACGAGACATATATGTAATGATTATCGTTGTAAAGACATTTAATGTATATAAATCATATTAAGAGATATTCATACATGATAATATCATGATAATATAATAATTTAAAATCTCATTTGATATTATAAACATTGGGTTAACAACATTTAACAAGATCGTTAACCTAAAGGTTTCAAAACAACACTTACATGTAACGACTAACGATGACTTAACGACTCAGTTAAAATGTATATACATGTAGTGTTTTAATATGTATTTATACACTTTTGAAAGACTTCAATACACTTATCAAAATACTTCTACTTAACAAAAATGCTTTCAATTACATCCTCGTTCAGTTTCATCAACAATTCTACTCGTATGCACCCGTATTCGTACTCGTACAATACACAGCTTTTAGATGTATGTACTATTGGTATATACACTCCAATGATCAGCTCTTAGCAGCCCATGTGAGTCACCTAACACATGTGGGAACCATCATTTGGCAACTAGCATGAAATATCTCATAAAATTACAAAAATATGAGTAATCATTCATGACTTATTTACATGAAAACAAAATTACATATCCTTTATATCTAATCCATACACCAACGACCAAAAACACCTACAAACACTTTCATTCTTTAATTTTCTTCATCTAATTGATCTCTCTCAAGTTCTATCTTCAAGTTCTAAGTGTTCTTCATATATTCTACAAGTTCTAGTTACATAAAATCAAGAATACTTTCAAGTTTGCTAGCTCACTTCCAATCTTGTAAGGTGATCATCCAACCTCAAGAAATCTTTGTTTCTTACAGTAGGTTATCATTCTAATACAAGGTAATAATCATATTCAAACTTTGGTTCAATTTCTATAACTATAACAATCTTATTTCAAGTGATGATCTTACTTGAACTTGTTTTCGTGTCATGATTCTGCTTCAAGAACTTCGAGCCATCCAAGGATCCGTTGAAGCTAGATCCATTTTTCACTTTTCCAGTAGGTTTATCCAAGGAACTTAAGGTAGTAATGATGTTCATAACATCATTCAATTCATACATATAAAGCTATCTTATTCGAAGGTTTAAACTTGTAATCACTAGAACATAGTTTAGTTAATTCTAAACTTGTTCGCAAACAAAAGTTAATCCTTCTAACTTGACTTTTAAAATCAACTAAACACATGTTCTATATCTATATGATATGCTAACTTAATGATTTAAAACCTGGAGACACGAAAAACACCGTAAAACCGGATTTACGCCGTCGTAGTAACACCGCGGGCTGTTTTGGGTTAGTTAATTAAAAACTATGATAAACTTTGATTTAAAAGTTGTTATTCTGAGAAAATAATTTTTATTATGAACATGAAACTATATCCAAAAATTATGGTTAAACTCAAAGTGGAAGTATGTTTTCTAAAATGGTCATCTAGACGTCGTTCTTTCGACTGAAATGACTACCTTTACAAAAACGACTTGTAACTTATTTTTTCGACTATAAACCTATACTTTTTCTGTTTAGATTCATAAAATAGAGTTCAATATGAAACCATAGCAATTTGATTCACTCAAAACGGATTTAAGATGAAGAAGTTATGGGTAAAACAAGATTGGATAATTTTTCTCATTTTAGCTACGTGAAAATTGGTAACAAATCTATTCCAACCATAACTTAATCAACTTGTATTGTATATTATGTAATCTTGAGATACTATAGACAAGTATACAATGTTTCGACCTATCATGTCGACACATCTATATATATTTCGGAACAACCATTGACACTCTATATGTGAATGTTGGAGTTAGCTATACAGGGTTGAGGTTGATTCCAAAATATATATAGTTTGAGTTGTGATCAATACTGAGATACGTATACACTGGGTCGTGGATTGATTCAAGATAATATTTATCGATTTATTTCTGTACATCTAACTGTGGAGGTTATTTCTGTACATTTAACGAGGACAGCTGACTTAATAAACTTAAAACATCAAAATATATTAAAAGTGTTGTAAATATATTTTGAACATACTTTGATATATATGTATATATTGTTATAGGTTCGTGAATCAACCAGTGGCCAAGTCTTACTTCCCGACGAAGTAAAAATCTGTGAAAGTGAGTTATAGTCCCACTTTTAAAATCTAATATTTTTGGGATGAGAATACATGCAGGTTTTATAAATGATTTACAAAATAGACACAAGTACGTGAAACTACATTCTATGGTTGAATTATCGAAATCGAATATGCCCCTTTTTATTAAGTCTGGTAATCTAAGAATTAGGGAACAGACACCCTAATTGACGCGAATCCTAAAGATAGATCTATTGGGCCTAACAAACCCCATCCAAAGTACCGGATGCTTTAGTACTTCGAAATTTATATCATATCCGAAGGGTGTCCCGGAATGATGGGGATATTCTTATATATGCATCTTGTTAATGTCGGTTACCAGGTGATCACCATATGAATGATTTTTATCTCTATGTATGGGATGTATATTGAAATATGAAATCTTGTGGTCTATTGTTACGATTTGATATATATAGGTTAAACCTATAACTCACCAACATTTTTTGTTGACGTTTAAAGCATGTTTATTCTCAGGTGAATACTAAGAGCTTCCGCTGTTGCATACTAAAATAAGGACAAGATTTGGAGTCCATGTTTGTATGATATTGTGTAAAAACTGCATTCAAGAAACTGATTTCGATGTAACATATTTGTATTGTAAACCATTATGTAATGGTCGTGTGTAAACAGGATATTTTAGATTATCATTATTTGATAATCTACGTAAAGTTTTTTAAACCTTTATTTATGAAATAAAGGTTATGGTTTGTTTTAAAAATGAATGCAGTCTTTGAAAAACGTCTCATATAGAGGTCAAAACCTCGCAACGAAATCAATTAATATGGAACGTTTTTAATCAATAAGAACGGGACATTTCAGATTTCAAGAAGGAGTTTTTCCTTGAATATTGTACGCAAGCAGATCTTTCCAAATTGCGCAACGAGTTAAGGAACATGCGTCAAGGGTCTTTGGACCTAAACACTCTTAAAACCAACTTTCTCGCTAAGGCGCGTTTTTGCCCCGAGTATGTGGGGAATGATCAATTGTTAATGGAAGACTTTCATGCAACCCTTAGAGATGATTTGAAGGGTAAAATTAGTACTGGTCATGTTGAGACCTTTGCTAAGCTTTTGGTGGTGGCGAAGGGGTTTGAAGTGCAACCTCCGAGTCCGGTTAGTTATGCGCCAAGTAAACGAAAGTTTGAAGCTTCTAATTTTTCGAACAAGAAGAGTAAGGGAGCATCCGAAAGTGTCGGTAGCGTGAAGAAGGGTGCTTCTAGTGGTCACATGGTCACTTGTTTCAATTGTGGGCAAAAAGGTCACTACTCTCGTGATTGCCCAAAACCGAGTACTAATGTGATCACATGTTTCAATTGTCAACAAGAAGGGCACCGAAAGTCGGAGTGCCCCGAACTCCGAAATGATCAAGTTAAGAGAATGGAGAAGGCGGCGAGGTCGGCTAGGGGACGTAATTATTTGATGACCAATGACGAAGCAAGTAATCCAATGAAGTCGTTTCAGGTACTTTCATGGTTAACTCTAATCCGGCAAGGATTCTATTTGATAGCGATGCAAATTTATCGTTTGTGTCTCCAAAATTTGTGCCTAAACTTAATAAACCGTTAGCTAAGTTAAGTCGTCCGGTAGAAGTCAAAATAGCTGATGGCAAGACGGTGCTAGTGGTTGATGTGTGTAAGAATTGTAATGTTGTGTTTAGTTCCGAGAACTTTAATATTGATCTCATTCCAATGACGTTGGGTGATTTTGATATCGTGGTTGGTATGGATTGGCTTGATCATAATAGAGCCGATATTGCGTGCCATGAAAAATCTATTCGTGTGAAGACCCCAAGTGGGGGAGAGTTAATTATTCATAGTGATAAACATAGAAGACTTGTACCGGGATGCACTTTTGCACGGGCACGTCGTTTCCTTGTTAGTGGTGGCATGGATTTTCTTGCCCATGTTGTTGATACTCGTGATGAGCCACCACCCATTTGTGAAATTCCGGTGGTAAGTGAGTTTGAAGATGTTTTTCCGGATGAGTTATCGGATGTTCCGGCGGAAAGACAAGTCGAATTTCGCATTGAGTTGGTTCCGGGAGCTACTCTCATTGCTAAAACTCCTTATCATTTTGCACCGACGGAAATGCAAGAATTGTTGAATCAAATTCAAGAGTTACTTGAGAAGGGTTTCATTCGACCGAGTGCTTCGCCATGGGGTGCTCCGATTTTATTCGTGAAAAAAGAAGGATGGAAGTATGCGGATGTGTATCGACTATCGGGAGTTGAACAAGGTGACGATCAAGAATCGTTATCCATTGCCTAGGATTGACGATTTGTTTGACCAACTCCAAGGTGCGACGTATTTCTCAAAAATTGACCTATGGTCCGGCTATCACCAAATGCGGGTCCGTGAGGAAGATATTGAGAAAATGGCCTTTCGAACACGTTACGGGAATTTTGAATTTGTGGTTATGCCTTTTGGTATTACGAATGCACCGGCGGCATTCATGGATCTTATGAACCGAGTGTGCCAACCTATGTTGGACAAGTCGGTAATTGTGTTCATTGACGATATTCTTGTCTATTCTAAGAGCATGACAGAACATGAACACCACTTGCGCGAAGTATTGAAGACGTTGAGAAAAGAGAAGTTGTATGCTAAATTCTCAAAATGTGAATTTTGGCTAAGGGAGGTTCAATTCCTTGGCCATATTGTGAACAAGGATGGTATTCAAGTGGATCCGGGGAAGATAGAGACGGTGAAGGATTGGGGACGACCGACTTCGCCTACGGAAATTCGAAGTTTTCTCGGATTGGCTGGTTACTATCGTCGGTTTATCCAAGACTTTTCCAAGATTGCTTCGCCATTAACTAAATTGACAAGGAAGAATACGAGATTCAATTGGGAGAATGAGCAAGAAATCGCTTTTCAATTGTTGAAAGAGAAATTGTGTAAAGCTCCGGTCTTAGTATTGCCAGAAGGTGCAGATGATATGATGGTCTATTGTGATGCTTCTTTAAATGGGCTCGGGTGTGTTCTAATGCAACGAGGTAAAGTCATCGCTTACGCCTCTCGCCAATTAAAGGAACATGAAAAGAGATACCCGACTCATGATCTCGAATTAGCGGCGGTAGTCCATGCTTTGAAAATTTGGCGCCATTACTTGTATGGTGTCAAGTGTACGATTTATTCGGATCACAAGAGTTTGAAACATCTTTTTGATCAACGGGATTTGAATTATCGTCAATGTAGATGGATGGATGTGGTGAAGGATTATGATTGTGAGATACTTTATCATCCAGGCAAAGCGAATGTGGTCGCGGATGCGTTAAGCCAAAAGAGTCACCACCCGGCGTTACGATTGGGATTGTTACGTATGATTATTACTAACGATTTTCTTGAAAAACTTGGTGTGATTCAAATAGAGGCTTACGTTCACAACAAGCATGCGGAACGAATTGTGGGGCAATCGGAATTCATTACGATGGGTTCTCATGGTTTATTATCTTTTCAAGAAAGAGTGTGGGTGCCTAAGATGGGTGATTTCCGAAAGGTTCTTCTTGATGAGGCGCACAAGTCTAAGTATTCCATACATTCGGGTGCGACGAAGATGTACCATGATTTGAAGAAAGATTATTGGTGGCCGGGCATGAAACGTGACGTTGTTAAGTATGTTGAGCAATGCGTCACGTGTTTACAAGTTAAAGCCGAACACCAAAAGCCGTATGGTAAGTTGCAATCGCTAGAAATTCCGATGTGGAAGTGGGAGCATATTACCATGGATTTTATTACCAAGTTGCCAAAAACGGCAAGAACCCAATTTGATACTATTTGGGTGATTGTTGATAGATTGACGAAAAGTGCATTGTTTCTTCCTATTAAAGAAGCGATTACATCAGAGGCACTTGCGAAGATGTTCATTAAGGAGGTGATATCAAGACACGGCGTTCCCGCGTCTATCGTTTCGGATCGGGACACGCGTTTTACTTCTCGATTTTGGAAGAAGTTTCATGAAGATATGGGTACGAGGGTAAATATGAGTACGGCGTACCATCCTCAAACGGACGGTCAAACCGAACGTACAAACCAAACATTGGAGGATATGTTATGTGCGTGTATCATTGACTTCGGTGGTAGTTGGGATGAACATTTACCTTTGGTGGAATTCTCGTACAATAATAGTTTTCACTCTAGTATTAGAATGCCACCGTATGAGATGTTGTATGGTAGAAGGTGTCGAACCCCGATTTGTTGGAGCGAATTGGGTCAAAGGGAATTCGGGAGCTCCGACTTGGTATTGGAGACAAATGATAAAATCGATATGATTCGGGAACATTTGAAAAAGGCGCAAGATAGGCAAAAGTCTTACGCCGATAAGCGTAGACGATTGATCGAATTCCAAGAAGGTGATATGGTGATGCTCAAGGTTTCGCCATGGAAGGGTATCATTCGGTTTCGAAAACGGAGAAAGTTAGCTCCTCGGTTTATTGGGCCATTTAAGGTTTTAGCTCGTGTTGGTGAAGTCGCGTATCGTTTGGAATTACCCGAAGAACTTGCGGGGATCCATAACACATTTAATGTTTCCCACCTCCGTAAGTGTCTTGCGGATGATTCTTCATGGATGCCTTTAGACGAAATTGAGCTAAACAACAAGTTAGAATACGTTGAAGAGCCGATTGCTATACTCGATGAGAAGGTAAAAATGTTGTGTAACAAAGAGGTGAGGACCTTTAAGGTCCAATGGCGTCGTAGTAAAGGTTCCGAGTTTACTTGGGAGCCCAAAAAATTCGTGTTGGTTTACCTTCCCTCGTGTCATGCGGCTTGGATCGCGAGGACGCGCTCCGATTTAAGTGGGGGAGAGTTGTAACACTCCGTTTTCCCGTGCGCGTCTAAAGGTACGTACTTAATCAATAGTACGCTTATAACTTATTCGTTATGTGATTAAATGAACTAAAGTGTTAGTTAGGTGTAAGTGCATATATGTATATGTGTGTGTGTGTGTATATATATATATATATATATATATATATATATATATATATATATATATATATATATATGTATATATATATATATATATGGGTATATTCGAATGCGTGCGTGTACGCGTATATGAATGTGACGTGATGGCGTTGAGTCGTGTGAGACTTAAGGTTGAAGTTTAGATGTGCATAGGAAGGGTGAATGAGGTGTGCTAGTTATTGAACCCTTGATTCATGTTAAATTGTCGAAGTGACCAGACCTAGGCTAACGCAGCGCCGCGACAAACGGGTCTGCGCCGCGACCATTGAAGCAAACCAGGATCAGAAAGAGGGTTAAGAGTGATCATTTTTCCTTCGATTCGTCGCGCCGCGAAAAATGGCGCCGCGTCGCGGCATCCCTGCAGATCAGACTCCGAATTCTGCTCAAATTAAATAGGGTTTAGGGACAATTTGGTCTTTTTGCGTGTAGATCTGTTTGGAGCTTTTAATATCAGCCACTTGTTCTCCATTTCTTATTTCTTTTCCATTTTCTTTCACATTTTCCTCTCAAATCCTAAAACCCACTTAGATTAAACTCAAGATTTGAAGGTGAAGTTTTGTGAATCAATCCTAGAAGCAAGAATTAAAGTTGCTCTCCTTGTTATTAGCTACAAGAGGATAGTGTTGGTAAGTCTCAACTCTAAGTTTTGAGTTTCATTTAGTTTAAGCTAGGGTTTGGTTCATCTGGAACTTGTGTGACCCATTTGAGGGTTAAATGGGTGGATTTTGGGTTGGATTGTTAAAAGGAAACCCTAAATAGCTATTATCTAGGGTTTGGTCTTGTGATTTGAGGTTATAAGTGCTAAGTGATGTTGTTAGTCACTAATGCACTTTTAAAAGGATGAAAGAATTTTTAATGTGTAAGTTGGACTTGGTTTGTGAGTCAAAGAGTCAAAAGAGTACTAGTTGACCTAATCGGGTGAAATGGTTATGAAATATACCAAGTTTATGTTAGTTGATGTTAATAGACCCTAATCACTAGCTTTTAGTGATTTATGACAAGGAATGGTCATTAAAGGGCGGTTTTGGGTAGTTGAGTCATTTAATGCAATCGGGTCATTAAATGCTCAAGGGTTAGAAGTTGGCATTTAATTCAACTAGATTGTATGTTAATAAAATGCATAATGTAATAGGTACGTTACATTGAAGGTTAGCAAGCTCGGTTAGCTTTCACAAGAGTCTTGAGGTGAGTGGAATGATTATGCATATGTGTATATAATGTATTTACTTGTACGAGATTCGATGTGGGTTTAAGTTCGGGTGGTCGATACCACATCGGGTCAATATATGATATGGGTTTAAGTTCGGGCGTTCGATACCACATTACACGTGACGGGTGGGTTTAAAGTTCGAGCGATCGATACCACTCCGGGGTTAGTGTTATAATTTGTTGTACACTAACGGTTGTTGGGAACACCAATGGGAAATTCGAAGTACCATTCCTCGTACTATTGGTTAAATATGGCTATGTGTTTGTTGTGTGGTGTTTTCACATTATTCGAGTTATATATGTTATCGTTGTGCTAGCTTGTGGTCTTGGAGATTTAGCGTTATGCCTTGCGTTGGTATGTCTTTTAAATTGCTAGCGTGTATGAGGTAATTGTGTATGTGATTGCATGTAAGTAGGTTATATATGTATGTGTATAATTATTGCATTCACTAAGCGTTAGCTTATCGGACATTAGGTGTCCCGTGATGATGCTTTGTTGGAGTTTTGATGTTGGCCTAACGTTTTGGGTAGTTTAGTCCCAAACCATGCTCGAAGTGTCGTTTGGATTGTAAACTATCATTTGTAATGGGTCAAACTTGTACTAAACTTTATTCGTGGCCCTCGTGCCTTTTGTAAACAATTAATTGTTGTGCGTTTTAAATGGAACTCGTGAAATGGGTTACATAGTTATTTGGTGTGTAATGGTGTTGTATAAAAAAAAAAATTTATCGTATGGATTACGGGTTGGGTTGTTACACATCGACCGTAGCGGTGTAATTGTTATATCTACAGCGTCTCCTTTTGATTGCCCGGTGGTGGTACGAGCTCATTGTTATTATATATTTTGATAGTAGGCGTATGGATCGATCCTAGGATTTTGTTTTGACGGTGGACGTTCATCGTAGTGTCATACGAAACGTCACCGATATGAATGATTAGTGGAGTAATTACCCTATGATTTCATTTTGGATACTTTGATATATATTTGTTTGGCTCTTAGGACATTATTTTAGGGAATTTGTACAACACTCTTAGTATGTGACTTTGATATATATAATTAATATATTTATTTACTGGTATTCAAAACATAATTAAATATGTAACAGTGGAAAATATATATATATATATATATATATATATATATATATATATATATATATATATATATATATATATATATATATACATACATACACTTAATGGATATACACAATTATTGACTTTTGTACATTATAATATATAAAATAAATATATATTAAATATTCAAAATATGCTGTTATATATGTTATGTAATTATTAAATATTACAAGATTAATAAATTGTAATAATAATATATGTAAATACAAGTTAAGGTTATAGTTATTATAATACTATGACTACTTTCATTAATATTAAAATATGTATTAATAATTAATATTTCTCAATATATATATATATATATATATATATATATATATATATATATATATACATACATATTATATAAGATCTATACATAATTATTATATGTATATCGTAATTTATAAAAATGGTATGTAAAAATTTATAATATTTTTTTAATAATAATAATAATAATTATTAATGTAAATATAATTATTATTCTATTTAAAACTATTACTTCATTAATTTACACTAATCTTATTATTATTAATATTATTTGATGTTATTATTATTAATATTATTATTAATCCTATTATTATTATTATTATTAGTATTTTATTTTATTATTAATAATATTAACAGATTTTATTAATATAATTATTAATTAGTATTGTTATTATAAATACATTTATTAATTAATAAAGTTATGTATATAATCAGTTAATTACGCGTAATTTATATCCTATCACTATCAAATTATTTTTTTTCTCCTGCATTCTATTTAGCTTGTGATTTTTGGCCGACACCTGCATTATATGACTCATTCTATTATTGATAAAAACCATAAAATTTTCCATCATCACATTCAAATACCGCTGCTTCTATATGATACCAGTCGATGAGGTTTTTTTTTATTTTTTTTTCGTATAACCCTTTTTGCTCATAATTCGGAATCGAATCCATTTTAAAAATCTAAAAGTGCAGAAGTGTCTTAAATCATGTCATGAATGTTTCCTCAAATTTTCAAGTTCCAATTCATAAAATCAAAATCGAATTTGAGGAGTCAAACTTAGAATTTAAAAGTCAACTAAATTGTAATCTCTCAAATTCGAAATCGCTTGAATGTTTTAAGTTCAATTGATAATTTCTAATGTTTCTAGGAACGATTAACAATCTAATTCATGTTGAAATTTTTGTTTAAAACGATCTTAAAACCAAAATCAATTTTTGTTCTTCATTTTTTTTTTCTCGAGTCACAGCAGCTCTACTGTTCTTTTTTTTTTCACGATAACAGCTGGTTAATATTTGGTTTTGATTTCATGATCTAATTCAAAATTTTAATGTGTTGTGAATATGTTATAAGCTTGGTCGATTTGATTTTTGGGTTAAAGAAGAAAATGAATGATGAAGATAAATGGGTTAAGTTAATTCGGATTATGATTAAATCAGGAAAACAGAAATGGTTAGATGGTTATGAGGTGATTTGGGTTAGCGAAAGGTCTCGGGTTCGAGCCCGGCTGGTGCCTTTTTTTTTTTAAAACCGATTTCTTTTGTGGTTCGTGATTCCGAGGCCAACCCTGCATTGTTCAGTATCTTCGTATGAATATTTTTACTACAAAATATTGTAATGTGAGTTCATTTGATTCCCTTTTACTCTTTACATTTTTGGGACTGTGAATACATGCGCTGTTTTTATAACTGTTTTATTAAATGCTTTTGAGATATATTTTTTAACTGAGAATACATGAACTGTTTTTTTTTATAAATGATTGACGAAATAGACACAAGTATTTAAAACTACATTCTATGATAGAATTATTTGGATTCAGAGGTTCGATTTCTATAAAGATTGTATTATCGACCATCGGTGAGGTGATTTTGCATTGCACGACGCATTAGCTACCGAATTGGTTCGATTTAGTAGTTAGTAACGGTGAAATGATTTTGCATTGCACGACGCATTAGCTACCGTTTTAGCTACCCTCGGTGAGATGATTTTGCATTGCACGACGCATTAGCTACCGTTGTAATATTGTTTAGTAGTTAGTAACGGTGAGATGATTTTTCATTGCACGACGCATTAGCTACCGTTTTAGCTACCCTCGGTGAGAAATTTTTGCATTGCACGATGCATTAGCTACCGTTGTAAAATTATTTACGGTGAGATGATTTTGCATTGCACGACGCATTAGCTACCGTTATTGAAATTATATTGTATTAACTACCACGGTGAGAAGATTTTGCATTGCACGACGCATTAGCTACCGTTGGTGAGTTTATTTTGAAAGGTTCCGGTGTTCTTCATAAGAATGATTTTTACAGCAGTGAGCAGACCTGCACAGATTGTTTTTGAAATATGAGTATCTTATGGTCTATTATATTATTGGAAATAATTGTTTATGTTAAACTAATGAACTCACCAACCTTTTGGTTGACACTTTAAAGTATGTTTATTCTCAGGTATGAAAGAAATCTTTCGCTGTGCATTTGCTCATTTTAGAGATATTACTTGGAGTCATTCATGACATATTTCAAAAGACGTTGCATTCGAGTCATTGAGTTCATCAAGATTATTATGAAGTCAATTATAGTTGGATATATTATGAAATGGTATGCATGCCGTCAACTTTCAAATGTAATGAAAGTTTGTCTTTTTTTAAAAACGAATGCAATGTTTGTAAAATGTATCATATAGAGGTCAAGTACCTCGCGATGTAACCAACAGTAATGTATTCGTCCAGATGGATTAGGACGGGTCCTTTCAAGTACAAATGAACCACAAGATTTATAACATTGAAATAATAGTAAACCATTCTAAAAATTGTCACCACGGGCACCCAATTATCAAGGCTTAACTTTCCACGAACCCCATACACATAGTGTTAGAACCTACACTGTTTCTCGAAAATATATTTCATCCGAATAACGGTAGCGAACCGTCCGAATGAGGGTTTGTCAAACCCATATGGCCATACAAAATAAGTTCTCGCTTACACCCAGTAAGTGTAACTAATGATAATCGAATTGAAGATTTTTGTTCTAACTCGTACGTAGAATGTTTGTTTCCGTACTTGTGTTCACTTTGTAAAACGAAACGTTTATGTTTTCTCATCCCTAATGTAAGATTAAAAGAGTAAAAGTGGGACTATGATCTCACCTTGAGTGCACGAAGGTAAATGTACTTCACAAAGTAAACGTGTGCAAGAAAGAATGTTAGTCTCGACCTAAACAATAGGTTGTATCAATATCGGTAAACACGGTCGGTTAAAGTGTTCAATTAGTCCTATGGCTCATTACGACTCGATTAATATAGCATGTGAGTCAAATTGTCAATTTTCATGCAAGATACAAGTATAAAAGCACTTTAGAACAATTGCATAAATATTTGGTTAAGTTTGAATGAAAGTCAACTTTGGTCAAGTCAAAGTCAACGAAAAAGTCAACACATTCGGGTCGGGTCTCGAACAATTTTTCTGAGTTTTATAATCATATATGAGCATGTTAGAACAAGTTACATATTAATCGGAGGTGCATAGCATAGTTGGAATTAAACGAAAAATGACCAAGCAAAGCAGAATCTGGCAGTTCATTTGGACGGCGTCCAGATTGGCTAGACGGCGTCCAAATGTGAAGGGCTGGACGGCGTCCAAAGGGTCGGACGGCGTCCAAACACCTGGACAGTTGAAGTTGCTGAAATTTCACAAGTCTCGAACCAAAACTCAAACAAACATAAATTATGATCCGCAAACAATCAGAACATGTATCCTATATCATCGGAAAGGTATTTTGACGAAGAAAACAACTAAACACATTTCATCAATCAATTCAACATTTACAACAACCAAATTCGCATTAAATGTTCATCATTTATTTCATTCAAGATCATAAATGCACGTTGATGATTCGGGAATTAAACGCACATATATAATACACCGTTTCGTAGGTAATTATGCATAAAATACAACTAAACACTTACCAATAACATTTCAAGGCTTTTAATGCATCAAAAATCACATTCAAGGCTACCAAACCCTAAAAAACAATCAATAAATCCTTAATTATGTTATTGAAGTTTTCTTAATCAACCTACACATCAAAATGAAGCTAGTGATGCTAGTAACACAATTAATACATGCACTTTTAACATCTAACAACATTTAAGCAACCAAATCTCAAGATCAAACACACCCATTTCAAGTTTAAGCTAGTTACATCAAAATGACAAGAACAAGCATACAAATCATATATTCATGTTAGACTTGAGCCATAGACACTAATTAACACTTTTATAAGTTAAAAACATCAAGAACAAAGAATCTATTGATTTTAGAAAGTTACCCAAACTAGATGAAATTGGTATGGAATTGAAGAGGAAGATGCAAGGATTCCAAATATGTAATTTGTTTTGATGTTTGATTGCTAACTTGAAAATAGATGATGAATCTTTGAATTGGAGTTTGAGAAAAAAAGTTGAAGTATTGAAAAAGAGGAGGAGATGAATGAATGGAAGGGATAATGTTTGACCATTTGATCTAGTCAAAAGTTTGGTCTTTTAGCAAGTTTAGTCCCTCAAGTTTGAAGCGAATGCGTGAATTACCTAAACGAAATATTTTAAAACGCGTATTAACGGAAGATGTTAAAATTACATAACGGACTTTAGAATAATTAAACGGAAAGTAAACGGAAAAAGACAGGATGTTACATTAAATTTATTAACATTAATACTAATATCATTATTTTTATGATTATTATTACTAATACTAAAATATTTTAATTTACCTTTTTAAATTAACATTAAATACTTATTTCAAATATTGAAAACAAATATATAATAAGTTTTAATACATGATATGATACGTCTAAACACTAAAATATGATATTTAAAATAAAAGACATATCATATACTTTAAATATGATATATACATATATTAAGTATTAATTTGAAATATATAAAAATGAATATAACTAATTAAGTAATTAATTATTAATATAAGAAGTATTTTAATAATATTAATATATAAACTGGTTAATTGTCATTATATGTTTTAATATACATACTTGATATAGGTTCGTGAATCCGAGGTCAACTCTGCACTTGTTCAGTGCCATCATATGCGTAATTACTACAAAATACAGTATCGTGAGTTCATTTGCTCCCTTTCTATCTATATTTTTGGGCTGAGAATAAATGCACTATTTTTATAACTGTTTTACATGTTAAGACACAAGTACTCAAAATTTTATGCTATATACATGCTTTGATTCATGCTAAATCCCTGCCGTAATATCGTTAATTGCTGAGGTATAAGATGCAAGCTTAGTTATTGTGAGTAGCGCTACTGAGAGTGACGTCTCTAGTCAGTTGACCGTTGGTCTTTGGCTACATAATAATGATTCAACGACATGAATAACAAGTGTCACGGGGTAACTTTGTTTAGTCACGATATTACAAACAGCAACTCTTTCGATTGATATATTTGGTATCAATCAACTTTAAACTGAAATCTTGTGGTCTAATGCTATACTGAACTATTGATTTATGATAAACCTATGAACTCACCAACCTTTTGATTGACACTTTTTAGCATGTTTATTCTCAGGTACTTAAATATTGCTTCCGCTGTATATCTGCTGCTTTGATGATTATTGCTTGCCATGCTTAGAGTCTTCATGCATTACTTACCAATTCATTTAAAAACATTTAGGGGCGTTTGTTTCGTGGGATTTCGTGGGATTTGGAGGGATTTGCATTTCAAATCCCATGAAATCCCATGTTTGGTTGGAGGATTTGGTTCGTGGGATTTACATTTCAAATCCCTTGAAATCCCATAGATGAAGGATTTGAAAATCCTTTGTATATATGAGGGATTTGAAATCCCATGTTTTATGATTTTACGTTTACGATTTACGTTTTGGGTTTCGATTTCCTGTTTCGGGTTCGCTTTTCGGGTTCGCGTTTCGGGTTCGCTTTTCGGGTTCGCGTTTCGGGTTCGCGTTTCGGGTTCGCGTTTCGGGTTCGCGTTTCGGGTTACATTTCGGGTTCGCTTTTCGGGTCCGCTTTTCGGGTTCGCGTTCCGGGTCCGCGTTTCGGGTTCGCGTTTCAGGTTCGAGTTTCGGGTTCGCGTTTCGGGCTCGCATTTCGGGTTACATTTCGGGTTCACGTTTCGGGTTCGAGTTTCGGGTTCACATTTCGGATACGCGATTCGGACTAGCGTTTCGGGTTCGCATTTCGGGTTCGAGTTTATGGCTCGCGTTTCAGGTTCGCATTTCGGGGTCATGTTTAGGGATCGCGTTTTGGGTTCACAATTCGGGTACGCATTTCGGGTTCGCGTTTCGTTGTCCATTTCGGGTTCGCATATCGATTTCGGGTTCACATTTCGGTTTCGGGTTGCGTATCACGGTCGCATTCTCGTTTTGGATTCATGTTTCGATTTCGAGTTTTTATTTTCCGACCGCGTTCACGTTCGGGTTCGCATTACAAATTTTGAGATTTGAAAACCTCGAACCAAACAGAAGATAGGATTTCAAATCCCAGGATTTCAAATCCTGTGGGATTTCAAATCCCATGGGATTTCAAATCCTGGGTATTGAAATCCTTGAACCAAACGCCCCCTTAATGCTTTAAATACAATGTAATCTATTTATCTTCCGCTGCAAAACTCAATAAAACGTCTCATATAGAGTCGTTCTCGTTTATACAACTGTGATTTGGTATAATTAGTCACAAATACCCCATGCCCTATTTGGGGGTGTGACACCGTACGCTAATTGTCTTATAGCGGACATACATTTTTGAAAAACATTAAAACCTAATAAACCGGTTGCATCCCATTTTTGATGAAAAAATTCAATATATTCGGGAATAGGTTCTTGATTAAAATTGTGTATACCTCGACATATACGGATAAATAAAGACTTGCTCATACGGAAGCGTCTTCTAAACTTATCCTCTAGAAATGTAGGCGTGTCGGAAAAATAATCTTTGAACAATGATTGAGCTTTTCCTTCACGATCTCGTGAAAAATGTCTTCTAGGAGCTCTAGGTATAGAAACAACTTATTGTTCGGCTTCATCTTTGTGACGATCGCTCCAAATCCATATGGACAATACGTCATTCATTGATTTCATTGCGAGGTATTTGACCTCTATATGATACGTTTTGTAAACATTGCATTCTTTTGAAAAGGCACACCATAAATGAATATTTAAATCAAAGGTTTTCGATATCTGATGATTTCTACATATAGACAATCACCGTAAATAATAGTTTACAATAGTACTTCCATTGACAATGCAGTCAAAATAAGATACATGGTGATGATTTGGTGAATGCAACGTTTCCTTGAAAAGTATGTCATGTAAGACTCCATGCACATAGCTTGTCTAACATATAAGCAACAGAGGAAGACTTCTAGTAAACCTGAGAATAAACATGCTAACAAGTGTCAACACAAAGGTTGGTGAGTTTATAGTTTTATTGTTTCGTATAATCTGTATGTAAAGGTGAATCACAAGTTTTCAGTTGTTTCATCCAGAAATGTTTATCAAAATATTCTACGAAATTGAGCACCCTGGTAACTAAACTTAACGTATATATAATTTGTACCATTTGTATAATCATCTTAATAATACACGCAAACCAACGTATACGCTTCTCAAATAGCATACATCCGTTAAAAGGCTAGTGCTCTAGCTCGGACGGGGATATCAAGCCCTATGGATCCATATACTACTACTCGCACCCACCAGTTCTTATAACCGGCAGTTACTAGTTACCAAAGCTAAGGGATTTTCGGTTCAAACTCAGTATAGAATTTAGTATGTACTTGTGTCCATTGTTTAAAATAAAGTGCATGTATTCTCAGCCCAAAAAAATATATATTGCAAAAGCAATTAAAAAGGGAGCAAATGAAACTCACCTTAGCAGCACATAAAGTTGTTCACCAAAACGTGACCGAAACTCGGAATATCAAATAACCGTAGATCTCAACCTAGAGAACATATGTTGGTCAATAAATGTCTATCAAGCTAGGTCAGGTCATAGTGTATAACAATCCTAATGCTCGAGATCGACATACAAAAGTTATCCAAAGTCGTTTCAAAAAGTCAATTTTGACAATAGTTCAACAAAACGAGACATACCTTATATAAGGATTCATTTACTCGGTTGGTAATATTCAAAAATCTAATTTATCAATCTCGTAAACAAGTTGTTTAAATCTTAATTGTAGATTCAAAAGCAATTTCAATTAACGCTAATCATAATTCAGTTGATCATATCTTTTAATTCGTTCATCGAAATTATTCGATATCTAAATGAAAAGTTATTGATTTTTCGTCAGCTTTCCAAAAACATGTATATCATATACCTTTTACCAGTAATATATGTATTTACTTCGTAATTCATCATAACTGTTTAACGACAAAATTTAGCATACAAGCATGCATAAATATATATACTCGAGCACTAGACATGGATACACAATTAATGTATAAAAGATAAAATATGAGTGCTTACGTATCAATATTGAGATTCAATATTGTAGGAAAGTACGTAGACGCAACAGAGATGATAAACACTAGATTTGATTCACAAATATACCCTCGAACATTACCCATAACCTCCTTGACAATAACCCATAATTTCCTTAGCTCTATCCCGCTCAAAAATCCATTTTGAAGGTGACACGCTCATAACCTCGTCGTAGTATTTTAGGTATATATACTACTAATAATAATATTATAATAAGATTAATAATAATAATAATAATAATAATAATAATAATAATAATAATAATAATAATAATAATAATAATAATAATAATAATAATAATAATATAAAAAAAATAATACAGAGGAATGAATCGAGCTTTTATAGTATGTGGCCTGCTACAGTACCTCATGCGATCGCATGAGTTTTCAGTGTTTTTGCCATGCGATCGCATGGCCGCCTTATCCTGTTTTTGTTTGCTAGTTCGTCGACATCAAATAGTTTTTACTGTAGCAATAGTGCTACTGTAGCAAATAGTGTTTTACTGTAGCAAATAGTGTTCACTGTAGCACTATACGGTTTCACTGTAGCAAATAGTGTTTTACTGTAGCAAATAGTGTTTTACGGTAGGAAAGTCATTTTACTGTAGCAAATAGTGTTTTACGGTAGGAAAGTCGTTTTTACTTGTACATATATATATATACATACATATAATTGTTCATGAATCGTCGAGAGCAGTCAAATGTAATTTAATACATGAAACAGTTCTAAAATTTTAAGATTCAACTTCATAGACTTTGCTTATCGTGTCGGAAACATTAAATCATTTAAAGATAAAGTTTAAATTTGGCCAGAAATTTCCGGGTCATCACAGTACCTACCCGTTAAAGAAATTTCGTCCCGAAATTTAAGTGAGGTCGTCATGGCTAACAATAGAAATGTTTTCATGACGAATATGAGTTGATAAATAGAATTTTATCACCGTTGAATTATATGGATAAAACAATCCGATTTCTCGAAGCGTATGAGAGAAGTTATCGTAAAAGAGTGAAATGAAAGAATAGAGATTCGTCTTAGCTTTTGACGTAGTTACGATTGATTTCCGGAATTTAAGGAATAGAAAATCTGCATAATCTAAATAAGATTTGATTCTTCGGAATTTGCAGAAATTAGGATTTTCTTTGATTAAATGCGTAATATGTCTCGATTGCTATAAATTGACCTCTTCCGTTTCATTTATTTTCACCGCTCCTATAATATTCTTTCTTATTTCATACATCCCAATAGATTGTGAAAATGCTTAATCCAGTTCTGATTCTTGATATTTTCCTGGCTATCGTATCCTTCATTCTTCTTTTTCATCTACCACCAGAGGAAGTTATTTTCTTCTACTATTACCTTGGGGTTATAGTGTTTTTCATTCTCCCGTGTCTTTATATTGCTATACGCATTGATATACACGGTTTGTAATTTCGGGGTTGTTATCGGGCTTTATGTTCTCCATTATATTTCGGAGCTTCATGCTTTCGTTTTCTCTTCCCGACCTTAAGTCAAGCGAATAATGGTCCAGAATTCGTAGGTATGAATTTCGGAAAAAAAAACATAATTAACGTTCTAAGAAAGAAACGGTAATGGCACAATCTGACTTGTCAAATTACCAGAATATCCGAAAAAGACCGAATCATCAAGAAATATATTTTCTTGATATATTTAGAGATTATATAGAATGAAAGAGTTATGTAACATGGTTTATGATGAGGGTGTGATCTGTGAACCTTTATCACGTTCCATTAGAAACTCAGCATGACTTACCGTAATATAATCACGTTGATCAAGTGTCATTATATTATACTAACTCATGCTTCAGTTCCCAACATTACTTCAAAACATCCATTTTTTTTTCGAATTTTTCAGATTTTAGAAACTAAAATAGTTTCTTTTATGATGTAACACAGATAGCGCGAAGAGGTAATGATTTCAGATAAGAATGGTTTCAAAAAAATATCTTCAGAAATATGGAGGATATTTATAATGGGAGATACGATGATATCTTATAATATTTAAGATAAGATGATGATGAAGAATATTGTCCGCAAAGGTTTTAGAGTAAGGAGCAAGGTATTCGCTAATGATTTCAGCAGACTCTGAATCATTTGGATTCTTTGAAGGTAGATTTAGTCTTTGTGATTTGTCCACAGCCTCCTTCATGGTCTGCTCAATCCGTTTTTCAATTCCAAACCTTCTCTTTTTCTATGCTTTACCACCATACTTTTCTTTATCATCAAACTTTTGACTGTTAAGGTCGTTTACAGTTTTTGCTGCTTCATCAACATTTTTCCAAAATTCGGAGAACTAGTTTCGTAGTTTGGGGTGTTTTTCGGAAACTTCACATTCGAAGTATGTAAGTCCAGGAGGTAGACGTTATATGTACACATATAACTGTTGGCGTAGACGTGCTATAAGATTTCACTGTAGCACTGTAGCAAAATACGGTTTCACTGTAGCAAATAGTGTTTACTGTAGCAAATAGTGTTTTACGGTAGGAAAGTCATTTTACTGTAGCAAATAGTGTTTTACGGTAGGAAAGTCGTTTTTACTTGTATATGTATATATACATACATATAATTGTTCATGAATCGTCGAGAGCAGTCAAATGTAATTTAATACATGAAACAGTTCTAAAATTTTAAGATTCAACTTCATAGACTTTGCTTATCGTGTCGAAAACGTTAAATCATTTAAAGATAAAGTTTAAATTTGGTCAGAAATTTTCGGGTCATCACAATCTTGTTCTAAAAAGTTGATATAATCGAGTGCTTGAAGTGGATTATATGCATTTGCAATTGCAAAACCATCTTCATAATATTTATCGTCGTGATCCATTCCCGAACGTTTTTTAAAAAATTATATATTGTTTGTAATATTGAGTGATAGTTTGTAGTAGTGTAGAATGTGTGAAAAAGAGTAGTGGTTTATATAGAAATTATTTTTTAATTAAAAAAGAAAAAAGAAAAAAAAAAGTATCCGTTATTCATTCAAACGGCTAGTTTCATATATCCATACCTTTTATCTTCTTCTTTTTTAAAATAAAAAAAAAAAAAAAAAAAAAAAAAAAAAAAAAAAATCAAATTTGGAGAAATTTTGGTCGTAGCATATGGTTTAAAACAGCATAATCATTGACGACATAGCAACGACGCTTGCTAGAAACGGCGCCGTTGGAGGACAGCCGAAGCCAAACGGTGGCCCAACGACGCCTACCGTTGTGAGCACTCTTATAATCATTCTTATATCTTGAGGAAATGATACATGATTTACTACTTATTTTAGCTTGTTGCTTCTTCGTGCAATACCATGCCCCTAAGCATCTAGGGTTTCCTCTTCTCAATTATTATTCCACTTCGGAAATACGCCGACATCCCACCCCGAGCCCCCAGGGTGTGGTGCTGATCCTCCTGGCATTCCCACCACCCTTGGTGTTGGAAGAAATGGATTTATGTTTCATACTTTCATGTCCGCAAGTCGTATTCATGTCCGACCCCCCTTCTCTGTTGGCGAATCGACTTCAACTGTATCCCATATCTCCCCATATCGTTAAAACGCTTTGACTGTTCACCAGTTGACCAAAATTCAGTTAGAAACTGGCTTGACCGTTGGTCAACTACCCACTTTTGGAACCCACTTCCACGAGCTATAAAGATTTCAAATACAAAGCCTACAAAAAAGACGTCGAAACTACAAACAGAAGAAACCGAATGTATAGTGATGGACCCATAATTTGTTTTCAGCTAAAGATCAATGATGTGTTATATTTATTCTACTTGAGCATCTTAGAAGCTATAAAAAAACACATAAGATGACGATTTTCACAACTTTTCAAACCCTTTCTCATTCATTTATGACTAATCTTGAAGCTAGTATTTCAACAGTTCCCACAACAATTACATTTGCATATCTAACAACTACAGTATTACCTTAAATTTTGTAATACCTTCAACCCCAGACCCCATATAAAACCCATCTAGTTATCTAATAGGTCTCGGAGACCGTTGATACGGTTGATCGTGATGACGTGGCGACACAGTCGGACACCTCGATACCGACAAACTCCTCATCGATGCCCCTTTTAATCCCACACCATTTCTACTCATTTGGGTCGTACTGACCCAATCACCCTGCAAATGCAACGCCTGAAAATACGGAGACATACAAGCCATGTCTTTAAGGTTCACGAGCGGCTTTAAAACTTCATACACGTCACTCATTAAGGGTCTTGTTTTTGGGTCACGGTTTAAACAAAGGGTAGCCAATTGAGCAGCTTTTTGCGCACCTCTAACTGAAAATCGACCTTCGAGTAAAGGGTCTATTAACTGATACAATCTTCGTCTCTCAACTAGATATGGTCTCGCCCATTCTACAAGATTATGCTCCCCGTTTGGGCGGTTTTTGTCCATTGATCTTCGCCCCGTTATCATCTCTAGTAAAACCACTCCAAAACTGTACACGTCACTCTTCGATGTCAAGTGCCCTGCCATTCATTAGATCCTGTTAGATATGGATATGGATACGAATTTGATCCAAACTGGTCAATTTGGGTTATAAATAATCTCTAGCTGATCAAATGAGTAAAACATGGAGATGGCTTTTTTTGATTCATTAGCCTATGAATGTGGGTCTATTTGGGTTGTGGTTTATCTTTAACTATTCAAATGGGTATAATTTTAAATAAGCAAACGGGTCAAACGGGTCCAAATCCGCCCAATGTGAATCAAAATAGTGAAGACAATTTGATATAGTTTATTTAATCATACTCAACACATCAATTTGTAAAAAGTTTTTTATAATTGGACAGACTGTTCGAGGGGTTAACCCGACCCTTCACTAGATGTAATCACTTTTGACCCAAACCTGTTTCGACCTGTAACCCAACCTCCCAACCTGCGCATTTTGCCAAAATAGGTTAAATGGGCAACAAGGACAAAAACGTGTGGACACCTTCAATACACCCGTTTTGAGCGTTACATACCCGCCCATATTACCACAACTGGATATGGATCATAGCACGATTACACTTTCATTAAAACAAGTGACAGAAATCATAAAAAAAAACAAATATACCTGTCATCACATATTCGGGTGCAGCATAACCATAAGTTCCCATCACACGAGTAGATACGTGAGTATTATCCCCTTCAGGACCATCTTTAGCAAGTCCAAAATCAGAAAGCTTTGCATTATAATCCTGAAAAAAATAAGTTTTAGGTCAATAATAGTTTTTATATTATATATAAGTATATAAGTATCCTAATTATAATGTCAATATCCACGAACCGCATCTAGTAAAATATTCGAAGTCTTAAAATCACGATAAATCACAGGCCTTTCAGCTTCCTCATGAAGAAAAGCAAGACCTTTTGCAGCACCAAGTGCAATTTTCATTCTAGTCCCCCAAGGTAACGGTAACGATCCTGTTAATATATCGTCAGTTAATTAACAAGTTGCAATAAACAGCAAAACAAATTTACCTCATTTCTAATTTCGTCACTTGAGTTTATATATAGCTACTTAAACCTTATAACATTGAATATCATTATAAAAACCATATAAACTTAAGTTGCAAAAATTGCTACTCGGGGAGTACTCGGTCGAGACTTTTTAGGGAGTACTCGGCAACTCAGGGTGTACTCGGATGTTGACCGAGTTTGACTATGACCGATTTTGGACGAGTTTTGACCAATTTTGACCGATTTTCCAAATAATCACAAGTTTTGGCCGATTTTGACCGAGTTTGACCAAGGTTGACCAATTTTGACCGAGTTTGACCAAGTACTCCCCGAGCTGCCAAAACCGACTGCATAAAAGTTTTACAAAAAATGTTTATAAACCATGTGGAAACATTTGCATTTTACATTTTTACAACAAAATTTTCTCACATAGAGGATCTGAGTGCATATATAACACAAGTACACAACGTCTAGGATATAATGCGAAAAAGAAATTCCACGTACTTCGAAAAAGATGATTTTCTAGGCTTCCACGAGGCATAAACTCATACACGAGCAGCCTTTGATTATCCTCGATGCAATAACCAATCAATTTAACCAAATTAGGATGCAAAAGATCACCAAGAAAATTAACTTCAGCCTGCAACAAATGTCAACATCAACGAAACCCCATCAATACATAAAACTACACAAACAAAACAATTTATAAAAAGATGAAAGATTAAGAAAAACGGGCCATACGAGCCATTCTTTGTGACCCTGAAGTCCATCATGATTGAGGGTTTTGACAGCAACAGATAAACCCGTTCCTGGCTTCACAGGCGTAGTCCCGTTCTCGTTAATCCATCCTTTGAAAACGCAACCGAATCCACCCTCACCAAGTAGACTTTCGGGTCGAAAACTCCTTGTTGCTAATTTAAGCTCGTTGAAATTGAATTTTCGAAGCGTTGAAGGTATTTTTAGCTCCTCGGTCACGTTTGGTGTAGACGGGTTGCTTTCACCGTTGCTAGTGGTTGCAGATGAAGCAGTTGGAATAACAGGTTGTTCTGAAATAGTCTCGTTTGTTGATTTGCTTTCTGCTGGTTTAGTTATTTAACAGACAATTAGGGGTCTAAATGAGTGATTAAGAGACGAAATCACTATTGCAATACATTTTTCTGCTACAGCAGTTCAAAAAAGGGATGTATTCGTGATTTACCGTCAATCAGTTTGACCCTTTTTGGAAATTTAAATGCAGTTAAATTATGATATTCAAGATCAAAGCCATTGAATGCAAATCAGCATAACTGAATCAAATAAAAATGCAGCATTTATGTATTCAAATCAGCATAACTGAATCAATTTGAATACAATCACCAAAATAAGGAAAAGTTACTAGTTTATACCATTTTATGATTTTTAAGTTCTTTTGATCTTTTAAAAACAGCAATCATTGAATTACATAATGCAAATATGCAATATGAGTTGAAGGTCAAATGGATACAGAAGATGAACATTTTAAAGACAGTCACCACAAGAAGAACATATACTATATTTGACCATTTTTTAAACTTTTGGTGAGAATTGGTGATTCTTTTATTATATATACATATACATATTTTTAACATTTCTAGAAAGTGCAAGTGTATAACCACTATAATTGGCACAAATGGGAGATGATGACAAGAATTTGGAGCTAATATAGATGTAAAATAATGCATAAAATTAAAGGTATATTTGAACCAATATATTGGTCATAAATAAATATTATTAAAATATTACCATCTGGACTGGTACTAACACAATTTGAGCTCTCCACTTTGGACCTTTTGGATATGCACCTCCCCAAGAATTTGAACTTAATCCAACACCCTGTTACCTCAATCTCATCTTCTTTCTTATTTTGCTCTATTTTATCTACACTCAAAGTTTCTATTTTTTCAGAATCAATGGCTAATCCCAACCCCATTTTTTTTACCAAAGTAAACCCTAAACTAGACTAGCTAAAACCCCAAAAAAAAGGAAAAAAAAAAAAAAAGATTCAACACTTCAAATGGAATCACAGAAAAACAACTTTCTTGAAAAAGACCTAATGTATCATATATTCATATCACTATCAAGAACTGAACTTTTCCCAAAATTCAACAATGGGTGAACAGTAATTGGCAAAATAGATTATGCCCAAATGAGAAATTGGGTTCAAATCATGAAAAGGGCTAAAGGGGCGTGAATGTGACCCGAATCAAGAAAATGACATGCAAAAGCAATTGCAAAATGAAGAACCCAAAAGCATCAAGAAAATGAGGGTGAAAAGTTAAAGAGTAAGAATTAAAAAAAAAAAAATGTAATCTTTTCTTGATAAGGACATGATCAATCAAAGAATCAAAGTAAACATGTATATACATACATTTATTATGTGTATATGTTTATTTCTTTATTAACGTTTTTCAAGAAATAAAGGAGAGGACAGGGGAGTTATCGAGGGCCAAGGAATAGATAAAACAGGATAAAAAGAATTTATTTATTTTTAGAGAGAGTGAAAACGTGCGTTTCGCGTGAAAGGTAGGAGGGAGGTTGAAGGAATGGATAATGTGGACAAAGGGCAAACTGTTGTAAACAAAATTACAGAAATATGGACAAAAGAACAGTTACAAAACTAGAAATTTGTGTAAACAAATTTCAACTTTACAAAACATAATTTTCTTATTCGAGCTCACTTGTAATCTTTTAAATTCAATAATTTATTTAAAATTCAATAAACCAATCAGATCATGACATGTAGTACGACAATCACATGTGCTTGAAAAAAAATTTAAATAAAAAAAAAATTGTTTTTAAAAAGTTTTTTTAAATTTTTTTTTGTTAGAAACTTTTTTTTTTAATTTAGCATGTCAAATCCAAGCACATGTGATTGTAAAGTTCAATCACATGTGATTCTGCATGTCAAATCCAATCACATGTGATTTAAAAAAATTCAATTTATTTTAGTTACATGTTATTAGATTTGACATGTAGAATCACATGTGATTGGGTATTACAATCACATGTGATTGACATGCAGAATCACATGTGATTTACTGCATGTCAAATCAATCACATGTGATTGAAAAAAATAATTTCGAAAATCTTTTTTTTTAAATTTTGAAAGAAAAAAAAAATCTTTTTCTCAATCACATTTGATTGTCGCGCCACATGTCGCACTCTGATTGGTCCCTTAGATCTCAACTTAAAAGTTGGATTCATTTGAATATTTCTCTCTCTTTAATAATATAATATGATAGTATTATCATTTCAATACTTTCTTTTTATGTTAAGTATGTTATGAAATGTCAAAAGTGGCTGCCAATTTTCCACATAAATCTAAGAGTTGTTGTATCTCGTGAAGAACTTTATATTTTATTATTATTTCACCTACCATGTACAGTAAATTATTGTACTATAAATATTGAAGGATATAAACTTACAGAGACACCACTTTTCAATATATTTCATATGCATACTACTCTCTCTTCTTTCTATTATATAATTTGAGACTACGTTACTAAAAGGTAGTTATAAACTCCTAAATTATAACACGTTATCAGCACGAAGTGCTCTGTATAATCAAGGTTTATCTAAGCAAGCACAAATCACTAATCAAGGTAAGAAATTCTTTAACGATATCTTCTATTATTTATTAGTAAGGTAAAAATTATTATCATCATAAGTAAAATTATATTTCTGTAATCTAACTTTTATTAACTTCACTAACATTTATATTTATATTATTTAAGTTATATATGGTCGGTTATAACGCCTGAATTATATTTATGTAATCTAACTTTTATTAACTTCACTAACATTTATATTTATGTTATTAATTTCACTAACATTTATATTTATGTTATTTAAGTTATATATGGTCGGTTATACCGCCTGAATTATATTTATGTAATCTAACTTTTATTAACTTCACTAACATTTATATTTATGTTATTAACTTCACTAACATTTATATTTATGTTATTTAAGTTATATATGGTCGGTTACACCGCCTGAATTATATTTCTGTAATCTAACTCTTATTAACTTCATTAACATTTATATTTATGTTATCTAACATTTATGATTACTTATGCAATTAATCATTATTTATTTCATGCATACTAATGTTTATTATTAAAATTTATTATTTATGCATAATATGTTTATTCTCTTAATCTTCGTATTTATACTAAATGTATTTATAGTAATCATATTTGTACTAATAAAATTCTTTTATTAAAATTATTATTAATACAACGAGTACGTCGTTAACGTCAACTAACGACGTTACAACGGTCATATATACATAACGGTTATTAACGTCAACTGACGACGTTACAACGACTATATTTTTCAAATATTAAATAAACATCTCCGTTTTCACATTTTCACAAATCAATCTTCATTTTCTCAGATTACTACTCTCAAAAAGTTTTTGTAAAGATGATTAACACAAGGATGATTTTTCCTATTGTATTGGTCATACTAACTATCATCATTGTTACTAATATACCACCGGGTGAACCTATATTCTATCCTGCTCTTGTGGTTTTATCATTTGTAATCATGCCATTATTCTGTTGTTTGCTACTTATGAATTTAAAATGATTCTAATTTCATTTTATTATTTGTCTATGAATATAAGTTGATTATGATTATGATTTATGTTGTTCATCTTTTTGATAATAGAAAATGTCGAATTTGAAAAGGCTTAAATTTGCTCATTTAGAATCAAGTGGGAACAACTACTTAACATGGGTTATGAATGTAGAAAAACATCTCAAATCAATCGGTATTTTAGAAACCCTGAATGAAAATAACAATTGTTCCGAACAAGAGAAAGCAATAGCAAGTATTTTTCTTAGCAAACATATTGACGAGTCCTTAGAATCTACATATTATATGATCGAAGATCCAAGTGTATTATGGAAAATACTCAAAGATAGATACGATATTAATTATCAAGAAATAACGGTGATCCATGAAAGAATAAAATTGAAGATGTTACTAGACGCTCTTATAAGAATCCCGGAGATTCTTATTAATAATCTGGTAACGTGGATCATCAGTCTAGTATTTCTTGAATACATGAACATCTTGTTTATCTCTACAAATAAGTCTCAAAAGAAAACGAGAGTGAATCTGTTGAAAAATCTTGATTAAATAAACCCTGAGCTACTTTGAGACTTGAATGATTTGAATTTTCTAAGATGCCTAGCTTGTTATGTGTCACTCATAAATAAATGGTTTTAGACCATAACACATATGTTTATTAAGTGTTATCTTTTATGTACTTCAGATTGTAACTTGTTTGCAGGTAATATAATTTGATTATCTTGCTGAAATATAACTCAATATTTGCTTATCTTATTTGGAGTTTTAGTATGAATCCTGCTGAAATACAACATCAATTAAATGGTAAAAACCTATGTATTGCAGATAGTGGTAACATACACACTATGATCAAATCTAAGAAATATTTCATTAATTTAAATCAAATGAAGGAATTATAAATACCATATCAGGTCTTGCAAACTTGATATAAGGAACGGAAAGGCAAAAATTCATATTACCAAATGGTACGAATTTTCTGATAAACAATGCTTTGTTTTCTCTCAAATCAAAGATAAATTTGTTAAGTTTCTCTGATATATATCATAATGGATATGATTATCAGTCAATGATAACCGAATATGAGAAATACCTATGTAGCACCGAAAAGCGCATATAATGAAAAGCGCAGCGCATATGATTAAAAGCGCATATGATAAAAAGCGCATATGATGAAAAGCGCAGCGCATATGATGAAAAGCGCAGCGCATATGATGAAAAGCGCAACGCATATGATTAAAAGCGCAGCGCATATGATGAAAAGCGCAGCGCATATGATTAAAAGCGCATATGATAAAAAGCGCATATGATGAAAAGCGCATATGATGAACAGCGCATATGATTAAAAGCGCATATGATGAAAAGCGCATCGCATATGATTAAAATCGCATATGGTGAAAAGGATATATGATGAAAAGCGCATATGGTGATTAATGAAAAGCACGTATGGTGATTAATGAAAAGAATATTGAGAAAGAATCACCAATGTTTTTGAAAGAATTCAAGGTTATATATATGGACCAATTCATCCATCATGTGGACCATTTTGATATTTCATGGTTCTAATAGACGCATCTAGCGGATGGTCTCATGTTTGTGTGTTATCAAGCCGTAATATGGCATTTGCAAAGTTTCTTGAACAAATTATTAAATTGAGAACACATTATTCTGATTACACCATTAAAAGGATGAGACTTGATAATGCTTGTGAGTTAACATCTCAAGCATTTAATGATTATTATATGTCTACATGGATTGTTGTTGAACATCCAGTTGCTCATGTGCATACACAAAATTGGTTTAGCTGAATCAATAGATAAACGCTTGCAGCTAATAACTAGACAATTGGTAATGAGTACAAAACTCTCAATATTTATATGGGGACATGTAAATTTACATGATGCGACATTAATTCGCATTAAACCAAATGCAAGTCATAAATATTCTCCATTACCAACTTAATTTTGATCGAGAGCCAAATATTTTCCATCTTAGAACATTTGGTTGTCCAGTGTATTTTTAATTGCACCACCACAGCAAATGGTTCCTCAAAGAAGGATTGAAATATATGTTGTATATGAAACATCTTCAATCATAAGATATATCGAATCCATGATGGGTGATGTTTTTACATCACGTTTTTGCTGATTGTCATTTTAATGAAATTTTTTTCCCTAAATTAGGGGGAGAAATGAAAAAAAATAAATAAAATGATGTTTCATGATGTGAACATCAATTAAAATATCTTGATCCTCGCATAAAAGAATATGAAACGAAAGTTCAAAAATAATGCATATGCAAGAACTTGCAATTCGATTACGTGATGCATTTAAAGATACAAAAAGAGTGACTAAATCATATATAATAGCAGTAAATGCTCCAGCTCGAATTGAAATTTCAAAAGCTGGCAATAATTTCACTCTTGAGTCTTTGCCACGCATGAAACGTGGAAGATCAATTGGTTCTGAAGATAAAAATCCTTGAAAATAAAATCAGCTGATAATGAGGTAAAAAAAAGTGTTTAAGAAGAATCACAATTCAATATTCCTTCTGCAGAGGATATTGATAAATGTAAATACTAAAATTGCGATAAATTATGCAATATTATGGAACCGAAATGAAATGAAAAATCTCGATGAGATATTTTCATATAATGTTACAATGACTTCATGAATAAAAATGATGATCTAGAACCAAAATCTGTCATTGAATATCAAAATAGACATGATTGAGCTCAATGTAAAGGAGCAATACGAGCTGAATTAGAATCGCTCAATAAAAGAAAAATTTTCGGATCAATCGTTATCACTTTTTAAGATGTGAAACGTATGGGATACAAATGAATTTTTATCCGAAAAAGAAATGTGCAAATGAAGTTACAAAGCAAAACTAAACTTGTAACTCAAGATTTCCCACAAAGACCAGAAATGAATTATGAGGAAAACTTATCCTTCTATAATGGATACAATTACTTATTAGATACTTAATCAACCTGGTAGTTACTTAAATGCATCTCATGAATGTTGTAACTACTTATCTGTATGGATCACTTGATAGTGATATATATGAATATACCTGAAGGGTTTAAGGTATCATAAGTATCTAATGCAAAACTCAAAGAAATGTATTCCATTGAATCTCAAAGATTTTTATATGGGTTGATACAATAGTATAACTGATTAAGTGATTACTTGATAAGAAAAGTGTATACATAAAAACTTATTTGCACATGTGTTTTTATTATGAAAAACAATGATCGGATATATATCGTAGTTATTTATGTCAATGTTCTTAACATCATATGAACAATTAAAGAAATTTATGAAATCATTCAACTTCTAAAGAATTATTTTGAAATGAAAGATCTTGAAAAAATCAAGTATTACCTTGGATTACAAATTGAGCATATGCCTAATGGTTTACTTGTACATCAAACAACTTATACCGAAAAAGATTTTAAAACATTTTTTAAAGACAAACCCATTGTTGTTACATCACTCAATATTGACACTGATCTATTTCATCCCTGTGAAGATCATGAAGATCTTAACAGATCGGAAGTTCCATATTTTAGTGCAATTGAGGTTCTTATGTATCTTATAAATTGTACAATACCCAAGGTTGTAAAACTCGTGACTCGGGGAGTACTCGGCCAGAGGTTTTTGAGGAGTAATCGGCTACTCGGGGAGAACTCGGAGGAGTACTCGGATGTTGACTTTTGTTGACTTTTATTTATAAATATATATAATAATATATATAATATGATATTATATAAATAACAGGGGCTATTATTGCCATTTGATTAAAGATTTAAGAGTGTATATCAATTTTGGTCTTGTTATTAAAGTTTAATAAAAGTTTAAGGACTATTATTGTCACTTTGATAAAAAAATAGAGTATATAGCTTTAACTTCGGGTTCCTTTATTACTCCGTACATCAACTTAAAAGATAAAACCCTAAAAAGTTAAAAACTCACAGCCGCCTCTTTAATTTGATGAACTTGCTTTGGATTTCTTCTTTAATCATAAGGTATGTATATCAAACACATCTCATAATTTGTTTTCCTTTGTTTTTCCTTCTTTCCTTCTTCATCTTTTCCCGTTTCCAGCAAGTTACGAGTTTTCCGACGCCGTTGACCACCATTTGACCGGCGTTGACCGAGTTTTGGCCGATTCTTATACCAAGTTCTCGTTTTCTGCCTTCAGCCGATTACTCGCCGATTACTCGGCCGAGTTGGCCGAGTTTTGCAACCTTGACAATACCTGACATTTCTTTTGCAGTTAATTTGTTGGCAAGATTCAGCTCAACTTCTACCAAATGACAATGGAATGGGATCAAACACATATTTTGATACCCTTGAGGAACTTCCGATTTAAAATTATTTTATTCTAACGCTTCAAAACAAGATTTGGTTGATTATGTATATGCAGGTCATTCATCAAATCCTCATAAAGATAAATCTCAAACTCGATATGTATTCCTAAATGGAGGTACCACAAAATCATGGCATTCTTAAAACAAACACTTGTTGCAACATCATCAAATCATGACGAAGTGATTGTATTATATGAAACTACTCGAAAATGTGTTTGGTTGAGATCAATGACACAAATCATTATTGATTCTTGTGGACTATAACGCTATAAAAGACCAACAACTATCTTCACCAACAACTATATATGAAGATAATGCAGCTTGCATAATACAAATGAAAGAAGAGTATCAAAAGTGACAGAACAAAATATAAATGTTGACGAGGCGCCAAAGTCATAGACGGTCTTAACGGTCATAAGTTTGATGGAAAAGAATGGTATGTTGGTAAGGCTCAGAAAAGACCAAAAGGGAATAGGAATTGAAACAATGGTTTGAGCAAACCATGAAAGAGACTGTAGACAAATCACAGAGGCTAAACTTGTACATAAAAGATTTAGATGATACAGTTTCAGATGAAAACCTCGGATTCTTCTCATATACTCAATATCTCGTAAAAGACAACCAGATTAAAATGAGATACGTTCAATCAACAACTCTGCTGATCTTTATACCAAAGCACTGTCAACCGCTATTTTCAGAACACACGTTCACAATATTGGCATGAGGCAAGTTCAAAAGATGTGACGACTCAGCGATGTCTACTTGAGGGAGAGTCAACTCTAGACTGCACTCTTTTTCCCTTGACTAAAGTTTTTATCCCACTGGGTTTTTCTTTAGCAAGGTTTTTAACGAGGTAGTACTAGTTGCTCTATAATGAACTAAAATTGTCATCCAAGGGGGAGTGTTATGAAATGTCAAAAGTGGCTGCCAATTTTCCACATAAATCCAAGAGTTGTTGTATCTCGTGAAGAACTTTATATTTTATTATTATTTCACCTATCATGTACAGTAAATTATTGTACTATAAATATTGAAGGATGTAAACTTACAGAGACACCACTTTTCAATATATTTCATATGCATACTACTCTCTCTTCTTTCTATTATATAATTTGAGACTACGTTACTAAAAGATAGTTATAAACTCCTAAATTATAACAAAGTATTATTTTTTTTAGATATTTAATTCAGTATTTATGTTAATTATTATTTATATTTATTATTTATAAATTTCTATAAATTCAGTCAATTGAACTTGTAATTGCTAACTAGAATAAAAGGTTAAATGAGTGAGATATTTTATAGTTTAATTAGGATTTTAATTTTGTGTTAAAGAGTCGAAACTAATTCTCATCAAAAATGATTTGGGTACGTCTATGTAAGAGGTCAAAGTTGGAATGAAATTCTTCAAACAGAGATGAGGACAACTCTTTCGTAAAAATATATGTGTACTTGTATCGGGATGGGACATGAAGAACACGAATCTTTCCAGTAGTCACAAGATCACGAACAAAGTGAATATCAATCTCATATTGAACTGGGTTGGACGAGAGGTAAACAACACTCACATTATCAGAGTATACGAGAGTGGCTGAGAACTGCGAGCAGTGAAGTTCGCGAAGAAAGTTACGTAACCAGCAAGTCTCAGCAACCGCATTTGCAACACAATGATACTCAGCCTCAACACTAGCTCAATATGGTGTGTGTAGCAACCCGACAAAATCGTCATTGACGACGCCGTCTACTTAGGTCCCGTTACGTGGTCATAAGTCTTTAAAATGACATTTGACCAAAATATGTCGCATTCATTTCAAATGTAAAGATGTTTCAAGTTTACAAAAGTAGTTCAACGACTAGTCACATTACAACGTTTAACGTACAAATGAAACCTATGCGACACAATTTAAAAGTAAGTCAAAAGATGCTCCATGTATGCATGTATACTCGACATTCAAGCAAGTATCAAAAACAGTAAGCGGAAGCATGTAACACCTATTGTTCAAGGACCTGAGAAAAACATAGAAATCTGTCAATGAAAACTTTGGTGAAATCATAGGTTTAAGTAAGTAAGTGATAAGTACAAATGAACCACAAGATTTATAACATTGAAATAATAGTAAACCATTCTAAAAATTGTTGTCATGAGCACCCAATTATCAAGGCTTAACTTTCCACGAACCCCATACACATAGTGTTAGAACCTACACTGTTTCTCGAAAATATATTTCATCCGAGTAACGGTAGCGCCGAATGAGGGTTTGTCAAACCCATATGGCCATACAACATAAGTTCTCGCTTACACCCGGCAAGTGTAACTAATGATAATCGAATTGAGGATTTTTGTTCTAACTCGTACGTAGAATGTTTGTTTCCGTACTTGTGTTCACTTTGTAAAACGAAATGTTTATGTTTTCTCATCCCAAATGTAAGTTTAAAAGAGTAAAAGTGGGACTATGATCTCACCTCGAGTGCATGAATAAAAAGGTACTTCACAAAGTAACGTGTGCTAGAACGAATGCTAGTCTCGACCTAAACAACGGGTTGTATCAATAATGGTAAACACGGTTGGTTAAAGTTGTTCAATTAGTCCTATGGCTCATTACGACTCGATTGTATAGCATGTGAATCAAGTTATCAAGTTTCATGCAAGAATCAAGTATACAAGAAGATTAGAACGGTTTAAAAAAGTATCGGTTAAGTTTGAACAATAGTCAGCTTTGGTCAAGTCAAAGTCAACGAAAAAGTCAACACGTTCGGATCGGGTCTCGAACTATTTTTCTGGAGTTTTTAATCATATATAAGCATGTTAGAACAAGTTACATGGTAATCGGAGGTGCGTAGCATAGTTAGAATTTTTCGTAAAATGGTAAGGTTGATCAGTCCTTGAACGCGGCCATTGCTGCGCCGCGATACAGGAGGGCTGCGCCGCGACACTATGCGTGTGCTGGTACCTGGGCTATTTCAATTTGTTCAAGTCTCATCCAAACTTCAATTTATCATAACTAATGAACCGTAAACACCTAAAACGCATACCATACATCGTTGGAAAGGTAATTTAACGAGGAAAACAACTAAACACATTTCATCCATCAAATTCATCATTTACAAAAATCGAAATCCAATTGAGTGCTCATTTAATGCTCATCATAAATGCTTCAAGTTCATAAATGCATATTGATGATTCGGGAATTAAATGCACATATATAATACGCCCTTTCGTAGGTAATTGTGCATACAATACTACTAAACACTTACAATTAACATTGCAAAGCATTCACTGCATCAAAAATTCATTTTACTTCTATCAAACCCTAACATCATAAACTTAACAATTATGTTTATGAAGCTTTTCCATGTCAACCTACACACCAAATTGAAGCTAGTGATGCTAGTAACACATTCAATACACACACTTTTAACACCTAACAACATTTAAGCAACCAAATCACAAGATCAAACACACCAAATTTCAAGTTCATGCTAGTTACTTATAATAACAAGATCGAGCATATAAATCACATATCCATGTTAGACTTGAGCCATAGACACTAATTAACACTTTTATAAGTTAAAAACATGAAGAATAAAGAATCTAGTGTTTTTAGAAAGTTACCCAAATGTAATGAAGTTGGTATGGAATCGAAGAGGAAGTTGCAAGGATTCCAAATATGTAGTTTGTTTTGATGAACACTTGCTAGATCGAAAATGGATGATGATTCTTTGAATTTGGTGTTGAGAGAAAAAGGTGGAAGTATTAGAAAGTGGGAGATGATGAATGAGTGGAGGAGGTGAAGTTGACCCTTTGACCTCAAATCTTTGGACATTTGGCAAGTTTAGCCCCTCAAGTTTAGAAGCGGTTGCGTGAATTACCTAAACGAGATATTTTAAAATGCGTATTAACGGAAGATGTTATAACTATATAACAGACTTAAAATAATTAAACGGAAAGTAAACGGAAAAAGACGGGATGTTACAGTGTGTGTACTGGCATTTAGAAGACGAAGATAACATGTTGTTGCCAAAGAAAACACAATAACTAGATGTGGAACTGCGACTAGAGGGGCATTCTGCCCAATCAATGTGTGAATAAGCCATAAGAGAGATAGGCGATGAATTAAATAACTGAAGGCCTACCAAAGGGCCATTGGCCAGGCGGTATCATGGTGGCCCTTTTAACCAAGAGGTTGAGGGTTCAAGCCTCGTTATGGATATATTTCGTGAATTATTGTAAATATTCGTGTAAAGTGAGTGAGTTTGCCTTTCAAAAAATAATAATAATAAATAACTGAAGGCCTAGACCGTTTGAGAGTTGAGAAATGAGGCTCGCGAAGATTGTGCATAAAGAAACATATATGTTGAACAACATAAGAAATGTTAGGTCGCGTGAAAGTGATGTACTGAAGAGCACATGTAATTCTATAAGGCTGCGATACAAAGTAGGGTTAGAGACAGCAGGACCATCAGACTCAAGCTTAGAATTAGTGTCCACGGGAGTCCGACATGAGTTACATTGAACCATATCAGCACACTCTAGAATTCTAATAACATATTTCCTCTGAGAAAGATACCTCCCCGTGGAATTAGAGTTGCTAAAATTCCCAAAAAACATTTAAGAGGTCCCAAATCTATCATAGAAATTTCCTGATGTAGTTAATGAATGACTTATCGTAGAAAGGCATTAGATGAAGTTGTCATAATAATATCATCAACATAAAGAAGCAAGTAAGCGGTGTCAAAACCTTGCCTATATATGAATAAAGAAGACTCATGATGATTGTAAATAAAGCAGCCCGTTGAGCATAACATGTAAAATGATGACATCAAGCTCGTAGAGTCTGCTTGAGACCATATAGATACTTTTGTAGAAGGCAGACATAGTCAGGGTGCTATAGATTCATAAATCCAGAAGGGTGATGCATATAAATAGTCTCAGCATAGCCCACTGTATCATTCAGTTTGAGGTCAGTGAAACACCCGTTTGCAAGGCCCACTCTATCATTAGACACTGGAGTTTCAGGCCTATCTCATTATCTACAGTTGGAGCAACCGGATCTTCGTTAGCTAATGGGCTATGATGTGGGCTGGAGAAGTCCAAAGCATTTGGTTGTTGTGGCCTAACATCATCCAGGTTAGATGGAATAAATTCACCCCCTTCAACTTCCATATTATTTTCCTGAATTACATGGTTAACCTCCCTGATTTTTTTGGGAATCTTTAGTGTAAGACCCAAATATTTATTATACATGATGTATTTATGGTGTACGATGCATGTATGAAGTGTACGAAGCACGTACGTGTTGCTTGCTCGAACGTCGAAGGAAACTGGACGTTGTCTGAAGTGACAAGGTGTATACGTATCTTTTCAACCCCAAATAAAGTTTGTGTTGGTGTTTCAAAGCCTTACCATTGGAAATAAAATCTTATTACGTTTCCAACGATATTTGATTCATCGAAAACGGAGCTACGGTCAAAAAGTTATGGCCAAAACAAGTTTATGAAAACTGACCTGAAGGTTGGAGCGGCGCTCCACCTTATGGCGCGGCGCTCTGAATGCGTCAGAAGCAATTTTCAGTTTTTTTAAAAGGTTTAAATGAGGGGTACTTTGGTCTTTTCAATTGGGGTCGGTTTAGGGTCACCAAAACTGATCTAGAACTCCATTGGAGCTCATTTCTCACCCACACAAACACTCTCATCCACATCTAGAGAGAGGAAGAGTTCTAGAGTGAGAGAGCTTGATTTGGAGAAGAAGGAGTCGAATTCTCTCCAAAGCTCGGTTTTTAAAGTTGTTCATCTCGCTCCTAGCTATGTTTTGGTAGTATTGGTAAGTTCTAACTCCGAATTTCATTTGTTAGATTTGATATTCAAGTTAGGGTTTGAGATTGTTAGTTGTAAAACCCATTTAGTTGATGAAGAGGGTTTATGGAAACTTGCTATTTTGATATTTGACGGGTTTTGGGTTGGTTAATGATTTAACCATGTTTAAGACTTGTAAATGGTGTATAATCACTAGTGTTAGTGATTATTGGTGTTTTAGAAACCATTAGGGTTCTTATGGTTGACTAATTTTGACTAAAGTCAAAATTAGGGTTTGTTGATGATTATGACTCAATTGCTGATTTAATAAGGTTTATAAACTTAAAATGGATTAAGTTGAAGCATAGAACCGAGTTAAATATGTTTTGGTGTCAAAACTTGCTAATGGCGTGATATTGATTTCTTATGGGTCAAATTAGGGCTTAAGTGTCATTTTGGGCAAGATAGTTGTTTAACACCTATGATTGGGTTTGATTGGCATATTAGGACCATTCTCACTTGTGTTAGTGATTATTGGTTAGTTGGGGCGCGATTTGTGCTTGGAAGTGCATTTGGGTCGAAATTGCACTAGTAGTCAATTTGGGTTGATTTGTATATCCACCCTAATTGTGTTACTTGTTATGTGATAAATGGAATAGCTACATTCCGTTGGCGATTGCGGATTATTCGGTGGCATTCTTCAAGGCTACGAGGTGAGTGTTAATATCCTATATGCATATATATGTGTAGGATGGGTGCGGGTCGGGTGAAGTGATTCTCGGCTATAGAGCTCACTTCACATGTAGGTGGATTTGATGGACTTGTGTATGGGTCCAATTGGCATGGTTGTGCATTTTGGTTGACCACCTTTGACGAAGTACACACTTTGGGTGTAACGACCCTGACTTTTCCATCTTTAATTAATAATGGTTATTATTAATACTTGTGATTAAACGAATGTATTGTTATATACATTTACTTGTTACCATACTTGACTTTTAAATGCCCGAAACATCTTTGTGACACACGAACTTTCACGAATAATATTTTCAGATATTATTTACATTCATGATTAATTTTTATTAATCATTTTAATTAACTATGGTTACTAGTTAATTACTTGGGCTTTGTTGGATTAATTTGTCAATTAATGGAACTTGGGCCTTTATTAGTGTTAATGGACTTAAGAAGCCCACCCTACTTCTTTAATGGACTTATTAGCCCATTACACATGTAAGTATTATTTTAGAAACAAACTAGATGGATTAACTTGTAAGAATCTAGTTACTTGTACCTTTCCCATGTAAACACTCTTATTAACCATCTTTTTAGTCAAATACATGAAGTAACCTTGTGGACTTTTCTCTCCTCCTTTCCCCTTATAGAAACCAACGGCCATAGTGCCTTGGAGGATGTTTTTGTTTTCAAATTTTGTTAACTTATTCTACTAGTATTATCTTGCATATTTCATTCACTTCACACATACTTACACACACTTCATTTACTACCTTTCTTTCTCTTTTTTTTCTCTCAAATACTTGTAAGTAGCAAGCTTCATATTTCTTTTTTTTATTTATTAAAACCGTAGCCCAAGTCACTCTTCATCATCATCATTGTTTGTTGTTTATTACTAGTTATTTGTTGTAGTTACTTACTTGTTGTTATTACTGACTAATTATCAAGAATCAAACTTGCTAGTTTGTTCTTCATTTATCTTGTATTTACAAGAACACTCAAGAACATAAACTTACTAGTTTATGTTCTACCTTTAAAGTCTTAAAGATTGTAAGTTCATGGTTGTAAAAATCATACTTGTGAATCATGTTTGTAAACTTAAAAGTTTACTTTCTTAAAGATCAAGACTTAGGCTTGAATCTTTAAAGTATGAAACCCATGAACTTATTAACTTGGTTACTTAGTTTATTTCTTTATATTATGTACTTTAATTTCATGTTTGTTGGTTTAAATGGTCAAGTATTACAAGTTAGTCTTGATATCATACTTCTTGAAACTAAAAGTTAACTTTAAGATTTCAAGAACATGGAAGTGTAACTCTTTAGTTATGACTTCATACACTTGTGTTAGATTTAACTTAATAACTTTAGATCTAGACTTTTGGGTCTTGGATCTTCAATATCTAACTAAGAACTATGTTCTACATCTTAAGATCTTGATTAGTTAGTTTACTTTCTAGTTTGTAGTTCAATATTACTTTTATAGTTCATGTATGTGTTAAATCTAAGACTTTGATGTAACTTTGGTTCATCAAAACACTTGCAACACTTAAGTGAGTTGTGCTTCATGTCTTAGACTTACACTTGGGTTACGATGGTCAAACCTTGGTGAAAATGATGCAAACACATCAACGAGTTGTACACTTGAAGCTATATGCATCAAGGATGAGAACCATGATAAGCATCGAGCACCAAGAACCACCGAAACCTACTGATCCTACTGTTTTACTGTTTCTGTGTCTGACCCGTACGACCTGGGCTGCTGTAACCTTGATTTTCAGTTATCTCAGTTCGATTAGATAACTTTTCATTTAGGACTCGTCTTAATCCGAGTTACGGTTTAGGATTTATGGCCCTCCGATCGTCACTATGTCCTTTTAACGTTGTGCAGAAAATTCTGACCTACTCGCACTTAAACCGTTGCCACAGTCAAACAAAGACGAGTTTGCTTCTGGAATTTTTACCACAACTAAAGGACTCATATACGGAGCCATGGCCACTGGTCTCACCTTATTTCAGTAAGGGTAGAGGCCGTGGTGACTGACCGAAGTCAGCCTTTGTTTTAAACTACTTTCATAAACGAAACTTACTTTACGCCTTTTGTTGATGATGAATGATGATGACCTTTAAGACCTTATTTACATACTTTTAAACCTATTCAGACGATTTACTGACTTAGTACTATTTGACTTAGGTTGAGGACTTCCCGGACCTACACACTTGCTTATTTCCCGAGCCATACTTTACCGCTACTTTATCATTGTGAGTTATAGCATTCCCTTTTTACTTTAACTATTTTGGGAACTGAGAATACATGCGCGATTTATGTTTTACATACTAGGCACGAGTACTTAAACTTATATATGTGTGGGTTATACAACGGCATAAACATTCCCTTTAGCTCGGTAACGTTTAATCATTGGTTTTTGAACCGTGAACGCGAATCTTAGATATGGATCCATAGGGTTTGACATCCCCACTCGGGCTAGTCGCGCTAGCATTTAATGAGTGTTTAATACTTCGTAAACATACGCACTTGCCAAGTGTACTTTCAGGGGGTATAAACGTTAAGTTAGTTACCAAGTGCCCACGGTTAAACATATACTTTATCATACTGATTTGGATTACTGTTTGAAACACTCTTTGTAGCACTGAAATCTCGTGGCCTACCTTACATTACTGTTATACTTAAACTATAGCTCACCAACCTTTGTGTTGACGTTTTTAAGCATGTTTTTCTCAGGTGCTTAAGGTTGTTTTCGCTGTTATACTAGTCTTGCTGTAGACACCCGCTGCTTTAGAGATGTCACTGCATGAACGCTTACTTTTTCATTCAAACTTTAGTACTTTTGAAACGATGATTTGTAACGACCATTGGGGTCACATTCATTTGTTAATTGCTTCTACTTAGTGAAGCATACTTTTGATGTAAAACATTCGACGTTGGTTATGACTTCACTTTTATTACGAATGCAAACTCTTTTTGAAATCACATATAGTACTTAACCTTGTAATGATCCTGTTGTTGATGGTCCATACATGATGATTTCGTACGGGGCATCACATTTGATATCAGAGCCAGGTTGTAGGGAATTAGGTTGCATTAGTGAGTCTAAGACCGACCCGAGTAGGATTCACTAATAGGACTAATCTACAACTTGCTAGTTTACTTGCTTCCGCTGAACTTACTGCATGTTGCTGCCTACTTTTACTGCTATATGCCGTATGCTGCTACATGTTTTCGCTACTGCATGCTACTGTGATATATTACTGCATGTTACTGCTTACTTCTACTGCTGTATGAATTTACTGCATACTACCGTCCCCTTTTACTGTTATGTAAACTCGCTGTATGCTTTTGCTTACCCTCGCTACTGCATGCTACTATCTGCTTTTAACATGTTACTTCGGTATAATACTGTTACTATTGCCATACTACGTGCTGCTGTAAACGATCTAGGCTGCTGTAGTTTCTATGCCTGATTTCACTCTTGCTACCTGCCTATTACTCGTTGTACCGACGTAGAGAACATATCCTTTCCAGTTCAGATGTTTTCCTAAACTACTTTCCTGCTCGTCTAACCCTAAGAACTAGTAGTGTAATCCACCTGTTACTACTGCTCCACCGTTCAAGAGATCGAAACATTACTTCACGCGATCTAGAAGATTGTTCAGTTGACACATACCCTGTACTCTTTCATGACCGTCACTTAACTCTTTCATTCTTTACCACTGCTCGACGATCTAACGACACTTCTGGACTTAGGTCCCTAACACTCCTAGACATTGGAGAAGCCAGGAAGGCATCCCCTTTAACAAGGTCATAGTGTCTTCTACTGATGCTCAGCCATACCCAAAGACTTGGGAGTCACCTCGAGACATATCGTATCACTACTTGCTACACGTACAACTCGACGCGAGACCTGGATTGAATATTTAGAAGGAACCTAACAACGTTACCTGAATCCGAACCTTTGAAGAAACTTCGGGACATTTAGGCATTAATGCATGATCTACGAAACCTACGCACCCACATCGAGAAACTGTGAGATTAGTTATGTAGATTCTGTTTTGAGATGGCATAGATAAAGCACCGTTAGATGAAATTGAGTAGAGCTTGAAGTAATCACGTTACATTGACCATATGAAGTGATATTGGAATGAACGTATGATTTAGTACAATATAATGATGCCAGGCCAGCGTGATTATATTGAAGTAAATCATGCAGAAGTTCCAATGTTACTACATGAGGAATATGGAGTGATCCAGGGAAAATTTTGGCAGGGATCGTTTGAGCATACACATTATAGCCTGTTAAAGGTAGGGGATGAATAACCACGTAGCCCAGATACTATACAAGAAGGGCTTTGATTGCAGAACTGATAACCCGAAAATTTGTTATAGATAATGACACCCTGGACATTTAAGGAGAAAGTTCTCATATAGGAAAAACTTTAAAATTACTTGCGGTAAAGCAATCGTTATGGAGACTTGCATAAATCCTGGTTCTAGTTAGGGTACGTTTCGTCACAACGTTTTATTGTTTCGAAGTTGATTAATACTAGAACGATAGAAACCTTATATCTAAGAACCTTAGCGTTAAGAATAATAAGCCATTAACAACCATGAGAGTTAAGTATTCTATAGGACCAGCAAATGGTAAGCTGGCGGAGATAGAGGAATAATTTAAGGTTGAACTTTAAGATTAACAGGTGGGTCATTTGGAGATGACCTCATATTAACCAAACTTGGGAGTTTTAATGTAGTAGTTGAAAAGGATTAGTTACCTACGCACAGACATATGTTATTTGAGAAGATTGATAAGATTTTCACGACAGTATGATAAGATTGGTTGGAATGAACCTTAGGATTAACCTAACACCCATCAATTTGGAAAATTGGACGCAATAGTGGGGATGAACTTTAAGATTAACTTAATACCCATCAAGTTAGGAAACTTGATGAAATAGTGGAACGAACTGACTTTCAAGGATGAAAGCGGAATTTATTTATAATGAGGAAAATTTATTCGTATACCTCGCGAGAATGGTGAAACTATTATGGGAAGAGATGTAGCCCGAAAACTGAACCTTATTAGTTACATGACAACAACTCGAAATCCCACAATGGAAATGGGAAGAAATTCATCACTAAGCTACCAAAGACGGTAAGGCGGTTAGGACACTATCTGGGTTATTGTTGACTACCTCACCAAATCTGCTTACTTTCTAGCCACGAAAGAAACCGATACATTGAACAAACTTGCACAACGATACATAAAGGGAATTTTATCCCGTCATTTCAGCGATGGCTACCCAAGAATCTTATTTTGATACTAATTCTTACACAACTCTAAACCCTCACCTATTCCGAGAGATTCCTTATTCGATGATAACCACAACATCATCCTTCGTACTTCGATATTAGTCATACCAGTTCGAAGTTTCCAAAATCAATGGGTAGTTAACTCCCATCCTCATACTCTCCCTTTCATACCTCACTTATAAGCAACAGCTCCACACTTAAGCATTTTTGGTCGAAGAACTTATGCCCTACTAATAGTTGTCAATCACATCCAAATTCAATGGTTTTTATTACCTCAAATATCACTCGAAATTTTCAAAAGTCTTTTACTCGATTCTCGTCAATCTTTTCCAACTTGTAACCTCCGAAATATGAAAATTTTGTTTGCCAAAATTTTACACACATTATTTTACTGTGTTATCCTCTCAAAGCTTTATAAAAATAAATTTATTTTGTTGCCATTCATGCAAAATTTTGAAATCGTACCCGTTATATAAAATAAAGTAAATGATTACTTATTCTTGACAAATACATATGAAACTTTACTTTCACTTTTACAAATCAAATCTTTCATTCAAAAGATATTATACTTTGAACGGTACGTGTTGTACATAACCCCAAATTTACTAAGAACTTTGTTTCTTCTCTTACATTGTCACCATAAAAAATTTCTATAAAACTTTCGTTGCTTATTATATAAAACTTTTTGTGTTGTTCGTATCCAAGACATCATAAAGGCATCACAACCATCGAAATTGAGAGATTCATGTATGAATGTGTTGAAGACACTTCTGCCACGTCATTCAGAGCCTTTGGGCATCCACTGACACTTAAACCATTTAAAATCATTGCGTTATCCCAAGGATCTTATTTGCCACGCCTGTTGGAGCAATGTTCTTTCTTACATAACTCTAAGTCCTGACTTATTCCAAGGGATTCTCATTTAGTGGCATTAATACCATCATTATTCCTACTTTAATACTAGTCATAACCTGTTTGGCACTTTGCAAATTCAAGAAGCAACTAACTTCTCATCCTAGTGCTTTATCTTTCGTACCCCACTTTTAGCAACGGCTTCGCACGTAAATATTTCTGGCCCAAAGACTTGTGTCCTGATAATTACCAAAACTACATTTATGTCATTAGTTTTCATTACCTAGTAACTGGTCACCCGAGAATTTCAAGCTTTTTCACTCAATCTTTTTCAACTCGTAACCTTTGAAATACGAAAAACTATGTTTATCAAAATTATTACACGTTGTTTATTTGTGCAGTCCTCACAAGATTTACAGACAATGAAAGTACTAAAAAAATTTCGGTCACTTAAACGATTTATAAAATCATATATGTATAAATTTATACTTACTTATTTTAATACTAAGTTATATCTTCAAATTATTTAAAAACCGCTCCCTTACCGAGTTATTCAACTTAAGTCAAATAGTTTTGTGCAAAATGGTACACGTTGTACCTACTTCTAAATTTACTAGGAACTTCGTTCCGTTTACGTTGTCACAACAAGCGTTTAAAGGTTTTGATTTTCAACACTCCCTTAGTTGATTTTATTAAAGGTTTCCGTATTAGACTACACCATGTATGGATCACACTTTTTCTCGCCCCCTGTTAGAAGATAAAACTTACTATTAAGATCTTTGTTAAAAACTCTTGAGCCACTTTGGATGGCGGTTTTATAAAATTTGTTAGAAGAATCTCTGCACCCATAAAGGGTTCTTTTTAAAGTTAGACATGATAAAAACGTGGGCTGATAAATCACTTTTCCAGGGTACACTCAGTAGTCACCCCATCGTAGGATAGGAACTAGGTGAGTTTCTACTCTCAAAATTTCACGGCTAAACGCAACACCCTCGTAAACATCATCTCTATGAATCAATATGTTGAGACACAAGAATCATTTTGGAGATTTTTTTCACTCGGAATAAACCATTCTTTAGGACCAAGAGTTCACGTATCTTCTCATCCGCTCGTCCCCTTAAGTACACAGATAAATTCAGAACGAACCACTCGAAGAGTTCACTCTCACGCCTTTCGTGCGATTTTATTTCGGAAATGTAATATAAGATACTTTGAGAACCTATGAATCTTGCTATCCTCTTGGAAGGGGACTGCTTAAAACATCTACGACACTGATGTGGTTACTCTACACATTCCTTCCTTCATTGGTTGCAACTGTATGTTGCTCTAGTTAACGTTAACCCTAACTTCAACATATAACTGAAAGGATGAAGTTACATTATGGAACCGTTCTTTTCATTTCATCCAAGGATAGGTTCACCTGCAGTATGGTAACTAGGTGATATCCCCCATTGTTCGTTCAGACCGTCCTGAAGACACTATGAATAATTATGGCTTGCAAGTCCGATTGATCGCTTTTAGCTAAAATTTCAACTCACTTATTCAAACGAAACATTCTTAAATATCGGGTTCCTTATGCCTATGGTCTCCTTCCGAAATCAAGGGGTTAGTAAAATCCGTGGCTAACACTATCCAGACATCAAATCGCATGGTTGTGATCACCATGTTCTCCGTCCTACCTGTCAGCTTTGTATTACGACATAAGTGCACGATGTTTTAGATGAGTTTAGAAACATTCATGATACATTTCACGCGTCCAGCTTACTGAAGATGCCTGTAAGGCTAAACACACCATTTTTCCTTTTGTGGATATACATTTAGATGACATACTCATGTTAAGCAGAAACGAAATCGATCTCTTAGGACAAGAGAATTAAATTAATGGCATGTACCCATTCTTACTTTCATACACCGAAATACCTTTCAGGGTAAATAACTTACTTCTGAGCCCTCGGGTCTCACGGAACTTTGATACACCCCTTCTTATTCGAATACGGTACCATTGTTTGGTCACTCCTTAAAATTTCGGGACGAAATTTTCTTTAACAGGTGGGTAATGTAACGACCCTGACTTTTCCATCTTTAATTAATAATGGTTATTATTAATACTTGTGATTAAATGAATGTATTGTTATATACATTTACTTGTTACCATACTTGACTTTTAAATGCCCGAAACGTCTTTGTGACACACGAACTTTCACGAATAATATTTTCAGATATTATTTACATTCATGATTAATTTTATTAATCATTTTAATTAACTATGGTTACTAGTTAATTACTTGGACTTTGTTGGATTAATTTGTCAATTAATGGAACTTGGGCCTTTATTAGTGTTAATGTACTTAAGAAGCCCACCCTACTTCTTTAATGGACTTATTAGCCCATTACACATGTAAGTTTTATTTTAAAAACAAACTAGATGGATTAACTTGTAAGAATCTAGTTACTTGTACCTTTCCCATGTAAACACCCTTATTAACCATCGTTTTAGTCAAATACATGAAGTAACCTTGTGGACTTTTCTCTCCTCCTTTCCCCTTATAGAAACCAACAGCCATAGTGCCTTGGAGGATGTTTTTGTTTTCAAATTTTGTTAACTTATTCTACTAGTATTATCTTGCATATTTCATTCACTTCACACATACTTACACACACTTCATTTACTACCTTTCTTTCTCTCTTTTTTTTCTCTCTCAAATACTTGTAAGTAGCAAGCTTCATATTTCTTTTTTTTTATTATTAAAACCGTAGCCCAAGTCACTCTTCATCATCATCTTTGTTCGTTGTTTATTACTAGTTCTTTGTTGTAATTACTTACTTGTTATTACTTACTAATTATCAAGAATCAAACTTGCTAGTTTGTTCTTCATTTATCTTGTATTTACAAGAACAATCAAGAACATAAATATTTATTGTACATGATGTATTTATGGTGTACGATGCGTGTATGAAGTGTACGAAGCACGTACGTGTTGCTTGCTCGAACGTCGAAGGAAACTGGACGTTGTCTGAAGTGACAAGGTGTGTACGTATCTTTTCAACCCCAAATAAAGTTTGTGTTGGTGTTTCAAAGCCTTACCATTGGAAATAAAATCTTATTACGTTTCAAACGATATTTGATTCATCGAAAACGGAGCTACGGTCAAAAAGTTATGGCCAAAACAAGTTTCTGAAAACTGACCTGAAGGTTGGAGCGGCGCTCTGAATGCGTCAGAAGCAATTTTCAGTTTTTTTAAAAGGTTTAAATGAGGGGTACTTTGGTCTTTTCAATTGGGGTCGGTTTAGGGTCACCAAAACTGATCTAGAACTCCATTGGAGCTGATTTCTCACCCACACAAACACTCTCATCCACATCTAGAGAGAGTGAGGAAGAGTTCTAGAGTGAGAGAACTTGATTTGGAGAAGAAGGAGTCGAATTATCGCCAAAGCTCGGCTTTTAAAGTTGTTCATCTCGCTCCTAGCTATGTTTTGGTAGTATTGGTAAGTTCTAACTCCGAATTTCATTTGTTAGATTTGATATTCAAGTTAGGGTTTGAGATTGTTAGTTGTAAAATCCATTTGGTTGATGAAGAGGGTTTATGGAAACTTGCTATTTTGATATTTGGCAGGTTTTGGGTTGGTTAATGATTTAACCATATTTAAGACTTGTAAATGGTGTATAATTACTAGTGTTAGTGATTATTGGTGTTTTGGAAACCATTAGGGTTCTTATGGTTGACTAATTTTGACTAGAGTCAAAATTAGGGTTTGTTGATGATTATGACTCATTTGCCGATTTAATAATGTTTATAAACTTAAAATGGATTAAGTTGAAGCATAGAACCGAGTTAAATATGTTTTGGTGTCAAAACTTGCTAATGGCGTGATATTGACTTCTTATGGGTCAAATTAGGGTTTAAGTGTCATTTTGGGAAAGATAGGTGTTTAACACCTATGATTGGGTTTGATTGGCATATTAGGATCATTCTCACTTGTGTTAGTGATTATTGGTTAGTTGGGGCACGATTTGCGCTTGGAAGTGCATTTGGGTCGAAATTGCACTAGTAGTCAATTTGGGGTGATTTGTATATCCACCCTAATTGTGTTACTTGTTATGTGATAAATGGAATAGGTACATTCCATCGGCGATTGCAGATTATTCGGTGGCATTCTTCAAGGCTACGAGGTTAGTGTTAATATCCTATATGCATATGTATGTGTAGGATGGGTGCGGGTCGGGTGAAGTGATTCTCGGCTATAGAGCTCACTTCACATGTAGGTGGATTTGATGGACTTGTGTATGGGTCCAATTGGCACGGTTGTGCATTTTGGTTGACCACCTTTGGCGAAGTACACACTTTGGGTGTACGTTATCACACGTGGTTGTGAGTGGAATAAGTATACATGTATGTATATAATGTATTTATTTGTAGGAACGGATATGTGTTGTCCAAGTTAGTGATATATGTCGTTGTACACTAACGGCCTTTATGAACGGATGTATGTGGTCCGAGTTAGCGATATATATGTTGTATGCTAACGGTTTATTGTATGGATATGTGTTGTCCAAGTTAGTGATATATGCATTGTACACTAACGGTTTTATGAATGGATATATGTTGTCCAATTCAGTGTTATATGTGTTGTACACTAATGATTTATGAATGGATATGTGTTGTCCAATTTAGTGTTATATGTGTTGTACACTAACGATTTTATAAACGGATTTGTGTTGTCCAAGGGTTAGTGATATATGTGTTGTACACTAACGGTTGTTATGAACACCGATGGGAAATTCGAGTACCATTCCTTTTTACGATTGGTTAACCTTGGACGTTTATATATTGTTGTATATATATATATATATATATATATATATATATATATATATATATATATATATATATATATATATTGTCGTATTGTTGTGATGTAGCTAACCCTCCAGGTGTAGCTTATTTGGCGTTGTTCACATCGTCGTTGGTGAACTTATATTTTGTTGATATCTTTAGCTTGTTGCTTAGTGATTATACGGTATGCTTAGCTTAGCTTGCCTTTATGCTTGGATGCTCCGGTATGCGGTATTTGATTATTTGTGTGGCGTGTCCATTTTATGCATATATATGTATGTAGTATATTCTCACTCACTAAGCGTTAGCTTACCCTCTCGTTGTTTACATTTTTATAGATTTGCTTGGATGCGGTGGCTCGGGTAAGCGTGGGAACTAGTGGCTTGCGTAGTTGCTTTAGAAGGCTTGCTTTTGGATTGATTAGGATTGGGTAGCGTATCCCCAATCGCCATGCTCGGCTTTATATTGTATTAAAAGTCTTGTGGTTGAAAACTCGTATTTGTACTTAAAGGGGTAATTTGGGCATATGTGGGCCCGGTGTCATAAAACCCTTTTTATTAATGGAACGTGTTAGTTTTACATATTTGAATATGTGGTGTCAAGCGTTTCGTCTAAAAATGTTGGGAAGTGGTCAATCTTTTTCGCGTAATTGACTTTTTGGGACAGCAGCCTGTCCAGGCCATTCTGCGAGCCGCGCAATGGCTTGGCGAGCCGCGCAAGTCCCTGCACAAAGAATTTTTTTTTTTAATCGATATTTCCGCGTGATCGTTTGTATAACGGGTTGGGGTGTTACATTTAGAATATTCTGATTTAAGAGAGAGAGAGAGAGAGAGAGAGAGAGAGAGAGAGAGAGAGATTTGGGGATTTCGTTTGGCGTGAGGTTAATGTTAGTGTTGTAATCATGACCTACATCCTCATCAATGCAATTAAAGATATCAGAAGTTCCAAAGCATTCGACTCTATGTCTTCTCCGATCATATTAACTTTTTCGATCACCAGAGATTTTAGAAACTGATCTTCATCAAATTCTGTTGAGTCCCCAAAATAATTAAGGATTTAATTATGACAAAATTGTAATTTATTTACACTAAAATGTTATGTGCAGCCAGCACAAGTTTATTTATGTTGTTTATGTACAGTCAGCTAATATAGCTGTGTCGAGTGTGTAGTATGCTGGCTGATCTACCAGCACAAGGTAGAATGTATGCTTCGAATCAGCACAGGATGAGTACTCAGCTAATTAAGAATATCAAGTGACTCAGCATATGAAGAACCAGAAGATCTGGATAGCAGCATACAACACAAGACAACCATGCTCCATTACAAGCATGGTAGTTTCCCAGAGTGGTCTACATCAACGCACTATTCAACAGAAGTCGAAGACAAAGTTGAACAGAAAAGGACAGGAGTCGGCGGCTGACAAGTGACCTTACAAGACCACGTGGGAATGCAGAAGTGGAACGCATGTGCAGACATGTGTTATACTTTATTCATACCTAGGGAACATAACATTCCATTTATTTAAATCAAATGGTAGTGCCAAACCGAATTGGTGTGTTCCTGCAAATAGCTACCTAAGAGGAAAGAAGGAGAGCACGCCTTCTGACACAATTGTCCCCACAAGTACAAGGCATCCAATGTACTAGTGGACAATAGATTAATTACACGGACAATAGGACTACTATATATTGTTGTATTCACTGTTGTATCAACTAGTGGTGTGGGTTTCATTATTTAGAGTCCTAAACGTGTAATAGCTTTTAGTTTACCTCTTAGCTATAATCTAGGTATTCTGTATCAACCAACTATCATTCCGCCAAGGATAGTTGTAATTCTTTGTGATTCAATCAATAAAGAATAACCGTTGAAAATTACCTGTGACTCTATCTAATTTGCATGCTTGAATACATAATCGAGTTTAACTGTTTAGTTAATTGAAAAGTAATTGTATTCACCCCCTACAATACTCCTGTTGTTATTAAGGGACCAACAACTGGTATCAGAGCTTCAGTCTTGATAATTAATATCTTGGATCTGAATTCTCCCATGGCTGCTTATTCCAATTCAGCTTACCTTGAAAATGGCTCATCCAATAGACCACCCAAATTTGATGAAGAAGAGTATGAAACTTGGAAAGCAAGATTCATGCTTCACCTTGAGTCTATTGACCCACTCATGCCTGATATTGCCACAAATGGTCCATTCGTTCCTACTGAGACTATTGGCAGTGTACCAGCGACTGCTGACACTCCTGCTGTTCCTGGCAGAGAGGTTATTCTCACTCCTTCTAGATGGGATGCTGAGGATAAACATCGTGTTGGACTTGACCCTAAGATCAGAACCTTGTTAGCTATAACTTTACCTAACACATTGTTCAAACTGATTAAGGGAAAAGAAAATGCTAAGCTTATGTTGGACTATTTAGTTGTTACCTATGAGGGTATGGGTGAGGTAAGACAGAACAGAATGATAGCTTTGAAAAGAGAATATGAAATGTTCTTTGCCTACAAGAATGAAACCCTTAAGCAAACCTTCATTAGGTTTAACTCCCTAATTACTGACCTGAATACCTTGAATGTCACGTATACAGAATTTGAACAAGTAAACAAATTCATTGACTCACTGCCTGCTAAATGGAAACCTGTAACTGACCCATTAAGAACCACTCAGACCTTAAAAAACTTTAACTTGTCTTCTCTCTATAGCTCCTTATGGAACCATGAGAAGGCAGAAGCTAAATTTGAACTTAACTTGAAAGAAAACTTTAGGTCTGCCCCCACCACTTCAAAATCGTCTAAAACTGATGATACTGCTCTTATTGCTAATGCTAAAAAGAAAGCTCAAAAGGCTTTACTGGTTCAAAAGCTGCTGGCAGAAGAAGAGACAGCTGAGAGTGATGTGGATAGTGGTACTGGGTCTGAAGAAAGCAGTGATGATGAAAGTGATGTAGAAGGGTTTGTTGAAGGTATGGCCTTGCTGGCTAGGCAGTTCAAAAGGTTCAATCGTAATACAACCAGCAAGTCATACAAAGGGGGTAAGAAACCAAATGCTAGGTTTAGCAGCAAATCAGTCAAAGGTCCTAAATCTGAGTGTTATAATTGTGGGAAGGTTGGACACTTTGCAGCTGAGTGCATGTCCAGGAAACCTCCAACTTCACATGCTAACTCTTTCTCTAAAGCTGATAAGTACAAGACCAAGTACAAAGCTATGAAAGCTCAGATTAAGGAAAGTGCTAAGACTGATAAGAAGGGTAAAAAGCCAGAAAAGGTTCTAGTTGCTGAGCATCATGATTGGGATGAAACCAGCTCATCGTCTTCCTCTGATAGTGATACTGATGATGATGGTGCTGGTTATGCTCAAGAAAAGAAGCTGTGTTTAATGGCCAAGGAGGTCAAAGAGTCTGATGAGGATGATAGTGGTAGCAAGTTTTTGGCTAATATGAGGGAAGCTGATCAGAAAAGAGATTCTCCTCAATGGAAAACTGAATTGATGTATAAGGTTGATAATTTTCGAACTTATACTGATGATGAAAAGGCCGAAATGTTTGACTACCTAAGAGTTGACTTATGTAGAGGCAGCAAACGTGAAGAAGTTTTGATATCAGACAACAAATCTTTAAATGAGAAACTTAATTGCAAAAATGATGAAATTAAAATCTTGAAAGATGATATTTCAAAACTCGAAAAACAAAATTTTGCTTTAAAGTCTCTTCACGTTGAGGCAGCAGAAGTCAAGAACCAGCTGGATAATCTTAAAAAGGTTGTCGCTTCATGGTGTACATCAGCTCAACGCACAGCAAAGTGTGTTAACGAGCAAGTGCCTGCCCAAGTTGAAGATTTCTTTACTGGTGACTATGCTGCTGCTGCTGCTATTGCAGAGGTTACTTTCATGGACCCAATTCTTGAAACAGATCCTGAAGCTGTCTTGCCAAATACTTTTGCCAAGATAGTTAAAGGTAAAAAGGTCTTGACGAATAAATTTGTTAGACCTGCTACTGTGTCCCCACCACCTGCCATGAAAGAGATTTTGGAGGATGAGGTTAGAGCAAGAGAAGCCAGTACCTCAATTGATGAGACTACTGACCCCTCAAACATCTACTACATGACTCCAAAAGAAAGACGTATAAAAAGGGAAATCACTGAAAATAATCTTAGAAAAGTTAAATCTACTGATTCCCCTTCGTGTTCGAGTTCCAATTGTGCGAAGCCAGCTGATGACAAACTTACTGGTCAACCAGTAGCTGTAGACAAACCAGTCAAACGTAATACTGGCAAGTCCAAGGCAGCAGGAAAAACATCTTCTAGTTCATCAGCTTCAGTTGACAAGCCAGTAACTTCCCACACTGGCTCGTCAAATGATAAAGGCAAAGCAATACGTCATGACTATGGTACTGGTTCCAAGAAGAAAGCTGCCCTTAAAGGAAAAGCAAAAGTGGACTCGAATGAAGAGCTGTCTATCACTGAGATTATGACAGTCAAGCTTGACCAGCTTATTGAAGCAGTTACCAAACATCGCCCCGATCCCCTTTACAATGTGTATGACCCATCACTGATACCAAATGTGAGAAAATGCTACAAATGTGGTAGCAAGTTTCACTTAGCCAACAGGTGTCCTTTTACCCCAACCCCATCTGCTGATGCTTCTTCAAGCAAACCAGCAGACAGGAAGAGATCATCAAAGATGACCCTTCCAGAACCCATCCTTGGATGGGTTCCCAAAAAGAACTAATCTCTTAGCTACTGTGCAGGGCATTCAAAACAAGCAAATCTGGTATCTCGATAGTGGATGTTCGAGACATATGACCGGATGTAAATCCCTGCTAATGGACTATCAAGAAAAAGATGGTCCAGTTGTTTCGTATGGAGATAATTTGTTGGGTTACACAAAGGGTTTTGTTACTTTAACTAATGGGAATGTCACATTCTCAAATGTTGCATATGTAGTTGGGCTTAAACATAATTTACTCAGCATAAGCCAACTGACAAGCAAGAACAATATAGTCTAATTCAGAAAGAAAATTGGCACTATTTTTGATAAGACAGGGAAGCCACTGCTGACTGCAAAATGTCATGAAAACATGTATCAGATTGACATGAACACAGCTGTCACAACAACTGATACTTGTTTCTATTCGAAGGCTGTAGACAACCTGAAATGGTTATGGCACAAGAGACTCTCACATCTCAACTTCAAAGATATTCACAAATTATCCAGTAAAAGTTTGGTGTCTGGGCTACCCACCATGTCTTATGTAAAGGACAGACTGTGTCCTGGTTGTGAAAATGGGAAACATCACCATGCCTCATTCAAATCAAAGCAAATCTCATCTATTGAGAAACCATTTCATTTACTTTATATGGATCTTTTTGGTCCTGTTAATGTGGCCAGCTGTAGTGGGAAGAAGTATACACTGGTTATTGTTGATGAATATTCCAGATACACCAGGGTATTCTTTTTGAAGCAAAAGAGTGAAGCTGCTGATGAAATTATCAATTTTATTAAACGAATGGAGCTTTTGAATGGGCAGCATGTGAAACAATCATGGTACAGAATTCAGAAATGCAACTTTAGAAGAATTTTGTGCTGACAAAGGTATTTCACAAAACTTTTCTGCTGTGAGAACACCTCAGCAAAATGGTGTTGCAGAAAGAAGAAACAGAACTCTCATTGAAGCAGCAAGATCTATGTTAGCTGAGTCTGGGTTGAAAAATTCATATTGGGCAGAAGCTGTGAATACTGCTTGCTTTACCCAGAATAGATCTCTTATAGTGAAAAGACATCAGAAAACTACTTATGAAGTTCTCAAAGGTAGAAGACCCTCAATTTCATTTCTTCATGTATTTGGAAGTCCCTGTTACATTCTCAATAATAGGGATCAGCTGGGCAAATTTGATGCCAAGGTTGATGAAGGTATATTCTTAGGATATTCCAACATGTCAAAGGCATATAAGGTTTTCAATAAGAGAAAGGGTTGTTTTGAAGAATCCATTAATGTTACATTTGATAAAACTGCTCCTTCTTCATCTTCTGATCGTGAAGATGAAGAGCTATTGTTTGAATAGCCTACTCAGCCAGCTCTAGATGATGAAGAACCAGCAGCACAACCCTCGCCTATTCATGCTGCTGGGTTCTCTGATGATGAGATGGAACACTCTGTTCTATCTGTGTCTAAACCAGGTGGACCTACTGGCTCTACTGAAGTCTTACAACTTGAGCATAGGTCTACTGGTTCTGAAGGATCACAAGCTGATACTGGTTACACTAATAATGAACAGTTGTCTCCAACTGTTTTTCATACTTCCGAACCAGCTGATGATCAAGATGTTGTGTGTTCCACGACAAGCTCACCTGTTCATAACACTAGATGGACAAAAGAGCATCCTATAGAGCAAGTTATTGGTAATCTGGCTAGTGGTGTTAAAACCAGACGACATGCAACCAGCAATTTTTGTATGCATGTAAACTTCGTGTCTACCATTGAACCTACATGTCCTGATGAAGCTATTAAAGATCCAAGCTGGGCAGGAGCTATGCTGTAGTGACCCGAACTTTTCCATGATTATATATATTAATTGAGATTGATATTTACATGATTAAATGTTTTCAACATGTTAAGCAATCAAACTTGTTAAGACTTGATTAATTGAAATATGTTTCATATAGACAATTGACCACCCAAGTTGACCGGCGATTCACGAACGTTAAAACTTGTAAAAACGACATGACGATATATATATGGATATACATATGGTTAACATGAGATTATGATAAGTAAGTATCTCCATAAGTATATTAACAATGAGTTATATACATATAAACAAGACTACTAACTTAAGGATTTTGAAACGAGACATATATGTAACGATTATCGTTGTAACGACATTTAAATGTATATATATCATATTAAGATATATTAATATATCATAATATCATGATAATATAATAATTTAACATCTCATTAGATATAATAAACAATGGGTTAACAACATTAATTGAGATCGTTAACTTAAAGGTTTCAAAACAACACTTTCATGTAACGACTAACGATGACTTAATGACTCAGTTAAAATGTATATACATGTAGTGTATTTAGATGTATTAAAATACTTTTGGAAGACTTCAATACATATATCAAAACACTCATACTTAACGAAAATGGTTACAGTTACTTTCCCATTCTTTTCTTTCATCAAGAATTCTAGTCGTATTTTTACCCGTATTATACACAGCTTCAAAACGTACTTACTATGGGTATATACCAATAGGAACTAGCATGGGATTCCACTCTTGATTATGTCATGTATGACTAATCAATTTTAACTTCTACCATGAGCTAGTTAACTAACTAGAACTCCTTTTAACCCCACTCACCACTCACCAATTACCACTCATCATTCACTCCATTTCACTTCCAATTCTCTTTCTAATTCTCTCTCAACACACCCACACTATTATGAACGTATTTTTCCAGTAGTTAATCATCATCTTCATCAAAAATCACTTCAAGAATCAAGCTATAATCATCATAGGAAGAACACTTCAAGAACACTTCAAAAATCCCTTCAAGTTTACTAATTTACTTCCAAGCTTTCTAATCCATTCCATGTAATCATCTAAGATCAAGAAACCTTTATTATATACAGTAGGTTATCTTTCTTATTCAAGGTAATATTCATATTCAAACTTTGATTCAATTTCTATAACTATAAACTATCTTAATTCGAGTAAAAATCTTACTTGAACTTGTTTTTGTGTCATGATCCTACTTCAAGAACTTTCAAGCCATCCAAGATCCTTTGAAGTTAGATCATTTCTTGTCACTTCCAGTAGGTTTACCTACTAAACTCGAGGTAGTAATGATGTTCATAACATCATTCGATTCATATATATAAAACTATCTTATTCGAAGGTTTAAACTCGTAATCACTAGAACATAGTTTAGTTAATTCTAAACTTGTTCGCAAACAAAAGTTAATCCTTCTAACTTGACTTTTAAAATTAACTAAACACATGTTCTATATCTATATGATATGCTAACTTAATGATTTAAAACCTGGAAACACGAAAAACACCGTAAAACCGGATTTACGCCGTCGTAGTAACACCGCGGGCTGTTTTGGGTTAGTTAATTAAAAACTATGATAAACTTTGATTTAAAAGTTGTTATTCTGAGAAAATGATTTTTATTATGAACATGAAACTATATCCAAAAATTATGGTTAAACTCAAAGTGGAAGTATGTTTTCTAAAATGGTCATCTAGACGTCGTTCTTTCGACTGAAATGACTACCTTTACAAAAATGAATTGTAACTTATTTTTCTGACTATAAACCTATACTTTTCTGTTTATATTCATAAAATAGAGTTCAATATGAAACCATAGCAATTTGATTCACTCAAAACGGATTTAAAATGAAGAAGTTATGGGTAAAACAAGATTGGATAATTTTTCTCATTTTAGCTACGTGAAAATTGGTAACAAATCTATTCCAACCATAACTTAATCAACTTGTATTGTATATTATGTAATCTTGAGATACCATAGACACGTATACAATGTTTCGACCTATCATGTCGACACATCTATATATATTTCGGAACAACCATAGACACTCTATATGTGAATGTTGGAGTTAGCTATACAGGGTTGAGGTTGATTCCAAAATATATATAGTTTGAGTTGTGATCAATACTAAGATACGTATACACTGGGTCGTGGATTGATTCAAGATAATATTTATCGATTTATTTCTGTACATCTAACTGTGGACAACTAGTTGTAGGTTACTAACGAGGACAGCTGACTTAATAAACTTAAAACATCAAAATATATTAAAAGTGTTGTAAATATATTTTAAACATACTTTGATATATATGTATATATTTTTATAGGTTCGTGAATCAACCAGTGGCCAAGTCTTACTTCCCGACGAAGTAAAAATCTGTGAAAGTGAGTTATAGTCCCACTTTTAAAATCTAATATTTTTGGGATGAGAATACATGCAGGTTTTATAAATGATTTACAAAATAGACACAAGTACGTGAAACTACATTCTATGGTTGAATTATCGAAATCGAATATGCCCCTTTTTATTAAGTCTGGTAATCTAAGAATTAGGGAACAGACACCCTAATTGACGCGAATCCTAAAGATAGATATATTGGGCCTAACAAACCCCATCCAAAGTACTGGATGCTTTAGTACTTCGAAATTTATATCATATCCGAAGGGTGTCCCGAAATGATGGGGATATTCTTATATATATGCATCTTGTTAATGTCGGTTACCAGGTGTTCACCATATGAATGATTTTTATCTCTATGTATGGGATGTGTATTGAAATATGAAATCTTGTGGTCTATTATTATGATTTGATATATATAGGTTAAACCTATAACTCACCAACATTTTTGTTGATGTTTTAAGCATGTTTATTCTCAGGTGATTATTAAGAGCTTCCGCTGTCGCATACTTAAATAAGGACGAGATTTGGAGTCCATGCTTGTATGATATTGTGTAAAAACTGCATTCAAGAAACTTATTTTGTTGTAACATATTTGTATTGTAAACCATTATGTAATGGTCGTGTGTAAACAGGATATTTTAGATTATCATTATTTGATAATCTACGTAAAGCTTTTTAAACCTTTATTGATGAAATAAAGGTTATGGTTTGTTTTAAAATGAATGCAGTCTTTGAAAAACGTCTCATATAGAGGTCAAAACCTCGCAACGAAATCAATTAATATGGAACGTTTTTAATCAATAAGAACGGGACATTTCAGTTGGTATCCGAGCGTTGGTCTTAGAGAACCAGAATTTTGTATTAGTGTGTCTTATCGAGTTTGTTAGGATGCATTAGTGAGTCTGGACTTCGACCGTGTTTACTTGAAAAATGATTGCTTAACAAATTTTGTTGGAAACTATATATTTTTAGCATGTGAATATTATGTGATATATTAATCTCTTAACGCGTTTGATATTATGTGATAGATGTCTACCTCTAGAACAAGTCCCATTGACTCACCTAATAATAATGAAGAGTCAAATGTAAATTGGAATGATTCGTGGACTGATTCACAAGTTCCCGAAGAGGAACCGAAAGAAGAGTCGGAACCGGAAGAAGAATCAGAACCGGAAGAGGAGGAACCGGATGAAGAAATAGAACCGGTGGGGGAAATAATAAAATGGTTAAGTAAAAGAAAATCCTCAACCAACCGACCAAGGTTAATTATGGTCAATGGTGTTTCCGCCAAGGAAGCAAAATATTGGGAGGATTACCAATTCTCCGATGAATCGAATTCCGACGAGAATTCCGATGATGTTATAGAAATTACCCCAACTGAATTTAAAAAGGTAAAAGAAAATAATAAGGGAAAGGGCATAAAAATAGAGAAATCTAATTCCAACCCCGATGAACTTTATATGTATCGTCAACCCCCGAAGTCCTTAAGTTGTAACAATGACCCGGGAACCTCTAAACCACCAGGTTTTTCTAAACCAATGTGGAAAATTACGGCTCGTATTAGGGGAACATCATATATCCCTAGAAACTTGGCAAAACGAACCAAAACCGAAGAAGAAGAAACAAGCGAGTCGGAATAAGATAGTTGTATTCGTGTGGTGTAATATATGTAATATAGTGTGCTTATGCTTTATGATATATGTAAAAATTGCTTGTATTAATAAGTATTTTTTTATTTATGAATCTAACTCTTGTCTATTTTACAGTATAAAAACACAAAATAGATAGACAACCCAATATTTTAAGAGACCTACCCGGAGACATGATTGATGAAATCTTGTCTAGAGTCGGTCAGAATTCTTCGGCACAACTATTTAAGGCGAGATCAGTTTGTAAGACATTCAAAGAACGTTCCAAGAATGCCTTGGTTTATAAAAGGCTTTCGTTCGAAAGATGGGGGATATCACATTGGGAAATCCATAAGTTACGATGTGTTTACTTTGACGCATATATTGCGGGGAACCCAAATGCTATTTTACGCAATGGGTTAAGAAATTATTTTGACTCAATATATCCGAATATTGGACTTCGTGATTTAGAAAAAGCGGCTAACATGCAACATAAAGAAGCATGTTATGCTTACGGATTAATAATGTTCGCTTCTCACCAAAGTGAGAATAAGAACATCGGGCTACAACTATTAAACAAAACGTTCCCACAAGTGACGGAGTCGGTAATTGGGGTAAGAAATGAGGTTTTTAGATTGTTACGGGACTGTTGGACATTACGTAACCCTCGTCCCTTTGACGACGTTACAACACGCTGTCTTATCAACGGCCATAACGGTTATGTTCCACAAGACCAAGGATGGGAAGTAATCCTAGTAAAACCAGAATGCATGACTTGTTTCTGGACGTATGAATTACGTGTCTTTATTGCCTTTGCTGAACGACTTGTGTACTAGCTAGAATTATCTTCACAACCATCTTGTATCAAATTTATTGTGTGCTATATTTCATGCTATATGTAAAATAAGCGGTATTGTAAGTTTGTAAAATATTGTGTAAAAGTTTGAACGCGAAATATTATTATAATCAGTTTTTCATATAGAATTGTAGTAGTTGAATTGTATATTAGCTACTAAGTATGAACTTAACGGGTAGGTACTACCCGAATTTAAATTTATAAAACGCTAATATGAAGAAAAAGCTTTTATAAATGAGTTCATATTATGCTACGAAATACTATTAACTACTCTTAATATTCTGTATGATTAACTTGTTCCATTTGACTATTTTGAAGGAAATGGCACCGACTACTCGACACACCGTGAATATGAATGAAGAGGAATTCCGTACTTTTCTAGCTTCAAACATAGCCGCAGTACAGGCTGCGCTACATACCAACAATAACCTTGGATCTAGCAGTACAGGAAATCGTGTAGGATGCACCTACAAAGAATTCACTGCCTGCAAACCTTTGGAATTTGATGGAACCGAAGGACCGATCGGATTGAAACGGTGGACCGAGAAGGTCGAATCGGTGTTTGCCATAAGTAAGTGTACTGAAGAGGACAAAGTGAAGTACGCTACGCATACCTTCACAGGTTCTGCGTTAACATGGTGGAATACCTATCTAGAGCAAGTGGGACAAGACGATGCGTACGCACTACCGTGGTCAGCATTCAAGCACTTGATGAACGAGAAGTACCGTCCCAGAACCGAGGCCAATAAGCTCAAGACAGAACTTAGAGGGTTACGAACCCAAGGATTTGATATTACCACGTACGAAAGACGATTCACAGAATTGTGCCTATTGTGTCCGGGAGCATTCGAAGATGAGGAAGAGAAGATCGACGCGTTCGTGAAAGGATTACCGGAAAGAATCCAAGAAGATATAAGTTCACACGAGCCCGCCTCCATACAACAGGCATGTAGAATGGCTCACAAACTAGTGAACCAGATTGAAGAAAGAATTAAAGAACAGACTGCTGAAGAGGCCAATGTGAAGCAAGTCAAAAGAAAGTGGGAGGAATACGGTGATAAGAATCACCAATACAACAACAACAGCAATTACAACAATAATCGCAACAATTATCCCAACAATTGCAACATCAATCGCAACTACAACAAATGGCCCAACAACAACAACAACAACAACAACAACAGCAACTACAACAATCATCCCAACAACAATAATAACCGCAACAACAACAACAATCAGAAGCAGCTATGCCAAAGGTGTGAAAAGTATCACTCGGGGTTCTGCACCAAATTTTGCAACAAGTGTAAAAGAAATGGTCATAGCGCAGCGAAGTGTGAGGTCTACGGACCAGGGGTTAATAGAACGAAAGGAACAAATGATGTCGGAATGAGTAATGGCGGAGCAAGTAGTGTCGGAGCAAGTTATGCCAATGTAGTTTGTTATAAATGTGGAAAACCGGGCCACATTATTAGAAATTGCCCGAACCAGGAGAACACGAATGGACAAGGCCGCGGAAGAGTTTTCAATATTAATGCGGCAGAGGCACAGGAAGACCCAGAGCTTGTTACGGGTACGTTTCTTATTGACAATAAATCTGTTTACGTTTTATTTGATTTGGGTGCGGATAGAAGCTATATGAGTAGAGATTTTTGTGCTAAATTAAGTTGTCCATTGACGCCTTTGGATAGTAAATTTTTACTCGAATTAGCAAATGGTAAATTAATTTCAGCAGATAATATATGTCGGAATCGAGAAATTAAACTGGTTAGCGAAACATTTAAGATTGATTTGATACCAGTAGAGTTAGGGAGTTTTGATGTGATAATCGGTATGGACTGGTTGAAAGAAGTGAAAGCAGAGATCGTTTGTTACAAAAATGCAATTCGCATTATACGAGAAAAAGGAAAACCCTTAATGGTGTACGGAGAAAAGGGCAACACGAAGCTACATATTATTAGTAATTTGAAGGCACAAAAACTAATAAGAAAAGGTTGCTATGCTGTTCTAGCACACGTCGAGAAAGTACAAACTGAAGAAAAGAGCATCAATGATGTTCCCATTGCAAAATAATTTCCAGATGTATTTCCGAAAGAATTACCGGGATTACCCCCACATCGATCCGTTGAATTTCAAATAGATCTTGTACCAGAAGCTGAACCAATAGCTCGTGCTCCTTACAGACTCGCACCCAGCGAGATGAAAGAACTGCAAAGCCAATTACAAGAACTTTTAGAGCGTGGTTTCATTCGACCAAGCACATCACCGTGGGGAGCTCCTGTTTTGTTTGTCAAGAAGAAAGATGGTACATTCAGGTTGTGTATCGACTACCGAGAGTTGAACAAACTTACCATCAAGAACCACTACCCACTACCGAGAATCGACGACTTATTTGATCAACTACAAGGCTCGTCTGTTTATTCAAAGATTGACTTACGTTCCGGGTATCATCAAATGCGGGTGAAAGAAGATGATATTCCAAAGACTGCTTTTAGAACACGTTACGGTCATTACGAGTTTATGGTCATGCCGTTTGGTTTAACTAATGCACCAGCTGTGTTCATGGACCTTATGAACCGAGTGTGTGGACCATACCTTGACAAGTTTGTCATTGTTTTCATTGATGACATACTTATTTACTCAAAGAATGACCAAGAACACAGTGAACATTTGAGAAAGGTGTTAGAAGTATTGAGGAAGGAAGAATTGTACGCTAAGTTTTCAAAGTGTGCATTTTGGTTGGAAGAAGTTCAATTCCTCGGTCACATAGTGAACAAAGAAGGTATTAAGGTGGATCCGGCAAAGATAGAAACTGTTGAAAAGTGGGAAACCCCGAAAACTCCGAAACACATACGCTAATTTTTAGGACTAGCTGGTTACTACAGAAGGTTCATCCAAGACTTTTCCAGAATAGCAAAACCCTTGACTGTATTAACGCATAAAGGGAAGAAATTTGAATGGAATGATGAACAAGAGAAAGCGTTTCAGTTATTGAAGAAAAAGCTAACTACGGCACCTATATTGTCATTGCCTGAAGGGAATGATGATTTTGTGATTTATTGTGACGCATCAAAGCAAGGTCTCGGTTGTGTATTAATGCAACGAACGAAGGTGATTGCTTATGCGTCTAGACAATTGAAGATTCACGAACAAAATTATACGACGCATGATTTGGAATTAGGCGCGGTTGTTTTTGCATTAAAGACTTGGAGGCACTACTTATATGGGGTCAAAAGTATTATATATACCGACCACAAAAGTCTTCAACACATATTTAATCAGAAACAACTGAATATGAGGCAGCGTAGGTGGATTGAATTATTGAATGATTACGACTTTAAGATTCGTTACCACCCGGGGAAGGCAAATGTGGTAGCCGATGCCTTGAGCAGGAAGGACAGAGAACCCATTCGAGTAAAATCTATGAATATAATGATTCATAATAACCTTACTACTCAAATAAAGGAGGCGCAACAAGGAGTTTTAAAAGAGGGAAATTTAAAGGATGAAATACCCAAAGGATCGGAGAAGCATCTTAATATTCGGGAAGACGGAACCCGGTATAGGGCTGAAAGGATTTGGGTACCAAAATTTGGAGATATGAGAGAAATGGTACTTAGAGAAGCTCATAAAAAACCAGATACTCAATACATCCTGGAATGGGGAAGATGTACAAGGATCTCAAGAAATATTTTTGGTGACCGGGTATGAAAGCCGATGTTGCTAAATACGTAGGAGAATGTTTGACGTGTTCTAAGGTCAAAGCTGAGCATCAGAAACTATCAGGTCTACTTCAACAACCCGAAATCCCAGAATGGAAATGGGAAAACATTACCATGGATTTCATCACTAAATTGCCAAGGACTGCAAGTGGTTTTGATACTATTTGGGTAATAGTTGACCGTCTCACCAAATCAGCACACTTCCTGCCAATAAGAGAAGATGACAAGATGGAGAAGTTAGCACGACTGTATTTGAAGGAAGTCGTCTCCACACATGGAATACCAATCTCTATTATCTCTGATAGGGATGTCAGATTTATTTCAAGATTCTGGCAGACATTACAGCAAGCATTAGGAACTCGTCTAGACATGAGTACTGCCTATCATCCACAAACTGATGGGCAGAGCGAAAGGACGATACAAACGCTTGAAGACATGCTACGAGCATGTGTTATTGATTTCGGAAACAGTTGGGATCGACATCTACCATTAGCAGAATTTTCCTACAACAACAGCTACCATTCAAGCATTGAGATGGCGCCGTTTGAAGCACTTTATGGTAGAAAGTGCAGGTCTCCGATTTGTTAGAGTGAAGTGGGGGATAGACAGATTACGAGTCCGGAGATTATACAAGAAACTACCGAGAAGATCATCCAAATTCAACAACGGTTGAAAACCGCCCAAAGTCGACAAAAGAGCTACGCTGACATTAAAAGAAAAGATATAGAATTTGAAATTGGAGAGATGGTCATGCTTAAAGTTGCACCTTGGAAAGGCGTTGTTCGATTTGGTAAACGAGGGAAATTAAATCCAAGGTATATTGGACCATTCAAGATTATTGATCGTGTCGGACCAGTAGCTTACCGACTTGAGTTACCTCAACAACTCGCGGCTGTACATAACACTTTCCACGTCTCGAATTTGAAGAAATGTTTTGCTAAAGAAGATCTCACTATTCCGTTAGATGAAATCCAAATCAACGAAAAACTCCAATTCATCGAAGAACCCGTCGAAATAATCGATCGTGAGGTTAAAAGACTTAAGCAAAACAAGATACCAATTGTTAAGGTTCGATGGAATGCTCGTAGAGGACCCGAGTTCACCTGGGAGCATGAAGATCAGATGAAGAAGAAATACCCGCATCTATTTCCAGAAGATTCGTCAACACCTTCAACAGCTTAAAATTTCGGGACGAAATTTATTTAACGGGTAGGTACTGTAGTGACCCGAACTTTTCCATGATTATATATATTAATTGAGATTGATATTTACATGATTAAATGTTTCCAACATGTCAAGCAATCAAACTTGTTAAGACTTGATTAATTGAAATATGTTTCATATAGACAATTGACCACCCAAGTTGACCGGCGATTCACGAACGTTAAAACTTGTAAAAACGACATGCCGATATATATATATGGATATACATATGGTTAACATGAGATTATGATAAGTAAGTATCTCCATAAGTATATTAACAATGAGTTATATACATATAAACAAGACTACTAACTTAAGGATTTTGAAACGAGACATATATGTAACGATTATCGTTGTAACGACATTTAAATGTATATATATCATATTAAGATATATTAATATATCATAATATCATGATAATATAATAATTTAACATCTCATTAGATATAATAAACAATGGGTTAACAACATTAATTGAGATCGTTAACTTAAAGGTTTCAAAACAACACTTTCATGTAACGACTAACGATGACTTAACGACTCAGTTAAAATGTATATACATGTAGTGTATTTAGATGTATTAAAATACTTTTGGAAGACTTCAAGACATATATCAAAACACTCATACTTAACGAAAATGGTTACAGTTACTTTCCCATTCTTTTCTTTCATCAAGAATTCTAGTCGTATTTTTACCCGTATTATACACAGCTTCAAAACGTACTTACTATGGGTATATACCAATAGAAACTAGCATGGGATTCCACTCTTGATTATGTCATGTATGACTAATCAATTTTAACTTCTACCATGAGCTAGTCAACTAACTAGAACTCCTTTTAACCCCACTCACCACTCACCAATTACCACTCATCATTCACTCCATTTCACTTCCAATTCTCTTTCTAATTCTCTCTCAACACACCCACACTATTATGAACGTATTTTTCCAGTAGTTAATCATCATCTTCATCAAAAATCACTTCAAGAATCAAGCTATAATCATCATAGGAAGAACACTTCAAGAACACTTCAAAAATCCCTTCAAGTTTACTAATTTACTTCCAAGCTTTCTAATCCATTCCAAGTAATCATCTAAGATCAAGAAACCTTTATTATATACAGTAGGTTATCTTTCTTATTCAAGGTAATATTCATATTCAAACTTTGATTCAATTTCTATAACTATAAACTATCTTAATTCGAGTAAAAATCTTACTTGAACTTGTTTTTGTGTCATGATCCTACTTCAAGAACTTTCAAGCCATCCAAGATCCTTTGAAGCTAGATCATTTCTTGTCACTTCCAGTAGATTTACCTACTAAACTCGAGGTAGTAATGATGTTCATAATATCATTCGATTCATATATATAAAACTATCTTATTCGAAGGTTTAAACTCGTAATCACTAGAACATAGTTTAGTTAATTCTAAACTTGTTCGCAAACAAAAGTTAATCCTTCTAACTTGACTTTTAAAATTAACTAAACACATGTTCTATATCTATATGATATGCTAACTTAATGATTTAAAACCTGGAAACACGAAAAACACCGTAAAACCGGATTTACGCCGTCGTAGTAACACCGCGGGCTGTTTTGGGTTAGTTAATTAAAAACTATGATAAACTTTGATTTAAAAGTTGTTATTCTGAGAAAATGATTTTTATTATGAACATGAAACTATATCCAAAAATTATGGTTAAACTCAAAGTGGAAGTATGTTTTCTAAAATGGTCATCTAGACGTCGTTCTTTCGACTGAAATGACTACCTTTACAAAAACGACTTGTAACTTATTTTTCCGACTATAAACCTATACTTTTCTGTTTAGATTCATAAAATAGAGTTCAATATGAAACCATAGCAATTTGATTCACTCAAAACGGATTTAAAATGAAGAAGTTATGGGTAAAACAAGATTGGATAATTTTTCTCATTTTAGCTACGTGAAAATTGGTAACAAATCTATTCCAACCATAACTTAATCAACTTGTATTGTATATTATGTAATCTTGAGATATCATAGACACGTATACAATGTTTCGACCTATCATGTCGACACATCTATATATATTTCGGAACAACCATAGACACTCTATATGTGAATGTTGGAGTTAGCTATACAGGGTTGAGGTTGATTCCAAAATATATATAGTTTGAGTTGTGATCAATACTAAGATACGTATACACTGGGTCGTGGATTGATTCAAGATAATATTTATCGATTTATTTCTGTACATCTAACTGTGGACAACTAGTTGTAGGTTACTAACGAGGACAGCTGACTTAATAAACTTAAAACATCAAAATATATTAAAAGTGTTGTAAATATATTTTAAACATACTTTGATATATATGTATATATTGTTATAGGTTCGTGAATCAACCAGTGGCCAAGTCTTACTTCCCGACGAAGTAAAAATCTGTGAAAGTGAGTTATAGTCCCACTTTTAAAATCTAATATTTTTGGGATGAGAATACATGCAGGTTTTATAAATGATTTACAAAATAGACACAAGTACGTGAAACTACATTCTATGGTTGAATTATCGAAATCGAATATGCCCCTTTTTATTAAGTCTGGTAATCTAAGAATTAGGGAACAGACACCCTAATTGACGCGAATCCTAAAGATAGATCTATTGGGCCTAACAAACCCCATCCAAAGTACCGGATGCTTTAGTACTTCGAAATTTATATCATATCCGAAGGGTGTCCCGGAATGATGGGGATATTCTTATATATATGCATCTTGTTAATGTCGGTTACCAGGTGTTCACCATATGAATGATTTTTATCTCTATGTATGGGATGTGTATTGAAATATGAAATCTTGTGGTCTATTATTATGATTTGATATATATAGGTTAAACCTATAACTCACCAAAATTTTTGTTGACGTTTTAAGCATGTTTATTCTCAGGTGATTATTAAGAGCTTCCGCTGTCGCATACTTAAATAAGGACGAGATTTGGAGTCCATGCTTGTATGATATTGTGTAAAAATTGCATTCAAGAAACTTATTTTGTTGTAACATATTTGTATTGTAAACCATTATGTAATGGTCGTGTGTAAACAGGATATTTTAGATTATCGTTATTTGATAATCTACGTAAAGCTTTTTAAACCTTTATTGATGAAATAAAGGTTATGGTTTGTTTTAAAATGAATGCAGTCTTTGAAAAACGTCTCATATAGAGGTCAAAACCTCGCAACGAAATCAATTAATATGGAACGTTTTTAATCAGTAAGAACGGGACATTTCATATGCAAGAAGAGATCTCCCAGTTTGATAGGAATAAGGTTTAGACATTGGTACCTAAACCTGATGATGAAACTAAGAAAATCATTGGTACCAAGTGGGTTTTCAAAAACAATATGGATGAAGATGGGATTGTGATCAGAAACAAAGCTAGATTGGTAGCTCAAGGTTTCAAACAGGAAGAAGGATTGGATTATGGAGAGACTTATGCTCCAGTGGCTAGGATGGAAGCTATCAGACTGTTCTTGGCGTATACTGCTAAGATGAACTTTAGGGTATTCCAGATGGATGTTAAATCTGCATTTCTAAATGAGAAGCTGCAAGAAGAAATTTATGTCAAACAGCCTCCTGGTTTTGTAAGCAGTAAATATCCAGACCATGTCTACAAGTTAGACAAAGCTTTTTATGGCCTCAAACAGGCTCCAAGAGCATGGTATGAGACACTTCATGTGTATCTCACTGGTATAGGCTTTAAAGTTGGAACAATTGACACCACTCTGTTCTCAAAAGAGACAGATGGTGATCTCTTGCTGGTACAGATATATGTGGATGATATTATTTATGGATCTAAAAATGAGAAACATTGTCAAGATTTTTCAAAACTTATGTCAAAGACATATGAAATGAGCTTACAAAGAGACTTGCAATACTTTTTGGGATTGCAAATTAAACAACTTGATGATGGAATTTTTATAAGTCAGGATAAATATATCAAAGATATGCTAAAGAAATTTGGTCTGACCTGTTTAAAAGATATAGGGACTCCAATGGCAGCATCTATTAAAATAGATGCTGATTCCAATGGTGAACCAGTCAATATCACTGAGTATAGAGGTATGATTGGATCCCTACTTTATCTCACAGCCAGCAGACCAGATATTATGTTTTTCACATGTCTGTGTGCCAGATATCAAGCTGATCCTAAAGAGTCACACTTGCTAGCAGTCAAAAGGATATTTAGGTATCTAAAAGCTACTGCTAAACGTGGTCTTTGGTATCCCAAAGACCAGGATTTTGAGCTAATTGGGTATTCAGATGCTGATTTTGCAGGGTGTAAAATAGACAGTAAAAGTACTACTGATGGTTGCCAGTTACTGGGCGGTAGGCTAGTCAGCTGGACGAGCAAAAAGCAAAATACTGTGTCCACATCTACTGCTGAGGCATAATACGTTTCTGCTGGTAGTTGTACTGCTCAAGTACTGTGGATGCAAAGTCAGCTGAAAGACTATGGTGTTCATGTCACAAAGACTCCAATCTACTGTGACAACACAAGTGCAATAGCTATCACCAACAATCCTGTGATGCATTCAAGAACAAAGCACATTGACGTTCGATATCACTTCATAAGGGATCATGTTCAAAAAGGAGACGTGGAGCTACATTTTATTTCAACAGACCAGCAGTTAGCAGATCTTTTCATTAAGCCCTTAGATGAGAAACGTTTTACCTATCTCATCTCTGAGCTGGGTATGCTTGAACTTTAAATAAAAGACAATCTTTGTTGGTGTGCTGGCTCTACAACATGTAGGGCAAATCAGTAAGCAATTTTTGTTATCTTACTGCCTACATGTAAAACACTCAGCACAACAAGATCTTTTATATTTTGATTACTCAAAATGTTTTTAATTGAAATAATAAATAGCTCACAAAATTAAATGATTCCTTAAAACTGAAAACTCATTTACTTCTAATGATTTAAATTAAATTCATAACATATTATATGTAACAAGGTATCTTTTATTTAATACAACACTTATTTTGTGGTTTTCAATTTTTTTAATTAAAACCTGTTGCATTTAATGTTGAATGGGAGGTATGAGTATTCAAGCCGTATATACGTCAAATCATCAGTCTGTGTCCCCTCGAGTGTGCCAGTCTGTCACATCTACCCACGCGCCGGCTAATAGCAGTTGTCACTTTCTCTCTCCTGCCTTTTTCACCCAATCACAACGGTTAAAAGTGTGTTTTATCTTCCATAATAACCTTTGGTTATTCAGTTTTCAAATTCACACTCCTCTCTCTAAAAATCCCCAAATCTTCATATCTTCACTTTCTACAATCATCAATGGCAGAACAACAACAACATCAATCAGCACCTGCTGAGATCCAGCAACCGGAACAACAATAGGAGCAACCACAAGCATCGGTGGAACCACAACCGGAACAGCAACCACCGCCGGCTATAGAGGAACAAATTGAACAAGGGCCACTATTCAACCTGCACCCCAATCTTGTTAGGGCTGCAAACGCACCTGACCACTCTACGATTCGCCTTTCAAGAGGCAATGCTGCTCATGCCCTTTCTGTTCCCAAATCAAAAGTTAATGCCGGCTATGAAGAGCTGATTTCTTATATCCGTCAATCCCCTCTGGCAAGAGCCATTACCGGTGTACCTTCACGATTATATCCAGCCTGTTTGGACAGATTCTGGTATACTGCCACCATGTCCACCACCGAACAGAACGTTCCATGTATTCATGGCATGGTGACTAACAGCTTACCCTATTCCATTACTGTTGATGCCATCCGACGAGCTCTTCAATTACCCAATGGTCCATTTGTAGATTCACCTACAAGTGATGAGTTTCGAAGGGAGGTACTGGAAATCATTGGCTATTCTCAACCAGTATCTCATACACCACTCAGAAAACACATGCCACCCCTATGGTATTATTTCTTTGGGTTGTTGACTCAGTGTATCAGTCACAAATCTGGCAGTTTTGATCAATGCTCAGATTATGAGTTAAAGATGGGTCACGGGCTGCTGTTCAACCGTAACATAGATTATGCCGGTGAAATCTACTTAAGGTTAAGGGAAATGGTGCTTGCACCCAAACGAACACATCTAATCCCCTTTCCAAGGTTTTTGAGCCTTGTTTTTGAAAATGAGCTGGGTGAAGCTTACCAGCAGATTGCTGACAAATCATATAACCTGCCTCTTAAACAAGGGGGGATGCCAAAGGATAAGCCTACTGCTCCATATGCTGCGTTGACACCAGCAATGCTTGAGTATCTAGCTGCTCAGGGTAGAGATGCCCCATTGACTGCCTCTGGTGTTGCACCAGCTGAGGGGGAGGGTCTTCAGCGAAAGCCAGCTGTCAAGAGGAAGAAGCCAGCTACCTCAACTAGTATAGCCACCGTCTCACATACTGGTAACGCAGTAGTTGTATTAGAATCTAGTGCTCTCTGATCACAAAGAACAGCCCTAGTCTTATATACTGACTACCCACTTCTAGTATTGGAATCCGTTGCTTAACTATTTCTTGGTAACAGGCAAATCCAAACGTGCAAGAGCTGGCTCCAAGCAAACCATAGGGGGAATTGCACCAGTCTCAACTGCTGCTCCTGCAACGGATGTGGCTATGGAACCTGGTGCGTTTCTAGACCATACAGCAGAAAATTCTAACATAATTAAAAATCTTTTATCTGCTGACTTGAAAAATGAATGTGGAGTTCCAGGTATAACCCTGGCTCTCAAGCTGACTGGTTTTAAAACTAGTGTTAAGAAGAGTAGCAACCCATACTCCTCTAGCCAGACACTTCCACATTTTTCAAATTTGAACTTCATGTTATATCCTCTGCTGCCAGTACAATCAGCAGAGCACATACCTGACCCCCAAAGCAAACTTGAGCTAGCTCCTCATCGTGTTGAACCAGCTCAGGATACTGCACAGCCATTATGTTACTCGGATCATGCTAAGAGTCTCACTCCTACATCATTACCAGCCAGAACTCTTACACTATCTGGGTCAACATGTGTCGTCAATGAGTCAGCAGAGTCACAGCTGTACTTACAGGCACCTTTTTCTGTCTCATTCGAAGGGCTGACCAAATCACCAGTCTGTCCCCAGAGACCAACAACAGATGCAATTGTTGAGTCAAATTTATTTGGTTCTACAGTTGTTAACATAAAATGTTCTGTTATTTCAGTTCTTAGCAGGGTAGATGAACAGGCAGAGGGGGAGCAAGTTAAAGATGTTATTATTCCTACTGAGCATATTGCTGCCTCTGCTACTGGTATTGGTGCTACTATTTCTCCTACTGGTGGTGCTGATGCTAGTACTGTTGCTTCTACAGCTGCTAGTAATACTGCTCCCAGTATTGTTGCTTCCACTACTACACCTGAAGTGGAAGATGAAATCATAGTGGATCCTCCTGTTCTTAAAAAGGTAATTGACAATATTGTCAAGGATGTTCTACTTGATGAACCTGTCACTGAACCAAAGGGTGACATTACGTCTGCTGCTGCTACCGATGCACAATATGTTATCATGGAAGCTGATACAAGTGCTACTTTTCCATCTGATGTTATCCTGGATGCTGGTAAAAGTGCTACTTTTCCATCAGATTCTGGTTCAGAGGATGATATTGTTCTGGAGGGTCCTGATTTTATTAATGCTGGCTATGTTGGCTATGTTCCCACAGAACCAATGGTGGATACTGATGCTACTACTGGAGATGCTGCACAGTTACTCACCGATGCTACTGGTTCTACGGAACCCGTTATGGATGCTGGTACCTCTGCTATTGCCACTACTGACTCTTCTCAGGCTACTGTTTCTGCTGAGAAGAAACCCTATGTGTGCCAGGTGCCAGATCCTGATGAAGTTGTCCCTAACTTCATCTATCGGGGAGCATCTATCACTCCCAGAGTTGCTCTACTGGTGGATCAGCTAACTTTTGATCCTCAAACTGCCATAGTATCAGCCAGCAAATTGCCTCGCGAGGAGCTGACTGAACTATTGTCTCAGCTTGACCAACCAGCTAGAGAAGAAGTTTATGAGAGGCTGGCTACTTTAGAACAGATAAACGAGCAGCCATTTTATCACTATTTTGGCATGGCTCCAGCTGCTTCTCCATGGCCTGGTACATGGAGGCCTCTCAAGTTCATCAGGGATCCCTCTACTGGTAAATATGTTATGCAAAATATTCCTGATTCGCCAGTACCTTCTAATTCATCAGCTTCTTCCTCATCATCATCTTCTTCTGATGGTGATGCTGATAAAGGTACTGGTAAGGATGAACCAGCCACTCATGATAATGTGACTGGTTCCAAAGAAAAACCAGTGGATCTCACAGATGATACTGATCTTCATGCTGTCAAGGATACTAGTGGTTCTAAGCCTTCGGGTGAAGGTAAAAATGATGGTGATCATGGTGACGAGTCAGCTCCTGACCTTTCACCTCCACCACCCCACATAAGTTCTCTCGTGTAAGCTGCTTCTGACCAGCCCTCAACCAGCTATCTTAAATTTAATGCTGATGAGGTGGCTGATATTTCAACCTTCGCTGTACTTAGGACACTCAGAGAAGTTACACCAGATCTCCAAAACACCATTCGCACTGCTATTGATGATAGTGTAACTCAAGCCATACGGAATGCTAGGCAAGTCACCTCTTCAAATATTGAGGCCCAGCTAGGACAAATACGTGCTTTTGCTGATCTTGCAGTATCAGCCATTGTCAAGCAACTGGAAGGGGAGGAGGAATTAAAGAAGCGAATCCTTTCTCACAATGAGTACATGGAGGACATTGCTAGCCTTAAAGATGATTTGGAGGCTGCTAATCGCAGAGTCCTGTTTCTTAATGAAGAAAATGCTGTTCTGCATGAGAGATTGGAATCGCAGGAACAACAAATGGCTAACATGATTCCTGTCTCTGCCTATGTTCAAATGGTGGAGAATATGCAACGCCTGGCTGCTCTACAGGGTGATGTTAGGGCTATGGTTGAACAGATGGCCATGGGTGTTGCAAGGAATGAAGTTAGATCCTCCAACCTTCTCCTTAGACAATTTGGTGTGGATCCTGGTGCCCATCTCACTCCTGAAGTTGCTGATTGTATCAATTTTACTTTCTCTATTCCCAACTCAGATAGTGATCTTGATGCACAAGTCTCCCCTGTTCTTTCTCCTGCCCCTGCTGATGACAAAAAGGGGGAGAAGAAGAAATCTAAGAGTAAATCTAAAAAGAGAAAACAATCAGAGGGGGAGCATGAGCATGAGAAGGCTCCTACACAACCAAGGAGGGATGGTGATGGTGATGGTGATGGTCAAGACTTTGACACTAAGCCCAGAAATGCTCATACTGAAACTGGTGTACAGGCAGCTGGTGGATCTCAACCCAGTAAGTCTATCACATCAGTGGATGATATTGGTTCTGACAGTAAGCCCAGTGATGTTTCTGATATGGCTGTTGCTAAAGCTCTTCTTGTCTCTCAGTCTATTGAAAGGAAAATGAAAAGAAAACTTGAGAGATATCAGAAGAGACAGCAAGACTTAAACGATGCCTTCAATGTCAAATGGGATGCCTATGTTGCTCTTAAATGCCACAGAATTGATCATAGGAGATGGCTGACCCAACAAAAGAAGGACATTGATGATGACCTGACTGGCATTGATCTCTACAAAAAGGAAGCATGAAAAAGAAATGCCAAGTTCATGATCAAATACGACAAAAAGAGGGCAAAGTTGTATGCTGAGCGTGCAGACAGAATTAAACGAATGACTCCAGAAGAAATGAAAGATTATCTTGCATCTACTGGATCAGGGGGAGGAGTTAGAGCTGATATTTTTATGAAATGGTTATATGCTGTGTTAGAAACTAGTTCATCTCCTCGACCAACATCCCCTGCTCAGCCAGCTACACAGCAACAACCAGCAGAAACACTCAATCTTGACATTGATGATACTCAGGGGGAGCATCTTGCTATTGTTCCCTATCTGTCTCCACAAGAACCAGTATCAACACAAGAACCATCAGCTGAACCCAAGCCTATTGACAAACAAATGGTGAAATCCACTCCAAGGGATAACCAGCCCCTCAGGAAAAGACCCCTATTTGAGGCAGCTGATGAAGATACTGTGACAGTTGTGCCAGCTGATACTAATCAATCAGCTGGTACTGAAGACTCAGCAAGGAGTGCTGAGAAAGAAGACCCAGCCAGAAGTGTGCTGCTGGGTGTCACAAGCGTTGAAGACCCAGCCAAGGTGGTTGAGCTGGGTGCAAAACCAGATGATGATACGGTTGATCCTGCTAACTTACTGTCTGGGGTAGAGAAGATCACTTATTTGTTCAATCTCCTATCTCTCCTCGAACTCTCACTTATTTTAATAGAACAAAGGATAACCGTGTCAATCAATTCTCAGTAAGTTCATCTGGCATAGATGAATCAAACATGTATCCTCCATCTTCCCCTAAACGTCATGGTAAACACAGAACCTGGGAAGATGATTCAGTTGACCATAGTGAGCCGAATCTTTTCAGAATGAATCCAGATGAAAGAGAAGCTTACAGGCTGGAGATCACTGTTCTCGAATTGCTTGAGCAAAGACAAGCAGAGCTTAATGAAAGAATACGCCAAGTCAGATTGCTGCATCATCCTCTTGATCAGCCACTCTACATCGCTGCCTTGGCCTTTGGCGTTGATATTGGTGTATATTTGAATAACAGTGGTCGAAGGCTCTCCACTAATAAGGAGAAAGCTCAATTTCATGAAGCTCATCAGCTGGGTATGGATCTGAAAGAGTATCAGGTTGCTCTAAGAACTGAAGATAAAAGAAAAATGATTGAAGCAGTCAGATCTCTAAAAATTAGCCACACTGATTATCTACTAGGCTTAGTGGCAGAACAGCAAAGAAGAGAGGCTGCTAAAGATGAACTTACTGAGAGATTAAGGCTTCAGGAAATAGAAGACAAGTTGGCTGCCGATCAAAAGGAAGAGGCTGAGTCCCTCAAACTAATTCAAGCCATTGTCAAAGAACAGGATAAGGCACTTGATGAGAAGGAAGCTGCTGAGAAAGCACCTGCTACTGCTCCTATAAAACCTGTCAGTACTATTGAAGTCCCTGATCATTATTACAGGAGCAGATATGGTGATGTAATGAATAGAAGATCAAATCCCAGCCGGATCATCAAAGTGAACAGAGGGTCAAAAAGAGCCTTCAACGTGATGAGGGAGAATAATGTTCAAGAAAGGATTAACTATGATGAGTTAAGATCCCTTGGATTTTGTGAATGGATGGAGATACTGGAGTATTTTATTGGCAAAGGTGATAGTGCCATCAAAAAGACAATTAAATCTGAACTCCAACAGCTCTTCAACAAAGCCACGAAGTTTGGGAATGCACCAGCAGTAGATGTAGAACAGGTTCTTTCTCAAAAATTTAAAAGACATCAATCTACTGGTGAAGGACCAACCGGAAGAGACCCCATCATTCTACCTCCTTCTATCCCTGTTTTTGACCCAGCTGAGATACCTATTCTGTTCTATGAATCCTGGAGAATCAAACAAGAGGAGCTATCTGAAGAAGAACGGGACAAAGATAAAGATAGATAGTCTCCTATATGCTTAAATTGAATCTTTTGTCTAACTCACTTTTCATTCTTTTATCACTGTATTTAATGTATATATCCTGTTGTAATGAAAGTGAAATGAGTTTATCTTCAAAATCATATCGAATTATAAGATATAGATAACTCAGCAAAAGATCCCAAAACAAACTTAAAAAGGGACAATCTCACTGCATATTCTTATTTGTTCCCTTGTTGCTGGCTTTTGTGTTTTCTCTATATGTCATACGTTTTGTCATCATCAAATAGGGGGAGATTGTTGAGTCCCCAAAATAATTAAGGATTTAATTATGACAAAACTGTAATTTATTTACACTAAAATGTTATGTGCAGCCAGCACAAGTTTGTTTATGTTGTTTATGTACAGTCAGCTAATATAGCTGTGTCGAGTGTGTAGTATGCTGGATGATCTACCAGCACAAGGTAGAATGTATTCTTCGAATTAGCACAGGATGAGTACTCAGCTAATTAAGAATATCAAGTGACTCAACATATGAAGAACCAGTAGATCTAGATAGCAGCATACAACACAAGACAACCATGCTCCATTACAAGCATGGTAGTTTCCCAGAGTGGTCTACATCAATGCACTATTCAACAGAAGTCGAAGACAAAGTTGAACAGAAAAGGACAGGAGTCGGCGGCTGACAAGTGACCTTACAAGACCACGTGGGAATGCAGAAGTGGAACGCATGTGCAGACATGTGTTATACTTTATTCATACCTAGGGAACACAAAATTCCATTTATTTAAATCAAATGGTAGTGCCAAACCGAATTAGTGTGTTCCTGCAAATAGCTACCTAAGAGGAAAGAAGGAGAGCACGCCTTCTGACACAATTGTCCCCACAAGTACAAGGCATCCAATGTACTACTGGACAATAGATTAATTACACGGACAATAGGACTACTATATATTGTTGTATTCACTGTTGTATCAACTAGTGGCGTGGGTTTCATTATTTAGAGTCCTAAACGTGTAATAGCTTTTAGTTTACCTCTTAGCTATAATCTAGGTATTCTGTATCAACCAACTATCATTCCACCAAGGATAGTTGTAATTCTTTGTGATTCAATCAATAAAGAATAACCGTTGAAAATTACCTGTGACTCTATCTAATTTGCATGCTTGAATACATAATCGAGTTTAACTGTTTAGTTAATTGAAAAGTAATTGTATTCACCCCCCCCCTCTACAATACTCCTGTTGTTATTAAGGGACCAACAAATTCATATTCTGATAGTTTTTCCACTGAAAGGTGATCCGAATCAATTTCTGATTCGGTGGTCTATTTACTAGAATCGTCTTCCTCCAAATCAATTTCAATTATACCTTTGACCTCTTTAGTAACGCATGCATAAAAGGTTATTATTGGATCAACTTGGACTAAAAAGGTATCATGAATTAGCTCTGGTTCACATGATTTTACCAAGACTATTCTAACCACAAGATTATGATTGCCCAATTAGCCGTAGTTATAGAAATTAAGAACAGGACCCAACCATCCCGCAATTACCTTTTCTTTTCCGTCTAGCAGGAGATCGGAATACTTGTTATGCTTAGGATTGTTAGCCTATCTTTAGCCCAATGTCTACTATCCCATCTTCTAATACCAGTCATCCATTTCTTCAAAACACGGTCCTCTGTTTTTAGAATATTCCCACAGTTTCTTCATTATTGAGCATTATGCAAAGATTTAAACCTCCGAGATATTTGATTGTGAAATCAGATAGGCCTTCAGCCGAACATAGAGTTGGAAATTGCTCACTTAAGTCTATGTTTATGATTTTCCCAATAATAGCACACTTAAGTATTTCACCGTTGGTGTCTTCCTCTTTAATGCTGACAGCGCAATACTTCTCGGGTTTTGTTTTTTCAGGTTGGTTGTTACTTGATTTCCCATTTTCTTCAATCATGTTACATGAATCATGCCCATCACGAAAAGCATTACCACGGTTGTTTTTCTTTTCTGTTGGCAATATTTTTTTCTTTTGATATAGAAATTTCTTCATTCTTGTTGAATTGAATTCTACCTATATTATCCCTGATGTCGGTGTGTTTTGGATCGTTTCTCTCTACGACTTTACACACACAACCATCAACCATCGTATTTTATTTTATTCAACCTCATTAGAAGATTATCCAAATCAGTTATACCTTCAAATCTGACGAAACCAAAACGATAGTAATTTTGAAGTTGTTTGAAAGGAATGTATACATCTCTAACGGTACCAAAATTTTTAGATGTGACCCATAGATCTCTACGCGTCAGGTGATCTGGAAAGTGAAAAAAAAACATAAAGTATTTGCTTATTGAATGACTTTGTCATTGAGCGTTGCTTCTTCTTAAAATAAGTCCATTCATCATCTTTCTTTCATTGCATTCTCAGTTGAGAAGTGGTTATCCGGGTGTATCGAAATATTGTTAGGGAATGTTTCCGGTTGATAATACGATTGTTGGAAGGGTGGTGGAAGTGCCTAATTGAAGTTAAAGGCGACGGCGATAGGGTGGGAATGGGGGAGGGTCAGGGAGCATTGGATTTATTATTTAAGAAATAAATAGGAGAATGTTGAACGTAACCCTTATTTCAAAGTGCTAATTTTTCAAAATGTTAATTAGGACTACGTTTAAGCATTCATTTGGAAAGTGTTAATTTTCCATATTATAATGTACTTTCGATACCTAAATTCAAGAGGTCAATTTATTCCATAAAATATGTAGTTTTATATTGGAAATATTAAGATTGTGTTATAATTCAGTAGGCTTATAACTACCTTTAATGGTTATAAGAACAAAGAGAGAAAAAGAGAAGAAGGAGAGAAGAAATATTGATATTGATATTTCAAGAGAAAATGGTGCACCTTAAATGGCTACCATACATGTCTATTTATAGCATAAAATATTACTATGCAAGAAATATAATAATAATAAAATTAACATCCAATCTAGATATTTTATAACACTCCCCCTTGGATGACAATTTTATTAGAGAATAACTAGTACTGCCTCGTTAAAAACCTTGCTAAAGAAAACCCATTGGGATAAAACTTTAGCTAAGGGAAAAAGAGTGCAGCATAAAGTTGACTCCCCCTCAAGTAGGCAACGCCTGAGTTGTTACATCTTCTGAACATGCCTCATGCCAATATTATGAACGTGTGTTCTGAAAATAGCAGTTAGCAGTGCTTTGGTATAAAGATCAGCAGAGTTGTTGATTGAACGTATCTCATTTTAATCTGGTTGTCTTTTACGATATCTTGAGTATATGAGAAAAATCTGAGGTTTTCATCTGAAACTGTATCATCTAAATCTTTTATGTACAAGTTTGGCCCTCGTGATTTGTCTACAGTCTCCTTCATGGTTTGTTCAAACCGTTGTTTCAGTTCCTATTCCCTTTCAGTCTTTTTCTGAGCCTTACCAATATACCATTCTTTTCCATCAAACTTATGACCGTTAAGACCGTTTATAGCTTTAGCGCCTCGTCAGCATTTATGTTTTGTTCTGTCATTTTTGATACTCTTCTTTCATTTGTATTATGTAAGCTGTATTATCTTCATAGATAGTTGTTACGCTTTTATAGCGTTCTAGTCCACAAGAATCAATAATGATTTGTATCATTGATCTTAACTAAAATCATTCCCGAGTAGCTTCATGTAATGCAATCACTTCGGCATGATTTGATGATGTTGCAACAAATGTTTGTTTTGAGAATGTCATGATATTGCAGTGCCTCCATTTAGGAATACATATCCAGTTTGAGATTTAGCTTTATGTAGATCGGATAAATAATCTGCATCTGTATAACCAAACAAATCTTGTTTTGAGTTGTTAGAATAAAATAATTATAAATCAGTAGTTCCCCGAAGGTATCAAACTATTTGTTTGATCCCATTCCAATGTCTTTTGGTAGGGGCTGAGCTGAACCTTGTCAACAAATTAACTGCAAAAGAAATGTCAGATCTTGTATAATCTATAAGATACATAAGAACCTCAATTGCACTAAAATATAGAACTTCCGATCTGTTAAAATTTTCATGATCTTCGCAGGGATGAAATAGATCAGTGTCAATATTGAGTGATCTAACAACAATGAGTTTGTCTTTAAAAAAAAATGTTTTAAAATCTTTTCGGTATAATTTGTTTGATGTACAAGTAAACCATTAGGCATATGCTCAATTTGCAATCCAAGGTAATACTTGGTTTTTTCAAGATCTTTCATTTCAAAATAATTCTTTAGAAGTTGAATGATTTCATAGATCTCTTTATTTGTTCATATGATGTTAAGAACATTGACATAAACAACTACGATCTCATATCCGAACATTGTTTTTATAAAACATACGTGCAAAATAAGTTTATATTTATACCCTTTTTTTTTATCAAGTAGTCATTTAATCGGTTATACCACATACGTCCCGTTTGTATAAACCCACTTAGAAATCTTTGTGATTTAATGGAATATATTCCCTTGGGTTTTACATTAGATGCTTATGATACCTTAACCCTTTAGGTATATTCATATATATCACTATTAAGTGATCCATACAGATAAGTAGTAACAACATTCATGAGATGCATTTAAATAACTACCAGGTTGATTAAGTATCTAATAAGTAATTGTATCCATTACAGGAGGATAATTTTTTCCTCCTAATTCATTTCTGGTCTTTGTGGGAAATATTGAGTTACAAGTCTAGTTTTGCCTTGTAACTTCATTTGCACATTTCTTTTCGGATAAAAATTCATTTGTATCCCATACGTTTCACATCTTTAAAAGTGATAACGATTGATCCGAAAACTTTTCTTTTATCGAGCGATTCTAATTCAGCTCTTATTGCTCCTTTCCATTGAGCTCAATCATGTCCATTTTGTATATTCAATGACAGATTTTAGTTCCAGATCATCATCTTTATTCATGATGTCATTGTAACATTATATGAAAATATCTCATAGAGATTTTAGTTTCATTTCGATTCCATAATATTGCATAATTTATCGCAATTTTAGTATTTACATTTATCAATATCCTCTGCAGAAGGAATATTGATTTGTGGTTCTTCTTGAACACTTTCTCTTACCTCATTATCAGCTGATTTTCTTTTTCGAGGATTTTTATCTTCGGAACCAATTGATCTTCCACGTTTGATGCGTGGCAAAGACTCAACAGTGACATTATTGCCAGCTTTTGGAATTTCAGTTCGAGCTGGAGCATTTATCGCTGGTATATATGATTTAGTCACTTTTTTATATCTGTAAATGCATAAAGTAATTAATTTGCAAGTTCTTGCATATGCATTATTTTTGAACTTTCGTTTCACATTCTTTTGTGCGAGTTCAATATATCTTAATTGATGTTCACATCATGAAGCATCATTTTATTTTTTATTTTTATTTCTCTCCCTAATCTAGGGAACAATGTTTTATTAAAATGACAATCAGCAAAACGTGCTGTAAAAACATCACCCATCATGGGTTCAATATATCTTATGATTGAAGATGTTTTATATCCAAAATATATTATCATCTTTCTTTGAAGAACCATTTTATTGTGTTGTGGTGATACAATTGGAACATACACTGCACAACCAATATTTTAAGGCAGAAAATATTTGGCTCTTGGCCAAAATCAAGTATTAAGTGAAAATATTTACGACTTCCACATGGTATAATGCGAATTAATGTCGCAGCATGTAAATTTACATGTCCACATATAAATATTGAGAGATTTGTACTCATTATCAATTGTCTAGTTATTAGCTGTAAGCGTTTATCTATTGATTCAGCTAAACCAATTTTGTGTATGCACATGAGCAACTGGATGTTCAACAACAATCCCTGTAGATATATAATGATCATTAAATGCTTGAGATGTTAACTCACCAGCATTATCAAGTCTCATCCTTTTAATGGTGTAATCAGAATAATGTGTTCTCAATTTAATAATTTGTGCAAGAAACTTTGCAAATGCCATATTACGGCTTGATAACATACAAATATGAGACCATCCGCTAGATGCGTCTATTAGAACCATGAAATATCAAAATGGTTCACATGATGGATGAATTGGTTCATATATCTTACCTTGAATTCTTTCAAGAAACATTTGTGATTCTTTTTCACAATATACTTTTCATTAATCACCATATGTGCTTTCCATTAATCACCATATGTGTTTTTTTTTTTATCATATATCCTTTTCACCATATACGCTTTTAATCATATGCGCTGTGTTTTTCACCATATGCGCTTTTAATCATATGCGATTTTCATCATATGCGTTGTGCTTTTCATCATATTCGCTTTTTATCATATGCGCTTATCATATGCGATGCGCTTTTTATCATATGCGCTTTTTATGTGAATAGTAAATTAATTAATTTCGTTTTACTATTCATATGAATTAATTTAGATTTACTATTTTGTTAATTGAGTAATATATATACATCATATACTTGTGACTCCGAAGGCTCAAATGAATTTGACCATATAGTTATACGTTGTACCTTGCACATTAATTTTCAGTAGAAGCTTTAGATGCATATTATTTTCAGTAGAAGCTTTAGATGCACTTTTTTTTTAATCACCAAATACCACAAACACTTTGTTTGCGTTTGTTCATAGTCATCAATGAAAACCATTTTCTTTAATTTTATTTTATACAATAAAATTAACGCATCATTATTCTTTTCAAAAACAATAATCTATTGTTATTGTTCACTTGTGCCATGTTTAACAACAAAAGTCAACAACCTCTGTCTTGTTTGTTGTGGCAACCAAAAACAACCTTTGCTTTTGTTACCGAGAATCCAAGACCAAAAAAACAATTAATTTTTAATTAATCTTTTATCAAAACCATAAATGATTTTATTGATCTACGTTGATATGGCCATAAAGAATTGACGGCTGACCTACTTTTGTAAGTGTATTTCGGCTATCATCCCGAAAACGCACAACGACCTTTTTTTTTTTTTTATGAACTATTTGTTTCATATCTAGCTTAGGCAATTATTGTGAACATTTGGTCCCTATAAGAGCATTTATTTTTTAGACGTTTAGTTGATTTGTACTTGTCACAATTAGGGATAGCACCCGCGGGTCGTGGATGCGGATCCATTGGATCCATCACCCGTACCCGCGGATTTTTTTTAAGAGACATCCAATTGAACCCTTGTTCGTTGAAACAATTTGACTATATTTTTACTCCCCATTATTAAACGGGCCATTTTGATGCACACTCTTAAAAATAATTTGTTTTTTAAGTTTTATTATTCAACCTCCTTTTTTCAACGGTCACGTTTTTAACAAAAACATTTGACAAGTTTGGAAAAAAGTTTTTTATTGATTATCATCAAAAGTTTTCTATTGTCACTCTACTGGATGGAATTATGGCATACAACCAAAATTGCAACCCAACACTACATAAGAACAAAAAGGTTGTTTTTAATTAACATATGTATATGTGTTAAACTCGGAATAATAATAACTTATTTTAGAAAATTAACATAAGACATGTTGAAACATTTTTGTCACATTTAGCTCATCAAGTCTAATACTTATCATTGATAGATTTTATCACGTCTAGGAGTTGTTTACTTTTTTCTTGTATTAAGTCCTACTTTCATTTACCTTTGTTTGGAAAAAAGTTTTTTTTTACTTTGCTTTCCCCCTTTCTGCAAAACTCATTTAAACACTTTCTTTGTTTTTTTTTTTTTAAAAAAAACTTCCTTTTTTTTTACGTTACCCGTAAATTATAAATATATAAAAAAAACTTTTTGTTTAAATTTTTTTTCTAGTTTTTAAAAGGCCACTTGACCAATTTTTTAATTCTTTCACAACACCTGATATCGTGATCGTGACCTTTCACCAAAGCAAGAGATATTCTTGATAAACTAAGCACGGACTCGTGTTTGAAATTGTCGGCCACACAAAAATTCATTTGATAAAAGTATATATTTTTTTTTTAGTTATAGAAGGAGACCACTTCATTTTCAATACTTCATTTTTTGACAAAAAACTATTCCATTTTACCATCCTTTTTTTTTTCTTCTTACTTTAACTTTTAAGATATACTTTTAATAAAAATACAAACTACTTTTTCTTATTTTAACTTTTAAGATTTACTTTTAATAAAAATACAAACTACTTTTTGTATTTTAACTTTTAAGATTTACTTTTAATAAAAGTACAAACTACTTTTTCTTATTTTAACTTTTAAGATTTACTTTTAATAAAAATACAAACTATTTTTTTATTTTAACTTTTAAAATTATAAATTTAAGAATAAACATTAGTATGCATGAAATAAATAATGATTAATTGCATAAGTAATCATAAATGTTAGATAACATATAAAGACCCCGTCGTATTCGTATTGATCGGAATTAATCTCGACCCATGGTACCGTGTTGTCAAATGACGTGTTGCGTACATAAAGTACCGTGTTGTCAAATGACGTGTTGCGTACAATCATGAGGTCTTATTAACATAAATATAAATGTTAGTGAAGTTAATAAGAGTTAGATTACAGAAAATATAATTCAGGTGGTATAACCGACCATATATAACTTAAATAACATAAATATAAATGTTAGTGAAGTTAGTAAAAGTTAGATTACAGAAATATAATTCAGGTGGTATAACCGACCATATATAACTTAAATAACATAAATATAAATGTTAGTGAAGTTAGTAAAAGTTAGATTACAGAAATATAATTCAGGTGGTATAACCGACCATATATAACTTAAATAACATAAATATAAATATTAGTGAAGTTAGTAAAAGTTAGATTACAGAAATATAATTCAGGTGGTATAACCGACCATATATAACTTAAATAACATAAATATAAATGTTAGTAGTCCAAAATTTGATATATTCGAGTCTGAAAATTATTAATAATTTCATACCTTGATTAGTGATTCGTGATCGTTTGAGATATCTTTTAATTACACTAAGCTTTTCATGCTGATAACGTGTTATAATTCAGTAGGCTTATAACTACCTTTAATGGTTATAAGAACAAAGAGAGAAAAAGAGAAGAAGGAGAGAAGAAATATTGATATTGATATTTCAAGAGAAAATGGTGCACCTTAAATGGCTACCATACATGTCTATTTATAGCATAAAATATTACTATGCAAGAAATATAATAATAATAAAATTAACATCCAATCTAGATATTTTATAACAGATTGCAATTAATGTTTAACCATAGCCCTTAGACCTTTTCCAATGCAACGTGCTCACCCCCCATTTTGGACAAACACGCCTCTAGTGCGGCATGTTGATAGCACTTGCTAGTGGTGTGTTTCGTGTTGCCACATGTCATTTTTTGGTTGGTCCTATTTATTTATTCATATATCTCTTTTACCCAACTTTCAATAATATTTTAACACATCACCCAACACGACCCTCAATACGCCACCCAATTATTTGACAATTTACCAACACACTTTCCACGTCAGCGCTAAGCACCCACCCCACTCGACACACGCCTAATTTTCTCATCACCATTAAAAATGATCTTAGGGTTATGATTATCATTTTCCAATAAAATAAGGGTTATGATTATTATTTCCCAATAAATAATAGTTTAGCAACAGATTCTTACGCGAAAGTTTTTACTATAATTTATCTTTTAAGTGTTTTTCATTAAGATTGAAAAGAAGTGAAAAACCTCAATAGCAAAAATTGATGTTTTAAATTATATATATATATATATATATATATATATATATATATATATATATATATATATATATATATATATATATATATATATATATATATATAGTCAAAAGTTTAAACGAGAACCACAAAAAGAACGAGAACTGTGAGAACTTTTAATTTATAAATATTTTCACATATGAGTGAATTGAATCACCCATAAATATTGATGAAAAGTAAGAATGAACATAAAATAGTTTTAAAAAACTTATATTTTACCTATATAATCAAATATATAGTTTCTCGTTCACATGTGCATATTTGTTTGTGAACATGTGGAGAATTTTACATAATTAACAATTTAACATATAATTTGTGGTAATGAACATATATTTGTTAATAATATGAACATTAATTAACATTTGCATGTAATTTGTTGAATTTAAATACATAAAAACTATGAAATTAAAAAATTCTCGCAGTTCTCGCCCCTTTTAAACAATAAATAAATAATGTGGTAATTATAACATAAAGGCAGTTTGGAGGAGTGGGATGCTAATCAACTTAGCGGTCGGTGGTTTTTGTTCCAGCAGCGTTTTTATTTTTTTTTTAAAATTTTAACTTAGAGATTTAAATTTGATTTATTTAAACGATAAATAAAAAATATCATCGTTAAATTGCAAAACCAAGTGTGGAGGAATGGTCATGGGCGTTACTTATCAACTTAATGGTCGAGGGTTTGAAACCCATTATTTTTTTTGGGCTAGAGCATAATCAGGACCTAAAAGAAGCACATTAACATTTAAATTTACATTTACAAATATCTCACATATTCAATACTCTATATATCTTCAACTATAAATTTTTGTATGAATATGGATCTCTCAAACGTGTTTTTCAGTTTAAAAGTTGCTATTTATATATGTCTAAGATTTTGTTTGTTATTGATTTTTTCCTTAAACATATAACAATTGTTTTATGGTTTACGTTAGACTTATTAACGTTAAATTATTTTGAAAATATATAGTTATGTACGTATAAAAAAACTTACGCAAACATTTAATAGCAATTTCCGTAAAAGTTCTTACATGGTCAACCGCATTTCGACCGCAGCGAACTACGGTTGACCCAAAACTTGTTTCTTTTTAGTAAGGAACACAAAAAAGTACATTTGCATATTAAAAAAAAAAAAATCGTCTACTTTTCATCTATTTTCGTTTTCTTGCTAAAAATACAAGAGCGAGCCCCTAAAAGTACAATTATTATCCCATATGCTAAATACATGCTAAAATGAATAATACTCTTATGAATATAAAAAATATCGATGTATAACTCGAATAAATTATTTCAACATCTTATTTTATTTTTGCGTGTAAAAATGTAAATTTTACATGGGCTTATTAACTTAAAGACCTTTGGGTCTTATTTTGTTATGTTAAATGAGCCCAACCCAGCTCACGTACCCATAGAGTAATACTACCTCCGTCCCATTACAAGTGTCCACTTACTTTTTGCACACAGTTTTAGAAAATCCCACTAACTCCATTCTCTACCAATCAGAAACTTTCTCTCTTCACAATAACCTCTTCTGATTGGTCAAAAATCAAAGTGGACACTTCAAATGGGACGTCCCAAAATAGTAATGTGGACACTTTAAATGGGACGGAGGGAGTACATACATAAAGAGGCGCAATCATCATTCTTCTAAGGCTAAAGCGAGAAAGTCGATTAGGTTTTTCATTTCGTCAATGAAGAAAAAGTAGAGTGAAGTTGTCGTAAGTTTTGTTGTGTTTTGGTCTTCTTTCGCATCTCTCTATTTATATAGCCGTTAATTTGGTAAGTTTGGTTATTTTTAATTTTTTTTTTCCTTCGATTTGTTTGGATGGAGTAAGGGTGCGTTTGATAAAACTGAACGATTTAGCACTAAATAGTTCAGAGGCTCTGAATGAATATAGTTCTGAATGAAAATTAGTTGTTTGATAAGTTTTCTGAACGGATACTCTGAATAACTTGAAATTACCTTTTTAACCTTCTTAAATGACTTAATTATAAATTAAATAAGTTTGCTGTGAATTTATATAATCTACGTTGAAAAATTATCTAAATATATTTATATTTAAAGATACATTTTTCATTTGTAAACGAGAAACATTTAAAAATAACATAATAATTTAATCAATTAAAAAAATATTAATCTGTATACGTAATACGAATGAAGAGAAAAAGGGATTTGTTTTGCACTTAGCATTCAAAATACGAGTTAAAAAGGAAACTGTGGAAGAGAAAAGGAATCTGTATATATTAATTTAAGGTTTGCATGCATATCACAAAATTAAAATATAATTAATTACTTGGTGTAACTGTGGAAGTAGAAACGGAAACGTAATGGAATATTTGGGAAGTACTGAAACAATTATTAGGTGCATCTAGGGGTAAAATTGAAAATAGTCACACACTGAATAGTTAAGAGTGCAAGTTGACACTGAAGCATTCCGAGCATTTTGTTCAATTCAGTGGACAAAAGTTTTAAAATCAAACACATCACCTCTGACCGAATCCGAGGTATTTTCTCTGAATGCTTCCATTCAGAACCTATCAAACACACCCTAAGTTGCTTGGTTTGTCGCTTGTCTTTTTGACTTTATGTTTAGGCTTGTCGCTTCATTTTAGATGTCATGTTTAGTTAGATACTTAGATGCAGGGCCGGCCCAATAGAGGAGCAATGTGATCATTTGCTCATGGTGCATTATTTTCAAGGGCCCAATCCCAATATGCCTGAATAGTCATTAACCTTGTTTAGGGCCCTGAAATCCAATGCCCGAAAAACTTGAACCTTATTTTTGTTAGTTATAAAACAAGCCTAATAGTAATTTTACTAACTAACGTTTAAGCCCAATACTAATTTTTGTTAGTCGCTTGTCTTTTTGACTTTCTGTTTAGGCTTGTGGCTTCTTTTTAGATGTCATGCTTAGATACTTAGATAGATAGATGTCGTGCTTAGTTACTTCGATTGCTTGGATTGTCCTTGTATATGTTATTTTGACTCTTTCTTTTATTGATGATAAAACCCTTATTCATACAGTTAATTTTCTAGTTTTCTTTTTTTTAGGATGGAATATAAACTAATTTTAATTCGTCACTTTGTCGAATTACTAATTGTTGATAATAATTAGAAATAATAATAATTAAATAAAATAATAGATTAAGAAAGTACTTTTGCGTTATCAACTATCAAATTCATGGTTGAAATTTAAATCAATTATTTAAAAATTAATAGTTGATTTTAGGAGAGACAAATATAACATTGTAATCCATATCAATGGTTGAAAATCAAATATTCAAATATTATAAATAATCAAGATGTCAATATTTTAGTTTTCTTATTAAATAATGATACCCCTCACTATCAAAAAGAGTGTGAAATTTTGTTGAATTTAAGATAAGTTTGATAAATGTCAATTATGTCCTTATTTGAAGATAAGTTTGATTTAATGTATTTAAAATATGAGTGTTTGAGAGTAATAAATGAATCTAAAATATGAAGTTTAATAATATTTAATAGTTATTTTTTGTAAGTGAACAATTATTTGAGACATATATAAATATTATATATGGAGTAGTATGGTAAAAATTTCTTTTAGAATTGAGGGTTTAATAATATTATACGGAGTATAAGTTTTCTTAATAAGAAATGATAAGAAATGAGAAGAAAATGAAATCGATAATTTATTTTAATCAACCAATTGGAGAAAAGGATGGGCTTCCTCTCCTTAAAAAGGTGTTTCGATTCCTTTTCGCCCTTTTTTATTTATCTTTCAGTCCATTCTAATCACATATACACTCCCTATATCTTTCTTTCCGAGTTCCCGTTGTAATTCATTTTTATAATTTAAATGTATAAGGAAATTAAATACAGATAAAAAAAACTTTTTACTCTTGTCTTTATAAATTTAAGTCACCAAATGAAAAGTTTACGAAGCAAGAAGTCAAGAATACTAATGGTGTGCTCTATGATTTTTACGCATAAAAGATCGTTTCAAAATGGAGAAGACGTTTCAAAAACATAAAAATAGTATCAAAAGGTATTCTCTATTAACATCCGTTCTTCCGGTCAGAATAACATAATAAATTACATAACAGGTCGCTGAGCGTTTTGCGTAAGCCCTACATGCCGCTACTTATGCTTAAGCCCTAAAAATAATACGTGAGCAGCACACCTGTCACGTCAGCGTAACGCACAAAGTCGATTACGCACTTTTTGAATAAATGGATCAATAGCATTGTGACACGTGTCTTCGAACATCACGGTACACTCAGGCCTATAAATAGGCCACCTGGGCAATCACTTTTGAGACACTTGGACTTGCGGCAGAGAACACACTTTCTCTCTCACACAATACTTTCTCACTTTAGAACTTGAAGACTTAGCCGTATAACGCTAGACGGACCAACTCTCAGTTTGGTTCCGCATGATTGATTAAGCCACCCCACAGTTCTAGACCGTGATCTGGGTCTGCAAGGACTTCGTCCGCAATCAGCAATTCATCTCATCACGCTAAGGAGTTTTATTGCTGTAATGATACTAATAAACCACTGGCCGAAAATAGGTATCAACATATGACGCCATCAGTTTAAAGAGTCTTAGAAGCCCGAAGAGGACAATAGCAAAATCAGGCGATATACCTTCGATAAGTAAACAAATGGAAGCATCCAGTGGACTTCTAATCGAAGATGTACCGCCCAATCAAGTTAATGTAGAGGAAATCTAAGCAGAAGATGTAGAACAAACAAGTGAAAAAATACCAGAAGAAGTAATCAATGAAACAACAATACGTTTCATAAAGTTAACAAGTGAAACATCGAAAGTAAGTAATTTACATGCAAGACGTGGACCATAAACTGTTTCATTCAACAAGACTTCATGAGCTATAGGAAAAAGTATAGTTAGAAAACAAACAATGACCAACCAGCAGGCATCCAGGTTGCTACATCAGCTAGGTATTACCGTTATGGATGCAGAACATTATGAAGAAGAAGAGTTATTTCCCAATGAGGAAGATGAGTATGAAGAAGTGAATGACGAATGATTTATTTTTGAAAAAATGGAAACAAAAATGCTAAATGGAAGCCTAACAAAAATTACATGAGCCAAATATATAAGCAAAGGTTGGCACAACCCGCTATACGTGCAACGAGGGGTAGATAATTTCTCTGCGCTTATAACCGGAGAATAAACAACAAAACCACCAACTATGACATAATCAACACAACGCTTCATTGGAGCTATTGGAAATTATGTATTACCACGAAACTTGGGAATTCCATTGGCAATAGGCACATATGATGGAGCTACAGATCTAGAAGATTTTTTAGCCATGTTTGAAGGAGTTATGTGTTTACAACACTGGGAAGACGAGGTTGCATGTCATATGTTTCCTATGGTTTTGCAGAAATTGGCTAGAGAATGGTTTGGCAGCTTGTCGGCAAGGAGCGTAACGAGTTTTCTAGATTTAAGAGCCAAGTTTGTTATGCAATATCAAAGTTTTAGAAGTTGTACGTTAACAAATCTTGATGCACATGAAATTAAAATGTTTCATGATGAATGTTTGAGCGACTTCATGAACGCTACACATCAGAGTGCCAGAAAATACCAGCTATCCCTGAGTCACAATTAGTGTCTGGATTTATTTTTTCTCTAGATCAAAGTCGCTTCGGAGATTTAGTACATGCACTTAGGTATGATGTACTAAAAACTTTGCTGGGAATTGCCCAAAAGCATCTGAGAGGAGGAGAGACAGGACATTTTCAATATATTGGAAGTTCAAGACATAACAACGGAGGAGGGCATTATGACAGAAATCAAAGACGATATGATAATTTTCAGCAGGGGTGGAGAGGAAACAATTATCCAAATGATCAACATGATAACCGCAGACCGCTAGAGAGGCATCCAGTGATAATAAAATTGACAGAACCTCCCCGCGAAATTTTGTATACAGAGCCAATAAAAGAAACTTTCAATCTACCACCGTCAATGGAAGAACGTGAAGGGACAAAAAGTGATCATGGTGTGAGTTCCACGAGGATTATAGGCATGGCACGGATAATTACAAGTCCTTGATGAGGGAGATAATAGAAAATTTTAAAGTAGGAGAGTTGAACCATCTGTTACTTGGGAAACATTACAGAAGGAATGATTTTGATAACTTGAAAAAAGTCACATTTTTACCTTCTTTATCCATCCTATTTTAAACGAGTAAAATATAAATTTGAATTAAAATTCCTTTTTATCAATCATTATGAAGATCTCGGAATAACAAATCCAATAGCGCAAGAATTGAAGAAACAGAGTTATAACGAAGAAACCAGAGCCAAAACAGTGAACGATCGAAAACTTACCCAGAGCAAGCTTCCGAGGGACAAAAACGACCGGTACACACCCTAAAGGTGTCGGAACCGACACCCCTACTACTACCGAAACCGACCCGATGGTACCGGCCAGTATGTAGCGACCCGACCAAATCATGTTTGACGGCGCCGACTACTTAGGTCCCGTTACGTGGTCATAAGTCATTAACATGACGTTTGACCAAAATATGTCGCATTCATTTCATAAGAAAAAGGATGTTTCAAGTTTACAAATGTAGTTCAAAAGACTAGTTACATTACAATGTTTGACGTACGAATGAAACCTATGCGACACAATTTAAAGTAGTCAAAGGACGCTCCAACTATGCATGTATACTCGACATCCAAGCAAGTATCAAAAATAGTGCGGAAGCATGTATCAAGTAGCTTTCAAGGACCTGAGAAAACATATAGAAAACTGTCAACGAAAACGTTGGTGAAATCATAGGTGTTTTAGTAAACGTTGCATTTGAACCACAAGATTTAATATAATATGATTATCAAAATCATTTGCATTCCAAAGTTGTTATCTGTTTCACGGGCACCCAATTATCAAACTTAACTGTTTTGCACCCTTTGCGTAGTGTTAGAACATACACTAGACCCGAAAATATATTTCATCCGCTAACGGTAGCGTACCGTCCGAATGAGGCTCGTCAAGCCCATGTGATCACATAATATAAGTTCACGTTTACACCCTGCAAGTGTAACTAATGATAATTGAATTGAGGATTTTTGTTCAAACCCGTACGTGGAATGTTCGTTTTCGTACTTGTGTTCAAAGTGTAAAAGCATGATACGTATATGTTTCTCATCCCATAGTTTAAAGCATAAAAGTTGTTTGAAAGATGGGACTATGATCTCACCTTGAGTGCACGTATGAAAAGTACTTCACAAAGTAACGTGTGAGAAGGATAGTGCTAGTCTTGACCTAAACAAATAGGCCGTATCAAATAACGGTAAATCCGATAGGTCAAAGATGTTCAATTAGTCCTATGGCTCGTTACGACTCGATTATGTAGCATGTGAATCAAATTGTCAAGTTTCATGCAAGATACAAGTATAGAAACAAGTTAGGAAGGTTGCATAATCATTTGGTTAAGTTTGAACAAAAGTCAAACTTTGGTCGGTCAAAGTCAACAAAAAAGTCAACACGTTCGGGTCGGGTCCCGAACTATTTTTCTGAGGTTTTTATTCATATATAAACATGTTAGAACAAGTCTCATGTGAATCGGAGGTCCATAGGGTGCCAAACATTTTTCATATAATTGACATGTAGGTCAGAACTTGAACACGGCTTAGGCTGCACCGCGACAATACACGGAAGCTGGTACCTGGTCAGTCTCAAATGTCCAAGTCTTAATTCAAAACACTTTCAAGCATAACTCGCAAACCGCTAATACTTAGAACTCGTATCTTATATCGTTAGAAAGGTAATTTGACAAAGAACACAACTAAATACATTTCACCAACCAAAAACATTATTTGTAACAATCGGCTTTCCAAAGTAAATGATCAATTAATGCACACATTTAATACTCAAATTTGATAAGTGCACATTTATGATTCGGGCATTTAATGCATACATACAACATGCCGTTTTGTAGGTAATCGAGCATACAATACCACTAACTACTTACTAACAATAATTCATGGCATTCAATGCATCAAATATTTATTTCAAGCTTATCAAACCCTAACCCAAATTCACCAAAATCACTAATCAAGTTTATGGAGTTTTCTCAAGCAACCTACACATGAAATTGAAGCTAGTGATATTAGGAACACATTTAATACATGCATTTATGACATTTAACATCATTCAAACAACCAAATCACCAGATCAAACACACCAAAGTTTATGTTCATGCTAGTTACTTCAAATAACAAAATCGAACATATAAATCATATATTCATGTTAGACTTGAGCCATAGACACTAATTAACAACTTTATAAGTTAAAAACATCAAGAACACCAAATCTAGTGATTTTAGAAAGTTACCCAAATGTAATGAAGTCGGTATGGAATCGAAGAGGAAGTTGCAAGGATTCCAAATATGTAATTTGTTTTGCAAGACACCCGCTAGCTTGGATTTAGATGATGATTCTTCAAAATGGAGAATTGAAAGAAAATGTGGAAGTAGAAGAAGAAAAGGAAAATGAAAATGAAAAAGATAGGTGGTGGGGTGACTAGTCACAAGTTAGTCACCTCTTTGGCTCTTTGGCAAAACTAGTCCCTCGAGTTCGGTTGCGGGTGCGTGAATTACCTAAAAGAGATATTTTTAAAACGCGAATTAACGAGGGATGTCAAATCATATAACGGAATTTAAATAGTTAAACGGAAAAAGGCGGGATGTTACATTACCTACTCCTTAAAAGAAATTTCGTCCCAAAATTTAAGTAGGCGTAGTAGTCGTTGTTTCTTCCTCGAAATTTTGCGTTTTCGGAATCGGGAATAAGTGAGGGTATTTCTTTTATATCTGATCTTGCCTTTCCCAAGTAAACTCGAGTCCTCTTTTAGCATTCCAACGAACCTTGAAAATCGGGATTCGGCTTTGTTTCAATATCTTGACGGAGGTGTCCACAATTTCAACCGGTTCTTCCACAAAATGGAGTTTGTCATCAATAGTAAGTTCCTCGAGAGGGATGACGATATCGGGTTCGGCAAGACACTTTTTCAAGTTAGATACATGGAAGGTAGGATGAACGGAGCTCAATTGAGGCAGAAGATCTAAACGATAAGCAACGGTTCCAATACGCTCCAAGATTTCGAAGGGACCAATATACCGCGGATTTAATTTCCCACGTTTTCCAAAACGAATGACACCTTTCCAAGGTGCGACTTTTAACATGACACGGTCACCGACTTGAAATTCAAGGTCGTTGCGTCTTTTGTCGGTATAGCACTTTTGACGACTCCGGGCCGTCCGAAGCCAATCTCGGATTTGAACAATCTTCTCGGTGGTTTCGTGAATGAGTTCGGGTCCGGTGATTTGTACGTCGCCTACTTCGGCCCAACAAAGAGGAGAACGACATTTTCGGCCATATAACGCTTCAAAAGGTGCGGCTTTAATACTCGCGTGATAACTATTGTTGTAAGAGAACTCGGCGAGAGGTAAGTGCTTGTCCCAAGCTTTTCCAAAATCAACCACACAAGCCCGTAACATATCCTCTAAGGTTTGAATTGTGCGTTCGCTTTGTCCATCGGTTTGGGGATGATATGCGGTGCTCATGTCTAAACGCGTTCCCAATGCTTCTTGCAAGGTACGCCAAAATCTAGAAACAAAACGGCCATCTCGGTCGGAGATAATCGATAAAGGTACACCGTGTCGGGCTACGATCTCCTTGATGTAAAGTTGTGCAAGTTTCTCCATTTTGTCGGTTTCTTTCATAGCGAGAAAGTGTGCGGATTTGGTGAGACGGTCAACAATAACCCAAATGGTATCATAACCGCCCGTTGTCTTTGGTAACTTGGTGATGAAGTCTATCGTTATTCTTTCCCACTTCTATTGCGGGATTTCGGGTTGTTGAAGTAACTCGGATGGTCTTTGGTGTTCGGCTTTGACTTTGGAACATGTCAAACACTTGGCAACATAAGTAGCTACGTCCCTTTTGATGTTCGGCCACCAATATTGTTCTTTAAGGTCGTGGTACATCTTATTGGCACCGGGGTGAATCGAGTATCGTGACTTATGGGCTTCATCTAAAATAAGACTTTGTAGGTCCCCATAACTAGGCACCCAAATCCTTCTGGCGAAATATCGGAGTCCGGTTTCCTTAGTTTCGAATCAAGAGACTAGAATGTTTAAGAGCTCGTGTGAAACGTTTTCATCCTTGAGAGCCTCATCTTGGGCTACCCGAATTTGGCTATTAAGGTTGGTGTGGATGGTGATGTTTAAAGCTCGGACACGAAGAGGCACCAATCTTTCTTTTCGACTTAAGGCATCGGCTACTACATTTGCCTTCCCGGGATGGTAATGAAGCTCGCAATCAATCGTTTAAGGTTTCAATCCACCTTCGTTGTCTCATGTTTAGTTGCTTTTGATCGAAGATGTGTTGGAGACTTTTGTGATCGGTAAAGATAGTACTCTTGGTTCCATAAAGATAGTGTCTCCACATTTTAAGTGCAAAGACAACGGCTCCGAGTTCGAGATCATGCATCGTATAGTTTCGTTCATGAATTTTGAGTTGTCGAGAAGCATAAGAAATGACTTTCGTTCGTTGCATCAACACACACCCAAAACCATGTTTCGAGGCATCGCAATATACAACAAAATCGTCATTGCCTTCGGGAAGTGACAAGATAGGAGCGGTGGTTAGCTTTGTTTTCAAGATTTGAAATGCGGATTCTTGTTCGGTCGCCCAAATGAATTTCTTTCCTTTGTGAGTTAATGCGGTTAGAGGACGAGCAACCAAAGAGAAATCTTTGATGAATCTACGATAGTATCCGGTGAGACCCAAGAATTGATGAATATGAGTAGGAGTAGTAGGGGTCTCCCATTTACTAATGGCTTCGATTTTTGATGGATCGACTTTAATACGTTGGTCACTTACAACATGACCAAGAAATTGAACTTCCTTTAACCAAAATTCACACTTGGAGAATTTGGCATAGAGTCGTTCTTATCTTAAAAGTTCAAGCACAAGTCGGAGGTGTTCCTCGTGTTCTTCTTCGCTTTTTGAATAAACCAAAATATCATCGATGAACACGATAACGAATTTATCAAGATACGGTTTGCACACGCGGTTCATAAGATCCATGAACACCGCTGGTGCGTTAGTGAGACCACATGGCATTACAAGAAATTCATAGCTACCATAACTGAAAGCGGTTTTGGAGACATCTTCCCCCTTAACCCTTAATTGATGATAACCCGAGCGGAAATCGATTTTTGAATATACACAAGACCCTTGTAGTTGATCAAAGAAGTCATCGATACGAGGAAGAGGATATCGGTTCTTAACCGTCAATTTTTTTAGTTCACGATAATCAATGCACATTCGTAGGGATCCATCCTTCTTTTTAACAAACAAAATCGGAGCGCCTCAAGGTGAATGGCTAGGTTGGATAAAACCACGATCAAGTAGTTCTTGAATTTGACTTTGCAATTTTTGCATTTCGGATGGAACGAGTCTATATGGTGCACGTGCTACGGGTGCGGCTCCCGGAATAAGATCGATTTGGAATTCAACCGGTCGATGAGGTGGAAGACCCGACAATTCGTCGGGAAATACATCGGAATAGTCACTAACAATTGGCACATCATTGATGTGCTTCTCATCGGACTCGACTTTCTTAACGTGAGCAAGGATCTCAAAACAACCCTTACGGAGTAGTTTTCTAACTTTAATGCATGAAACGAGGTTGAGTCCGGTGCAACTCTTATCGCCTTAGACGATCAAAGGTTCACCATTCTCGATAGGAATTCGGATTGCGTTAAGATCACAAAGGATGTGAGATTTCATTTTGGCTAGCCAATTCATACCGATTATTACATCGAAGCTTCCTAGTTCCATGGGTATCAAGTCAATTTCAAACTCATTACCCAAAATGTTTAACGTACACCCCCGGTAATATGTGTCGGCACTCAATAGTTTTCCGTTGGCCACTTCAATGGTATAAGTGGTATCTAGTGGAAGTGATTGAGTATTAAAAGAATGAGTCAAAGTCTTGGATGCAAAACTCTTATCGGCACCCGAATCGAATAAACAAGTAACATAAGTGTTGTTGAGGAGAAACGTACCCGTGACTAATTCATTGTCATCTCGGGCTTCCTCGGTGTTGATGTTGAAAGCTCGTCTGCGTGTGTTGGTGTTGGCTTTCTTCTTCGGACACGCATTTCTAAAATGACCCGTTTGGCCACATTCATAACAAGTACCCGGTTTTGGTGCATTGGGCACCTTTTTAGCGACGGGGGCGGCACTTCTACAATCGTTGGCCACATGACCACCCCTTTGGCACCGGTGGCAAAATAGATTGCTACATTCACCATAGTGGTGTTTGTGGCATTTGTTGCAAAAGGGTTTATTTCCGCCATAACTTTTCTTGGCGTCGGAGGTGAAAGGCTTTTTGGTGAAGTTGTTGTTGTAGTTGTTGCTTGATTGGGGGGCTTCCCATTTTCTTTTGTTGCCGCCCGATTTATCCTCGGCCTTAGGTGCCGGAACTACGATTTCATCAACCATTTCGATCAATTGGCGGGCCATGTTCAAAGCTTGTTGTAGGTTAGCGGGTTTGGATGACATCACTCCTTGTTTGATGCTCTTTGGAAGACCATCGATATAGAGTTCAACCCTTTGAGATTCGGGGTTCACGAGGTTGGGACACATCAAGGATAGCTCTGCGTATCGTTGATTGTAGGCCTTGAGATCATTTCCGACCGCCTTTAAAGTTCTTAGCTCTTGTTCGAGCTTTCGGGTTTCTTCACGAGGGAAAAATTCGACGATCATCCTTTCTCTCAAATCGGCCCAAGAGAGGGCGTGAGCTTCATCGGTACCCACCGATTGTACATACGTGTTCCACCACGTGAGGGCGATACCGGCAAAGGTGTGGGTGGAATATTTGACTTTATCTTGGTCCCGACAACCGCTTATGCTAAAAACGGCTTCCGTTTGTTCGAACCATCGAGTGAGCACAACCGGTCCCCCGGTTCCATCAAAAGTGTGAGGTTTGCACCCCATGAAGGCTTTGTAGGAGCACCGTTCGCTTGAGTTACCGGCCCCTTGATTGTTGTTATGGTTGTTGTTATTGTTGGAGGAGTGATCGGCCATGGCCGCTTCCACGGCGGTGGCTATCATTCGTTGTAGTGCTTGTTCGGGAGTCTCATGGCGTGGCACACAACGAGGAGGCATTGTTCCTTCAAAACACAAGAATACCGTTGATTAGTATTCTTAATAATACTAACCATGATATGGAATAAGGATAGAGAGAAATTTTCTTTGACTCACCTTAAATTCTTTATGTCATAATGTCGGAATGTTCGTATGAGTCACCGTAATATAATCCCGGAAATTGTATTACCCTAATTCATATGTGCATTCGACACTAATTCATATAGTCAAGGTGGCGCGTCAATTAAATCAAGTAACGTGAGATTAGGATTGAATAAGAATTAGATATGATAGACGAGTTCGAGTATAATGCACAAGAAGTCAAGTAATTCCTACTTCAAGTCTATATGCCGGTTGAAGTCTAGACTCACCAATGTACCCTATGACTCGGGGTCGACACCAATGAACTCTAAATCCCTACAACCAACGCTCTGATACCATCTGTAGCAACCCGACCAAATCATGTTTGACGGCACTGACTACTTAGGTCCCGTTACGTGGTCATAAGTCTTTAACATGACGTTTGACCAAAATATGTCGCATTCATTTCATAAGAAAAAGGATGTTTCAAGTTTACAAATGTAGTTCAAAAGACTAGTTACATTACAATGTTTGACGTACGAATGAAACCTATGCGACTCAATTTAAAGTAGTCAAAGGACGCTCCAACTATGCATGTATACTCGACATCCAAGCAAGTATCAAAAAGAGTGCGGAAGCATGTATCAAGTAGCTTTCAAGGACCTGAGAAAACATATAGAAAACTGTCAACGAAAACGTTGGTGAAATCATAGGTGTTTTAGTAAACGTTGCATTTGAACCACAAGATTTAATATAATATGATTATCAAAATCATTTGCATTCCAAAGTTGTTATCTGTTTCGCGGGCACCCAATTATCAAACTTAACTGTTTTGCACCCTTTGCGTAGTGTTAGAACATACACTAGACCCGAAAATATATTTCATCCGCTAACGGTAGAGAACCGTCCGAATGAGGCTCGTCAAGCCCATGTGATCACATAATATAAGTTCACGTTTACACCCTGCAAGTGTAACTAATGATAATTGAATTGAGGATTTTTGTTCAAACCCGTACGTGGAATGTTCGTTTTCGTACTTGTGTTCAAAGTGTAAAAGCATGATACGTATATGTTTCTCATCCCATAGTTTAAAGCATAAAAGTTGTTTGAAAGATGGGACTATGATCTCACCTTGAGTGCACGTATGAAAAGTACTTCACAAAGTAACATGTGTGAAGGATAGTGCTAGTCTTGACCTAAAAAAATAGGTCGTATCAAATAACGGTAAATCTGATAGGTCAAAGATGTTCAATTAGTCCTATGGCTCGTTACGACTCGATTATGTAGCATGTGAATCAAATTGTCAAGTTTCATGCAAGATACAAGTATAGAAACAAGTTAGGAAGGTTGCATAATCATTTGGTTAAGTTTGAACAAAAGTCAAACTTTGATCGGTCAAAGTCAACGAAAAAGTCAACACGTTCGGGTCGGGTCCCGAACTATTTTTATGAGGTTTTTATTCATATATAAACATGTTAGAACAAGTCTCATGTGAATCGGAGGTCCATAGGGTGCCAAACATTTTTCATATAATTGACATGTAGGTCAGAACCTGAACACGGCTTAGGCCGCGCCACGACCCAGGATTGACGCGCCGCGACAATACACGGAAGCTGGTACCTGGTCAGTCTCAAATGTCCAAGTCTCAATTCAAAACACTTTCAAGCATAACTTGCAAACCGCTAATACTTAGAACTCGTATCTTATATCGTTAGAAAGGTAATTTGACAAAGAACACAACTAAATAAATTTCACCAACCAAAAACATTATTTGTAACAATCGGCTTTCCAAAGTAAATGATCAATTAATGCACACATTTAATACTCAAATTTGATAAGTGCACATTTATGATTCGGGCATTTAATGCATACATACAACATGCCGTTTTATAGGTAATCGAGCATACAATACAACTAACTACTTACTAACAATAATTCATGGCATTCAATGCATTAAATATTTATTTCAAGCTTATCAAACCCTAACCCAAATTCACCAAAATCACTAATCAAGTTTATGGAGTTTTCTCAAGCAACCTACACATGAAATTGAAGCTAGTTATGTTAGGAACACATTTAATACATGCATTTATGACATTTAACATCATTCAAACAACCAAATCACCAAATCAAACACACCAAAGTTTATGTTCATGCTAGTTACTTCAAATAACAAAATCGAACATATAAATCATATATTCATGTTAGACTTGAGCCATAGACACTAATTAACAACTTTATAAGTTAAAAACATCAAGAACACCAATTCTAGTGATTTTAGAAAGTTACCCAAATGTAATGAAGTCGGTATGGAATCGAAGAGGAAGTTGCAAGGATTCCAAATATGTAATTTGTTTTGCAAGACACCCGCTAGCTTGGATTTAGATGATAATTCTTCAAAATGGAGAATTGAAAGAAAATGTGGAAGTAGAAGAAGAAAAGGAAAATGAAAATGAAAAAGATAGGTGGTGGGGTGACTAGTCACAAGTTAGTCACCTCTTTGGCTCTTTGGCGAAACTAGTCCCTCGAGTTCGGTTGCGGGTGCGTGAATTACCTAAACGAGATATTTTTAAAACGCGAATTAACGAGGGATGTCATAATCATATAACGAAATTTAAATAGTTAAACGAAAAAGTAAATGGAAAAAGGCAGGATGTTACACAGTACGCTTGTTAGAGGCCACGAGACCGACACCCACCATGGTTTCTAGACCGAGAGGTCAGAAAACTTGGCCTAATAAGGGCCACTTACACAAATCGAGAGAAGAGGGGACTTTGATACCTTTCTCGGTGAAGAATATTCATTTCTTTCCAGCTTTGGTCACAGGCAGGAGGGCCTGGATCCGTGCGGGTTGGCATCGGGGCTCAGGGATTCTTCATTTGACCTCGTAACAACGAAAGAGAAAGGGTTTTCTTTTAAAGATACGGAGTGAAGTCTGAATTCAAGAGGAAAGGATTAGTTGTTGAGTGTTGGGAGCCTAGAGCATAGCTAATCCGACTGGACCACCATAACCTAGTTCCCGTGACATGCTTATCTAAAAATCAATAAATCGTTTGGTAGGGAGTTTATTGTTTACACGAAAAATATTTAAGATATTGAAATGAAAACCTTTTAAGAAGATAAATTCATCATCCCAGCTTAGTTAACGAAATCACACCCAACACACCATTTATCTTTACCGCTTTATTTATTTTATTCCGCTTTTATTTTTTGTTTTAATTAGGAATTATAAATTATAATATAAAACCCCAAGTCTCTTTTAATTGGCACAACTTGAAAACCAGATTTAGTGGTGTCTAGAATAAACTAGTTGTACTTGGTTGTTGGGTTTTTCAAACAGTTTCCAAATTATTGGGACCAAAAGGATCCTGCCTCTGCACACAAGGTGTACTTGGCCACTTGTCTTGGATAATCAATTGTGTGAAACCCTTCAGTAATTAGATCACCTAATCATGACATGCATCTATTTCAAATTCAGTCAGTGTATAAGAACAACCAGTAAAAATTATTAAATTCTACCTGATTTACCTTAGATTGTCCTTACGCTTAACGAAACATAAAAACTTGACTAATCCGGGTAACATCAAGTAATTTTTTGGTGCTTCTGTCGGTGAAATTGACTGTTCGATCCAGAGGCGTCTAGATGAAGTATCTTATTAGTGAACCGTTAGGACTTAGGATGGTTATCGTTTTTTACACCACTGTAAATTTTGCCCACCCATCCTTTCTTTTACCCCATAATATAGGTAGTACCCTTCAAAACGAGAACCAGTAACTTGTAGATGAACCGACTATGGCTGCATGCATCACTCTCGATTACATCACCAAACCCTCTTTAAAAGGACAAGGAGGACCGATTCTCTACCCAGAGGCCAACGGAACGTCTTTTGTGCTGAAGCATAGCATCGTGAAACTAATGCATAACCACTGCCAGTTCCACGGCTTACCGAATGACGATCCTAATGCCCACCTAGATAGATTTCTCTCGTTATCCAACTCAATTGTGACAACCCAGAAATTTCTGACCAAATTTAAACTTTATCTTTATATTATTCCGACACGATAAGCAAAGTTTGTTAAGTTGAATCTCAAGAAGTGTAAACTGTATTCATACATTCATTTAACCTTGACCAAACCCTGACGATTCAGGAACCATTATAATTGGATTGGAAAATATACGTATATATATATATATATATATATATATATATATATATATATATATATATATATAACAAAAATATAATATTAACTTAGTAAAAAAAAAAAACGTCCTGATTTAAAATAATATATTTTGATAAACAACGAGTCACTGATTTATAGAAGTAAATGACCACAACGCTCAATTTTATAAGTTACATTTTTTATAAGGTAATTTATTGATGAGTAAGTCAAATTATTAATAAGGGTACACGTCGCGTAACGTAAAAGGCTAGTTTTCTAAACGTACGAAAGTGCGTTCGAAAAACCGAAAGTGGTACACGAGTCGAGTATCAACGTACGAGTCAACGGACCTAAAATTACAAGTCAACTATGTACATGAATATAATATAATATATATATATATATATATAATTAATATAAATTATATATATATATATATATATATATATATATATATATATATATATATATTATATAATAATATGTCGACAAACAAGAAAACAAAAAAATTGTGAGCTGGAATTTGGGGCCATGCGACCGCATGAGAAATAGGCATAAAATCCATGCGATCGCATGGTAGTCAGAATTCAGAAACATTCTATATATTGGCCAGTTTGCTCAACACACACACACACACACATATTAATATCTATATTACTCCGTATTATATTTTATATTTATTATTTATATTATTATTATTATTATTATTATTATTATTATTAATCTTATAGTTAGGAGTATTATTATTAGTATTATTATACATAAAATACTACGACGAGGTCATGAACGAATTATTTTCAAACAAGCCTTCCGAGCGGGATAGAGCTAGGGAAACTATGGGTTATAACTATGGAGGGTATGGGTAATGTTCGTGAGTATTGTTCGCAAGTCAAACTAGTATTTATCATCTCTGTTGCGTCTACCTACTTTTCTGCAATATTGAATCACAATATTGATACGTAAGCATTTATATCTTATCTTTTATATATTAATAGTGTATCCATGTCTAGTGCTCGAGTATATATGTTTATGCATGCTTGTATGCTTTAATTTTGTCGTTAGATAGTTTATGATGAATCACGAATTTGATACATATATTATTGATAAAAGGTATATGATATACATGTCATTGAAAAGCTGTCGAAAAATTAATAACTTTTCATTTAGAAATCGTATGTTTTCGATGAACGGATTAAAAGTTATGGTCAACTGAATTATAATTAGCATTAATTGAAATTGCTTTTGAATCTGTAATTGATATTTAAACAACTTGTTTATAAGATTGATAAATTGGATTTTCAAATATTACTAATCGAGTAAATGAATTTCTATATAAGGCACGTCTCGTCTTGTTGAACAATTGTCAAAGTTGACTGTCTTATCATGTTTTAAAGATTTATAAACACTATAATCTGATTTTTCAAGTATTGGAAAACTATATGAAAATCATGTTCGATTGCCATGATAATTCAAATATAATATAGCCCCTGAAATAAATAATATTTTGAGTTTGATAAACTATAAATTCGTTCAATTATCAAGACTTATACTATGTTAATAAACATGTATAGATTTAAAGATCATATTGGGTCAGGTTGACTTTTGAGATGACTTTTGTTAAACTTCTGCATGTCGGTCTCGAGCATTAGGATTGTGATACACTATGACCCAACCTAGTTTATTAGACATGTATTGACCAACATATGTTCTCTAGGTTGAGATCTACGGTTAATCTTGCATTCCGTGTTACGGTCACTTTTTGATGAATGACCTTATGTGCTGTTAAGGTGAGTTTCATTTGCTCCCTTTTTAATTGCTTTTGCAATATATATTTTTGGGCTGAGAATACATGCACTTTATTTTAAACAATGGACACAAGTACATACTAAATTCTATACTGAGTTTGAACCGAAAATCCCTTAGCATTGGTAACTAGTAACTGCCGGTTATAAGAACTGGTGGGCGCGAGTAGTAGTATATGGATCCATAGGGCTTGATATCCCCGTCCGAGCTAGAGCACTAGCCTTTTAACGGACGTATGCTATTTGAGAAGCGTACACGTTGGTTTGCGTGAATTATTAAGATGATTATACTAAGGGTACAAATTATATATACGTTAAGTTTAGTTACCAGGGTACTCAATTTCGTAGAATATTTTGATAAACGTTTCTGGATGGAACAACTGAAATCTTGTGATCCACCTTTATATACAGATTATGCGCAACATTAAAACTATGAACTCACCAACCTTTGTGTTAACACTTTTAAACATGTTTATTCTCAGGTTTCTAGAAGTCTTCCGCTGTTTGGTTATACGTTATACAAGCTATGTGCATGGAGTCGTAGATGCTTTATTCAAGAAAACTTTGCATTCACAAAATCATCACCATGTATCTTATTTTGACTGCATTGTCAACGAATGTAGTATTATAAACTATTATATACGGTGATTGTCTATACGTAGAAATCATCAGACGTTGAAAACCTTGGATTTATATATTCATTTATGGTGTGCCTTTTCAAAAGAATGCAATGTTTACAAAACGTATCATATAGAGGTCAAAACCTCACTATGAAATCAATGAATGATGTATTCGTCTAAAGGGATTTGGAAGGATTGTCACAGTTGGTATCAGAGCTTGAGGTCATAGGGAACCAGAATTTGCATTAGTGTGTTTAACTGGTAATTGTTAGGATGCGTTAGTGAGTCTGGACTATGACCGTATTTGTTCTTACCAATTTTTGCTTATCATTTCTTGTCAGAAATTACATGCTTATCATTCCTAAGTCTAGACACGTCTTAATGCATTTACTGCATAGATAGTGTACCGACAAAATTCATATTTTAGCATATCTGTTACTGTAAACTTTTCCTGACATCTTCCGAAAATTTCTCCGTAATTTACGGGATTTTGGTATTATATATACATATGTAAATTATGTGTTGAAGAGTACCAATCTAAATTCTATAATCTATTTCATATCAAAAATCATCCCTCTAATTATACAAGATGGATCACGTATCAAGTTCAAATTCCTTAAACTCCGACAGCTATTCCGATATGGATATTCACCTGAACTCCGAAGACAGTGTAACCGGAATGGATCAACCAATTAGCCATCATCTATTCTGGATGAATTGGGGATGGGTTCGTAGCCTACTTAGTCATTGGAGACAAGAAGAAGGTGATCCCTTCCATCCACCACATTGCCCTCTTGGCGAAGAACCGGAAGCACTTACCGGTGAACCTATCCGAAGCACCATTTTCTCTCTCATTTCCAGAGTATCTCGTCATGATTATATACTATCTCAGATTCTGGATTTTATTCATCCGCTCGTCCGAACCAACAATCATCCCGGTGTAATAGAAGAAGTCAACGAGCTTCGCGCTCGGGTAGTGGCGTTGGAGAATGTGGTGCAAAGGTTACAAGCACCAGCAGCAGCACTGGCAGCAACAGTACCACCATCAGCAACACCAACAGTACCATCACCACCACCAACAACAACATCCACATCCCACACCTCAACATCACAATCTGTACCTCGAACATCAACGTCATACGCACCATAGATACCAAGGAATACCAACAACAACAAAAGATGAAGTATTGATTCATAACTTCATCGATGAAATATTCTGCAGAGAATATGTAGTTTCTAAAGGTTTTAGTGATTATATATTCTAGTCCTAGTCGAAAACCAGATGAGATTAATATTATGTTAACTCATTAATATCATGATTACATCTAAAGAAAATATATATGTAGGTGTATTTTCATAAAGAATGTAATTAAGAAAACTCTTTTGTACAAACTGTTAATGGCGAGAATATTTTAACGGGTAGATAATACCCGAGAGATATATAAATTCACTATTAATATGTTACATTCTTCGATTCTGATTCAACAAATCATTAACTATACTCACTACTTTCACAACAATATATATTCTTTTATAAAAATCAAAACAACCATCTTCATCCAAATTTGATTACATATTTTGATTTTGACAGATCAAAATCCAAAGTCAAGATTTAACAAAAGACATCATTTTTAGATTCCTACATCTTTCGAAGCTATACTTTGACTTCAAAACTGTGCTAGAACATCATTTTTATTCATAAAACCCAGAAAAATATTTGTGTCATTCAAAATTCTAGAACATCATATGTATCTTGACAAATACAATCTTCATGCAAACCCTTCAAACTTTTAAAAACACCTCGGATTGATAACCGACGATTCGGTTATGATAACTTTGAATGCTGATGAAGCAGCAAAAACTGTAAACGACCTTAACAGCCAAAAGTTTGAGGATAAAGAATAGTGTGTTGGCAAAGCTCAGAAAAAGAGAAGGTTTGGAACTGAAAAATGGATTGAGAAACCCATGAAGGAGGCTGTGGACAAATCACAAAGACTAAACCTGCCTTCAAAGAATCCAAATGATTCAGTATCTGCTGAAGTCATTAATGAATACCTTGCTCCTGACTCTAAACCTTTACGGACAAATCTTCTTTATCATCTTTCGATATTAGAAATTCTAAGATATCATCGTATCTTTCATTATAAATATCCTCGATATTTCTGAAGATATTTTCATAACTATTCTTATCTGAAATCATTTATCTCTTCACGATATCAGTGTTACATCAGAAAGGAAACTGTTTTAGTTTCTAAAATCTGAATAGTTTGAACTTAAATGTTATTGAAGCAGTATCGGAAACTGAAGCATGAGTTAGTATAATATAATAACACTTGATCAACGTGATTATATTACAGTAATTCATGCTGAGTTTCTAAATGGAACGTGATGATTCACAGATCATAACGTCATCACGTGCTATGTCATACGACTCTTGTATTCTATTTAATCTCTAAAATATCAAGAAAATATTTCTTGATGATTCGGTCTTTTCCAGGGTATTCTGGTAATTTAACAAATCAAGATCGTACCATTACCATTTTATTCTTAGAACATTAACAATGTTCATTCTGAAATTCATATCTGTGAATTCTGGACCATTACAAGCAATGCTTAGTCACAAGAAGAAGAAACGAAGGGACAAAACTCCGAAATAGAAATTGGGGTATAAATCGCAGCAAATAAAAGAGAGCATTAAGTAGGAATGACAATAATTACAGAAGAAAGAAGCAGGAACTTTGAAATATAAGGGAGAATATAAAGCCCGATAACAACACATACATTACAAACCGTGTATATCAATGTTTATCGCAATATAAAGACACTGGAGAATTAAAAGCACTATAACCCCAAGGGCAAAGTAGAAGTAAGTAGATTCCTCTGGTGGAAGTTGAAAAAGGAGAATAATTGTTGCGATAGTAAGGATAAGGACAAGGAGCAGAACTGGATTAAGCATTTTCACAATCTTTTGAATTTGGGAATTGAGTATAGGAATGGTAAAAGTAAGGAAACGAAGGGGGTGTATTTATAGTGAAATATTCGACAGAGTAATCAAAACAGATGATCGCATTTAAAGCGGATCCTAATTTCCTTGATTTCCGAAGAATCAAATCTTATTACTAAGACCTTCTCCAAATCTCTTGAACTCTGGAAATCAAGCTGTCTATGTCAAAAGATATGACGAAACTTTACCTACTCATTTCACTCCTTTGTGATAACTTCATTTATACTCTTCGCGTAACCAAATTGTTTTATCTATATTACTCGCTGATGATAAAACTTTAATTTTCAGCTCGCATGCATCATGAAAACGTATTTATTGTCAGCCATGACCATCTCAATCAAATTTCGGGACGAAATTTCTTTAACGGGTAGGTACTGTGACAACCCGGAAATTTCTGACCAAATTTAAACTTTATCTTTATATTATTCCGACACGATAAGCAAAGTTTGTTAAGTTGAATCTCAAGAAGTGTAAACTGTATTCATACATTCATTTAACCTTGACTAAACCCTGACGATTCACGAACCATTATAATTGGATTGGAAAATATACGTATATATATATATATACGTATATATATATATATGTAACATCCTGCCTTTTTCCGTCAACTTTTCCGGTTAACTATTTTAAACTCCGTTATATGTTTATAACATCTCCCGTTAATACGCGTTTCAATTATCTTGTTTTAGGTAATTTAACGCACCCGATTGCAACTTGAGGGACTAGTTTCGCCAAGACACCAAAGTGGTGACTAGCCACTTGACTAGTCAACCTCTTCCACCTCATTTCTCCATTTAATTTTCCTTTTCATCTAATACTTCCACCATTTCTTTAATTCCATCAAAAAGCAATTCATCATCCATATTCAATCGATCAAGCTTCGGGCCAAACAAATTACATATTTGAACTCCTCGTGATCTCCTCTTCGATTCCATACCGATTTCATCAAATTTGGGTAACTTTCTAAAATCACTAATTTTATGTGTTCTTGAGTTTTTGAGTTAAAAGGTTGTTAATTAGTGTCTATGGCTCAAGTCTAGTATGATTATGTGTTTTGTATGCTTGTTCTTGCTATTTTGGTGTAACTAGCTCATATTGAAAGAATGCTTGTTTAATCTTGAGTTTTAGGTGTACATATGTTATTTGATGATGAAAATTCATGTTTTAATTGTGTTCCTAACATCACTAGCTTCAAATTGGTATGTAGTTTGACATGGATTAGTTTCATAAGCAAGATTGTTGATTTTATGATTTTGGGTTAGGGTTTGATAAAAGTAAATTGAATATTTGATGCATTAAATGCTTAGCAATGTTAATTGTAAGTGTCTAGTTGTGTTGTATGCTTGATTATCTTCAAAACGGCGTATTACACATGTGCATAAATTTACCGAATCATAATATGGCATTTATGAACTTGGAGTAATAAATGATGAGCATTAATGGTGATTTTGATATAAGTTGTTTGGTTTTGATTGAGTAAATGCGTTTAGTTATTCTCCTTGTCAAATTACCTTTCTCATGTTATATGATATGCGTTTTAAGTGTTTTCGGTGCATGAAATATGTTAAAATGAGTTTTGGTTCGTTACTTAAGTTATTTTTTTTCTGCAATCAGCACTTCCCCAGGTTATGCGCGCCGCGCGTGCACCTGCGCACCGCGCAAATCAGAAAAACCAAATAAATGGTTCCCTTGGTCGAGTTCTGACCTGGTATTGCACATGGGTGCGCGCCGCGCAACCCATTGCGCACCGCGCAAATGGCCCAGGCCAACTTCCTTGTCTTTAAACGCTCCCAAAATGTTTCCCGCTTAACCGTAACTCCGATTAACATGAAACTTGACTATTATGCTCGTATATGACTTCTCATCATGAGAAAATTGTCGGACACCCGACCCGACCTCGTTGACTTTGACTTTGACCAAGTTTGACTTTTAGTCAACCTTAACCAAACGATTATACAATCGTTCTAACATGCTCAACTACTTGTATCTTGCATGAAACTTGACAATTTGATTCACATGCTTTATTAATCGAGTCGTATTGAGCCATAGGACTAATTGAACATCTTTGACCCTTCGTGACTATCGTTATTGATACAACCTATTTGTTTAGGTCAAGACTAGCATTGTTCTTTGCACACGTTACTTGTCGAAGTACTTTTTGATTCGTGCATACAAGGTGAGATCATAGTCCCACTTTTACTTTTTTTTGAACTTACTTTTGGGATGAGAAAACATAAACGTTCTTTTAAACTAAGTGAACACAAGTACAGGAAAACAAACATTCTACATACGAGTTTGAACACAAATCCTCAATTCGATTATCATTAGTTACACTTGACGGGTGTAAGCGAGAACTTATGTTATATGGCCATATGGGTTTGACAAACCCTCACTTCGGATGGTTCGCTACCGTCTACGGGTGAAATATATTTTCGAGAAACAGTGTATGTTCTAACACTATTATGATGGGGTTCAATGGAAGGAAACGTTAAGCCTTGATAATTGGGTGCTCGTGAATATTAACTTTTAGAATGTATTACTACTTTATTAATGTTGCAAATCTTGTGGTTCGACTTACCTTCATTCACTTACTTATTTAAACCTATGATTTCACCAACGTTTTCGTTGACAGATTCTCTGTGTTTTTCTCAGGTCCTTGAACTTAGGTGATACATGCTTCCGCTCATACTTTTTGATACTTGCATTGGATGTCGAGTATACTTGCATACGTGGAGCGTCTTTTTGGCTACTTTAAACTATGTCGCACGTGTTTCATATGAACTATAACTTTTGTTATGTACTTGTCTTGGGAATTACTTTTGTAAACATTGAAACATCCTTTTATGAAATGAATGCGACATATTTTCGGTCAAACTTTGTTATAAATGCTTATAACCATGTAATGGGACCATACGTAGTCGACGCCGTCACTTGACGATTTGTCGGGGTTGCTACAAGTGGTATCAGAGCTTTGGTTGTAGGGATTTAGAGTTCATTGGTGTCAACCCCGAGTCATAGGGTACATTGGTGAGTCTAGACTACAACCGGCATATAGACTTGACATAGGAATTACCTGACAAATTGTGCATTTATACTCTGACTCTTCTACTCATATCTACTCTTATTCTATCTAAATCTTGCGTTATATAATTTAATTGACACGCCACCTTGACTATATGATGTAATGTCGAATGCACATATGAATTAGGGTAATATAATTCCCGGAAATTATATTACGGTGACTCATATGAACATACCGACATTATGACATAAAGAATTTAAGGCGGGTCAAGGATAATTTTCTCTCTATCTTTATCCCATATCACGGTTAGTATTATTTAGAATACTAACCAACGGTATTCTTGTGTTTTGAAGGAACAATGGCTCGTCGACGCGCCCCTCCCGAAACTCCCGAACAAGCTTTGCAACGCATGATAGCCACCGCCGTGGATGCGGCCATGGCCGGTCACTCGTCCAACAACAACAATAATAACAACAACAACAACCAAGGAGCCGGTAACTCTAGCGAAGGGTGCTCCTACAAAGCTTTCATGGGGTGCAAACCTCACTCTTATGATGGGACCGGTGGACCGGTTGTGCTTACTCGTTGGTTTGAACAAACCGAGGCCGTCTTTAGCATAAGCGGTTGTCGGGATCAAGACAAGGTCAAATACTCCACCCACACTTTCTCCGGAATTGCTCTAACATGGTGGAACACCTATGTTCAATCGGTGGGTACCGATGAAGCTCATGCCCTCTCTTGGGCCGATCTAAGGGAAAAGATGATTGTTGAATATTTTCCGCGTGAAGAAACCCGCAAGCTTGAGGAAGAACTAAGAGCTTTGAAAGCGGTCGGAAACGATCTTAAAGCTTATAATCAACGCTTCGCCGAACTATCCTTGATGTGTCCTAATCTTGTTAACCCCGAATCTCAAAGGATTGAGCTCTACATGCTCGGTCTTCCAAAAAGCATCAAACAAGGGGTGATGTCATCCAAACCCACTACTCATCAAGCCGCTATGAACATGGCTCGCCAACTAATTGAAACGGTTGACGAAATCGTAGTGCCGGCTCCTAAGGCCGAGGACAAGTCGGGTGGCAACAAAAGGAAATGGGAAGCCACTCCATCAACTAACTACAACAACACCTTCACCAAAAAGCCTTTCAACAACGACGGCAAGAAGGGTTATGTCGGAAACTTACCTTTTTGCAACAAATGCCACAAGCATCATCACGGCGAATGTAACAAGCTAGTTTGTCACCGTTGCCAAGGTGTTGGTCATAGGGCCAACAATTGCACAAGCGCTGCCCCCGTCGCTCGAAAGGGGCCCAATCCTCCAAGAACGGCCACTTGTTATGAATGTGGTCAACCGGGTCACTATAGGAACGAATGCCCGAAAAAGAAAGCCAACCCCAACAACCGAGGCCGAGCCTTTAACATCAACACCGAGGAAGCCCGAGATGACAATGAACTAGTCACGGGTACGTTTCTTCTCAACAACTCTTATGTTACTTGCTTATTCGATTCGGGTACCGATAAATGTTTTGTGTCTAAGACTTTGGCTCCTACCCTTTGCACTCCACCACACCCTTTAGATACTACTTATTCCATCGAAGTGGCCGACGGAAAACTCTTAAGTGCCGACACATATTACCGGGGGTGTACTTTGAACATTTTGGGTAAGGAATTTGAAATTGACTTGATACCCATGGAATTAGGGAGTTTTGATGTAATAATCGGTATGAATTGGATGGTCAAAAATAAATCTCACATTCTTTGCGATCTTCATGCAATCCGAATTCCTATCGAGAATGGTGAACCATTGATTGTCTATGGCGACAAAAATTGCACCGGACTCAATCTCGTTTCGTGCCTTAAAGTTCGAAAGCTACTTCGCAAGGGTTGTTTCGCGATTCTTGCTCACGTTAAGAAAGTCGAGGCCGACGAAAAGCGCATCGAAGATGTGCCAATTGTTAGTGACTTTTCCGATGTATTTCTCGACGAATTACCGGGTCTTCCACCTCATTGACCGGTTGAATTTCAAATCGATCTTATTCCAGGAGCCGCACCCGTAGCGCGTGCACCGTATAGACTCGCTCCATCCGAATTGCAAGAATTGCAAAGTCAAATCCAAGAGTTACTTGACCGTGGTTTCATTCAACCTAGCCATTCACCATGGGGCGCTCCGATTTTGTTCGTTAAGAAGAAAGACGGATCCCTACGAATGTGCATTGATTATCGTGAACTAAACAAATTGACTGTTAAAAACCGATATCCTCTTCCTCGCATCGATGACCTCTTTGATCAACTACAAGGGTCTTGTGTATATTCAAAAATCGATCTCCGTTCGGGTTATCATCAACTAAGGGTTATGGGGGAAGATGTCTCCAAAACCGCTTTCCGGACTCGTTACGGTAGTTACGAATTCCTTGTCATGCCTTTTGGTCTCACTAACGCTCCGGCGGTGTTCATGGATCTCATGAACCGCGTGTGCAAACCATACCTCGACAAATTCGTTATCGTGTTCATCGATGATATTTTGATCTATTCTAAAAACGAAGAGGAACACAAAGAACATCTCCGACTCGTGCTCGAGATCTTGAGAAAAGAGCAACTATATGCCAAGTTCTCCAAGTGTGAATTTTGGTTAAAGGAAGTTCAATTTCTTGGTCATGTTGTAAGTGATCAAGGCATTAAAGTCGATCCCGCAAAGATCGAAGCCATTAGTAAATGGGAGGCTCCTACTACTCCTACTCAAATTCGTCAATTCTTGGGTCTTGCCGGATACTACCGTAAATTCATCAAGGATTTCTCCCTAATCGCTCGTCCTTTAACCGCGTTAACTCACAAGGAACAAAAATTCGTTTGGACATCCGAACAAGAAACCGCATTCCAAATCTTGAAAACTAAGCTAACCACCGCTCCTATCTTGTCACTTCCCGAAGGCAATGATGATTTTGTTGTATATTGCGATGCCTCGAAAAACGGTTATGGGTGTGTACTAATGCAACGAAAGAAAGTCATTGCTTATGCCTCTCGACAACTCAAGGTTCACGAACGAAACTACACGACACATGATCTTGAACTCGGTGCCGTCATCTTTGCACTTAAGTTATGGAGACACCATCTTCTTGGTACCAAAAGTACCATCTTTACCGATCACAAAAGTCTCCAACATATCTTCGATCAAAAGCAACTAAATATGAGACAACGAAGGTGGATTGAGACCTTGAACGATTATAATTGCGAGCTTCGTTACCACCCCGGGAAGGCAAATGTAGTGGCCGATGCCTTAAGTCGAAAGGAAAGAGCGGTGCCTCTTCGTGTCCGAGCTTTGAATATCACCATCCACTCCAACCTTAATAGCCAAATTCGGGTAGCCCAAGATGAAGCTCTTAAGGACAACAACATCGCACGCGAACTTTTAAACATTCCCGTCTCCCGATTCGAAGTTAAGGAGACCGGACTTCGATATTACGCCGGAAAAATTTGGGTGCCTAGATATGGCGATCTACGAAACCTCATCCTAGACGAAGCCCACAAATCGCGATACTCGATTCATCCCGGCGCCAATAAGATGTACCATGACCTTAAAGAACAATATTGGTGGCCGAATATCAAAAAGGAAGTTGCTAGATACGTTGCCAAATGTTTGACTTGCGCTAAAGTCAAAGCCGAACACCAAAGACCGTCCGGGTTACTTCAACAACCCGAGATCCCACAATGGAAGTGGGAAAGGATCACGATGGATTTTATCACCAAACTACCGAAAACGTCGGGCGGTTATGATACAATTTGGGTCATTGTTGACCGTCTCACCAAATCCGCGCACTTTCTTGCCATGAAAGAAACCGACAAAATGGAGAAACTTGCACGACTTTACGTTAAGGAGATTGTAGCCCGACACGGTGTACCTTTATCGATTATCTCCGACCGAGATGGTCGTTTCGTCTCTAGATTTTGGCGTACGTTACAAGAAGCGTTGGGGACGCGTTTAGACATGAGTACCGCATATCATCCCCAAACCGATGGGCAAAGTGAACGTACCATACAAACATTGGAGGATATGTTACGGGCTTGCGTTGTTGATTTTGGAAAAGCTTGGGACAAGCACTTACCCCTTGCCGAGTTCTCATATAACAATAGTTATCACGCGAGTATTAAGGCCGCACCTTTTGAAGCATTATATGGCCGAAAATGTCGCTCTCCTCTTTGTTGGGCCGAAGTGGGTGACGTGAAAATTTCCGGGCCCGAACTCATCCACGAAACAACCGAAAAGATTCTTCAAATCCGAGATAGGCTTCGGACGGCCCGGAGTCGTCAAAAATGCTATACCGACAAAAGACGCAAAGACCTCGAATTTCAAGTCGGTGACCGCGTCATGTTAAAAGTCGCACCTTGGAAAGGTGTCATCCGTTTTGGGAAACGTGGGAAACTAAATCCGCGGTACGTTGGTCCTTTCGAAATCTTAGAACGTGTTGGAACCGTTGCGTATCGTTTGGATCTTCCGCCTCAACTAAGCTTCGTCCATCCGACTTTTCATGTATCTAACTTGAAGAAATGTCTTGCCGAGCCCGATATCGTCGTTCCTCTCGAGGAACTTACTATTAATGACAAACTCCATTTTGTGGAGGAACCGGTTGAAATTGTGGACTACGTCGAGAAGGAATTGAAACAAAGCCGGATCCCGATTGTCAAGGTCCGTTGGAACGCCAAAAGGGGACCCGAGTTTACTTGGGAAAGAGAAGATCAAATGCGAAAGAAACACCCTCATCTATTCCCGGTTTCGGAAACGTCAGATTCCGAGGAAGAAACAACGACTACTACGCCTACCTAAATTTCGGGACGAAATTTCTTTTAAGGTGTAGGTAATGTAACATCCCGCCTTTTTCCGTCAACTTTTCCGGTTAACTATTTTAAACTCCGTTATATGTTTATAACATCTCCCGTTAATACGCGTTTCAATTATCTTGTTTTAGGTAATTTAACGCACCCGATTGCAACTTGAGGGACTAGTTTCGCCAAGACACCAAAGTGGTGACTAGCCACTTGACTAGTCAACCTCTTCCACCTCATTTCTCCATTTAATTTTCCTTTTCATCTAATACTTCCACCATTTCTTTAATTCCATCAAAAAGCAATTCATCATCCATATTCAATCGATCAAGCTTCGGGCCAAACAAATTACATATTTGAACTCCTCGTGATCTCCTCTTCGATTCCATACCGATTTCATCAAATTTGGGTAACTTTCTAAAATCACTAATTTTATGTGTTCTTGAGTTTTTGAGTTAAAAGGTTGTTAATTAGTGTCTATGGCTCAAGTCTAGTATGATTATGTGTTTTGTATGCTTGTTCTTGCTATTTTGGTGTAACTAGCTCATATTGAAAGAATGCTTGTTTAATCTTGAGTTTTAGGTGTACATATGTTATTTGATGATGAAAATTCATGTTTTAATTGTGTTCCTAACATCACTAGCTTCAAATTGGTATGTAGTTTGACATGGATTAGTTTCATAAGCAAGATTGTTGATTTTATGATTTTGGGTTAGGGTTTGATAAAAGTAAATTGAATATTTGATGCATTAAATGCTTAGCAATGTTAATTGTAAGTGTCTAGTTGTGTTGTATGCTTGATTATCTTCAAAACGGCGTATTACACATGTGCATAAATTTACCGAATCATAATATGGCATTTATGAACTTGGAGTAATAAATGATGAGCATTAATGGTGATTTTGATATAAGTTGTTTGGTTTTGATTGAGTAAATGCGTTTAGTTATTCTCCTTGTCAAATTACCTTTCTCATGTTATATGATATGCGTTTTAAGTGTTTTCGGTGCATGAAATATGTTAAAATGAGTTTTGGTTCGTTACTTAAGTTATTTTTTTTCTGCAATCAGCACTTCCCCAGGTTATGCGCGCCGCGCGTGCACCTGCGCACCGCGCAAATCAGAAAAACCAAATAAATGGTTCCCTTGGTCGAGTTCTGACCTGGTATTGCACATGGGTGCGCGCCGCGCAACCCATTGCGCACCGCGCAAATGGCCCAGGCCAACTTCCTTGTCTTTAAACGCTCCCAAAATGTTTCCCGCTTAACCGTAACTCCGATTAACATGAAACTTGACTATTATGCTCGTATATGACTTCTCATCATGAGAAAATTGTCGGACACCCGACCCGACCTCGTTGACTTTGACTTTGACCAAGTTTGACTTTTAGTCAACCTTAACCAAACGATTATACAATCGTTCTAACATGCTCAACTACTTGTATCTTGCATGAAACTTGACAATTTGATTCACATGCTTTATTAATCGAGTCGTATTGAGCCATAGGACTAATTGAACATCTTTGACCCTTCGTGACTATCGTTATTGATACAACCTATTTGTTTAGGTCAAGACTAGCATTGTTCTTTGCACACGTTACTTGTCGAAGTACTTTTTGATTCGTGCATACAAGGTGAGATCATAGTCCCACTTTTACTTTTTTTTGAACTTACTTTTGGGATGAGAAAACATAAACGTTCTTTTAAACTAAGTGAACACAAGTACAGGAAAACAAACATTCTACATACGAGTTTGAACACAAATCCTCAATTCGATTATCATTAGTTACACTTGACGGGTGTAAGCGAGAACTTATGTTATATGGCCATATGGGTTTGACAAACCCTCACTTCGGATGGTTCGCTACCGTCTACGGGTGAAATATATTTTCGAGAAACAGTGTATGTTCTAACACTATTATGATGGGGTTCAATGGAAGGAAACGTTAAGCCTTGATAATTGGGTGCTCGTGAATATTAACTTTTAGAATGTATTACTACTTTATTAATGTTGCAAATCTTGTGGTTCGACTTACCTTCATTCACTTACTTATTTAAACCTATGATTTCACCAACGTTTTCGTTGACAGATTCTCTGTGTTTTTCTCAGGTCCTTGAACTTAGGTGATACATGCTTCCGCTCATACTTTTTGATACTTGCATTGGATGTCGAGTATACTTGCATACGTGGAGCGTCTTTTTGGCTACTTTAAACTATGTCGCACGTGTTTCATATGAACTATAACTTTTGTTATGTACTTGTCTTGGGAATTACTTTTGTAAACATTGAAACATCCTTTTATGAAATGAATGCGACATATTTTCGGTCAAACTTTGTTATAAATGCTTATAACCATGTAATGGGACCATACGTAGTCGACGCCGTCACTTGACGATTTGTCGGGGTCGCTACAATATATATATATATATATATATATATATATATATATATATATATATATATATATATATATATATATATATATATTTTACAAAAATATAATATTAACTTAGTAAAAAAAAGTCCTGATTTAAAATAATATATTTTGATAAACAACGAGGCACTGATTTATAGAAGCAAATGACCACAACGCTCAATTTTATAAGTTACATTTTTTATAAGGTAATTTATTGATGAGTAAGTCAAATTATTAATAAGGGTACACGTCGATTAACGTAAAAGGCTAGTTTTCTAAACGTACGAAAGTGCGTTCGAAAAACTGAAAGTGGTACACGAGTCGAGTATCAACGTACGAGTCAACGGACCTAAAATTATAAGTCAACTATGTACATGAATATAATATATATATATATATATATAATTAATATAAATTATATATATATTATATATATATATAAAAATATATCGACAAACAAGAAAACAAAAAAATTGTGAGCTAAATTTTGGGGCCATGCGACCGCATGAGAAATAGGCATAAAACCCATGCGATCGCATGGCAGTCAGAATTCAGAAACATTCTATAAATTGGCCAGTTTGCTCAACACACACACACACATATTAATATCTATATTACTCCGTATTATATTTTATATTTTATATTTATATTTATTATTTATATTATTATTATTATTATTAAGATTAATATTATTATTAATCTTATAGTTAGGAGTATTATTATTAGTATTATTATACATAAAATACTACGACGAGGTCATGAGCGAATTATTTGCAAACAAGCCTTCCGAGCGGGATAGAGCTAGGGAAACTATGGGTTATAACTATGGAGGTTATGGGTAATGTTCGTGAGTATTGTTCGCAAGTCAAACTAGTATTTATCATTTCCGTTGTGTCTACGTACTTTTCTTCAATATTGAATCCCAATATTGATACGTAAGCATTTATATCTTATCTTTTATATATTAATAGTGTATCCATGTCTAGTGCTCGAGTATATATGTTTATGCATGCTTGTATGCTTTAATTTTGTCGTTAGATAGTTTATGATGATTCACAAATTTGATACATATATTATTGATAAAAGGTATATGATATACATGTCATTGAAAAGTTGTCGAAAAATTAATAACTTTTCATTTAGAAATCGTATGTTTTCGATGAACGGATTAAAAGTTATGGTCAACTGAATTATAATTAACATTAATTGAAATTGCTTTTGAATCTGTAATTGATATTTAAACAACTTGTTTATAAGATTGATAAATTTGATTTTCAAATATTACTAATCGAGTAAATGAATTTCTATATAAGGCACGTCTCGTCTTGTTGAACAATTGTCAAAGTTGACTGTCTTATCATATTTTAAAGCTTTATAAACACTATAATCTGATTTTTCAAGTATTGGAAAACTATTTGAAAATCATGTTCGATTGCCATGATAATTCAAATATAATATAGCCCCTGAAATAAATAATATTTTGAGTTTGATAAACTATAAATTCGTTCAATTATCAAGACTTATACTATGTTAATAAACATGTATAGATTTAAAGATCATATTGGGTCAGGTTGACTTTTGAGATGACTTTTGTTAAACTTCTGCATGTCGGTCTCGAGCATTAGGAATGTGATACACTATGACCCAACCTAGTTTATTAGACATGTATTGACCAACATATGTTCTCTAGGTTGAGATCTACGGTTAATCTTGTATTCCGAGTTACGGTCACTTTTTGATGAATGACCTTATGTGCTGCTATGGTGAGTTTCATTTGCTCCCTTTGTAATTGCTTTTGCAATATATATTTTTGGGCTGAGAATACATGCACTTTATTTTAAACAATGGACACAAGTACATACTAAATTCTATACTGAGTTTGAACCGAAAATTCCTTAGCTTTGGTAACTAGTAACTGCCGGTTATAAGAACTGGTAGGCGCGAGTAGTAGTATATGGATCCATAGGGCTTGATATCCCCGTCCGAGCTAGAGCACTAGCCTTTTAACGGACGTATGCTATTTGAGAAGCGTACACGTTGGTTTGCGTGTATTATTAAGATGATTATATAAAGGGTACAAATTATATATACGTTAAGTTTAGTTACCAGGGTGCTCAATTTCGTAGAATATTTTGATAAACGTTTCTGGATGGAACAACTGAAATCTTGTGATCCACCTTTATATACAGATTATGCGCAACATTAAAACTATGAACTCACTAACCTTTGTGTTGACACTTTTAAACATGCTTATTCTCAGGTTTCTAGAAGTCTTCTGCTGTTTGCTTATACGTTATACAAGCTATGTGCATGGAGTCATAGATGCTTTATTCAAGAAAACTTTACATTCACAAAATCATCACCATGTATCTTATTTTGACTGCATTGTCAACAGATGTAGTATTGTAAACTATTATATACGGTGATTGTCTATACGTAGAAATCATCAGACGTCGAAAATCTTGGATTTATATATTCATTTATGGTGTGCCTTTTTAAAAGAATGCAATGTTTACAAAACGTATCATATAGAGGTCAAAACCTCACTATGAAATCAATGAATGATGTATTCGTCCAAAGGGATTTGAAAGGATCATCACATCAATAAAGTAAAACGAGGTTGAACAAGATATAGTTCATCTATATCTGTTTCCATATTCCTTAACTCGCCATACACAAGCCTGGTTTGAGGTGTTAAAAATTTAATTTTATCACCTCATGGACGGATATGACAACAATGTTCTTTACCAAATACTATCCTCCATTCACAGAAATCAGACTTTAGAACAAAATCGTTAACTTCTATCAAGCTTTCGACGAGTCGTTCTATATCGCATGGGAGTGATTTGCTTAAAAGATGCCCGAACCACCGTCTTGAGACCTCTGTTCAAATTCTCATATTTTATTATGGTCTCAATCCGTAGAACAAGTCTATGCTTGATACTTCTTCTCAAGGGAACATCATGAACTACACTGCAGACGAGGCTAGGAGTATGATCGAAGAGATGACGATGCACCATCATGATTGGAACACGAAGGAGCATACATCATCAGCAACACCACTTTCCATCTACATCCCGTCGAAACTGCAGTTATCAAAAGTCTCAAGGAATAAATAGAAAAACTCACAAAAGAAATCAGAGAGCTAAAGAAACAACCTCAACATGTCCACCAAGTATAATTATGTCAGAATGTTACCCATACACATCCTTTCGTAATATATAAGGTTGAATGTGAAGACTCTGTTGTCTACTACAATAAGTTTCATGATCATCCACTCAACCATCCACTTAGTTCTCCTCCGACCCCACCACCTAAACACAAACCTATCAAACAACCAATTAACCCACAACCACCCAAACCCTTTCAAAACCAACCACCGCCTCACGCCAAGCCTATTAACCCCCCAGCATTAGGCCAGAATAAACCATGTTACAAATCATTCAATTGATTATAGAGAGACTAGACCGAACTGACCTCTTCATAAAAAATATTCAAAATCAAATACGACAGCTAGTTCAACGTCTCGATCATATGGATAGCCTTCCTAGTAACACCACCCAAAAATCACATGACTCAAATATGGCACATAGCCAACCTTTAGATTCTCCTCTAATGGAGAAACAACCTACTGTCCTTCAACAGTAGTAGCTGAGTCATCACCTAAACCATCAACCATTCCATTCCTGGACTGTCTCAAGTTAAGACACAACAAGATGAAATATTTTAATAGAATAATAAAAACTAAAAATACCAATGGTAATCTTGATCTAGTCTTCAATCCTGATGCCCTAGCTTGAATATGGTAAAAAAATATCTTAAAACCCCTTAGATTCGTGGTTGAATTCATCTAAAAGCGGATGGATAAAACTGCCCAAACCCTTTCCTATTTATAGGCTTTCTCTGACTTGCTCGCCAATCCAGATACCTATGTGCCACATCTCATAAGGATGTGTCGCATCCTTGGGCAGTTTAGGAGGAATGCGCCACATCTGATAGGATGCGTTGCATCTTAAATCGACTGTTACCAGATGGGTCTCTTTACCTACAATGATGCGCCACATCATTGAAGGATGCGCCACATATGATGCATACTTTAACTTTTCTCTTGTTTTAACACATTTGGAGATAAATTCTTTACATATATCAATGTTGATGTTCCCTTAAAATGTTCATCACTTGAATCATCTTCTTGCACAAATGACAATCATATGGCTTCAAATTCCTTGTCATATGAACCAAATTAGGAACCGATGACGTGCATAAAATGTATATAACATGCGTATTATCAATTATCATCATCATCGTCATCATTTTCATCATCATCAGCGTCATCAGAATCAAATATCACTACTGCTAAAATAAAAAATACAATTATAAAACTAAAAACATAATTGAAGATAGTTAAGTAAGATATGTACTTTTGCAATGCTTGATAGATTTGGTAGCAAGAGATTTCTTGGCAAGATGCTTGCCACTTTTCCTCTTTGTTTTCTGCAACAGCTTGTCGGATGGGTGTGTATCAACAATGTTGATTTTTGGAGTTGCGATAATGTCAATCTCAGAATTGGGAGCGGAGGATGACTCCTTGTTCCATTTAGGAGCCTTCTTACCAGCTTCTTTGGTGGCAATACTCACTTTCTCGGCCTCAATATCTTCAGTAGTTTTTTTCGTTCAGTAATTTTAACCTTTATCAGATCACGAACTTTGAATGTCCTGATAACCCTCTTATTTTCTGAAAAAATGATTTGACAGCAAAACATATATATATATATATATATATATATATATATATATATATATATATATATATATATAAAGAATTATGCACAAGTTTTATAAAAAAGTCATTATAAACTATTATTTATTGATAATAATCCTACCATGGAATTTCATGAAGAGTATTGGAACCGTATTAGTAGATGACCATTCACTACTTACACCTGCAAGCACAAGTATACCTTCTGGACAAAGCCTTTGGGGAAATTTTAATTGACTAATCTCCTCAATAAGTTCGAGCGATCCTTTTTCTTAAGACGTTCATCCTTCCCGGAGCCAACACCAACAAGTGACCACCTTCGGGCGCATATCGAGTCATCACCAATTATTTTGGCATCAATCGAAAATATTCCTCTTTTTAATCATGAAGAGTAGAACCCAGTAAAGGCTTTCCATTTTTTATGAATGAAAGTATACCCGCATTTGTGAATGCAACGAATTAGAAGGAGAGCATTAAAATTTTTCACTATTGGAGGTTTTTCAATACAGTTAAAATACATTTCAAAAAGGATTACTTTATGAAGTCCGAGTGGGGGCATTTGAATCAATCTAATGCTATAATGTTTGAGAACATTTAATAGAAAGGGAGAAACTGGAGTTCGGCGATTACCGACAGTTATTTGAAGGGCATAAAGGGTAATCTTATCACCAGGAGGGTCATCGACTCTCTTAGTAGGAGACAGAACTATTTGATTGAATCTATCGAGATTTTTAAAAGTTGTTCAAAGCAAAGCTCAAAATGCGATGTCAACCCATCCTCAACTAAGAATCATGAGAAGCAGTATTGCTTGAAGAATCGATCTGCCTAAAGTCATGTAAACCTGAAATGAGTTAACAAATACGAAGCAAGACCTACTCCCTCCCTTCTGGAAAGAAATAATTAGATCCTCTTGCAAAGAATTTAATCTCTCTTTGGTCATTGAAGTAGCAATGGTACTTACATCTTTATTTCTTTCGTGTCTACAGTACTCGATGCTTGGACCGTGGTAGTATTTATAAAACAATTTCAAATAAAAAACAAAAACGAAGAATACTAACCTTAAGCGTAGCGAAGAACTACGCGCAGTGAAGCTAAGCATAGTATGGAGGAGCAATTTGGTGAGAGATATGAAGTAGTGAAAAGATGAATGAAAAGGGGGAAATGGAGATGAAGATATGTAAAAAGTGGTAGTAAAAGAGTATAAAAAGTATATATTGGGTCGGTTAAATCAGTGAATGATTCATATAATGACACGTGTAAGGCTCGGATCAACATAAGAAGTTTCTTAAATACAATTTGAAATTCAAAAAGGTTGATTCAAAATTGAAACGTATTTAATTGTCAAATCAACCTTCAAAAGTCATGATTAGAAATCAAATCAATGCAGCAAAAGAACAGCTGTACAGGAAATACTTTCTCAAGGAAAAATTAGAAGACATTTCATTTCTTTTTTAGTTTAATGTCTTTATTTTTTCAAAATAAAGACATCAAACTGGGGGACTTAATGATGAGCTATATGGTTTGCACGCATAAAAAGATCATTTCAAGATGGAAAAAACACTTAAAAGGCGTAAAAGAAGTATTAAAAAGCATTCTCTATTAACATCCGTTCAGCGTTTTCTAGTCAGAATAACATAATAATTTACATAACATGCCGCCAAACGTTTTGCGTAAGCCCTGCAGGCCGCTACTTATGCTTAAGCCCTAAAAAGAATAAGTGAGCAGCACACATGCCACGACAGCGTAATACAGGGGCGTCTTCGGCACTTGTGCAGAGTGTGCAACTGAACAGGGCCTAAAAATTTTTAGGGGCCCAAAATTTTGAAAAAAAATTAATGCATTTATTTATATACAATAACAGAATATTATTCAAATAAGAACTTCGAAATGTAATTAACTAGTTTACAGGTTTTGAACTTAAAAAGATAGTTATTACCGTTTGGTCTCAACTATTAGATAACCCAAACTATATTCACTGATTCTCGTTTATCCTTAAAAGATGGAGCTTTAAGAATTTTATAAGGGGGCCAAATATGACATGCTTTATCAAGAAGATAAAATGATTTATCGTACAATTTAAAGTTTTAGTACATTTTTTTCACAAATAACTTTTTAGTATGTTAGCGATATCCCAGACAAGATAGGGGCTCTACTAGACGAGAGGATCAGAACTTTAATGTAACCATAAAATAGAAACTTGTAACCCTTTAAGTTACGAGTATTTGAACTTTTAAATTAACTAAATCTGGATCCGTATAAATGTAACAACCCAACCCGTAATACAAATGATCACGCGGAAATATCAATAATTTTTTTTTGCTGGAACAGCATATGGCGCAGCGCGCCAAACTGGACTGTCCAAAAAGTCATGAAATGCGAAAATGTTTGACCACTTTCCGACGTATTTAGACAAAACATTTTTCACAACCTATTCATATATGAAAAACTAACACGTTCCATTCATAAAATAAGTTTTACGAGGCCGGGCCCACATCGGCCGTTTTACGACTTTCATATAAAAATACAAGTTTTCAATCACATGATTTGTAATACAAAATAAAGACCGAGCATGGCGATTGGGGATACGCTACCCAATCCTAATTAATCCAAAAGCAAGCCTTCTAAAGCTACTACGCGAGCCACTAGTTCCCACGCTTACCCGAGCCACCGCATCCAAGCAAATCTATAAAAATGTAAACAACGAGAGGGTAAGCTAACGCTTAGTGAGTGAGAATATACTACATACATATATATGCATAAAATAGTCACGCCACACAAATAATCAAATACCGCATACCGGAGCATCCAAGCATAAAGGCAAGCTAAGCTAAGCATACCGTATAATCACTAAGCAACAAGCTAAAGATATCAACAAAATATAAGTTCACCAACGACGATGTGAACAACGCCAAATAAGCTACACCAGGAGGGTTAGCTACATCACAACAATACGACAATATATATATATATATATATATATATATATATATATATATATATATATACACACACACACACACACACAACAATATATAAACTCCCAAGGTTAACCAATCGTAAAAAGGAATGGTACTCAAATTTCCCATCGGTGTTCATAACAACCGTTAGTGTACAACACATATATCACTAACCCTTGGACAACACATATCCGTTTATAAAATCGTTAGTGTACAACACATATAACACTAAATTGGACAACACATATCCATTCATAAATCATTAGTGTACAACACATATAACACTGAATTGGACAACATATATCCATTCATAAAACCGTTAGTGTACAATGCATGTATCACTAACTTGGATAACACATATCCATACAATAAACCGTTAGCATACAACATATATATCGCTAACTCGGACCACATACATCCGTTCATAAAGGCCGTTAGTGTACAATGACATATATCACTAACTTGGACAACACATATCCGTTCCTACAAATAAATACATTATATACATACATGTATACTTATTCCACTCACAACCACGTGTGATAACGTACTCCCAAAGTGTGTACTTCGCCAAAGGTGGTCAACCAAAACGCACAACCTTGCTAATTGGACCCATACACAAGTCCATCAAATCCACCTATATGTGAAGTGAGCTCTATAGCCGAGAATCACTTCACCAGACCCGCACCCATCCTACATATACATATGCACATAGGATATTAACACTCACCTTGAAGTCTTGATGGATGCCACCGAATAATCCGCAATCGCTGATGGAATGTACCTATTCCATTTATCACATAACAAGTAACACAATTAGGGTGGATATACAAATCAACCCAAATTGACTACTAGTGCAATTTCGACCCAAATGCACTTCCAAGCACAAAATCGCGCCCAAACTAACCAATAATCACTTACACAAGTGAGAATGGTCCTAATATGCCAATCAAACTCAAACATAGGTGTTAAACACCTATCTTGCCCAAAATGACACTTAAACCCTAATTTGACCCATAAGAAGTCAATATCACGCCATTAGAAAGTTTTGACACCAAAACATATTTAACTCGGTTCTATGCTTCAACTTAATCCATTTTAAGTTTATAAACCTTATTAAATCGACAATTGAGTCATAATCATCAACAAACCCTAATTTTGACTCTAGTCAAAATTAGTCAACCATAAGAACCCTAATGGTTTCCAAAACACCAATAATCACTAACACTAGTGATTATACACCATTTACAAGTCTTAAACATGGTTAAATCATTAACCAACCCAAAACCCGCCAAATATCAAAGTAGCAAGTTTCCATAAACCCTCTTCATCAACCAAATAAGTTTTACAACTAACAATCTCAAACCCTAACTTGAATATCAAATCTAACAAATGAAATTCGGAGTTAGGACTTACCAATACTACCAAAACGTAGCTAGGAGCGAGATGAACAACTTTAAAACCCAAGCTTTGGCTAGAATTCGACTCCTTCTTCTCCAAATCAAGCTCTCTCACTCTAGAACTCTTCCTCTCTCTCTAAATATGGATGAGAGTGTTTGTGTGGGTGAGAAATGAGCTCCAATGGAGTTTTAGATCAGTTTTGGTGACCCTAAACCGACCCTAAATAAAAAGACCAAAGTACCCCTCATTTAAACCTTTTAAAAAGGCTGAAAATTGCATCAGACGGGTTCGGCGCGCCGCGTCAAAAGGTGGAGCGCCGCTCCAACCTACATGTCAGTTTTCAGAAACTTGTTTTGGCCATAACTTATTGATCATAGCTCCGTTTTCGATGAATCAAATATCGTTAGAAACGTGATAAGATTTCATTTCCAATGGTAAGGCTTTGAAACATCAACACAAACTTTATTTGGGGTTGAAAAGATACGTACACCCTTTGTCACCTCAGACACGTCCAGTTTCCCTCGACGTTCGATCAAGCAACACGTACATGTGTCGTACACTTCATACACGCATCGTACACCATAAATACATTATGTACAATAAATATTTGGGTCTTACAATAAAGCAGAGACAACTTTCAAATTTAGAGAGCTTTCACAATTTTCATCATATCTCCTTCATACAGACTTCAATTTAGTTGATTCAGAAATCCTAAACATTCGTAACTTAAAGAGCTACAAGTTACATTTTTATTGCGTGGGGTCATAGCCCCTCCCTACGCCTAAAGCTCTGTCTTTGGCCCAAATAATTTGGGCCCATTTTGCGTCTCGAACAGGGCCGTCAAAAACAATGAGACGACCCTAGCGTAATGCACAAAGTCGGTGACACACTTTTCGCATAAATTAATCAATAGTAGTGTGACACGTGTCTCCGAAGATAACGGAACACTCACGCCTATAAATAAGCCACCCGAGCCATCACTTTTGAGACACTTGGACTTGTGGCAGAGAACTTTCTCTCTCACATAATACTTTCTCACTCTAGGTAATGGACCATATCTCCTGAGTTTGGTTCCGCAGGATTTATTAAGCCACCCCACGGTTCTAGACCGTGATCCGGGTTTGCAGGGACTATGTCCCGAGGATAAACATCGATCAGCAATTCATCTCATCACGCTAAGGAGTTCTAGTCTTGTATTGATACTTATAAGTCGCTGACCGGAAATAGGTATCAACAAGTACATTTTATTATCAGAAAATGTGCGATATTCTAAAATATATACATGCATGGTCACTCCAATAAGTCGGAGTCCACTATGTAAAAGCTTTTTACAATTTTGGGCGCGAATTCTAACTTTATTTGTGTCAAGATTTTGCACGTCTTACTATAATGAGATCAGTCTTGTTTTCGTCACATAGGGGTGTTCGATAAGTGTATTTCACAGACATTCGATTCTTACAAGGTAACTTTGACAAACTTTCTCTTTTACAAGGTCAGTTTGAGGAGTTTCTTTATTGAAGGGTGAATTTGGTGAGTTTCCTTATAAAATAAATACAAGGTTTAGCAAATATTTTGCTATAATATCTCTTGCATAAATGAATAATAAGATACACCAAATCGGAACTTATAATTAAAAAATTAAACATGGAACATGAATCCTCCAATAAAATGTACGGTATACTTGTTTTATATACTCCGATTTTATTTCATTTCATGCTAGTTACAACAACGCAAACTATGACAAATGAATGCGTATTATAATTTTCAATTTCACCTCTTAATAATTAAAACAAAATGCACAATCCAATTCTATACACCAATTAAATTGCAAAATGGGTTCTTGTATCAAATTTGAATTAAAAAAAATATATGGATTTATGTTGAAAAAATGCAACTTTAATGAAGATGTTGAGAATGTGGTTCTGGCCATGGCCAAAAAGCAGGATGATCTTCGATTCCGTTAAACATGTTGCAGAATCCTTCGTTACCGACTGTTTGATTTAATCGTTGGCTAAGGAGATCAGTAGTCGAAGGGTTTTGTAGGAGTTGTGTTAGACTCGAATTGGGGCCTATAGATGATATGGTAGGGTACATGTTATTTGATATTTGAGTATAAAAAATTGGGCTTTCTTCTGATGGTGTCATTGTGCCTGTTACATTGTTGAGATCACAACTGTTTTCACTTCCGTTACTCCATGATCCTTCTGTTTCTTTGTTTAGATTTATGGCTCTAACTCCATTTGATTCTCCACCTTTTATTGCCAATAACTGAAGAACAAAACAGGAATCTTGATACTTGAGTGTGTGACATTTTTAGTTCAATTATTGATAAAGATTTCATTTTTATAACAATCTTGATAGATTTTCTATTATATTATAGATTTTAACATCACCCATATGATAAAAATGCTATCTTTCAGAAAGAAAAAAAAAAAAGTGATCATTGAAGAACTAAAGATTGAATCTCAACAATAGCATAGTATAAAAAAACTATGAAAGATGATAATATTCACTTGCATAATTTTTAGCTCAATACTAGAGTTACCCAAGTGGTAAAGATTTGATTTTTTAAGAATTATGACATAAACTTTAGATTCTAACTAGCATTACACCTTGTGAGTATGTAGTTTTGAATTTAAGGTCAATGGACAATTTTAAATACAAAACTGTCTTAATTGCTAATTTCACCCAAATGAAATGCAAGAAATATAATTGTTAAATTACCTCTGCATGAAGCTTCTTGTTTAGGTTCTTGAGAGCATCATTATCAGCCTTAACAGACTCAAATTGTCTCTTTAAGACATCATAATCTTTCTCTAATTGTTTAGTCTTCCATCGAGCCCTTCGGTTTTGGAACCATATAGCTACTTGTCTTGGTTGCAACCCAAGAGCCCTAGCTAGTTGAGTTTTTCTTTCTGGCTCAAGTTTATTTCCCAACTCAAAGCTCTTTTCAAGAGCTTTCACTTGTTCCAAATTTAACCTCCTTTTCTTTTCTCCCAGTTGCGATCCTTCGTCTTCTGACATGTCATCATCGGCCAAACCACGACGCGTTTCTTCCATCCCGGAATACGACATAGATCTTCTCATTAAAAGTGTTTGAACACCTACATACAAAAAAGGTACTCAATAAATAATAACTATATATATAATAATTAGCTAGCACTAATTAATATAATGATGCTTGGTGATCAAGAAAGCTACATGCAGATCGAGAGAGTATTGAAAGGTGGAAATTAAACCTTGGTGGTCATCTTCATACCCAAAAAACATGGGTTCAGGTGGAAGGAAGGACATGTCAGTGAGAAAACAATTTATTTATTTAAACAAAAAAATATATATTATAATGTGAAAAGTTAGGCAAAAGTCGCAAAAGGTTTTGTCAATAAGATTAATTGATAGCTGTATGTGGTAATGTGGTTCATATGGTGTTGGATCTTAGATGGAGAAAGCTAGGAACATGGGGGTGGAAAAGATACTAGAAACAGGAATAAGCTCTTTTTAAACCTCAAAGAAATAAGAGATGGAAGTGGGGTGGGGTGGCTTTTTCATATATTTTATTTGATTTATTGCAACTTTCTTAAGAGATTCTATATATTCACCTGCAATGTGATGCTAATATATATTTATTACCAATAATTAGATATATACAAGCTCACTAGTGTGTATAACAACCAGGTGATGGTGGAGTAGTTTAAAATAGGTCATGAATTCGATTCTTTTTTTTTTTTGAAAGGCAATAATATTATTAATAATTCTCAAAAAAACCGATGTACAAGAGTCCTTATCTACACACGAGAGATACTGAGGTAGGATCTACCGTATGTATCTAAGAATCATCCAAACAATACAAGCATCGCAACTAATAAAAATATTACAATAGACATGAAGTAGGATTGTGTAGCCAATCATGCCATTCGATCCTTTTCTTTTTACAACGCTTCGCGATCCATTCGTAGCTTTTAACTTGTATTTCGCTTAGCGCATTCGGAGTAGTCCAACTCGATTTTTTGAAAACCGCTTGATTTCTATACTTCCAAATAAGATATGCACTTGCCCATCGCATCGCTTGCCATATTTTGGAGCCAAGATCCGATATCGGTGAAGGGTACGAACTATTTAAAAAGTCCACCAAAGAAGAAGAGTAAGTCGTGTTCACACTCCACCAATATAAGACCTTATCCCATATGTCTTTAACCTTCGCACAAAGTAATAAGGAATGATCAACGGTTTCAATATCATTATCGCAAAGAGGACATCTAACGGAATCAAGATCAATTCCTCGCTTATCAAGTTCGAATAAAACGGGTAACCTTTTCCTTAGCGCACGCTAAATGAACACTTCAACTTTCTTTGGAGTTAACCGGTTAACTTGTGTAGGAGTAGGGGACGCATGTGCCGGAAAGAGAGTGGGCATAATAAGCTTCGTAAGAAAGGAAGTAGAGAACTTACCACAACCACTCAATTTCCAAATCCACGTGTCTTCCTTTTCTTTCATTAGGTTAACCGAAGATAACATGTTTTCAAGTTCTAATTGTTCCCCCAACGTACGTCCACTTAATTCCCTCGACCATCTCCACATGAATTTTAACCCGTCACCATCTTGTACCATCCGATCCGTAACACTTGCATTAGGTTCCGTCTCGAGCCGCACCAACCTTTTGAAAATATCTCGTAAAGGACCTTCCGCAACCCAAGAGTCATCCCAAAACCGAGTGTTGATGCCGTTACCAACCAACCTTGAGAATGACTTGGAGAAGTCAACCCCAAGATGATCAATGCCTTCACCTGTTTTGACAATAGTGCTCCATATAGTGTTAGAATGTACAATAGAAGATAACCCACCCGAAACAAGAGAACCCGAAACCCCATAGATGCTTTTAATAACATTAACCCACAAGGAAGTGGGCTCGGTATGAAACCTCCACCACCACTTGCCGATTAATGCTAGGTTTTTAACAAAGAGAGAACCCAAGTTAAGACCACCATCCGCCAAGGGGCGAATAGTGTCATCCCATTTAACCCACGAGATTTTGGACTCGTTACCCGCCCCACCCTAAAAGAATTTTCTTCGCACACTCTCATGAATTCGATTCTACGAAGCCGGAAAAAAATACCGTAACAACTCACGATAACTTTGGATTACTCGCAAAGCGAATATTCACTTTAAAATAAGTCGGCTCATAAACAGAGTCAAATACTCAAGTATAAAAAAGCACCTACAATGTATTAGAAAGTGATATCAAATTAAGAAATAAAACCATATATATAATTCAACAATAAGAATAATATACTGGAACATTGATCATGGCTTGTAGTGTATATAATTTACAATGGTTAGTAATATATTTTTGATAAATTCATCAAAATTGTATATAGAGTACTCCTATTAAGTAGTAGAAACTCTTAATACAAAATTTAAGTAGTAGAAACTCTTAATGCAATATTTTAGTGGATTTATCAAAGTTTTATTAGATAAATCATTAATTGATTATTATACGGAGATGGAGCCTATTTGCAGGGGCGGAGTCGGAATTTAAGAATAAGAGTTGCAAATCTTTCTGCATATATACGTTTCTTGAAGCGAAATCATCCATTATCTCATCTGTAATCTTTCTGCAATATCCCTCTTAATGTAAAGAATCATACAATGTTTAAGAAGATCAACACTCATGCTACTACGACATCTTGTTTTAACAATTTTATTGATGAGAAAGCTCTTTCACTTGTGACGGTTGAAGAAGAGTTAATAAAACGAATCAATCTATCAAGCAAAGTAAATGATACACTTCAGGCTTCTCAATTTTTTGTAGGCCTTTACATAACTGAGTAACCGTTTAACCTTTTTTTGACTCATGATGATTAGGCACATCTAGTTCATAATATTGTACCTCAAATTTAGCTGAATTTTTTTTTGCTATGTAAAGTCTAAAGGATAAGGCTTTTTTCTAATTTATAAACATTCCTTATGTTGAAGGTTTGTATAGTCAAAAGGAACACTAAGTTGAAAAAGTTATGTGTAACAACCCTGCTTTTTTCGTTACTTCCGTTAACCCTCTGTTAGTTAATTTAACGGCGATTACTTAACTTTTGTGTGTTTGTGTGTAATGAATACATACTTGATTCTTGGAGGGTTACAATAATTAATATGGGTTGATATTAATGCGAATAAATATTTCGGATAATGAAATAGGATAAAAATGATACGGTTTTGATAACTGCTTTTTGAACAACGAAACGCTCGGGTTTATTTTAATAATTATTAACTTTTTAAAAATATTTAATTTATTGGGTTTTTAATAAATTAACGTTTGGTTGCGTTTTAACGATCGGTTTAGCGTTCCGGGCCTTCGGTACGACTAAACGGCACTTGAAACGGACCACGAGTACAAGCTTTTGCAAAACACGAGCCCGGGAGTCACCCCCGTAGGCTATTCGGCCGTACCCCACTCCCTCCCCCTTTTATGTTAAATTTTGACAACTTGAGGGGTTTATGTGCTGATAACGCAAAAATTATACATGTTTATTGCCGTTATTTCGATCCAAAGTTGTTCCATTTGTATGTAATTGTTGTACTTATGTATTGTAACTCGTATATATTTGTAAAAGTCCATTGTGAATGAATAAATGAAGACCAACAGCAAAAACAGAGTTAAAACGAAGATTGAACGCGTAAAACAGCCCGAAACCACTGAGACAGGTCCAAATGCGACGCATCTTTCTTAGATGCGGCGCATCTATGCACCAAATAACTCCCGACAGTTTCAGATGCGGAGCATGAAGACCTCTGGACCAAAACAGCCTCAGATGCGGCGCATCTGAGATGGATGCGGCGCATCCAAGCCAGATGCGGCGCATCTGTCCCAGATGCGGCGCATCTGCTTCCCTGCCGACAGTCCTGAGTGCAGAATCGAGCTGGAATCTACTGAACGTAAAGAGATGCGGCGCATCCCAAAGAGATACGGCGCATCTGGTCAATTTCTGGCCATTTTACCTAACTTTTTAGCCTATTTAAGAGAGCCTTTGGTTACATACTTCAGAGACCTTCACTACTACGTTCTCCTCAGTTCTAATAAGATTTTCAAGGTTCAAGGAAGGCTGCAAGTCAATCTCCACTCTTTCAACATCAAGATTAAGCTAGGATCATTCATCACTATTGGTACTTTTGTTCTATATCTTTTAAACATGAATTCGAATTGTATTTACTGTTTCATTAGTTCTACTATGATTATGTTAGGCTAAAAGCCTTGTGTGTTTGCTTCAATGTAAGATTTATGGCTTGGGATTGTTCTATACTTTGATGTTATGCTAGTTACACATATGTTTGATTGATTAAATTATCTAGTTCAACCGTAAGAACCATTGTTATGCTTGTTTAGTTCATTAATTCAATTATATAGATTGCAAACCTATTAATGTGAGTTAACTAGGAAAACAATCTATACTTCAATACACCTAGTAATCTAGACGATTAGATGCATAAACTTAAGTGATTTTGTTATGTGTTTAATTCGGTAATTGAATAAGTTCCAAAGCAACATAGTTATGAAATTACCTCAAGTGATTGTTGTAATTCAGGTTTCACGTGAGTTTAATCGGGTTGAATCTAGTTAGTTAATCAATCTAAATCACCATGTTCTTTCAAAAGATCCATAGTTGTAATCATCCTTGTATCCTAGTTCAATTATGTAAGTTATGACTTGGTTTATGTGAATTTATCAAAGACCATAGCTTATACTTCAACACCTAGTGATCTAGCCACCTATATGTGAGTATAGGATATTAATTGAACGATATTTAGGATATACAATCATGTAGTTTACTTAGAGTGATTTTAGTAAACTAGGTTTTATGTGAATTCAACCACGAAAGAATCTTGTTTATTAAACATAGCTCTTAAGTTTATAGAAATTGTGAAATTGATATAAACTGCTCTATTGTAACTATTACATAACGATTTTAATTATAAAAGAACAATCCCTGTCATTTATCAAGCATAGAAGTAAACACCGCATTCTCATTCTTGTTAATTACTATATTTATTTACTGTTTAACGAAAATACAACTTCAAACACAAAACATCCCTTTTAGAATAATTAATCGTGGTAAAATCTTAAAAACAAACTTCTCCCTGTAGATCGAACTGGTCAATTTACTTGCTAGTTACTGCATGATCGGGTTTTAGTTGCCTGTATTATGTGTTAATTATTAAGCATATTGTCTTCATTTTAAAGGTTACGTCTTGACGGGAGTTTATCAATTTTACTCATTTTTTCACATACAACTCCGAACTTCATCTCTTTTTCTCTCAAGGTTTCCACCTCTAAACACTAAATCAACCGATTAAACACATCTTTGAGCATCTAATCCGTATATCAACATGAGAAAGGTAAGATTAATCTTCATTTCTTCATGGTTCTTGTGTTCTTCATTATCAAATTCGGATTTAGCTTGTTCTAAGTGTGGGGATGTTTAAATCTTCATGTTTTGGTCATTATATGCTTGTATTGTTGTCACTAATCCTTATTTATGCTCGAATTTCATGCCTAATTGCTCAAAAATTTACTTTAGAAATTAGGGTTTTTCATGAATTTGGGGATTTCGAAAAATTGACCATTACTTGTTTAAATTGGGATGTTTTAGAGTTCAATTGCTAGTATACATTAGCAAATCCGCATGAACCTTAGTTGAATTACACGATTGCACAAATTATTGAATTTTAGGGTTCTTAAAGTGGAGATTTTGACTTTTGTTGACTAGTAAGTGTTCTAAGTGGAATTAAAGCAATGCATTGATTATGCTAAACTCATATATGCCTTAATTTAGTGTTTGTTTGAATTGAAAAGTTTTACTTGTGAAAGTTAAGGATTGTATGTTTAGGCTTTTGGATGAAATTGTTGACTTGAGTCGAATTTAGTGTCTAAATGTATGATAACCATTGATTGCATATTGTTTGACATGCTTATTGATGAATGCTAATGGTTTCATACACTTGTTTTGGTGACACTAATTATGCTAGATATGATTGAACTTATGAAGTGATAAAGATTATGAGTCATATTAGTACATGTTTGTTAAAAATGAGATAAGTACATCTATGATAGAATCATGTTTGACATGAGAGTTTGTGTAATGCGTACGATATAACGTGTTCTACATGGTTTTGGCTTGTGCAATATGAAAGATGTTTTGAATTTCTTTAACGCTAATCAACTTGGTTTGTTGTTTTGTTTGTTTGGTTTTGTTGTGTTTTTGTAGACTAGAGCTTCATCATCAAACCCAAAATCAAAGAAGCAAAAAGCCCCGGCAATTGTAGATGAGGAAACAAGTGAAGAAGAACATGCTGGTGAAGAGGAAGAAATGGATATTGACAACTGTCAGTTAAATGTCCATGGATTAACCACTCCGGATCCATGGATCAATGCAGTTTTGAGGCTTCCGGAATATCATGAACAGATGAAGGCACTTCTGCACAAAGACGTATATCCGGGGAAATATATCGATTGGATACCATTAGAAGAAGCCGGCGAATATCAAAATTTTCGCAACCTTTTCCGAGTAACGTATCAAGGCCATCGAATATATGCATGGGAAAACCTATTCAGAATGCAAGAAAGAGTGTACCCACTTTTAGTCAAAGAATTCGTTGGTTCACTTAGGGTTGATTACACGTCACCAACATCCGGTACCTTTATGAGATTTCGTCTTGGAGGACAAGACCGAACATTAACACTACTACAATTTGTAAAGGCGTTGGACATCTATGAAGGGTTGCCACATCAATTAATGCAAAATTACTTTAATCAATGTATATACTATGTTTCTTCTTTTAATCATTCAAAAGCACGGGTGGATATGAGCAATAGCGCATATAGTGCAAGTAAGCAGACTTGTAGCAAGCTACGTACCTACGAGCATCGATGCGTCCAAAGATTCATTTCAAGTACCATAAACTGTCGAAAAGACAGTAGCGAAAAAGTTACCAACTTGGATATCTGGTACATTCACGCGATAATGGATCACTCCCATGTTCATATTCCTCGAATGATTCTCACTTTCCTTCTCGAAGAAAGGAAAAAGATTACACCAATCATGGGCGGCCATTTTGTAACCAGGATTGCCCAACATTTTCGTATCAATAAAAGTGGGTTAGAGGAGAAACATATGATTGCCTTTGATAGAGTAAGCTATACAAGGGCAAACATTTTGACGAGGGGGTCGAACGGCCTTCTAACTAGGTATGTGGATCCCGTGAACAGGCAACCAGAACAACCACAATCACAGCCAGATCCACAGCCAAATGTTGGAAGTAGTTCGGGTCCGGGAAATGATTGGGAGGCTTACATGGCGCGACAGTTTTCGGATTTGCGACTCCATAATGATCGAAACACCCAAAAGGTAATTGATCACTACGATACAGGTAACAGGGAGATGCAACATTACATTGATGTAGGGAATGATCGAACGTGGTACACTCAAGCGGGGTAGCAAAATCAGCTTAACTGGATACATGAACAGACTGTGTCATATGCTGCAGATCCCGCTAACTATACCCCCTCTCCTTGGCCTGCATACAAACCATGGGTTCGAATGGGTGATCCATATCCTGCGCCTTATCCTCCTCCTCCTAACCCGCCTACTGAAGACACCACTGTCGTCCCTGCTCAAGCAACTTATCAGGGGTACAACCCCTCAATATTTCATGACGACGGCGCGGGAAATGAAAATGAAGGCGGAGCTGGCCCAAGTAACTCTTTTTGGGGATTCTTTTGATGTTGACATGATTATTGGTGAAGTGTGTGAACGGTTTGATTGATGTTAGTTTGTTTCAAAAACAATTTATCTTTATGTTTGGTGTGTAATAACTTGATAGTATTTTGGATGATTGTAATTTGAATAATTTAGATAATTATAAGTGGGGTTTTTAGTACATGGAGTACACCCCCATTTATTTGTGTGAATCGTATGTTTGCTTTGTTTGAATTGATACAGGTGAGAATTGTGCTATATGCTGCATTTTTACAAAGACTGGCAGTATGTTCAGCACATACTTGATTGATGATTGTTTTGTGGTTGCAAGAAGCGGATGATGTTCTTATGCTGGCATTCAGTTCAGCGCCATCATCCCGTGAACTTCGTTTTTAAACCTTGAAAGTAAAAAACTCTCTTACACTCTTTAACCCTCTTGAATTTAAATTTTTCTGATTTCATGTAACGAGGGCGATACATGAACTCAAGTGTGGGGAGGAAGTTATAAATTCTTTCGGGTTTTTGATTTTGGTTAAAAAGGCTTAAAATGGTGAAAATTTTTAAACTTTTATCTTCATAAATTCAATTTTTGTTTAAAATTTGTAGATTTTAAAACTAGGCGTATACACCGAAATTATTATCACAAAACAAATTAAGAAACAACCAAATGATTGAGTTTATTTTGTTAAAAATCATAAAACTAGTAGTCATATAAAAGATATAATCATCATGCTATACCATATTCTGAATGAAAAAGAATCATCAAGTAATTTGTTGTTCTAACAATCTAATCCAATAGTCATCTATGTAAGGATTGTGAAGGAAGTCAAGTCTTCCAATATGACACACTTGCTAACTTATGTTAGAAGATGTAGTCCAGAACAGCTTTAGGTTGACGAAAAATCTTGAAAAGTCATCTCTATCATCGGCTGGAAATCCACCTCACCTCAGAATCAAACATGGTTTTTGGTGGTCAGACTTATCCTAACCATGAGATGGATCTGTCTCGTACAATGAGGGGGGGGGGCACATTGCAAATTAGCTTTTAAGACTAATAAATCTAATCTCCAGATGGATGATCTCCGGAAAGATCAACCGCATCTATGTTGACTGCGGCCAACATACATATGTCATAACAAATTGAGGTGTGCAAACTCATGGTTCACCGATGATATTTGGACATGATATAGTTTCTTCTCAAACTTATGCTATTTTATGAACTATATTGTGTAAAACCATTTTTAGGACATGCGGTTTCAAGTTCCATGATACTTCAATCATGGGGGCGAGTAGCTTGCTAAGCGCCGACTGAGGCTACGGTTTTCAGTTACCCTCAACCGGACTTTGATGTTAAAACCGAAAAACTTGTTAGTGTAAAAAAACTAACATGTCTACTTTTTAAAATATAAAAGGTTTTTCGCAAGGGTCCCAATTTCCCTAAGGATCCAAATTTTTAAGAAATGTGGACTTTAAAACCCACCTTTCGACTTTGGTGTGATTTCTTTTCGTGTGTGTACTCCAAAGGTGTGTGTACACTAAAAACGCGTGAGTTTGATTCGTGTGTGAAATAAAAGTGTGAGTGTGAATATATTGTGACCCAAGTGTGATTTTCATATAGCGTGAGTTATTGTGTTACTAAATAACTTGTGTATCTTGTGTACTATATCGAGTGAGTGTGATTCCCATTTTTTATGTTCTGAATTAAATAAGTGTGTTTACTGTAGTAAATTTCGATTTCTTGTAAATCTTGCTTGAGGACAAGCAAGGTTTAAGTGTGGGGATTTTAATAACGCAAAAATTATACATGTTTATTGCCGTTATTTCGATCCAAAGTTGTTCCATTTGTATGTAATTATTGTACTTATGTATTGTAACTCGTATATATTTGTAAAAGTCCATTGTGAATGAATAAATGAAGACCAACAGCAAAAACAGAGTTAAAACGAAGATTGAACGTGTAAAACAGCCCAAAACCACTTAGACAGGTCCAAATGCGGCGCATCTCTCTTAGATGTGGCGCATCTATGCACCAAATAACTCCTGACAGTTTCAGATGCGGAGCATGAAGACTTCTGGACCAAAACAGCCTCAGATGCAGCGCATCTGAGATGGATGCGGAACATCCAAGCCAGATGTGGCGCATCTGCTTCCCTGCCGACAGTCCTGAGTGCAGAATCGAGTTGGAATCTATTGAACGTAAAGAGATGCAGCGTATCCCAAAGAGATGCGGCGCATCTGGTCAATTTCTGGCCATTTTACCTAACTTTTTAGCCTATTTAAGAGAGCCTTTGGTTACATACTTCAGAGACCTTCACTACTACGTTCTCCCTCAGTTCTAATACGATTTTCAAGGTTCAAGGAAGGCTGCAAGTCAATCTCCACTCTTTCAACATCAAGATTAAGCTAGGATCATTCATCACTATTGGTACTTTTGTTCTATATCTTTTAAACATGAATTCGAATTGTATTTACTGTTTCATTAGTTCTACTATGATTATGTTAGGCTAAAATCCTTGTGTGTTTGCTTTAATGTAAGATTTATGGCTTGGGATTGTTCTATACTTTAATGTTATGCTAGTTACACATATGTTTGATTGATTAAATTATCTAGTTCAACCGTAAGAACCATTGTTATGCTTGTTTAGTTCATTACTTCAATTATATAGATTGCAAACCTATTAATGTGAGTTAACTAGGAAAACAATCTATACTTCAATACACCTAGTAATCTAGACGATTAGATGCATAAACTTAAGTGATTTTGTTATGTGTTTAATTCGGTAATTGAATAAGTTCCAAAGCAACATAGTTATGAAATTACCTCAAGTGATTGTTGTAATTCAGGTTTCACGTGAGTTTAACAGGGTTGAATCTAGTTAGTTAATCAATCTAAATCACCATGTTCTTTCAAAAGATCCATAGTTGTAATCATCCTTGTATCCTAGTTCAATTATGTAAGTTATGACTTGGTTTATGTGAATTTATCAAAGACCATAGCTTATACTTCAACACCTAGTGATCTAGCCACCTATATGTGAGTATAGGATGTTAATTGAACGATATTTAGGATATACAATCATGTAGTTTACTTAGAGTGATTTTAGTAAACTAGGTTTTATGTGAATTCAACCACGAAAGAATCTTGTTGATTAAACATAGCTCTTAAGTTTATAGAAATTGTGAAATTGATATAAACTGCTCTATTGTAACTATTACATAACGATTTTAATTATAAAAGAACAATCCCTGTCATTTATCAAGCATAGAAGTAAACACCGCATTCTCATTCTTGTTAATTACTATATTTATTTACTGTTTAACGAAAATACAACTTCAAACACAAAACATCCCTTTTAGAATAATTAATCGTGGTAAAATCTTAAAAACAAACTTCTCCCTGTGGATCGAACTGGTCAATTTACTTGCTAGTTACTGCATGATCGGGTTTTAGTTGCCTGTATTATGTGTTAATTATTAAGCATATTGTCTTCATTTTAAAGGTTACGTCTTGACACATCATGTGCTAATTTATTAAACTAGGGTTAATATAAATACATGTGTTTAACCTAAATTAAGTAAAACCCTCACAAAAAAAAAATAAAATAAATTCACCAATCGACTTCCCTGGCCTCCCTCCCTCACGTCGACACCACCTCCAACCCTAGCACCCATCAATTTTGATCTTTTGCTTAAGTGTTCAACATCAAAGTTGCAATTCCCTTCGTCCTCTACACGTTGGTATAATTTAATTGGCGATCAAAGGTATAATCACATGAACCCTAGCTTCAAAAATTCTGATTTCATAAAGTTTTATAGTATATGTTGGTCAATTGCTCGATTCATCGCGTTTGTATGTGTTGTTAGTCGTTAATTTGATCGAATTGATTGTTTCACATAAAAACCGAATTTGATTTTGATCTGTACAGAAATTTGACTTTGTTAAATGTTAATTATTATGATATAATTAGAATCCTCATGAAAAATTATTGATTTTAGGCTTTGGATTCACTTGATTTCGTTTTCATATGATTAAGTTATGTCAATTTGAATTATCGTTGTGTTTTTGTTGTGTAATCAGAAATCTGGGTTTGATAGACCACGAATTGGCTTGTGAAACTTATACCACTGGAAATATAATTTAAAAAAACTCAAGTTACACTAGGATATCATGTCGTTTGCTTATGTATAACTCGAGATATGCTTGATTTAGTGTAAAAGTAGAATTATACGACACTTGCATGAAAACAGCCTTGTATGATAAAATTTGTTGACTTCTGTGTTTAAAGCTTTGCATATTTGAAAATTACACAAAAATTACTTCACCTTTCATGTAGATATCATAGCCTAATTGTATCTAGATCTTCGGATAATCGTGTGCGAATGTGACTAGCTAAACTAGAATCGAATATGCAAGTTGCTCTCTGTGTTATACTCTGTAGTTTGTGTTTATTGAGATAGCATGTATACTTCTGCAATATGAATCTTTATATGTTATGTGATATATGGTTAGTTAATGTCAATCTCCAAAACTTTATGCATTGGGCACACTAGTGTCATACTTTGTGTAACTTCTGAATTGAGCTGAAACTGAACATTCAACTTGCACGAATAAACTGTACAAATTGGCTAAACAAAAATTGCTCAAGTTTTGATATGTGTTATTTTGACTTGTCCCTGAACTATGGCCAATGACCTTGTGTCAATTTCATGTTCCTAGCTTCGGTTATAGCCAAAACAAAATCAGTGCGCGGTCAGAAACTGACTTGGCAAACCATAAATGTACCCCTTCTGATTCCCGACTTTTAATTATCGTATGAGACCCTGGCCAGACTTTTTGGAATCGATTTTGAGTATACTTATGATCTGAAGTTTTCCATGTTTACTTGAATTTTTTACTATGAGATAATATGCTAAGTTTGCTACATGTACATGAACTTTGTGCACAACGATAAACTGAAATTGTGAAATAGACCATATATGATCCAAAACGTGTTGTTTGACTTAGGTTTGACATGTTGACCAACATTTGACATGAACCTACTGATGTTGACTTTAGTTGACTATTTTGACCAAGTTTGACTTTCGGTTGACTTTGTTTGACTTGCATGAACTAGTTGATTGTATGTTGACTTTTACTTTGAAACGCGTCGAGTCGAGCAATAAGACAACTTATACTATGAAACCACTTTTGTTTAGGACATATTTATTGAGCAACCTAAATACGTATACATAGGTTGCATTACTCGGTTATAATCCGTACAAGTTTTGTCTGTCATCCGAGCTTTATTCAAAGGTGAGTCTACAGTCCTGCTTTTTACATATTTTTAGGGATGAGAATACACGTTGTTATACTTACATTATCAAATGCTTTTGTATTGACACGAGTACTATATATGCATATTGAGTTTGTTCAAAAAGCCTCTAGCTTGAATACTTTTAATACCATCGGTGTAAGCACAATTTAGATGGACGGATCCGTTGGGTTGACAACCTCACCCTACATTATTAACTGTGGTGCATTTACTTTGAACATTAGATACGCTCGAAAAAGTGTATAACATTTTACGAGGTAAAGGCGGGTATAGTGGGTTCTGTAGTCGGGTCATTGCTAGTATTCAGGTGCTCAGATTATGCAAACGTTTTGCAAATTGGAGTTGCACTTGTAAAATCTCGTGGTCAAGGAACTTAAACTATTTTCTGATAACCGTTTTTTAGATACTATGATACGTTACTTGAAACTGTGGTTTACAAATATTTGAAACTAGACATGGTAATGTTTACAATTATAAGTAACGAAACTATTTTGATGTCACACATTTGGAACTTGACATCACCGATTACGAACAATTAACACTTGACATTTGCTGTATGCAAACTTTTGACATAAAACTTTGGTGGTCTTCCACTAATTTTTGGAATATTATTTCTTAAACATATTGTATTGTTTACCTAAAACCTGTAGATTCACTCAACATTATTGTTGATCACGTTTTGCGTGTTTTATTCTCAAGTATTAATTGCTTCCGCTGTAGAATATTGCTATTACATAGAAGTCAAGCCAAGCACTGGGACCAGAGTTAACATGTTGTTAAATGGATTTTTGACGAGGTGTTTCATTATGTCACATACTCATTGAATCATAAATGTGCCAATAAATTAAATTAAAAATACTCAATTAATTAAGGAGGCTGTTAAATACAGCACAACAACAACAAACTCAATTTTACATAAATGAAGTATGTGGAAGGTAAGATGTTAACAATCATTCCTCAAAGAAGTCATTTCTCTACTCAGAGTGTAACACCTCAAGAGTATAGAAAATCTTCACTCTCAATTTTTTATGGATAGAGAGATTACTTTCAAAAGGACCTCCGGCATATAAGTAGGTAAAAAAATAAGATTCGCTAGGTAAAAAAATAAGATTCGCTATGAAAATGGTAACATCAAATTTTCATGGATTTTGAAATCTGCTTAAAATTCAATTTAGGCTCTAAGTGACAGTGAAGACGTCAATAAATCAACGCTTGATGTTGATTCGATTAACAGAGCCAAATATTATATAAGGATAAATTGCTGTAATTTAGTAGTTTATAACTACCTTTGGCTTATTTATTAAGTAGAGACTTATACATATAAGTAAGAAAAGAGAGAGAGTTTATATATATGAAATATATATCAAAGTGTGTTTTTTGAAGGCTAACATAGAGGCCTTATTTATAGTGTAAAATATTACTATACAAGCTATACAAAGTTGACTAAAATTTATCATCCATATGACTTTTTGTACTCATATTATAACACTCCCCCTTGGATGACCAATTTTATTAGAGTGCAACTAGTACTGTCTCATTAAAAAAACCTTGCTAAAGAAAACCCATTGGGATAAAACTTTAGCTAAGGGAAAAAGAGTGCAGCATAGAGTTGACTCCCCCTCAAGTAGGCAACGTCTGAGTTGTTACATCTTCTGAACATGCCTCATGTCAATATTATGAACGTGTGTTCTGAAAATAGCAGTTGGCAGTGCTTTGGTATAAAGATCGGCAGAGTTGTTGATTGAACGTATCTCATTTTAATCTGGTTGTCTTTTACGAGATCTTGAGTATATGAGAAGAATCTGAGGTTTTCATCTGAAACTGTATCATCTAAATCTTTTATGTACAAGTTTAGCCCCTGTGATTTGTCTACAGTCTCCTTCATGGTTTGCTCAAACCCTTGTTTCAATTCCTATTCTCTTGTAGTCTTTTCTGAGCCTTTACCAACATACCATTCTTTTCCATCAAACTTATGACCGTTAAGATCGTCTATGGTTTTGGCGCCTCATCAACATTTATATTTTGTTCTGTTACTTTTGATACTCTTCTTTCATTTGTATTATGCAAGCTGCATTATCTTCATATATAGTTATTGGTGAAGATAGTTGTTGGTCTTTTATAGCGTTCTAGTCCACAAGAATCATTAATGATTTGTGTCATTGACCTCAACCAAACACATTTTCGAGTAGTTTCATATAATACAATCACTTCGTCATGATTTGATGATGTTGCAACAAGTGTTTATTTTAAGAACGCCATGATTTTGTGGTACCTCCATTTAGGAATACATATCGAGTTTGAGATTTATCTTTATGAGGATTTGATGAATGACCTGCATATACATAATCAACCAAATCTTGTTTTGAAGCGTTAGAATAAAATAATTTTAAATAAGCAGTTCCTCAAGGGTATCAAAATATGTGTTTGATCCCGCTCCATTGTCATTTGAGCTGAATCTTGCCAACAAATTAACTGCAAAAGAAATGTCAGATCTTGTATAATCTATAAGATACATAAGAACCTCAATTGCACTAAAATATAGAACTTCTGATCTGTTAAAATTTTCATGATCTTCGCAGGGATGAAATAGATCAGTGTCAATATTGAGTGATCTAACAACAATGAGTTTGTCTTTAAAAAAAATGTTTTAAAATCTTTTCGGTATAAGTTGTTTGATGTACAAGTAAACCATTAGGCATATGCTCAATTTGCAATCCAAGATAATACTTGGTTTTTTCAAGATCTTTCATTTCAAAATAATTCTTTAGAAGTTGAATGATTTCATAGATCTCTTTATTTGTTCATATGATGTTAAGAACATTGACATAAACAACTACGATCTCATATCCGAACATTGTTTTTATAAAACATACGTGCAAAATAAGTTTATATTTATACCCTTTTTTTTATCAAGTAGTCATTTAATCGGTTATACCACATACGTCCCGTTTGTATAAACCCACTTAGAAATCTTTGTGATTTAATGGAATATATTCCCTTGGATTTTACATTAGATGCTTATGATACCTTAACCCTTTAGGTATATTCATATATATCACTATTAAGTGATCCATACAGATAAGTAGTAACAACATTCATGAGATGCATTTAAATAACTACCAGGTTGATTAAGTATCTAATAAGTAATTGTATCCATTACAGGAGGATAATTTTTCCTCCTAATTCATTTCTGGTCTTTGTGGGAAATATTGAGTTACAAGTCTAGTTTTGCCTTGTAACTTCATTTGCACATTTCTTTTCGAATAAAAATTCATTTGTATCCCATACGTTTCACATCTTTAAAAGTGATAACGATTGATCCGAAAACTTTTCTTTTATCGAGCGATTCTAATTCAGCTCTTATTGCTCCTTTCCATTGAGCTCAATCATGTCCATTTTGTATATTCAATGACAGATTTTAGTTCCAGATCATCATCTTTATTCATGATGTCATTGTAACATTATATGAAAATATCTCATAGAGATTTTAGTTTCATTTCGGTTCCATAATATTGCATAATTTATCGCAATTTTAGTATTTACATTTATCAATATCCTCTGCAGAAGGAATATTGATTTGTGGTTCTTCTTGAACACTTTCTTTTACCTCATTATCAGCTGATTTTCTTTTTCGAGGATTTTTATCTTCGGAACCAATTGATCTTCCACGTTTGATGCGTGGCAAAGACTCAACAGTGACATTATTGCCAGCTTTTGGAATTTCAGTTCGAGCTGAAGCATTTATCGCTGGTATATATGATTTAGTCACTCTTTTTATATCTGTAAATGCATAAAGTAATTAATTTGCAAGTTCTTGCATATGCATTATTTTTGAACTTTCGTTTCACATTCTTTTGTGCGAGTTCAATATACCTTAATTGATGTTCACATCATGAAGCATCATTTTATTTTTTATTTTTATTTCTCCCCCTAATCTAGGGAACAATGTTTTATTAAAATGACAATCAGCAAAACGTGCTGTAAAAACATCACCCATCATGGGTTCAATATATCTTATGATTGAAGATGTTTTATATCCAAAATATATTATCATCTTTCTTTGAAGAACCATTTTATTGTGTTGTGGTGATACAATTGGAACATACACTGCACAACCAATGTTTTAAGGTAGAAAATATTTGGCTCTTGGCCAAAATCAAGTATTAAGTGAAAATATTTACGACTTCCACATGGTATAATGCGAATTAATGTCGCAGCATGTAAATTTACATGTCCACATATAAATATTGAGAGATTTGTACTCATTATCAATTGTCTAGTTATTAGCTGTAAGCGTTTATCTATTGATTCAGCTAAACCAATTTTGTGTATGCACATGAGCAACTGGATGTTCAACAACAATCCCTGTAGATATATAATGATCATTAAATGCTTGAGATGTTAACTCACCAGCGTTATCAAGTCTCATCCTTTTAATGGTGTAATCAGAATAATGTGTTCTCAATTTAATAATTTGTGCAAGAAACTTTGCAAATGCCATATTACGGCTTGATAACATACAAATATGAGACCATCCGCTAGATGCGTCTATTAGAACCATGAAATATCAAAATGGTTCACATGATGGATGAATTGGTTCATATATCTTACCTTGAATTCTTTCAAGAAACATTTGTGATTCTTTTTCACAATATACTTTTCATTAATCACCATATGTGCTTTCCATTAATCACCATATGTGTTTTTTTTTTATCATATATCCTTTTCACCATATACGCTTTTAATCATATGCGCTGTGTTTTTCACCATATGCGCTTTTAATCATATGCGATTTTCATCATATGCGTTGTGCTTTTCATCATATTCGCTTTTTATCATATGCGCTTATTATATGCGATGCGCTTTTTATCATATGCGCTTTTTTATGTGAATAGTAAATTAATTAATTTCGTTTTACTATTCATATGAATTAATTTAGATTTACTATTTTGTTAATTGAGTAATATATATATACATCATATACTTGTGACTCCGAAGGCTCAAATGAATTTGACCATATAGTTATACGTTGTACCTTGCACATTAATTTTCAGTAGAAGCTTTAGATGCATATTATTTTCAGTAGAAGCTTTAGATGCACTTTTTTTTTTAATCACCAAATACCACAAACACTTTGTTTGCGTTTGTTCATAGTCATCAATGAAAAACATTTTCTTTAATTTTATTTTATACAATAAAATTAACGCATCATTATTCTTTTCAAAAACAATAATCTATTGTTATTGTTCACTTGTGCCATGTTTAACAACAAAAGTCAACAACCTCTGTCTTGTTTGTTGTGGCAACCAAAAACAACCTTTGCTTTTGTTACCGAGAATACAAGACCAAAAAAACAATTAATTTTTAATTAATCTTTTATCAAAACCATAAATGATTTTATTGATCTACGTTGATATGGCCATAAAGAATTGACGGCTGACCTACTTTTTTAAGTGTATTTCGGCTATCATCCCGAAAACGCACAACGACCTTTTTTTTTTTTTATGAACTATTTGTTTCATATCTAGCTTAGGCAATTATTGTGAACATTTGGTCCCTATAAGAGCATTTATTTTTTAGACTTTTAGTTGATTTGTACTTGTCACAATTAGGGATAGCACCCGCGGGTCGTGGATGCGGATCCATTGGATCCATCACCCGTACCCGCGGTTTTTTTTTTAAGAGACATCCAATTGAACCCTTGTTCGTTGAAACAATTTGACTATATTTTTACTCCCCATTATTAAACGGGCCATTTTGATGCACACTCTTAAAAAAAATAATTTGTTTTTTTTTTTTAAGTTTTATTATTCAACCTCCTTTTTTTTTTCAACGGTCACGTTTTTAACAAAACATTTGACAAGTTTGAAAAAAGTTTTTTTTTTTTTTTTTTTTTAACATAAACAAATGTACTCCGTACTTTAATTTGAGAAGTAACCGAGTAATAATTAACGACTGTTGTTCCATAAAATTTTTTTTTTTTTTACGTTACCCGTAAATTATAAAAAAAAACTTTTTGTTTAAAAAGAACTTTCTACTGAGTTAAATGCATCATGTTAGTAATTTAGTATTTTGCACATATCGAAATCCTTGATTTACTCATGCATGTCTCAAAATATACGAGTAATTATTTTGTTGTCACGAATAGAGCTAGGTAACATATCCTACACTTTCGCATATAACTAAACATCTATCTTGGTTCCAAAGTTAGATTTAATTATCACATAATTTAATAATACTAATAAATTATACATGTTAAAATAGAAATTACGGAGTAACTAATGTTTCGATTATCTTTTTCTACTATTACTTCTATATTACCCTTCTTAATTTTTGTTGACTCGGTGAACAGTACTTTTGTCTTTCTGAACTCGTAACTTTCTTTTGAGATTCAACTACTTTCTTAGTGTTAGGTTGACAAGATTATTAGTGAGAGGTTATTGGTGAGACACGTATTTACATAACACCCACCTGTATGTTTACTCTTTATCTTTTTCATTGGTTCATTCTCTGTATCTAAAATCACCCACTTCCTTACATACCAATATTTCTTCATGTACTTGGTATCTAAAATCAAAATCACGAATTCTTTTTTTTTTTTTTATGGAAACACCTTATTTTAGTCGTTTTGAAAGTGGATATTTAAAGTTACTAGACCACATGTTCCTTCACTGAAAGTGGGTAGTTGGGTTAGTAGCCTACGTGTTGCTTTCCCCATTTTTTTAACTGGTAAAAAAAATTATATGGAGTAAAATAATCAGGATCCATAAAACAAACAAACCCTTACCTACCATTCATCTTTGAAGCTTACTTTCTGGAGCAGATACCATAAACGATCAACCAAAATAAGAAATTATACATAAATAATAAATTTTAAGAATAAACACTAGTATGCATGAAATAAATAATGATTAATTGCATAAGTAATCATAAATGTTAGATAACATATAAAGATCCCATTGTATTCGTATTGATCGGAATTAATCTCGACCCATGGTACCGTGTTGTCAAATGACGTGTTGCGTACATAAAGTACCGTGTTGTCAAATGACGTGTTGCGTACAATCATGAGGTCTTATTAACATAAATATAAATGTTAGTGAAGTTAATAAGAGTTAGATTACATAAAATATAATTCAGGTGGTATAACCGACCATATATAACTTAAATAACATAAATATAAATGTTAGTGAAGTTAGTAAAAGTTAGATTACAGAAATATATTTCAGGTGGTATAACCGACCATATATAACTTAAATAACATAAATATAAATGTTAGTAGTCCAAAATTTGATATATTCGAGTCTGAAAATTATTAATAATTTCATACCTTGATTAGTGATTCGTGATCGTTTGAGATATCTTTTAATTACACTAAGCTTTTCGTGCTGATAACGTGTTGTAATTTAGTAGTTTATAACTACCTTTGACTTATTTACTAAGTAGAGACTTATACATATAAGTAAGAAAAGAGAGAGAGTTTATATATATGAAATATATATCAAAGTGTGTTTTTTGAAGGCTAACATAGAGGCCTTATTTATAGTGTAAAATATTACTATACAAGCTATACAAAGTTGACTAAAATTTATCATCCATATGACTTTTTGTACTCATATTATAACATAAATGATATTATAAATACATTATAATTGGTCTAAGAGTGTCAAAACATACACATGCAATCCCTAGCTCTATCTCCCCCTAGCTCTATCTCCCCCTATGCCTATATGTATTAGAAAAGGGCTATGATTCGTATACCATCACTTTTTAGCCATGTACCACCAACTGTGCTTTAAAGTATTGTACTATACAATATAACGATGCATATTTAGTGGTGTATGACTAAAAATGGTGGTGTACGAATCACTTCTCATTAGAAAAAACCAGAGAATTTGTTTAAAACACTTGGAGTATTCGTTTATCAATATTTATCGATGAATATTCTGTGTAATTTTAAAAGTTCTTTATTTCTATCTAGATCTAATTCTCTAAAACGTAACGGTTGAACATTAAAAAACACGTAACGTACAAAAAAGAGTCTGTAGCATGCGTTTTTGTGTATAAATTGAATTCTGTACAAATCATGCATTATTCAAACACTGGCTTTTTTAGCTTTCTGGATAGGCAAAATTCAACTACTACCAAATATGTTTGCCTAAAACAAAAAGTATATTAACAAACAATGTGCACCTAACTAAAGTTGAAGTTGATAGCCATTGATCATGAGGTCTCGATATTGAAAGAAAAAGAACAAAAACAATTGCGAACTGACAAATTTGCTATATATTGTGGCCATAATTTAATGTGGGAAAGTCTAAAACCTAATTTGATTTTAGTTGTCACGTAGCACAGTTCATATCTCTTGTAATTAGCTACTTCTTACTAATCAACATTCATCGTATGCTCATTGAATGGATATTAATTAAGCTAGTATATTTTATTACACGATAGTACCTATCTGATAACATCAAATTTTGGACCAATTTAAGTACATCTGTAAAAAATTCAACTAGTTATTTAATTAAGAAGATGAAAAAAAAAAGAAAAAAGAAAAAAGAAAAAAAAAAAAAAATGAAAAGTAGATAGTGGTAAGAGAGAGTGTTTTGATCACAACTCACATGGGCCCCTGTTGAACCCAGTAGTTGGAAGGTTGGCGGGACCCCCCTCAAAATACTATGTAGGATTTAGCATCTTCCATGCAAATTCTCCTTTTTAAAAACCAAAAAAATAAGAATAATAATATTATATAAATACTTGTTTTTAAAAACTGAAAAAATAAGAATAATAGTGTTCCTTCACATGCTATCGTGTTTCCATGTGCATCCTCTCCCCTTCACAGTTTACAACATATATAGTTATATATGAGCATGTACCATTCATATTCATATTTAGGGGCGGAGCCAGAAATTTAAGATAGGGGAGGCTTACTTAGTTATTCGACTTACGAATTCAATAAAGTTCAAGTTTAATATATTCCTACTAACAAGTAGACAAAAGAAATTAATATACAATGACGACAATCTTCGATTATTTTGCACAAAGAAACAAATCTTCAAAGTTGCACATTATTCATTTTTTAAGATGAATCTTCCTATTCGGTTATATAAAACTTTATTGTTTTTTTTGCAAAAAAAATAAAAAAATAAAAAAAATAATAATAAGAAGAAAAAAAAAAAAAACATAAACAATAAAATTTATATTTCCCTATAAATTTCATATGACTTCACCTAACTATCAAATTTATTACTCCCTATCAATTCCATAAGGGGAGTGATATGTACACAACCAACTTTTATTATGTACACAACTATGGTGCTTTACAGTATTGTACAGTACAACAGTGTAAAGCACCATGATTGTGTACATAACAAAAGTATGTTGTGTACATATCATCACCCATTCCATAACCCAACCATGTACATCACAAGAAATAAAAATATAAACTCCTTGAATAATGAGCCAGATTTTATTTCAAAATAAAACTTAGTTAATATAATTGGACTTGGATAAGTTAGGCCAAATTTATATTACTATTACGTACATTAATTGATGGGGGCTTGATCAAAAAATAATTATATTGACTACTACATGCTCAGTGCACTTGAGCCTGATGGGGGAGGCCCAACACCCTCCTGCCCCTCCCCTAGCTAGCTCCGCCATTGTAATCATATTCATAGTACATATTATATTATGATGTTGCTCATCTTATTCATACATATACATGATATATATTATATAATTTATAATTTGTATTATATAGTCGTAATATTTAGTGAATATAAAACTTCTATTAACAATATAAAATATAAAATGTAAATTATAATTAATGAAGATATATAATTTTGAATTAAATAGTTTAATATATAAATATTGTGATTCAATTATTAAATTCTACTAGTATATAATGAAACATAACTAATGCCTTTAGAAATTAAAACATAATTTAGTAAAAATTATAATTATAATATTCTTTAACGTTTTAATATTTGTATGTTACTCCATCCCACCATAGATGTCCACATTTGACTTTCAAAGTCTTTTGGGTGTGAACTTTGACCGTAAATATATTTATTTGTGTTATATTATATTTTATGAATTTTATATGAATTGAGTTTTTAAACGTGATTTTATTTATTAATTTTTATCAAATAAGATATAACACAAATAAAAATAATTACGGTCAAAGTTGACAAAGAAAGATTTTGAAAGTCAAATGTGAACACTTATAATGGGACGGAGGGAGTATTTGACTTAATTCTTTTTCTTTTATTTTGTTAAATAAATAAGCTTAGTTATGTTTGCAACAATAAGTATTATTGATTGGTTTCTTATACGATTAAACAAGATAACAACTGAGTATAGAATATGTTTGAGAGATTGTGGGTGACATGCAGCGACTTGCATAACACATTTTATAAATTTTATTTTGTAGTAAAAGTGCAAGGTGCATGTTGGGGACAAGAAGAACAAAGAAAGTGTTTTATTGATTAATTTACTTATGGTTTTGGCCTAAAGTGGCAAATATTACTATTTCATGCTAATTCTGAGGATGATCTAAGGTCAATTAAAATTTTTTAGTTTTTGGTAAATGTTGGATATGTGAAGTAGATTAAACAAAAAGGAAACAAGGTAAAATTAATTTGGAGATCAAGTCAAAGTTTGGAGAACAAGTCAAGCTTGGAATACAAGTTTTACTTAAGGAACAAGGAGTTAATATTTATGGAATGTTTCTTGTACTTGAAGGCCAAGTTAAACTTGTGTAACAAGATTTTAGGTTTAATGCTTCCCTATAAATAGACCCACAATCTCATTGTAACTCATCACAAATTCTATCAATAAAATCTCTCTAGTTTGGTCCGTGGATTAAAGTAATCAATCATTGATTACATATAACCACGCTAAATCATTGTGTTCTTAATTTTCTAGTTTTTGTCTTCGTTTGTCTATAGTAGGTTGGGTAATCTTTGGGAATTACCCTTATTGTTGGGTCCTAAATCCTAACAATTGGTATCTAGAGCTCAAGGTTTTCGAGTTGGGAAGATGACGGAAGACGGAAAATTTAGAATCGATAGATTTGATGGAAAAGACTTCGGCTTTTGGAAGATGCAAATTGAAGATTACTTGTATCAAAAGAAGCTACATCAACCCTTGTTGGAGGTCAAACCCGAAGGCATGGATGATGCCGATTGGTCTCTTTTGGATCGCCAAGCTTTGGGTGCGATTCGTCTCTCTCTTGCAAAGAACGTTAAACATAACGTTGTGAATGAGAAAACAATGTTTGCGTGTTTGAAGGCTCTCTCTAACATGTATGAAAAACCCACGGCAGCGAATAAAGTTTTTCTTATGCGACAATTGTTCAATACAAAGATGAGGGAAGGTTCGAGTGCAACAGATTACATCAACGAATTCAACAATATTATATCAAGGCTTGAATCGGTAGATCTCAAGTTTGATGATGAACTAAAAGCACTAATCTTGCTTTCATCGTTACCGAAAAGTTGATCGGGTACGGTCACCGCGGTTAGTAGCTCTACGGGAACTACTAAGCTAGCGTTTGAAGGTATTAGGGATTTGATTCTCGGTGAAGACACTCATAGGAGAAACTCGGGGGAATCGTTATCCGGATCCTTATTAAGTGCCGACAACCAGGGTAGAAAAATTGATCGTGGTGGTGAGAAGAAGGGTAGGAAGAAGTCTAAGAAGAGGTATCCATCAAAGGACCAAAGTGAAGCTATTTGTTGGGGTTGCAATCAAAAGGGGCACTTTCAAAGGAATTGCAAGAATTCTCCGGCGAAAGGTGTTAACTTTACCGCGGAAGATACGGATGATGCACTTTTATGTAGTGTTGAAGATTTGGTGGAGTCTTGGATCTTGGATTCGAGAGCTTCGTTTCATGCCTCACCCACTAGGAGTTTGATGACGAATTTTCGATCATATCATGGTAAGGTTAGATTGGCAAACAATAAAAAGCTTGAAATTGAAGGCATAGGAGATGTTGTATTGAAGACTACTCTTGGTTCTAATTGGACATTGAAAGACGTGAGGTTTATTCCTAAGTTAAAAAGGAATCTTATCTCGGTTAGTCAATTAGATGAGGAAGGTAACGCGGTTACTTTTGAAAATCGCCAATGGAAGGTGGTTAAGGGTAGTAGGGTCATGGTTCGTGGACATAAAAGGGGAACACTTTATATGGTTGAGGTGTTTGATGAAAACACAGTGGTTGCTATGGTTGATGTTGGATATAATTCTACTCTATGGCACCGAAGGCTCGGGCATATGAGTGAAAAGAGTATGAAGATGATTGTTTCGAGTGGAAGAATCCCGAATTTGAAGAAAGTGGAGCTTGGGTTTTGCGAACCATTTGTATATGGGAAGCAAAAGAAGGTGATTTTCGGGAAATCGGGGAATGCGCCCAAGTTGGAAAAATTGGAGCTAGTTCATACGGATGTGTTTGGTCCAACGAATGTAGAATCACATAGAGGTTCTCGCTATTATGCCACCTTCATTGTTTACTCCACTCGAAAGGTATGTGTTTATTTTCTTAAAGCTAAATCTGATGTATTTGATACTTTTGTGAAGTGGAAAGCTATGGTAGAGAATGAAACTAACTTAAAGGTGAAATGCTTAAAGTCGGATAATGGAGGAGAATATGGTAGTCTTGAGTTTAAAGACCATTGTGCAAAGCTCGGTATTAAGATGTTAAAGACGGTACCAGAGACACCGCAACACAATGGGGTCGCCGAACGTATGAATCATACGTTGAATGAAAGGGCTAAGAGTATGAGACTACATGCCGGTTTTCCTAAGATGTTTTGGGAGGATGCGGTTAATACGGTGGCTTATTTGATCAATAGGGGACCCTCAACACCATTGGGTTTCCGAATTCCCGAGGAAGAATGGCAAGGTAAAAAGGTGAGTTATTGTCATATTAGAATCTTTGGGTGCAATGTATACGTGAAGACCAAGGATGCGGATAGAGACAAGCTTGAGGCTAAGTCAAAGAGGTGTACTTTTATTGGTTACGGTTCAGATGAGATGGGTTATCGATGTTGGGATAATGATGCTAGAAAATTTGTTCGTTCGCGTGATGTTACCTTTAATGAAGATTCGGTTTATGGCAAACCGAAAATGGAGAGTCCTAAACCGGATTATGTTACTTTTGAGGATGTTTCTATTGATGATCTTGCAGGATTTAGTGGGAGTTCGGGTAACAATGAATTGCCGAATAATGGTGAAGAGTCACAAAATGCTAATGATGAAGATGGTTCGGAAAGCGGTGAAAGTTTCGAACATAGTGGGAGTTCTAGTGATGAGGAGGATGATGATGATAGGACCGGTCCAACCATACCAGTTGCTCCTACACTAAGACGTTCTACTAGAGTGCCCAAGCCTAATCCTAAGTATTCTTCATCAACAAACTAATTTCTCTATACCGAGAATGGTGAACCCGAGAGTTACTTTGAGGCGAGACGATCTAAAGAATCCATACAATGGAAGCTTGCCATGAAAGAATAGATGGGGTCACTTGAGAAGAATAAAACTTGGTCACTAGTGAAACTACCTCATGATAAAAGGGCGTTGCAAAATAAATGGGTGTATCGGCTAAAGAATGAGTTGGATGGCAAGAAAAGGTACAAGGCTCGGTTGGTGGTCAAAGGCTTTCAACAAAAGGAAGGAGTTGATTACAACGATATTTTTTCACCAGTAGTTAAGATGACTACTATTCGGTTGGTACTTGCTATAGTTGCATCCGAGGACTTACATCTTGAGCAACTAGATGTGAAGACCGCATTCTTGCACGGAGATCTTCATGAAGAGATCTATATGAACTAACCCGAGGGATTTGAGGTAAAGGGTAAAGAGAAGTGGGTTTGTAAGCTAAAGAAAAGTTTGTATGGATTGAAACAAGCACCTCGGCAATGGTACTTGAAGTTTGATGAGTTTATGAAGAAGATTAATTTCTTAAGATGTGAAGCCGATCATTGTTGCTACTTGAAGAAATTCAAGTCTTCTTATACCATCTTGTTATTGTATGTTGATGATATGTTGATTGCGGGTTCTAACATGTCCGAAATCAACAAGTTAAAGAGATTACTTTCCCATGAGTTCGAGATGAAAGACCTTGGTGGAGCTAGGCAAATACTTGGGATGAGTATTGTGCGTGATCGTGTGAAAGGAACTCTATACTTGTCTCAAACTAAATACATTAAGAAAGTAGTAGAGAGGTTCAACATGGAGAATTCAAAGGCTCGTTCTATGCCTTTGGGAAGCTCAATAAGGTTATCGAAATGTCAATCACCTAAAACGGAAGAAGACAAAGCGGAGATGGAAAAGGTTCCGTATGCATCAGTCGTGGGTAGTGTTATGTATGCCATGGTTTGTACGAGACTGGATATTGCCCATTCAGTGGGAGTAGTAATCCGTTATATGTCTAAACCGGGGAAAGAGCATTGGGAAGCGGTCAAATGGTTGCTTCGTTACTTGAAAGGTACTTCTAATATGGGATTGTGTTTCACTAAAAACAATGTCATACTTAGGGGTTATGCGGATGCTAATTTGGGCGGATGTGATGATTCGGGAAAAAGCACTACGGGTTATGTTTTCACATTAGGGAAGACGACAATTAGTTGGATGTCTCGACTACAAAGAAGTGTTGCTTTATCTACAACGGAGGCCGAATACATGGCTATTGCGGAAGCTACTAAAGAGCTTGTGTGGTTGAAAGACTTCTTGTGTGAGCTGGGTAAAAGACAAGACTATTGCGTCTTGGTGATAATCAAAATGCGGTTCATCTTGGGAAGAATCAGGTGTTTCATAGTCGTAGGAAACACATCAAGTTAAGGTATCATTTCATTTGACATCATATAAGAGATGATACTTCAATTTTGAAGAAAGTCCTTGGTTCGAAGAATCCCGCGGATATGTGTACTAAAGTGGTAACTACGGACAAGTTGAGGTTTTGCATAGCCTTAACCAGTCTTCTCATGACTTGATGAGAGAAGATGACCTACTAGAGAGATAGAGAGTTAATGTTCGAGTCTAACAAGAGGAGTTGAAGACCTTGTATCGAAAGTCCACTCATCCGACGTATATGTTGAGTGTGCGTGTTCCAAACGGCGTTTTGGCGGTATGAATGGTGGTTTGACAATCTTGGTTAGTGTTGGGTTAAAGAAGATTGAGTTTTGTTAAAGTCTCCTTTAAGTGGGAGATTGTTGGATATGTGAAGTAGATTAAACAAAAAAGGAAACAAGGTAAAATTAACTTGGAGATCAAGTCAAAGCTTGGAGAACAAGTGAAACGACCCGTCCATATTACTATAAATGCAGTACGTTATTCATTGGTCCCATAGCAAGGTATTTGACCTCTATATAATACGTTTTAGAAAATATTGCATTCGTTTCATAAAAAGCACACCATTATTATACATAATACGAGTTTCAAACATATGGGCGATTATTTACAAAATAATTCCCATGATACATCGATTTTCAAATATTACAAAGGTGACATAACAGTTGAATATAATACATGACCAAAGTTTTATTGAATGCAACCCTCTTTTAAACAAAAGCATGAGACTCCATGCAATGCTTGCTCAGATAATGCGACAGCGGAAGACTTTCTTAAGGACCTGAGAATAAACATGCTTAAACAGTCAACACAAAGGTTGGTGAGATATATAGGTTTAAAGCTAGCATCGATATAAATATAGACCACAAGATTTCATAGTTACAAATATTTCAATAAAGATATTCTATAAGTTGTTGAGCGCTTCGGTAACAATACTTAACCATTAATGTGGCATAATCCCTTTATTATGAAATCTCCCTACACTGTACCAAGTATAGTAAAAACGAAGTACTATGCAACCATTTACGATACTAGAGCGACTAGCCCGGTTGGGGTTGTCAAACCCGGTAGATCTATCAATAGGATTTGCGCTTACATGTTCTTACAACATGTAAATATTAGTTACCAAGCTATTAGGGAAGATATGCAAGGTGGTACAACTCAACGTAGAATATATTTTAAGTACTTGTGTCGATGGCGTAAAACATAAAATGCATGTATTCTCATCCCAAAATATTTGTAGAGTTTAAAAATGGGACCATATACTCACGGTAGTAAAAGTATATTAATAATAAGTTTTCAACTTATTAAAAATATGGCCGTCGTCCTTGGATTCACGAACCTATAATAATAATAATGATTCAGATAATAATACGACATATGAAAAAAAAAAACAAGTTCATAGAATACTTATATAATAATTTTTAACATTTTATGTTGGTAGTCCAAAATAGTTAGAAAAGTCCATTAATCGGTATATATATATAATCTTAGAATTACCCCATGGCGTATTGTGTACGTATTGTCTTGCATCAATCCAGAGACGTATTGTATACTTATTGTCTTAGAATTAACTAAGACGTATTGTGTACGTATTGTCTTAGGATTTATCAAAACGTATTGTGCACGTATTGTCATGGAACGAACCAAGATTATTATATATATACAATCTCAGAATTAACCAAGATTATAATATTTTGTTATACTAATGATAACATGTACAAATATATATAGGTTATAGGAAAAGTTAACAAGGATATGGTTAATATAGTTTTTATAATATAAATTTCGTCCATACAACGTTAATTTTAGCAGATTTTGTTTTGCTCGCCAAATATTCATTACAACTCCGTTTAAAGTGAATCAAATTGCTATGGATTCCTTAAGAAGTAAATCTTACAAAACCAATTCAAAAAGTTCATCCCAAGTAGTAATTTTTAGAGCTTTACCCTCTTTTTGTGTTGGTGGACAGATTTGGAAAAATCCCGGCATCCACCCAATATATGATTTTTGATAAAATACTTCCACTTTGTCTAAAATCATGAAAAAAATACTGGAAGTCTTATTTATATATATTAACATATTTCAAAAGTCTTAGCCTTGAACTCAAAGTCTAAGATAGGTTTTTAATTCCCAACCCAAAACAGCCCGCTTTTTACCGAATGGAGATTAAAGGATATATGTTAAGTTTCAAGGTGTTCTTCATATGTACAAGTTATAAGTTCTTATATTAACTTGATATAACATCATAATACATATAAATAAGTGTTATTAGAGTTAAGTTAGAAAGATTAAATTAGTTTTTCAAATAAGTTTAGAATCAACTAATCTATGTTCTAGTTTATAAACTCTTATATAGATAGCTATAAACATATGAATTGAACAAGAATTGAAGTAGAGTTTTTACCTCAAGTTTAGAATGTAAAGTTATTGGAAAGAAGTATTAGAACAAAACTTGAGAGAGTTCTTGCAAGTGTGTGTAAAAATGAGTTAGAAATGGTGCTTATTTATAGGCTTGAAAATTTGGTTTTTAGTGAAAATATCTAAGATAAGTTAAAATGTATTAAGTCATGGATGACATATTAAATTGATTAGGTCATGGATGACATATTACACAAATAATTTCAGATTCTATTGGTATATACCAATAGTAAATACTTCTAGAAGCTGTGTATAATACGGGTAAAAAAATACCGTATGAATGCGAGTAGAATTCTTGAGGAAATTGAACGAAAATACGAGTATATCTATCCTTTATATGTATTGGTATATTATAAAGTGTATTCAATACTTGTAAGGATGTATTTACACTCGTAATACATTGTATATAAATACATTTTAATTTAAGTTAATTACGTCGTTTAAATAGTAACATATATATTGTTCAAAAACTCTTCAAATTAGTAGTATGAAAATATATATATTATACTTTGTTAGTATACTTAATGATATATTTAATTATCATATTTTCAAGTTAAATATATGTATATATACACATATATATATAATTAATACAAGTTATGACGTTCGTGAATCGTAGGAATAAAAGGGTGGTCAACTGCTTATATAAAATTCTTTCCGGAGGTTCAAGACTTATTAAAATTCATTGCTTATCATGTCGAAATTATTAAATCATATAAATAGTATAATCAAGTAGTCGGAAAAATCCGGGTCATCACAGTACCTACCCGTTAAAGAAATTTCGTCCCGAAATTTGAAGTAGTACCTATTTAATGGGCGGTGTTTGTAAACAGATGTGGATACTTCTGTTTCATCTGGTCCTCTCTTTTCCAAGTTAACTCAGTACCTCTTCGAGCATTCCAACGAACCCTAACTATAGGTATGTTGCTTTGCTTGAGCTGTTTGACTTCACGGTCCATGATTTCGACAGGCTCTTCTATAAAATGCAGTTTCTCGTCGATTTGGATTTCTTCAAGAGGAACAGTGAGGTCTTCTTTTGCAAGGCATTTCCTTAGGTTCAAGACGTGAAAGGTATTGTGTACTCCAGCAAGTTGTTGTGGTAGCTTAAGTCGATAAGCCACCGGTCCAATACGTTCGATGATCTTGAATGGTCCTACGTATCTTGGGTTCAATTTACCCCTCTTACCAAAGCGTATCACACCGTTCCAAGGTGACACCTTTAACATAACCATGTCATCAACCTGAAATTCTAACGGCTTCCTTCGAACATCAGCATAGCTCTTTTGACGACTTTGGGCGGTCTTCAATCTCTCCTTGATTTGTACAATCTTATCAGTAGTCTCCTGTATGATCTCGGGACCAGTCAGTTGTTTGTCACCTACTTCATTCCAACAGATAGGGGATCTACACTTTCTTCCATAAAGTGCTTCGAATGGTGCAGCATTAATACTCGTATGATAACTGTTGTTATACGAGAATTCTGCCAATGGTAAATATTTATCCCATCCGTTTTCGAAATCGATCACACATGCTCTAAGCATGTATTCAAGAGTCTGAATGGTCCTTTCACTTTGCCCATCGGTCTGAGGATGATATGCAGTGCTCATATCCAGACGAGTCCCTAGAGCTTCATGTAGTGATTTCCAAAACCTTGACGTAAACCGACTGTCATGATCGGATATAATGGAGATAGGTACTCCATGTCTTGAAACAACTTTCTTCATGTATAATCGTACCAATTTCTCCATCTTATCCATTTCCTTCATAGGTAGGAAATGTGCAGATTTGGTGAGACGATCGACAATTACCCAAATGGGGTCGTAACCCCATGCAGTCTTTGGTAGCTTCGTGATGAAATCCATAGTAATACATTCCCATTTCCATTCCGGGATTTCTGGTTGTTGAAGCAGACCTGACGGTTTCTGATGTTCCGCCTTGACTTTGGAGCAAGTCAAACATTCTCCGATGTACGTTGCAATATCAGCTTTCAAATTTGGCCACCAAAAGTGTGCTTTAAGATCTTGATACATCTTTCCAGCTCCGAGATGTATCGAGTATCTCGTCTTATGTGCCTCATCCAAAACCAATTTTCTTAACCCTTTAAACTTCGGTACCCAAATGCGTCCAGCGAAGTATCGGGTTCCGTCCTCCTGTGTAACAAACTGTTTATCTAACCCTTTAAGCATCTCATTTCCAAAGTTTTCTTTAGAAAGAGCTCCTTGTTGAGCCTCCTTAATTTGGGTAGTGAGGTTCGTACGAATCTTCATATTCATTGCTCGTACTCGAATCGGCTCTCTTTCCTTCCTGCTTAAAGCATCTGCTACTACATTTGCTTTCCCGGGATGATATCGAATTTCACAATCATAGTCGTTTATCAGCTCGACCCACCTACGTTGCCTCATGTTCAGTTGTTTTTGGTTGAAGATATGTTGAAGGCTTTTATGATCGGTATACACAGTACATTTAACCCCGTACAAGTAGTGTCTCCAAATCTTTAATGCAAACACCACTGCTCCCAATTCTAGATCATGAGTCGTATAATTTTGTTCATGAATCTTCAGTTGTCGGGATGCATATGCAATAACCTTCTTTCATTGCATGAGGACACAACCAAAACCTTGTCGTGAAGCGTCACAATAAATTACAAAATCATCGTTCCCTTCAGGTAACGATAGAATAGGCGATGTAGTCAACTTCTTCTTCAATAATTGAAATGCGGCTTCCTGCTCAGAAGTCCATTCATACTTCTTCCCTTTGTGTGTTAATGCTGTTAATGGTTTGGCTATCCGGGAAAAATCTTGAATAAACCTTCTGTAATAGCCAGCAAGACCCAAAAATTGGCATATTTGCGTTGGAGTCTTTGGGGTCTCCCACTTTTCAATGGCTTCAATCTTGGCTGGATCAACCTGAATTCCTTCACTACTGACAATGTGACCAAGGAACTGTACTTCCTTCAGCCAAAGGCGCACTTGGAAAACTTTGCGTATAACTGTTCTTTCTTTAACAGTACCAGCACCAACCTTAAATGTTGTTCATGTTCTGCTTCATTCTTAGAATAAATAAGAATGTCATCAATAAAGACAATAACAAACTTATCCAAATACGGACTGCATACCCGATTCATGAGGTCCATGAATACAGCTGGTGCATTTGTCAGCCCGAACGGCATGACTAAAAATTCATAATGACTGTAGCGTGTCCGAAATGCGGTTTTCGGAATATCTTCTTCTTTGACACGCAACTGATGATAACCCGATCTTAGATCAATTTTGGAGTAAAAACGTGATCCTTGCAGCTGATCAAACAAGTCATCAATTCTCAGTAATGGGTACCTATTCTTGATAGTTAACTTGTTTAATTCGAGATAATCTATACACATTCGAAAGGATCCATCTTTCTTCTTGACGAATAAAATCGGAGCTCCCCACGGTGAAGTGCTCGGTCGAATGAATCTACGGTCCAGTAATTCTTGTAACTAGCTTTGTAACTCTTTCATCTCAGACGGTGCAAGTCTGTATGAAGCACAAGCCACTGGTGAAGCTCCTGGTACTAGATCTATTTGAAATTCTACAGATCTAAATGGAGGTAATCCTGGCAACTCTTCCGGAAAGACTTCAGGAAAATCTCTTGCCACAGGTACGTCATTGATGCTCTTCTCTTTTTCTTTCATTTTGACTTTATTAACATGTGCTAGGATAGCATAGCACCCTTTCTTCAAGCACTTTTGGACTTTCAAGCAGCTAATGAGTTTTAGCTTTGAGTTACCATTCTCTCCATAAATCATTACTTCCGTTTTATCCTTACGGGGAATGCGAATTGCCTTCTTGGCACACACAACTTCAGCTCCTATTTTGGACATCCAGTCCATGCCGATTATTACATCAAAACTTCCTAATTCTACGGGTATCAAATCAATTTTAAACGTTTCTCCGGCTAAATTTATTTTACAATCACGGCAAATTTTATCGGCTTTAATTAGTTTACCATTCGCTAACTCAATCATGTACTTAGCATCTAGAGGTAATGATGAACAATTCAATTTAGCGTAAAAGTCTCTACACATGTAACTTCTATAGTATCAAATATAATAGATGCAGATAAGTCATTAATGGTAAACGTACCCGTAACAAGCTCCGGGTCTTCACACGCCTCTCTAGCATTAATAACAAATGCTCTTCCCCGTGCAGGTCCATTATTCTTCTCTGGATTCGGGCACTGGCTCTTAATATGATCATGTTTCCCACACCCGTAACAAGTAACAGCAGCCAAGGTAGTTCTATTTGTATTGGTGGCAGGAGTCTTGGTGCCATTTGTATTTGTAACGGGAACCCAACAATCTTCAGCAAGATGACCCCTTCGATTACATTTGTTGAACACCACATTAGAAAAACCAGGGTGATATTTGTGGCATCTGTTACATAAGGGATTTAGTCCTTTGCAACCTGAACTTGAACCACTACCCGTACCTTGCGTGGTTTCCTGTTTCTTGAGAGATTGTTGTTGGTGACCTCGATCACGGTTTCAATCCCACTTTCTTTTGTTATCCGATACCTTGGCATCAGTATTTGATGCGTTCTTATCCAGGATGATCTGATCCATTAGCTCGTTTGCCATGGTTATAGCTTCATGAATTGTCTTGGGTTTGGATGCTGTAACATTGGCCTTGATGTTCTTTGGCAGACCATCTTTGTACAATTCAATCTTTCACTCTTTCGTTTGTACCAATTCAGGACAAAACAAGGCTAATTCCATGAATCGCCTGTTATAGTTGGTAAGTTTGGTTCCAACAACTTTCAGATTTCGTAACTCGGCTTCCATTTTTCTAACCTCATTCCTTGGGCAGTATTCATTGATTAGCATATTTTTTAACTCCTCCCAAGGAGTATCATATGCTTCATCGCCCCTACAGCTTTTACATAGTTTTTTCACCATGTAAGTGCATCATCCTGTAATGTGCATGAAGCATACTTTGTCCTATCCCCTTCCGCACAACCACTGATTTTAAATACAGACTCGAGCTTTTCGAACCATCGGGTTAAACCGACTGGTCCTTCTGTTCCGCTGAATGATGAAGGTTTGCAACCTTGAAATGCTTTATATGTGCATCCAACATGAGGGTTGGTGTTATTTGCTGATGCTCTTGCCACTTCGACCCAAAGCATACGGTCGTTTACGCGTTGGTTGATAAGCTCCTCAATTTCTTGTTCCGTCATTCGGTTTAATCGAGCCATGTTTCTTCAATAAACATATAAGATAATTAATCACATAGAATATTATAGATGTAGTGAGTAATTAATGGTACATCATAGCATATTAATAATATGAACCAATTATTATAAAAACATTTTCTTCTTATTAGCATTTTATAATTATTTCTAGGGTATTACCTACCCGTTAAAGTTCATACTTAATAACTTAGTACAAAAATTAACTACTACAATCTAGATAATATTCTATTATGAAAAATTTAAAGTAAAATCACATAATTATTTCACGCCTATTCATGATATAGCAATACAATAACAGTATTTCACATAGGTATATTTTACATAATACATATGTAGGATAAAATAAAACACACTACATAATATTATACATGGCATGAAATGTTATCATAGCGGGAGGTGATTCAAAAACGACGGGGCCTTTTAGTTGTTGGTGAATCAATTTGTTTAGGTGGAATGAGGGATAGACGCACAGTGTATTTTGTTGTTGGTCGTGGGTTGGAGGTACTTGGTATCTTGGTGGGATTATCAGGGAGATTTATATGGTAAGGGTGGTTTGGTGGTAAAAGGTGTCGGTTCTCAAGCCCTACTATAATAGGAAGTTTAACATCCCTTGTTGCGTTATTCCAATCTTGTTTAGAAATTTCTTTGACTTCCTCCTCCATCTCCGGATCGTTTTCAGGTTCTTTCACTTCTGGTTCTTCTGGAATTTGTGAATCTTCCCAAAATGCATCCCACTCTAGGTCATCATCGTCATCATTATATAGATGATTGATACATCTTTGTAAAAGTCATCGTGGTTATCAGATAAGTCAATGATTGGTACTTTTGCTGGAGATTCCTCTTCGGAGTCGCTGAATGTGGTAATGAGATTGGTGCTAGAAGTAGACATCTATCACACATTAACTACCACATTAGAAATATATCACATAATATTTATATGGTATAATATTCAATTTTCGACCAAAAATGATAAGCGATGGTTTTCAAAAACAAGTTTGGTCAAAGTCCAGACTCACTAATGCATCCTAACAAATACCGGTCAGATACACTGATGCAATTTCTGGTTCGCTAAGAGCTCTGCTCTGATGCCAACTGAAATGACCCGTCCATATTACTATAAACACAGTACGTTATTCATTGGTCCCATAGCGAGGTATTTGACCTCTATATAATACGTTTTAGAAAATATTGCATTCGTTTCATAAAAAGCACAGCATTATTATATGGGCGATTATTTACAAAATAATCCCCATGATACATCAATTTTCAAATATTACAAAGGTGACATAACAGTCGAATATAATACATGACCAAAGTTTTATTGAATGCAACCCTCTTTTAAACAAAAGCATGAGACTCCATGCAATGCTTGCCAGATAATGCGACAGCGGAAGACTTTCTTAAGGACCTGGGAATAAATATGCTTAAACAGTCAACACAAAGGTTGGTGAGATATATAGGTTTAAAGCTAGCATCGATATAAATATAGACCACAAGATTTTATAGTTACAAATATTTCAATAAAGATATTCTATAAGTTGTTGAGCGCTTCGATAACCATACTTAACCATTAATGTGGCATATTCCCTTTATTATGAAATCTCCCTACACTGTACCAAGTGTAGTAAAAATGAAGTACTATGCAACCGTTTACGATACTAGAGCGACTAGCCCGGTTGGGGTTGTCAAACTCGATAGATCTATCAATAGGAATTGCGCTTACATGTTCTTACAACATGTAAATATTAGTTACCAAGCTATTAGGAAAGATATGCCAGGTGGTACAACTCAATGTAGAATATATTTTAAGTACTTGTGTCCATGGCGTAAAACATAAAATGCATGTATTCTCATCCCAAAATATTTGTAGAGTTTAAAAATGGGACTATATACTCACGGTAGTAAAAGTATATTAATAATAAGTTTTCAAGTTATTAAAAATATGGCCGTCGTCCTTGGATTCACGAACCTATATTAATAATAATGATTCAGATAATAATATGACATATGAAAAAAAAAAAAAGTTCATAGAATACTTATATAATAATTTTTAACATTTTATGTAGGTAGTCCAAAATAGTTCGAAAAGTCCATTAATCGGTATATATATATATATAATCTTAGAATTACCCCACGGCGTATTGTGTATGTATTGTCTTGCATCAATCCAGAGATGTATTGTATACTTATTGTCTTAGAATTAACTAAGACATATTGTGTACGTATTGTCTTAGGATTTATCAAAACGTATTGTGCACGTATTGTCATGGAACGTACCAAGATTATTATATATATATACAATCTTAGAATTAACCAAGATTATAATATTTTGTTATACTAATGATAACATGTACAAATATATATAGGATATAGGAAAAGTTAACAAGGATATGGTTAATATAGTTTTTATAATATAAATTTCGTCCATAAAACGTTAATTTTAGCAGATTTTGTTTTGTTCGCCAAATATTCATTACAACTCCGTTTAAAGTGAATAAAATTGCTATGGATTCCTTAAGAAGTAAATCTTACAAAACCAATTCAAAAAGTTCATCCCAAGTAGTAATGTTTAGAGCTTTACCCTCTTTTTGTGTTGGTGGACAGATTTGGAAAAATCCCGGCATCCACCCAATATATGATTTTTGATAAAATACTTCTACTTTGTCTAAAATCATGAAAAAATACTGGAAGTCTTATTTACATATATTAACATATTTCCAAAGTCTTAGCCTCGAACTCAAAGTCTAAGATAGGTTTTTAATTCCCAACCCAAAACAGCCCGCTTTTTACCGAATGGAGATTAAAGGATATATGTTAAGTTTAAGGTGTTCTTCATATGTACAAGTTATAAGTTCTTATATTAACTTAATATAACATCATAATACATATAAATAAGTGTTATTAGAGTTAAGTTAGAAAGATTAAATTAGTTTTTTAAACAAGTTTAGAATCAACTAATCTATGTTCTAGTTTATAAACTCTTATATAGATAGCTATAAACATATGAATTGAACAAGAGTTGAAGTAGAGTTTTTACCTCAAGTTTAGAATGTAAAGTTGCTGGAAAGAAGTAGTAGAACAAAACTTGAGAGAGTTCTTGCAAGTGTGTGTAAAAATGAGTTAGAAATGGTGCTTATTTATAGGCTTAAAAAATTGGTTTTTAGTGAAAATATCTAAGATAAGTTAAAATGTTTTAAGTCATGGATGACATATTAAATTGATTAGGTCATGGATGACATATTACACAAATAATTGTAGATTTCTATTAGTATATACCAATAGTAAATACTTCTAGAAGCTGTGTATAATACGGATAAAAAATACCGTATGAATGCGAGTAGAATTCTTGAGGAAATTGAACGGAAATACGAGTATAGCTATCCTTTATATGTATTGGTATATTATAAAGTGTATTCAATACTTGTAAGGATGTATTTACACCCGTAATACATTGTATGTAAATACATTTTAATTTAAGTTAATTATGTCGTTTAAATAGTAACATATATATTGTTCAAAAACTCTTTAAATTAGTAGTATGAAAATATATATATAATACTTTGTTAATATACTTAATAAGATATTTAATTATCATATTTTAAAGTTAAATATATGTATATATACACATATATATAATTAATACAAGTTATGACGTTCGTGAATCGTAGGAATAAAAGGGTGGTCAACTGCTTATATAAAATTCTTTTCGGAGGTTCAAGACTTATTAAAATTCATTGCTTATCATGTCGAAATTATTAAATCATATAAATAGTATAATCAAGTAGTCGGAAAAATCCGGGTCATCACAACAAGTCAAGCTTGGAAGACAAGTTTTACTTAAGGAACAAGGAGTTAATATTTATGGAATGTTTCTTGTACTTGAAGGCCAAGTTAAACTTGTGCAACAAGATTTTAGGTTTAATGCTTCCCTATAAATAGACCCATAATCTCATTGTAACTCATCACAAATTCTATCAATAAAATCTCTCTAGTTTGGTCAGTGGATTAAAGTAATCAACCATTGATTACATATAACCACGTTAAATCATTGTGTTCTTACTTTTCTAGTTTTTGTCTTCGTTTGTCTATAGTGGGTTGAGTAATCTTTGGGAATTACCCTTATTGTTGGGTCCTAAATCCTAACAGTAAAGGGGTACATATATGTCTGATTTCACATTTTGTAGTTTTATAATAATCGTCACAAATTTATAATTGGTAAGTAGTCAAAATATAATCACACTTTTTGTTTTGTTGAATCTTGCTTTGGTCACTGTTTGTACAATTCTTGGCAATCCTTGTCGATGGAGCAAGGATATTGAGGTCTGATCACTGAATGGATGATATAGCAGGATATGATGATGAATGTATGCTTGTTGGCGGTTCCCCGAAGGTAGTACGAAGGTATCGTACTTTACGCCACCAAGATACGAATGTAACTCATTGAGAGTATTGTATGTGAGTAATTGCAACCTCCTCTCAACTCCAGAGATCATGTTCTCCTTTTATAGGGTTAGGCAATAGCTCTATCACCAGCTTTCTAGGTGGGATCAGTCTCCAAGGCTATCTCTGATGAGACAAAGGGGACTTTCCCTTCGGCCGACTGCAACTCCTGCTAGTTCAAGAAAGCTACCCTGCAACATTCCTCTTTTGTTATTTGGATGTTAGTGGAAGCGAGTTTGGTCAACCCACTTACTTCTCTCCTTCAGTCTAGGTAATCTTGTGACTTTAGGAGAGGTCCTTGTCAATTGGTAACCGTGAACCTTCGTCATCACGTTCCTTTGTTACTATTGCTTCGTATAACAGAAGTGGTTTCGTACCAACTCTGAATATTGAGATTATATTTTGATAGCATTCTTCTTTTGTCATTCGGGCGCCATTATTTGAGTTTGAGGATATCCCGCTCTTGATTTGTATTTGACATATGTGTTCTTGTGATCCAATCTTATGTCATCTATCCTCGTTAGACGTGATATCTTCGTTAGCTTAGCTTCGTTTATCTTAACGGGGAGATACACTACAACAACAACAACAACAACAACAACAATACCCAATCCCACAAGTGTAGGGTATGGGGGAGGTGGAGTGTAGACAATCATTCCTCGAAACCTAGATTAGAGGGAAGTCACTATTCCACCCGCGGGTATAGAACCCACGACTAGATAAGGTCGTCCCACCCTCTACTCGAGAGCCAAGAGATTGCTTCCTGAGGGACCTCCGGCCAGGAAAGCTCAATAGAATGAGAAAGTGCGGGCATACGTACCTGTAAGCGTTACATGCGTCTAGGAAGATGAAACCAAACGGAGAAGCCAAAAAAGAAAACACAAATAGCAGTAATGCACAACAGTATGACAGATATCATGAAAAATATAATGCGCAGTAATAAGTAAATTCCAAAAAAAAAAAAAGGTCACACAACGCCCCATATATATATATATATATATATATATATATATATATATATATATATATATATATATATATATATATATATATATATATATATATATATATATATATATATATATATATATATATATATATATGCTCCCACACACACAAAAGCATGTAAAAATACGTATAACTAAACATGTATACATATAGATACAGACATACATATACACTTAGATACATGCATACATAAACAGAAACACCTAGATACCGAGATGCAATATACGGCTATACAGGTAAAACAGATACCATGTAAAGGGATATATATATATATATATATATATATATATATATATATATATATATATATATATATATATATATATATATATATATATATATATATATATATATATATATATATAATATGATGGTTGTACGTGCAAAAAGAGGTTGGCTAGTGGTAAAGATTTAATCTCTAAGAGTGAAAAGATACCTAATTAAAGATTTCAAGTTTGCATTTTATGAGAAAAATATACTCGTTAATGGTCCGGGAGGTTACCTTCAACGACTTCGTGCTATTTGCAAAACTGGTGATCACACTGAAAAGTTTACAAAGTGTATTAGATACTCAAGTTAATGGAGTAGTAAGTAGTAAGTAGTATAGTAGTCAAATATCAAATATTTTATTTAAAAAAAGTCAAAATAAATACCAATAACAAAGCTAAATACAGAGGCTGTGTTCTTTATAATGTTTTTACTTTTTAAAGTGGATAAAGATTGCGATGTTTTTCGGTTTGTTTTCTTTTCTCTAAGGAAAGACCCTACAATGACAAGGCAAGTATGGTCGCATATTACATGAGAATGGATGTGTTCTATAAACATATATAAATCCTTACATCAAGTAAAGTGATTTTACATATTTTTAAGGTGTATTCACTACATGGAGTATGTCTTTTTGGGCGAGTTTTCTTGCCGCAACTGGCCCGAAAATTGCCGCAATAACCTTTTGCGGCGAGGTATTGCCGCAACTACACCGACTCAATAGTTTTGTCATCGAAAATCTTTTGCGAAGTCTATTTGCGGTGACATTTTGTGGGACCCGCACTTTTTTAAAGAAAACGAAAAAGAAAACAGAAATTTGTTTACGCAGGCTATTTTCGGCGATATTTTTAAGGACCCACATCATCGTAAAAGATGGGAACCAATTGCGACGGAACATTTGCGACGTAAATCGTCAAAATTTATGGCACCCATATCTGTTTTCTGTACCACCTTTTGCAGCGAGTGTCGCCGCTAATAGGTGTTCATTTACAGTAGGTATTTGCTATTTTTGCAGCTTCCCGCTAGAAAATTCGGGTGTTTCTTCTCGCACCATGTTTGTGACCAATTTTCAAGCAGATATAACAACGGTAACATCAATAACATCTACAAATACGATAAAACCAAAATAAATAAACGTTTACGGAAGTAGTTATTACAAATACGATAAAACCAAATATTATATGTTAGTTTTACAAACATATTGTTTTCATTCATCAGCACTTTTCATTCATCGGGCATATCCTCATCGTCATCGTCATCTGCATCCTCAACCTCATGATCGCTTTCGTCATCCATCAGGGCTTTTCATTTCCTTTTCCCTTTCCACCGAAAACCATCAACTTCCTCATGAAATTATGCATACTCTTTTAACGATTTCTATCACCGATTTCTTGACACTCTCCGACACCTCAGCTGTAAACGCTCCCGTTCCTCGACCCACCTACGATTATATTCTTTTTCCGAGCAGAATCGTTGACTCGTCTAGGTGGATGCACACGAATCAACGAACCTTTGTGACCTCATCACCCTTATGCCGACTGATCAAACCAAAATCATTTAGGGTGAAATAGATTTCAGATTTGAGTGTTTGATATGTGGAAAAGAGTGGATCGAATGTTTTAACTCCAATAATTGTGCAAACCCCTATTCGAAATCTGGAATTCAAGGGCGTAAAATGTCGAATGAATGATCTTGCTCGTGTATTTATAGGTGTTGTGGGGGAATGATGACGTGGCACATGTCCCTTTCATGGTTATAACAAACTTTGCTAATCTCGAGGGTTAACGTGGCACCCGTCCCTTTCATGGAAATAACAAACAGATCCAAAAAAAACTTTCCTAGATTCACGGACTAACGTGACATGCAGCTCGTTTGTGTCTTTGCTCCGGGATCACGTGTTTGTTCTGGGATGGTGCACTTGTTCCGGGACGGTGTGCTTGTTCCAGGACGGTGTGCTTGTTCCGGGACAACGTGCTTGTCCCGAAATTGGATACCTGAGTTGGAAAGACATGGCAGTTCCAAGAGCGTGTAAGATCCGTCTATGGTGTGACGGATGAATGTCTTGCTCTCGCTCAGACTATCTGGTGTTTATTCCAAGTGTTTCTTCACGGTAGTGTTATGACCCGGCAAGATTGTAGTTGGTTCATAAGTAACTTTGTAAAGGTTGTCGGGTGCCCGACGCTTATAGTCTAGCAGGCCTTGTTTACGTGATGATATGGTTCTTGGCTTTTCAACGTCTTTGTACACGGCTGAGTGATGTCGGTAGCCTGCACACTTGTCCAGGTAGGATAAGATTTGTGTAGCGTCTCGACAAGCCAACATCCGGTAGGCATGCTCCCTGATGCGTCGATTGGGCTATTAAGGTGAAGCCGGGAATGTGCTTTTTGCCCGGGATGGTTCATGCCGGGTACGTTTTAAACGGAGTGCTGCTAATAGTGTGCCTTTCAGAGACGAACCGTTATGTGTATCATCACCAACACCGCGTTCCCAACCATACCGAGGGCCTAAGACCGCACTCATAATTTCCCGTTCACTCATTGGATTTTCAACACCAACCTGCTCATTACGAATTCACACTATCTCATCTTGCATACTTAAAACACAAGAATAACCAATGTTATTAAATTGAAATTTATGTGTATTTATTATACAAATTAACGAGCTACTGATTATAATTACTTACATAATTGACATGCGTTATCTCCAGATGATAAAAAGCGCCATTCCCATATGCATTGTTTCGGAGATTGCCTTCGATTAAAATTTCTTACTGATCCATTTCCCGGTTACGCTTTAAATATATAAAATTAACAAATAGGTTATATCTAGCGCGAAAAAACATATAATATTATACACATATATACATATATACATACTGTATAGATATACATATTGTGTGTACACATATATATATATATATACATGCATATGCATATTTTATATATATATATATATATATATATATACATATATATATATATATATATATATATACATATATATATATATATATATATACATATATATATATATATATACATATATATATATATATATATATATATATATACTGTAGCACTATATATATATAAACATATACATATTGTATATATATACACATATACATAGTGTATATGTATAGATATGTATATATACAGTGTATATAGATACATATATACATATATAATGTATAATTATATACATGTATCTGTATATACATATATACACATATACATATACATATATACATAATATACAGTATGTATATATATACACATTATATATGTTTACAGTATGTATTGATATACATAATATACAGTATATATATAATGTATATATATACAGTATGTATATAATATACGGTATGTATATAGTATGTATACAGTATGTATATATATACAAAATATACAATATGTATATATACAGTTATAGATATAGACATATATATGTATATATATATATATATATATATATATATATATATATATATATATATATATATATATATATATAATTAAGAGGGGAGTAGATTTTAGGCGAGAAGGGGAAGTAATTCTTTTTTTTATTTTTGATTTTTTTTTTTGCACAAACATTAAGATCAGGTGAAATATGAACATTTAAAAAAGGCAGTATGTGATAAATCTTATTATTTTGACCAAAAAATACTCAAAGAAATAACATTCATCAATTGTGACACCCCGCCAAATTCCCGTCTAACGGCGTGTCACTCATAGGTCTCACAGTTAGCAGTTACGCCCTCTATATGAGACGTTTCAAAACAATCGCATTTAATTTTATGAAAAGGTTGACTTTCAAAACATAAGTCAATAATTTCAAAACAAGTAATACTATTGTGATCGTAACCACAAGCCAATAGTATTAAACAAATATAAAAGTTTAAATGCGAAAGTAATAATAGTCTTTAATAAAACATGCTGACTCCTCGGCCAGACCGTATCATCTAACACAGTGGAAGCATATACCTCTTAAAGACCTGAGAATACAAACACGCAAAAACAGGTCAACAATAATGTTGGTGAATCCACAAGTTTAATATGTAAGTAGTGTCTGAAAACGGTTATCATAAAATAGTTTAATTCCGTTGAACACAAAATTTTAATATGCACAACCCGAAGTTGCAAAATGTTACATAATACCTGAGCACCTGAATACTAACAATGACGTGAGTATAGAAGCCACTACACTCCCTTACCCCATAAAAATGTTATAAACTTGTCCGAGTGGATAAAAAAAAGTTCAAAGTAAATGCGCCATGGTTTACACGTTTTGTGACGCCCCGTACAAAATCATCTTGTACGGTACATCAACAACAGGATCATTACAAGGTCAAACACTATATGCTGTTTGAAAACCAGTTTTGCATTCATGAACAGATAACGTTTTACAAAAGATGAATAGGAAACATTAACATGAGTACATGATACTAAGGTCATTACAAAGCTATTGTTTTGAAAATAACATAAGTTGGGAATGCAAAGTAAAAGTTTCATGCTTGAGACATCTCTAAGTAATGCAGCGGAAGTCTAACACAGCAAGTCTGTAACAGCAAGTCTATACACCGAGACTAGAACAGCAAGGCTAACAGCAGAAGCAACAACGTCTAAACACCTGAGAAATACATGCTTAAAAAGTCAACACGAATGTTGGTGAGCTATAGTTTGTTTGTATTCAGTAATGTAATGTAGGCCACGAGATTTCAGTGCTTCAAACAAGCGTTTCAAATCAGTAATTCAAATCAGTATGTTTAAGTATATGCTTAACCGTGGGCACTCGGTAACTAACTTAACGTTTAATAATATATCACCCCCTGAAAGTACACTTGGCAAGTGCGTATGTTTACGAAGTATTAAACACTCGTTAAATGCTAGCGCGACTAGCCCGAGTGGGGATGTCAAACCCTATGGATCCATATCTAAGATTCGCGTTCATGGTTCAAAAACCAATGATTAAACGTTACCGAGCTAAAGGGAATGTTTATGCCGTTGTATAACCCACACATATATAAAGTTTAAGTACTCGTGCCTAGTATGTAAAACATAAAATCCGCATGTATTCTCAGTTCCCAAAATAAGTTAAAGTAAAAAGGGAATGCTATAACTCACAGTGATAAAAGCGGTAAAGTCGGTAATGAAAGTACGCAAGTAGTAAGTCGGTCCGAAAGGTCGTCAACCTAAATCAAGGGTTACTAGGTCAGTAGGTTGTTTTTATAAATTCTAATAGTGCATAAAATAAGTTTAAGTGTCATCATCATCATCATTCATCATCATAAAAGCTAAGTAAGTTCGACAAGAATAGAGATCGAAACAATAGGCTGACTTCGGTCAGCTGCTGCGACCTCTACGTAAATCGAAAAGATGCATAGTCAGTGGATATGGCTCCGAATGTGAGTCCCCTAACTTCTGACCAATTTTCAGAACCTAACTCGTCTTCGTTTGACCGTGGCGACGGTTTAAGTGCGAGTAGGTCAGAAATTTCAGCACAACGTTAATAGGGTGTAGTGACTCTCGGAGGGCCATAAATCCTAAACCGTAACTCGGATTAAGACGAGGCCTAAACAGAAAATCATCTACTCGAACCGAACTAACTGAAAATAAACTTTCCAGTATCCCAGGTGGTCTGATCAGATACGAAAATCAGTGGACAAGTGCTCTGGTGAGGTTCTTGGTGCTTGATGCTCATCACGGTTCTCATCCTTGATGCTTGTAGCTTCAAGTGTACAACTCGTTGATGGTTTAGCATCACTTTTGACCAAGATTCTACCATCAATACACAATATGTTAAGACCAAGTGGTAACACAACTCATTTCAGAGTCTTAGATGGATGATGAACCAAGGTTACATCATATCCTTAGTCTTAACACAATTACAAGTCCTATTTACAAACAAAGTTACAAACTTTACATCAATCAAACAAGTATGAACATGATCCAAATCAAAAGAGGTGATGGAACCCTAAGCTAGAGAGCTTGAATCCCTTTCACACAATTTATAAGGTCACAAAGCTAGAAAGCTTAAACCTTTAGTGTTCTTGAAGATCTTGAAGCATAAAGCTTGGATCTTTAAGATATATGAAGATAACAAACAAAAGTTTGAATCTTTATCACAAAATAACAAGATTAAAGTAAAAGAAAGATGAATCTACAAAGTTGGTGAAGATTCAAAGCTAGAAAGCTTGAATCTTCCATGTTCTTGAAAGATTCATGCTTGAATCAACATGATATAAGCAAGATCAAAGCTAAAAGGAACTTTGATCTCCATAATATGATGATGATGGCCACGAAAATGAAAGGAAAAGAAGAAGAAAAGGAAGACTTACAAGCAATACTAGAAAGGGAAGAAAGAAAGAACAAGTGTGTGTGAAAACCAAATGAGCAAGTGATTTGAATGAGAGGTAAATGGCTAGTATTTATAAGCAAGGAATTTGACAAGGATTGATGACATGGACAAGGGCTAGTATTTATAAGCAAGGAATTTGACAAGGATTGATGACATGGACAAGGGCTAGTATTTATAAGCAAGGAATTTGACAAGGTTTGATGACATGGACAAGGGCTAGTATTTATAAGCAAGGAATTTTACAAGGATTGATGACATGGACAAGGGCTAATTAATTGGGTCACTAGCTAGAGTAGGGTGGGCTTGAGCCCAACAAGGTAGAAAGTCCAACAAGACTAATTATTGTGCATAATTAAATTACTACGCGTAATTAAGCATCCAAAAACCCAGGTAATTATTATTATAAAATAATAATTAATATTTCGCAGTCATAATATTCCGATTATGACAAAAATTAAACGTGCGCGCAAGTTCGCGGTTTATTCGAAACGTCAAATAACACTAACGGTTATAAAGGCTTCCAATGATCAAGTTATGTATCCTACGTACTCTAAGGTACGTTTTAACATATAAATGGAAGTAAACCACGTAAATCAAGTTTCCAAAGTATAAAGTAACACAGTACGCACAAATACGCAGTTTCGCAAAAACACAAGGCACAAAAGCAAGTTGAAAAAGCCGGGTCGTTACATTACCCACCTGTTAATGGAAATTTCGTCCCGAAATTTGAGGAGTGACAAAAAAAAAAATGGTACCGTATTTAAATAAGAAGTAGCGTATTAAAGTTCCGAAAGATTCGTGGGCTAAAAAGTGAGCTATTTACCTTGAAAGGTACTCTGGCGTATAAAAGTAAGAATAGGTATATGCTATTAATTAAGTCTCTTAGGAGATCAACAAATTGATTTCGTTTCTGGTTAACAAGAGTATGTTGTCTGAATATATCCACAAAAGAAAAGATGATATTTTTAGCCTTACAGGCATCTTTAGTAAGCTGGATGCATGAAATACATCATGAATGTTACTAAACTCATCTAAAACATTGATCGCTTATGTCACAATACAAAGCTGACAGGTAGGATGGAAAACATGGTGATCATAACCATGCGATTTGATGTTTGGATAGTGTTAGCCACGGATTTTACTAACCCCTTGATTTCGGAAAGAGACCATAGGCATAAAGAACTCGATATTTAAGAACGTTTCATTTAACTATATGAATTGAAACTTTTGCTGAAAGTGAATAATCGGACTTATATGCAATGCAAGCCATAATTATCTATAGTGCCTTCAGGACGGTCTGAACGAACAATGAAGGATATCACCCAGTTTACCATACTGCAGGTGAACTTATCCTTAGATGGAATGAAAGAACAGTTCCATAATGTAACTTTATCCTTTCAGTTACATGTTGAAGTTAGGGTTAACATTAACTAGAACAACATATAGTTGCAACCAACGAAGAAAGAAATGTGTAGAGTAACCATATCCGTATTACAGATGTTTTAAGCAGTCCCTTCCAAGAGGATAACAAGATTCATAGATTCCTAAAGTATGTTACTTTACATTTCCGAAAGAGAATCGCACGAAAGGTGTGATCTTTGAACCAGGGTGAACTCTTCGAGCGGTTTGTTCTGAATTTATCCTTATACTTAAGGAGATGCGCGGACAAGAAGATACGTGGACCCTTGGTCGTAAAGAACGGTTTACTCTAAGTGAAAAGAATCTCAAAACGATTCCTTGTACCTCAACCTACTAATTCATAGAGATGATTTTTACGAGGATGTTGCGATTAGCCGTGAAATATTGATAATAGAAACCCACCTAGTGCCCTTCCTACAATGGGGTGACCATTGAGTGTACCTCAGAAAACTGATTTATCGGCCCGCGATTTTGCCATGTTTAACCTTAAAAGGAACATTTTTCGAGTACAAAGACTTCCTAACAAATTTTTTTTTATAAATCTGCCACCTAAAGTGGCTTAAGCGTTTTTAACAAGGATTTTAATAGTAAGTTTCATCCCTAACGGAGGGAGAGAAGAAGTGTGATCCCGACATGGTGTAGTCTAATACGGAAACCTTTAATAAAATCAACCGAGGAAGTTTTGAAAAACCTTTAAACGTTTGATGCGACAACATAAATGGAACGAAGTTCTTGGTAAATTTAGAAGTATGTATAACGAGTACCATTTGCACAAAATTATTTGACTTAAAACAACTCACTAAAGGAGCGATTTTTAATCATCTTGAAGGTATAACTTAGTATGTACTAACCCAAAATAAGTAAGGGTAAATTTATACATATATGATTTTATAAATCGCGTAAGTGATAGAAAAGTTTTTAGTACTTTCATTTGTCCATAAATCTCGTGAGGACCGCACAAATAAGCAACGTGTAAATCAACGTGTAAAAATTTTGATAAACATAGTTTTTCGTATTTCAGAGGTTACGAGTTGAAAAATGTCGAGTGAAAAATCTTTGAATCATCGGTTGACATATTACTAGGTAATGAAAACTAATGAATTAAATGTAGTTTTGATGAGTATCCGAACTTAAGTCTTTGGCCCAAAAAATGTTTACGTCCGAAGCCGTTACTAAAAAGTGAGGTATGAAGGATAGAGCATGAGGATGAAAAGTTAATCGCTTCTTGACTTTGCAGAATGCCACACAGGTTATGGCTAATATTAAAGTCAGAATACTAATGATGTTAATATCGCTAGATGAGAATTTCCTTGGAATAGGTCAGGACTTTGAGTTATGTAAGATAGAGCATCGCTCCGACAGATGTGAAGAATAAGATCCCTGGGGTAACGCAGTAATTTTGAATGGTTTAAGTGTTTGTGGATGCCCGAAGGCTCTGCATGACGTGGTAGTAAGTGCCTTCATCACATACACACACATGAATCTCTTAGTTTCGACAGTTGTCTGTCTTCATGATGACTTGGATACGAATAAGCAACGAAAAATTTTATATTGACAAGCAACGAAAATTTATAGAATTCATTTAAGGTGACGATGTAAGAAAAGAAATTAAGTTCTTAGCAAACTAGGGTTATGTACAACACGTACCATTCAAGGTAAAATATCCTTTGAATAAAAGATTTGGTTTGTAAAAGTGAAAGTAAAATTTCATATGTATTTGTCAAAAAGAAGTAATTATTTACTTTATTTAATATAACGTATACGATTTCAAAAATTTGCACGAATGGCAAATAAAATAAATTTATTTTTATTAAGTTTTGAGAGGATCGCACAGTAAAATAGTGTAAGTAAAATTTTGGCAAACAAAATTTTCATATTTCGGAGGTTACAAGTTGAAAAAGATTGATGAGAATCGAGTAAAAGACTTTTGAAAATCTCGGGTGATATTTGAGCAAAAATGTTACGAGGTAATGAAAACTGTTGAATTTTAATGTGGTTGATGACTATTAGTAGGGCATAAGTCCTTCAACCAAAAATGCTTAAGTATAAAGTTGTTGCTTATAAGTGAGAAATGAAAGGGAGAGTATGAGGACGGGGATTAACTACCCATTGATTTTGGAAATTCCGAACTGGTATGACTAATATCGAAGTAAGAAGGGTGATGGTGTGATTATCATTGATTAAGAATTCTCTCGGAATAAGTTAGGATTCAGTGTCGCATAAGAATGAGTATCAAATACGATTCTTGGGTAGTATAGTATTTGAATTGCTGAAGTGACGGGATACAATTTCCTTTATGTATCGTTGTCCATTGTATCGGTTTCTTTCATGGCTAGAAAGTGAGCAGATTTGGTGAGGCGATCAACGATAACCCCGATAGTGTCATAACTGCCGACTGTTTTCGGTAGTTTCAGAATGAAATCCATCGTCATCCCTTCCCATTTCCATTGTGGGATCTCCGGTTGTTGAAGTAATCCGGATGGCTTTTGGCTCACCATTCTCGCGAGGTATACGAATAAGCTTCTTACTATAAATAACTTTCGCTTTCGTCCTTGAAAGTCAGTCCGTTCCAACTATTTCCTCAAAGCTTTCTAACTCGATGAGTATTAGGTTAATTTTAAGGTCCATTCCAACCAAATCTTATTATACTGCCGTGAAAATTTTTATCAACCTTCTCAAATAACATCTGCTTGTGCGCAGGTAACTAATCCTTTCCAACTACTACTATAAAACTTCCAAGTTTTGTTGGCATGAGGTCATCTCCAAATGACCCACCTGTTAATTTTTAAGGTACTATCTTAAATTACTCCTCTATCTCTGCCAACTTACCATTAGCTTGTCCTATAGAATACTTAACTCTCATGATTGTTAATGGCTTATTAGTCATCACACTAGGATTCTTAGATATAAGGTTTCTATCACTCTAGTATTAAACAATTCCGAGACGATAAATCGTTGTGAAGAAACGTACCCTAACTAAAATCCGGATCCATGCGAGTCTTCATAGCTGAGATAACGATTGCTCTATCGTATGTGAGTCCAAATTTTTTTTTTCCTATTTGAGAACTTTTTCCTTAAGTATCCAGGGTGTCTATATCTATAACAAATTTTCGGGTTATCAATTCTGCAGTCCAGGCCCTTCTCGTACAGTAACTAGACTAAGTGGTTATTCCTGCCTTTATCAGACCATAATGCGTATACTCAAGTGGTTCCTACCAAAATTTCCTTTGAATCGCTTCATATTCCTTATGTAGTGACATTGTGACTTCTGCATAATTCACTTCAATATAATTACGCTGGCCTGGCGTCATTATATTGTACTAAATCGTACGTTCATTCCAATATCACTCCATATGGTCAATGTAACGTGATAACTTTCAGTTCTACTCAATTTCATCCAACGATGCTTTATCTATGCTATCTCAAAACAAAATCTACATAATTAATCTCACGGTTTCTCGGTGTGGGTGCGTAAGTTCCGTAGGTCATGCACCAATGCCTAAATGTCCTGAAATTTCTTCAAAATGTTCAGGTTCAGGTAACATCGTTAGGTTCCTTTCTAGAAATTCAATCTGGGTCTCGCTTCGAGTTGTATGTGTAGCAAGTAGTAGTACGATATGTCTTGAGGTGACTCCCAAGTCTTTGGGTATGGTTGAGCATCAGTAGAAGGCACTCTGACCTTGTGAAAGGAGATGTCCTCCTGACTTCCCCAATGCCTAAGAGTGTTAGGGTACTAAATCCAGAAATGTCGTCAGATCATCGAGCAGTGGTGAAGAACAAAAGATATAAGTGACGGTCATGAAAGCGTACGATATATGAGCCATCTTGCAGGAATTGAACAACCTTCGAATGTTCACACGTCGTACGTGGCTATTTAGAGTGAGCTCGGGGTGCGGTTACTCCGACAAATCCTCCAATATCTCCTCCTTCGAGGATCGACTTTAGTGGGCGTGTAATCCTAGGGGTACTCCTCCTAGATTGCGTGAAGAATCATTTCGATCTCTGGAACGGTGGAACAGTAGTAACAGGTGGATTACAATACTAATCCTTAGGGTTAGACGTGTGGGAAATGGGTTCAGAAGAACATCTGAACTAGGAAAGGTAAGTTTTTCCAAGTCGGTGCAGCGAATAGCAGGCATGAAGCAAGCACGTAATCAGGCACTACAGTAACCTAGCTCATTTACAGCAGTATATAGCATGGCAATATTAACAGTACTAAACAGAAGTAACATACAATCGAAAGCAGATAGTAGCATGCAGTAGCTAGAATAAGCAAAAGCATGCAGCGAGTTTACATAGCAGTAAAAGGAAACGGTAGCATGCAGTAAGTTCATACGGTAGTAAAAGTAAGCAGTGGCATGCAGTAGTAGTAAGCAGTAACATGTAGTAATATAACACAATAGCATGCAGCAGGTTCCGCAGAAACAAGTAAACTAGCAAGTTGTAGATTAGTCCTATTAGTGAATCCTACTTGGGTCGGTCCTAGACTCACTAATGCAACCTAATTCCCTACAACCTGGCTCTGATACCAACTGTGACGCCCCGTACAAAATCATCTTGTACGGTACATCAACAACAGGATCATTACAAGGTCAAACACTATATGCTGTTTGAAAACCAGTTTTGCATTCATGAACAGATAACGTTTTACAAAAGATGAATAGGAAACATTAACATGAGTACATGATACTAAGGTCATTACAAAGCTATTGTTTTGAAAATAACATAAGTTGGGAATGCAAAGTAAAAGTTTCATGCTTGAGACATCTCTAAGTAATGCAGCGGAAGTCTAACACAGCAAGTCTGTAACAGCAAGTCTATACACCGAGACTAGAACAGCAAGGCTAACAGCAGAAGCAACAACGTCTAAACACCTGAGAAATACATGCTTAAAAAGTCAACACGAATGTTGGTGAGATATAGTTTGTTTGTATTCAGTAATGTAATGTAGGCCACGAGATTTCAGTGCTTCAAACAAGCGTTTCAAATCAGTAATTCAAATCAGTATGTTTAAGTATATGCTTAACCGTGGGCACTCGGTAACTAACTTAACGTTTAATAATATATCACCCCCTGAAAGTACACTTGGCAAGTGCGTATGTTTACGAAGTATTAAACACTCGTTAAATGCTAGCGCGACTAGCCCAAGTGGGGATGTCAAACCCTATGGATCCATATCTAAGATTCGCGTTCATGGTTCAAAAACCAATGATTAAATGTTACCGAGCTAAAGGGAATGTTTATGCCGTTGTATAACCCACACATATATAAAGTTTAAGTACTCGTGCCTAGTATGTAAAACATAAAATCCGCATGTATTCTCAGTTCCCAAAATAAGTTAAAGTAAAAAGGGAATGCTATAACTCACAGTGATAAAAGCGGTAAAGTCGGTAATGAAAGTACGCAAGTAGTAAGTCGGTCCGAAAGGTCGTCAACCTAAATCAAGGGTTACTAGGTCAGTAGGTTGTTTTTATAAATTCTAATAGTGCATAAAATAAGTTTAAGTGTCATCATCATCATCATTCATCATCATAAAAGCTAAGTAAGTTCGACAAGAATAGAGATCGAAACAATAGGCTGAATTCGGTCAGCTGCTGCGACCTCTACGTAAATCGAAAAGATGCATAGTCAGTGGATATGGCTCCGTATGTGAGTCCCCTAACTGCTGACCAATTTTCAGAACCTAACTCGTCTTCGTTTGACCGTGGCGACGGTTTAAGTGCGAGTAGGTCAGAAATTTCAGCACAACGTTAATAGGGTGTAGTGACTCTCGGAGGGCCATAAATCCTAAACCGTAACTCGGATTAAGACGAGGCCTAAACAGAAAATCATCTACTCGAACCGAACTAACTGAAAATAAACTTTCCAGTATCCCAGGTGGTCTGATCAGATACGAAAATCAGTGGACAAGTGCTCCGGTGAGGTTCTTGGTGCTTGATGCTCATCACGGTTCTCATCCTTGATGCTTGTAGCTTCAAGTGTACAACTCATTGATGGTTTAGCATCACTTTTGACCAAGATTCTACCATAAATACACAATATGTTAAGACCAAGTGGTAACACAACTCATTTCAGAGTCTTAGATGGATGATGAACCAAGGTTACATCATATCCTTAGTCTTAACACAATTACAAGTCCTATTTACAAACAAAGTTACAAACTTTACATCAATCAAACAAGTATGAACATGATCCAAATCAAAAGAGGTGATGGAACCCTAAGCTAGAGAGCTTGGATGCCTTTCACACAATTTATAAGGTCACAAAGCTAGAAAGCTTGAACCTTTAGTGTTCTTGAAGATCTTGAAGCATAAAGCTTGGATCTTTAAGATATATGAAGATAACAAACAAAAGTTTGAATCTTTATCACAAAATAACAAGATTAAAGTAAAAGAAAGATGAATCTACAAAGTTGGTGAAGATTCAAAGCTAGAAAGCTTGAATCTTTCATGTTCTTGAAAGATTCATGCTTGAATCAACATGATATAAGCAAGATCAAAGCTAAAAGAAACTTTGATCTCCATAATATGATGATGATGGCCACGAAAATGAAAGAAAAAGAAGAAGAAAAAGAAGACTTACAAGCAATACTAGAAAGGGAAGAAAGAAAGAACAAGTGTGTGTGAAAACCAAATGAGCAAGTGATTTGAATGAGAGGTAAATGGCTAGTATTTATAAGCAAGGAATTTGACAAGGATTGATGACATGGACAAGGGCTAGTATTTATAAGCAAGGAATTTGACAAGGATTGATGACATGGACAAGGGCTAGTATTTATAAGCAAGGAATTTGACAAGGATTGATGACATGGACAAGGGCTAATTAATTGGGTCACTAGCTAGAGTAGGGTGGGCTTGAGCCCAACAAGGTAGAAAGTCCAACAAGACTAATTATTGTGCATAATTAAATTACTACGCGTAAATAAGCATCCAAAAACCCAGGTAATTATTATTATAAAATAATAATTAATATTTCGCAGTCATAATATTCCGATTATGACAAAAATTAAACGTGCGCGCAAGTTCGCGGTTTATTCGAAACGTCAAATAACACTAACGGTTATAAAGGCTTCCAATGATCAAGTTATGTATCCTACGTACTCTAAGGTACGTTTTAACATATAAATGGAAGTAAACCACGTAAATCAAGTTTCCAAAGTATAAAGTAACACAGTACGCACAAATACGCAGTTTCGCAAAAACACAAGGCACAAAAGCAAGTTGAAAAAGCCGGGTCGTTACACGTTTAGGCGAGGTTTGTCTACCTAACGGATCCGTCCATCTAAATTGTGCTTACCCGAAGGTAATAAAAGTATTCAAGCTAGGGGATTTTTGGACAATAACTCAATATGTAATAAACAAGCACTTGTGACAATATAAAAAGCATTTATTAAAATGTAAGTGATAAGCGTATATTCTCATCCCAAAAACAGTAAGTAAAAATGGGATTGTGGACTCACCTTCGAATAGCTCTTGAACAAACGTAAGCAATTAACTTTATAATTTATATCCGAGTAATCCAACCTAAGTATACGTATATATGTTGGTAATTATATATCCTATAACATAGGGTCTCATAGAATAAGTTCTCTTATTGCTCGACTCGACTCGTTTCAAAATAAAAGTCAATTAATTCATGTAAGTCAACAAAAGTCAAACCAAAAGTCAACTAAAAGTCAAACTTGGTCAAAGTAGTCAACTAAAGTCAACATCAGTAGGTTCATGTTAAATGTTGGTCAACATGTCAAATGTAGGTCAACTAACACGTTTCAGATCAAAGTTTGTCAAATACGCGATCACAGTTTATCGTCTAGCTTAACGTTCATGTACAAGTTACAAACGATGCACAATATCTCTTAGCACATAATACATAATAGTATTACAAGCTCCAGATCTTAACTAGACATATAAACGTTTACAAAATGCAACAGAAGGGTCTCATACGATACATATAAGTCGGGTTTCAGAATGGACGCATTCAGGGTTCACTAAATCAGTTTCTGACTGCGCACCAATCTCGTTTTGGCTATAACCGGAGCTAGGGACATGTAATTAATACAAGGTCAGTGGTCATGGTTCAAGGAAAAATCAAATTACCACATATCCAAAATCTAGATATTTTTGTTTATCCAATTAGTACAGTTAATTCGATCAAGTTGAAAGTTTTATTTCAGCTCAAATCAGAAGTCACCATAACTATGACCTTAGTGGTGCACAATAGATCAGTTTTTACGACTTGACATAAACTAAACATAAGTCACAGAACATATAAAGTTTCATTATACAAAAGGGAAAAGTCTCAATAGGTCCACAACTCTTGTTATAAGTCTAGAGGTGCATACGTTACAGATTTGGACTGAATTCAGGTTACCATTTCGATTCGCATATTACGCAAGTTTCACAAATTCAAATGATGCATGGCATAGATGAAAAGATAACTAAAACATATGTATTTTCCAGAAATGTAAAGACCTAAATCATAAACTCATGGCAAATGAATTAAAAATCCAATTTCAAGTTAATGATCAATCAGTTTTTCAAGAACGTTCGAACAAGCATAACGTAAGCTATATAAATCCAATTTGCATTATATCCTAGTATAACTTGAGTGTTTTTAGGTCATGTATACAATGGTTAATATGTTATAACATAATTCACCAAAAAATTATCTCAAAAAATTCGGATTCATAGCAAAATCACAACAAAACTTCGATTTAACATAACTAGAGCATACGATAACGAAGTCACTTGATTCTTGAGCCTAACATTATTAATTTTTCGATCTCTTTCCATATAGATAATAATAATTTACAGAAAATAAGTCCATCATATCAACATCATCAATAAACAATTCGGTTTTCATGCAAAACAATCAATACGATCAAATCAACGATTAATAACACACACAAACGCGATGAATCGAGCAATTGACCAATCTATTCTATAAAACCTAATCAAATCAGAAATTTTAGATCTAGGGTTAGTAAAATTATACCTTGGATCACTAAATTTATTACACCGACGCGTAGACAACGATGAGAATTGCAAGATTCTTGTACGATACTTGATCAAAAAAATCGAAATTGATGGTGCTAGGGTTGGTAATGGTGTCGACGGCTTCAAGGGGGAGGGAGAAGTCCACTGGAGCAATTTTCTTGTGAGGTTTTATTACTTTGGCTCATTACTTGGTATTTATATTAATCCCTAATACTAGCAATTAACAACTAAGCCCCTCAAGTTGTAAAATTTAAAAATAAAAGTGGTGAGGTGGGGGTATTCGGCCTAATGGGACCCACATAGGTTTTCCGGGCTCTCGTTTTGCAAAAGCTTGTAATCATGGTTCGTTTCAAGTGCCGTTTAAAATATCCGAAGTCCCGGAACGCTAAACCGATCGTTAAAACGCAACCAAACGTTTTAATTTATTAAAACCTAATAAATTAAATATTTTTTAAAAGTTAATAATTGATAAAATAATTATTAAAATAAACCCGAGCGTTTCGTTGCTCGAAAAGTAGTTTTTTCATTAAATCAAATCGTAACGTTTTCATCGTATTTCATTCATTCGAAATATTTTCAGCGATTAATATTAACCCATATTAATTAAATAGCCCTCCAAGGATCACGTATGCATTAATACACTTAAACACATAAAAGTCAAATATTCACCGTTAAATCAACTAACGGACAGTTAGCAGAAGTAACGAAAAAAGCAGGGTTGTTACATCAATAAATGTTATTTCTGGTAACATTCATCGTGATAAATTTTATTATTCGAGCGCTTAGAAACTAATGAAAAAATGAATAATGACTAATGAAAAACACTGTTTAAGGTTTAGAAATTAGGGTTTAGGGTTTAAATTTAAGGTTTTGATTGAGTTTTTAACACGAACGATTTAGAGTTTAGGGTTTGGGTTTGGGGACTAAACCCAAAACACTAAACCGTAAACACTAAACCATACACTAAGCTGTAAACCCTAAACTCTAAATCCGGCAAAATTTTGTAAAAACCTCACAACAGATGGAAAAAAAATGCTCGAAGAACAACATTTATCACGATGAATGTTATTTCTTCGAACATTTCTGGTCAAAATACTAACATTCATCACAAGGTGTCTTTTTATATGTTCATATTTTTATCTGATTTTACTGTCTCTCAAAAAAAAAATTAAAAACGAAAAAAAGATTAAAAACTTAGGAGGGAAGATGGATGTAAATTTTTGTTTATTTATTTATTTATTTTTGAAAAAAAGTTAGTTATATGTGTCAAGATCGGGTGAAAATATGAACACTTAAAAAAGACACTATGTGATGAATATTATTATTTTGACTAGAAAACGCTTGAAAAATAACATTCATTACGATTAATGTTATACCTGACGTCATCAAGAATAACATTTATCGTGGTAAATGTTATTTTCTGAGCATTTTATGGTCTAAATAATAACATTCATCACAAAGTGTCTTTTTTAAATGTTCATATCTTCACCTTATCTTAATGTTTGTTACATTTGTTTTAAAAAAAATAAAAAAAAATGCACTTCTGTCCTTCCCTCTTAAATTCTACTTCTCTCTCGACTATATATATATATATATATATATATATATATATATATATATATATATATATATATATATATATATATATAGTTTATCCAAATTACAAATAAAGTAACTTACATGTTCAAATCGAATCTGAGCGAAGGAATTGCTGCCTTGGTGAGATTTAACCATCTGATTCGCATGACATGCTTTGTTTTCTTCTAACCTTTTTTGATGTTCCTTACTCTTAAACATTTCCATGTAAAGATTCCAATCCGCTTAGCTCAACTTGCATCCGGGCGGTGGCCTTTCGTGGTTTCCTTTTTTTGACCCAAAAGTCTTCTTGAATTTATACCTTATATTACGGTACAACTTAGTGCATGCCTGCTTAATCCCATTACGAACCATTGGAACTGCATTACTTTTATGATGATGCCTCAATTTGAAGAACCACTACCTAGTGTTGATCAACAGTTAATACACACACACACACACACACACACACACACACACACACACACACACATATATATATATATATATATATATATATATATATATATATATATATATATATATATATATATATATATATATAGTTACAACATCATAAATTTAAACTTATTTAACCTCTGTCACTCGATTATAGTGAGCTTGAATTCTTCAGGTACATCACTCCATTGCGGATAATACAATGGTATCCCGTTTAAGGTAGTCCCCAAAACAGAACTAAAGCAGCGAGAGTTATCACCTACAGGAACATATGTATTTATGTCATCTTCCTCAAAGTCAATATATAGTGGACCGGTCTTCTTTACGATCTGCTTCAACTTAAGGTTGCGGGTTTTCGCGCGACCTTAGACCCTACAAGTATAGATTAACAAATTAATTTTGCAATCAACTAAAGTAAAAAATAAGTAAAGATAACCCATACCTAAATAATGATTCTTAGATGGCTCCCACGGATCATCACGTTCTGGAGGATCGTTCCCACCACCATAAGTAGAAGCTACATTAGCCATCTGTGAAAGGATATACAAGTATGCATACAAAGGAATCAAGTAAAATAAATGAACACATCATTACATACAATATATATATATATATATATATATATATATTGATAACAGTAAAGATAATGTGCTTTTAAAAATTACAATCTAAGATCAATCACTAATATAATTCAAAGATTTACAATCATTATCTTCATTGTCGCCTGTGTCACCATCCGTATTGTCGAAAGCATCATCGTACACATCGTCATCTACATTGTTGACTACTTGGTTGACTACATTGTTGTCTACAACATTGAATACAGCTTCGTCTCAATCGTCATCAAGATCATCGTCTTCATAGTAGCTCCCATCAACATCAACATATAATGTGGCATGGATTTCTGCTTCAACAACCATTGATCCGTTTCTACTCACATTTGTGTGAACGAATTCTCTAACGAAGATATCTCGGTCGAAAGAATTCTCTAACGAATTCTCTAATGAAGATATCTGCTTCAACAACCATTGATCCATTGATCCATCAACATCAACATATGCTGCCATGTATAAGATCCAACTCGTGTTCTATAACGAAGATATCTCGGTCTAAAGTGCTCCACTGGTGTACTTCTTAAATGAGCTTTCAATACTTTCTTGATTGACCTTTTCTTTTAGTCGGGTCATCGAGGTAAAAGGCTAGATTTTCCTATGTTGCAAGATGTATTGATAGTCTTTATACCATTCATGTTGAGTATTAATAGTGGTTTTGTTATTCTTTATGACACAACCATTATTGGCGATTTTGAACCACTTGCAGCGAAATAAAAAAACATTATGGACCTAAACAAAATATCAAGATCTAGAATTTCTTCCAACAGACCATAATAAAGTGTTCCCTCAGTTACAGGAGTTGAAATTCCACTGTTCTGAGTAGTTCGACTTATATCTAGACTATGAACCACAAACCTCATGTCGTTACATATGCAAACGGTGTAAGAAGTTTGGTCCATGTGCCAAAGCAAGTAACTTGTCACTAAGTTTAGATTCGTCATTTATTCACAAATACTTGATCTACGTTAAAGGCAAGTTAGACTGCATAAGAACATCATTACTTATAAAGGGTGATGCAATGAAACGATTTTACCTTGTGTTTAAACGAACCCATAAACTCTTTTTTATCTTAGCACTCCGTGGAATTTCATTTGTAAAGACACTACAAATATTTGATTTAATCGTATAATCATCAAATATATAACTTACATTAAATATGGGGGAAAATAAACACTTACTCCTTTTATTTGTTGATCTTGGAGCTATTGTTAAGTACGAACCAATTAATTTTGGCCTTAGTTGTGGCATATTAAATCCTGTTTGTACAATGTCAAGAAAGAGATTATTTGTACGGGACTAAGTGTACGATTTTTACTGATCACAAAAGTCTTCAACATATCTTAGATTAAAAATAGTTAAACATGAGACAGCGACGTTGGGTTGAGTTGTTGAACGATTACAATTGTAAAATTCTCTATCATCCAGGAAAGGAAAACGTAGTTGCTGATGCCTTAAGCCGAAAGGAAAGAGTTAAACCTTTTAGAGTTCGGGTGTTGAATATGGTTGTTTATGCAAATCTTACCACACAAATTCGAGATGCTCAGCTAGAAGCTCTAAAAGAGGAGAACATGAAAGAGGAGTCGATAAAAGGGTTAGACAAGCAAATCGAGGTAAGTGATGATGGAATCCGATACTTTGCTGGTAGAAATTTGAGTACCAAAGTTTGGAGAATTAAGGAAGCTTGTGATAGATGAAGCTCACAATACAAGATATTTGATACATCCAGGAACTAATAAGATGTACTATGATCTTAATGCACTATATTGGTGGCCTAATATCAGATTCAACATAGTCGTCTACATGTGAAAATGTTTGACTTGTTCTAAAGTCAAGGCAGAACATCAAAAGCCATCAGGGCTATTACTTCAATCCGAAATTCCCGAGTGGAAATGGGAACAAATAATTATGGATTTCATTACAAAGTTATTGAAGACTGTGAACGGTTATGATTTTATTTGGGTAATAGTTGACCGTCTTAAGGAGTCTGCTCATTTTTTTGCCTATTAAAGAAACAAATAAGATGTAGAAATTAACTCAAATCTATTTAAAGGACGTTGTTTCGCGTCAAGCATTGCGCGTGTCTATTATTTCCGATCGAGAAAGTAGATTCACATCGAGATTTTGGCAATCATTGCAAGAGTCGTTAGGAACTTGATTGATATGAGTACTGCATACAATCCTCAATTTGATGAACAAATCGAGCGAACTATTCAGACATTAGAAGACATGTTTCACGTTTGTGTCATTGAATTTGTAAATGGTTGGGACAAGTACCTGCCATTGGTGGAGATTTCGTGCAATGATAGCTATCATGTGAGCATTAAAGTTGCATCGTTTGTAGCACTTTATAGAAGAAAGTGTAGGTTTCCTTTATGTTGGAACGACATCGGTGATAAACAATTGACTGGTCCGGAGATTGCTCAGGAGATAATTGAGATGATCATACATATTCAGGAAAGATTGAAAATAGCCATGAGTCATCAAAAGAGTTATGTCGATGTTAGACGTAAACCGCTGGAGTTTCAAGTGGGAGATAATGTCATGTTAAAAGTATCACCTTGAAAGGGTGTTGTGTGTTTGGAAAATGTGTGAAGTTAAGTTCTAGATATGTGGGACCGTTTAAGATCACCCAGAGGATTGGATCGGAGGATTACCGTTTAAAGTTACCACATTAACTAAGCGGAATTCATGATACATTTCATGTATGAAAATTGAAGAAATGTATAGCGGAAGAGGATCTCGCCATTCCTTGAGACGATATAAAATTGTACTATAAACTTCATTTTGTGGATGAACCTGTAGAGATTATGAATCGTGAGATGAAGAGGTTGAAACAGAGCTCCATATCTATTGGTAAAGTGCGATGGAACGCTCTGAGAGGGCCGAAGTTCGCGTGAGAATGTGAGGATCAAATGCAAAAGAAGTATCCTCATTTGTTTCCTAGTGCAACGCCGTCAGCCGACGCTAACAAAAAGTTCTGCACGAAATTTTCAATAACGGATACGTAATATAACAACTCGTCCTTTTCATTTATTTGTATTTAAATGCCAACGTGTTATTTAAATAATCTCTCGGCATTCATTAACGATAATTATATATATATATATATATATATATATATATATATATATATATATATATATATATATATATATATATGCTTACGTGTTAAATATGTGTTTACATTTAACGATTATCGCGTAAAATGTTAATGTTGAAATTTATACAACTAGAGTTAGTGGAAAATTTTAAAATTAAAAAGTTTAGTGTCCCTTCCCCTTTTGAAAACCGATTGGCCCTTAAGCGCCTAGCCCAAACCCATTTGTTTTATTTTTTAAACATTTATTTGATGTGTAATTTATACTCTAAAAATTACTAGTAAATACTACCCAATAATTATCATATAATACAGGCAACTAATCCCGATCATGCAGTAATTTATAAGTAATGTTGACTAGTTCGTCCACAGTGAGCAGTTTTATCAGAAACTTTAACTTGTAACTATTCTAGTAAATATGGGGGTTTTTGTTTGATAAACAATCGTGTAATAAGATTAAATTAAATCAATAAAGACAAAGGTATCTACTTAGAATCAATTCCCTCAGATCAGGATTGCTGTTAAGTTCATTTTAAACAACTATAATGGTGGTAACACTATGATTATCTCTCGATTCTCACAGATTAGCAATTAAATCCTTAGCTCAACTCTCGTTGATCCTAATTCTATAATCTAGTTACCAATGTATTAATCAATATATTAGTCTAGCTTGAATTGTTTAAGTCTCCCTAACAACTCCACAATTATTAAGTTTTATCACAGTTTAATTACTAATCAATTAATTATACTGGTCTCTCTTATATAATTAACCAAAGGCCTAAGCTATTCACATTCAATAACCTAGTAGAGATCATCATTTATTCAACTCTCGTTGACTAGTTAATAATCTCCGCAACTTCAACTAATGATAAATCTTAATAACAGTCATTCTTAGCCAAACAATATACGAATAATAAGATCTAATCGTTCAAATCATAAAGATAGCAATCCTTCACCTTAGTTCAATCATCTAAGTAAATACAACAAATTTAGGTACTCATATTTAAGCAAAGAACACAAAAGAATGAAAGATAAACAATTGAATTCATTAAATTAAATGTAAATAAAAGTAATAGCAAGATTAACACTAACTAAGATTGTTGCAATAATGTAAAAACAATGAAAAGTTGATAGAAAAGCTATAAAATTCGTAACTTAGTTGCTGGAGCACCAAAATTCGTAATTAAAAACTCATACCCCAAAATAGGGTTAAAAACACATATTTATACTAAAACAAAAACTGAAGTCGGCCAGCATGTCTCGCGGCCGCATTAAGGTGGATCGCGACCGCGAGACACCCTCAACATCGCGGCCGCATTAGACTGAATCGCGACCGCGATTTCTCTTAACATCTGATTCCTGATTTCTGTTAACATAATGCGAACGCAAGAATAAAATCACGAGCAAACACCAAAATCGCGACCGCATTGGACTGAATCGTGGTCGCGAGATGCCCAATTTCGAACAGTATTTTTCTGCTTCAATTTTACACTTTGACACTTCGTTTTGACTTTCGATTTCTTCTTGAATACACTCAAACTTTTACCCAAATATCTCCCAAAACATAATAACTCTTTGAATCATCTCGTAGGAACGTAAAAACTCAAACTTTAACAATTTATTTACCCTTTCTTCAATTTATATCCAAAAATCAAAGAGAAACAAACCGATATTGCGAGTAAAAATATGTATAAACGAGGCAATAACAAAATCCCCCAAGATTAAATCTTGCTTGTCCTCAAGCAAGTCTATCTTCAAATAATATTTACTCTAACAAAGATAAACATACTCGAACACATCTTCAATAATAATAGAATCATAACATACCGATATCGTCTTCAGAAATCATTAACTCCATGTCGTGTAGTCTTCAACAAAACAAGCGCAAAGTTCAAGCCTTCAATCAAATACCATCAAAATCGACCACAATTCAAACCTAAGTCTACCAAAAACAACCATTCCCTGGTCAAAGTCAACTCCATCTTCTTAAACGTCATCAATCATCGATCATCAAATATACAATTTTTCACAAACTCAAACTTTTGACCTCCTTGACTTTGACCAATTATGTAGGATTCGCGGGATAGCCATAAACTCACCATAATACCAATCAAATTTAATCCTCAAAATCATTAACAATTTACTTGATTTCACCAAAATAAACTCAAGGTGTCACTCAATATATATCATAAGTTCTAATCATCATGAAAATCATAAAATGTACCCAAAATGAGTAAGGGCCATAAATATCATAAAAATTACCATTCGCCAAGGAGTCCATCGTGTATAAAGTGTACGCCTCCAAAAAGTATGCTCCTCTAACCGACCCGCTATGGCTATCCCTCTTTCACCTCCATGCCCCAAAAACACCAATGATCGTCAATTCTAAATATAATCGTCAATTCCAAATTTGGGTTAAGGTGGGTGTGCCAAAGCTAGGGGACTGGGTACCCCTATCTTTATTGGTCAACCCGGGCTCAGGATGATCGGCACTCATCAAGCTTTCTATCACAACTCTATGGTTTCTCTCATAGTAGGACAAAATCATTGAAGGAGGTTCGTGGTATTAGGGCCCCACGTGGCTAAATAAGAGGTCCATCAATTCCATAATTTAGCGAATTTTGAATTCCTTGACGAGCAGCTGTGAGCCACTCTGGAGTGTTAAAGATAAAAACTTCAACACCCGGCTAGGAAGACTTTACTTCCTAAAAAAAAATCAAACTTAACTTGGGAGACTTTACTCCCAAGCTTGGAACACAATAAGACTTGGAAGACTTTACTTCCAAACAACGGTCTTTTTGAAACTAAACTTAACTTGCAAGACTTTACTTACAAGTTTCGGAAGACTTTACTTCCTAAAAACAACATGGGAGGACTCGATTCTCCCAGAAGTGTTTAAACACTTGTTTATTTTATTTAAGGTCCTTGGATCTCACTTCTCATGCATCTAGCTTTTATGCTAGTTTTAAGAAAATGTAGGAAGCAAATACTACATTCCCGTATTCGAAAAGGGTACCATGGCTTTTGACCATGGCGTATGTTGTCTAAGCAACACTAGCACGAAGCCATTGCTCTTCCTAAAGAAGACAGCACAATGTGAAGCTCAAGGCTCCTCTTCCCATAGTACGATTCATCGGTATGATACATCATGAAATGAAGTATTAACCAATGTCAGTATGAAATGATGTAGATTAGGAAGTCTCCTACATCAAGTAAAACGGGCATTCGGAAGACTTGACTTCCTTTATGGATGCACTTGAATCATCCTACAATTTGGATTTTTTAAAATCATGGAAGACTTTGCTTCCTTATTTTTAACAAAAAATTTCAAAAAGTTAATAAAAATATTCAAAAATTGGTAACAAATGACCGCGAGGATTCCCCCCCCCCCCCCCACACACACACACTTAAGATCATGTAATGCCCTCATTGACATGAAATCTTGTAATTAAAGATAAATTCGAGAGGCCAATAGTGATAAGGGAAAAAGAAAAAGAAACCCAAAATTTTATTATATTATTTTTTTTGTTTTGTTTTTTTTTTCTTTCATTAAAAGTTTTATACTTTTTACGGCTTTTATGTTTTTAAAATGCAAGAAAAGGAACATGCTTACAAACTTTACACGGTTGTGCGATGTTTACTCCGGAATCGCGTATTTGACTCCTCTTCCATGCTTAGCGATCGTCGGGATCCTCGACTCCGATGTCGCTAGAGTCGAATCCATACCCAAATCGGTCTTTGAGAGTAGTCATTGTGTCTCCATCCCGTATTACCAATGTTCCCGTGTTGAAGTCCAATGTCATTCTCGCGGTTTCCAAGAACCCCCGAACCAACACTATCGGTGTTTTCTCGTCTGGTACACAATCCATTATGAAAAAATCTTCCTCATAGTTAACACCGTGAATATTAACAGGAACATCTACCGCAATTCCTATTGGATTATCAACGGTTTGATTCCCAAAACAGATACTTGTACTAGTGCAGACCAACTCTCGAATTCCCAACGACTTCGCAATTTTAACCGGCATCATATTAATACTTACCCCTGAATCTAGTAATGCCGAGTAAAGCTTTCCATTTCGAAATCGACATATGAACAAAAATTCCCCCAGATCCCTAAGTCTTCTACGAGGCTTGTATTTACATTGTGGTGTAGGCTTAACATACACAACCTCTTCGATCGTCCATCCTTCTTCATCGACAAATGAAGTTATGTTGTTTTTCATGAACTTGTCTGTGTGATCCTTACCCCACATATTTTCAAGCGTTTCTCGAATCTCCTCCACATCTACATCCGGTTCTTCCTCTACTCCAGGTGTCGCTTTTACCATGTTCATACAAATAGTTTCAACTTTGCTTGAACCCTCATCACTTTCACAATAACCATCCTCAAATTCCCTCTCAACTATATATGCCGAAGGGAACCGCATATTTTCCGAATTACAGAATCTGAAAGTGCCCTTGCCTCCTTCAAAAGTGATAGCCCCTGCCGCTGGGTTAATTATACCACCTGCGGTCGCAAAAAAACCACGCCCTACTAATCAAGGGACCTCTTCATCTGTCGGCATGTCGAAAATAGTGAACGATACTTCAAGAAAAACTCCCTTGACACTTACCATCACATTACTAAGCAACCCATCTGCCTCGCACTTCGTGTTATTACTTAGTGTGATTACCGAATTAGATTCACCCAAAGAACATAAAGAACACCCTTCATGGAACAACCGCTTATACAACTCATAGGACATGATGTTAATGGAAGATCCCGAGTTGGCTATAACCTTTAATTCACGGTGATCATTAGAAAAATGAGGTAAGACCCCGATAATAATTAATTCGAACAAGTCCTCACCCGGATCTGCTTCTTGATGAAGAACCACCGGTCTTCCACTCACATTTTCTTCCACGGATGGCTCTTCATGAAATTTATCAAAATACTCATCGAAATGACCTCGGATTGCGCATCATCGGGCGCATCTTCAAATGGCCCATCGTAATCGCAAGTATCATGATCGGTTGCATGATTAATAGTAACATTTTTATCAAGCCATTCTTCAACGATCCCCTTAACTTCACACTTCCTTGGTTCGTTGACCTGAATTGTCATAAGCTGATGAACTTCACTTTGCTCAAAATAAATCGTTTTAACCACATTGGAGTCTTCATTACCATCGTTACTATCGGTACTAACTTCCAAAAATTTCTCAAATTCAGCATCTAAATCAAAATCGTCACTACTATCCATGGGAACAAAACCTGTAGTATCAACTTCCAACAATTCCTGCAATTCATTCTCAACACACAAGTCTATAACATCAAGTTTAAAACAAGTAACATCAGTGGACTTGGGTTGTTTCATGGCGGAAAATCACTCTTTCGTCACCTACACCTATGCTTAAAGTATTTTGTTAGACATGGATAATAGCACCCGCGGTGTTTAGGTAAGGTCGACCTAGAATGATTCGTACTTTAGTGTCCTATTTCATTTAAAGGATCACAAAATCGGCCGGAAAGACTAATGGTTCCCTATTCGGACAAGGGTGTTCACTTTTACTATCAAATCTTCGGTTATACCTATTGGAGTGTCAAAAAGCACCAGTTCCATATCTTAAAGCCTTGAAAAAAGATAAGCTAGCAACTCAATATCAAAGGTTCTTGGATATGATTAATCAAATAAGCGTGAACATGCCGCTTACAGAGGTGATAAAAGGAATGCCCAACTACGGGAAGTTTTTAAAGGACCTGATCTCATCGAAAGGTAAATATCAAGAAGTATCGGCCACGTTCCTCAATGAGGCATGTTCGGCCATTTTGCAAAAGCAAAAGTTACCTCCAAAACTGGGAGACCCGGGTAGCTTTATCATCCCTTTGTTTATTGGATGATTTGGTAGTGTACAATGCACTAGCCGATTTAGGGGCAAGCGTTAATTTAATGCCCTATTCGCTGTATTTGAAACTTGGCCTAGGAGATTTAAAACCTACTAGGATGGGGATCCATGGCCACTGACTACGCGTCTTTTCGATTTGTATAGAGGTCGTAACAGCTGTCCAAAGTCAGCCTATTGTTTCGATCTCTATTCTTGTTAAACTTACTTTAGCTTTGATGAATGATGATGATGATGACACTTAAACTTAATTTATGCACTTTTAAACTTTTGGGGACAATATACTGACTTAGTGACCTTTGACTTAGGTTGACGACCTTTCGGACCGACTTACTACTTGCATACTTTTCATATCGACTTTTACTGCTTATACACTGTGAGTTATAGCATCCCTTTTTACTCTGGGTGTGTTTGGATGAAATTAGTTAGAGCTGGAGATTGTAGCTGGAGCTGGAGCTTATGAGATAGAGCTGGTGCTGGAGCTTATTTTTTAAGTTGGTAGCTGGAGCTTAAATTTGGTCGAAAATGTTCGGGTCGTCACATCAAGGTAATCAAAAGACTTATCCGTATAGGCCACCTGGATTTAATAACAGAAATCAGCAAACACCACCTAGAAATTTTAGCAACCTATGCAACTAGTTCAGCAACCAGAAAATAAGATGCCTCCGTTGGAAGAATTCTTAAGGGGTTTCATTATGAAAACAGACGAGAGTATTTCTGCTCTGAGAGAGGATGGTGAATCTACAAAGCAGCAAGTTATGAGTCAGCAGGCCTCGATTCAGAACTTGGAACGGGATGTTGGTTGTATTGCTCAATCTTTATCGGAGAGACCACAGGGTACTCTCCCATCTAACATGCAGTCCAATTCGAACAACAAAGGACCGGTTAGAAATGAGCACGTGAACGCCATAACCACTCGAAGTGGTTTGGTCATTAATGAAGAGACTCTTAAGTCTCTACCTACTGTTTCTCCTATTGTTTTGCAGGTACCTACTAATGAGGAGTCAAAGAAGAATGAGCCTAAGGTTGATGAGTCGAAAGTTCAAGAGCAGAAGAAAGATGATCTACCGGAGATCATAACTAAACTTTGTCTTTAATGATTTAATGTTTCCGACACGATAAGCAAAGTCTGTAATGTTAAAATCTCAAAAACTTTGAGATTTTTTTTATGTAATGCAATTACCCTTCGACTGTTCTCGATGATTCACGAACAACTATTTGTAAATAGATACATATATATTTAAAATGTATGAATTTGAAATATAAATTAAAATATTATATGACGTAATTGTTAGATTTAATAATGTAAAATAAAATAATATATAATAATAATAACTATTATTTAAAATATAACTATAAATGTAAATAATGTATAATGAATATATATATATATATGTGATTTGGAATTTATTTCGTAAACAACAGTAACACTCATTTGTCATTCGATTGATATTAAAATAAGTTTAATTTGTGAGATGTTACAAATAAACATTGGTATGTAATTGAGTTATATAAATTTGCTGATAATCGATCAACTTTTTATAATTAATTTTATACGATAAAAGACAGATATAAATAAATTTTATCCGCCACTAATTAATAATAGAGCACGATATAGCACTCCGTACTAAAACTGTCGGTAGAATATAAAATGAGATTTTTAATACATATGTATTTAACCACAACAATGTTAATCAAATTAACTTAAGCATAGTTACATATCCGTGAATCATCAAAACAAGACAACTACTCCACTATTACTAATTGAAACTTTTACAATTGATACTGTACAAGTGAGTGCTTTCTGTTTCCTGTCCATCTCAAAACATCCTAACAACTTCATTATCTGATATATGTATACATATGCGTAGTTAAATATTCATAAAATATATGTACTCTATCACAATACAAACAAACCATCACCTTTAACACCATAAAAATCCACTTCCTTTTTTTTTTCTATTACCGCTGCTCGAGCTCTCTATTACTACTGTCGTGCTAAGACTTATTGCTACTGCTACTCTGTTTGGTCTGCAATTGTTCGACACCCACAAACAACCATTAACAACCACCCATTCAACCATCTCATGTCATCATTAAATTGCTGCTGTCTGCTGTAAAAACAAATCCAACGCCACCCTACTATCATCAAACCGTCATCTTATGATCACCAATTCAAAACCACCATAACAACCCTTGAAAACCCCTCTACACACTTGCTGTTACTAAAATTGTATCATGACTGCAACTAGTATAATACCTGTAGCCATTACAAAGCTATTACCTGGTAAGATGATTCACCATATTCAAATCAAGAAAACTAAGATAGTAAACCCGACAACGACCAACTATGAGAACAATAGAACATGGATTGTTAACAAATTTCAATACAATACAATTACAGCTAATTGTAATGAATAGAAGCTTCGTTCCTTCTATATAACACTTTATATTATACGAGGTAACAATATATACAGATCATGATATGTTTAGTCAATGAGTAACCTTATATTCATTATATAAGAAGAAGTTGAGGATCTTTTACAGAGAAACCACTTAACCAAATATCCACTTATTAATTTTCTATTGTCACTGCTACTGCTATCGTTACTATAATCAACACCATCATTCTCATTACTCGCTGCTGCTGCTACATGTTCTGCTAACTGCTACAACTCATCTCCTGTTTTTTTGTGTAAGTTAGAATACCATCACACACTCACCCACAAGACAATACCTCCTGCAAAACCATCTTCACAATACCAAAGTACCAGGATCACACTATTAAAATTGCTATATTTTTTATTCTAATCAATATATTCTTTAAACCTAGAATCCATGATTATTGCTCTATTCGAATGAATAAGTATACCGAAAATATAGAAGGATTTAAGAAATTAAGAGAACATTATTGAATCAAGTACTTACTTGAATTAATGGATGGACCTGTTAATTGATCGATTGATGAGAGGCAACGATTAACGATGATTTGAAACTGATGAAGACCAATAATTACGTTGAACAATGATGATGATGAAGAATCGATGATCTAATAATCATTGATGATTGATGCTTGATCGATTGTTTGATGGGCGAATCGAATAAACCCTTGAACCGTGATTCTTCTTCCTCTGCGTGTTTACTTCCTCGATTTGCTTAAACCATTGACAAAAAAAAAAGAAAAAAAAGAAAAAAGAAAACAGATCCCCTTTTGTTAGGTATATATTATTATTATCGAGTATTATTGTATTATTATTATTATTATTATTATTATTATTATTATTATTATTATTATTAGCATCATTTTTTTATTAAAAATATCATTTGTATTAAAAGTATCATTATTATTATTATTATTATTATTATTATTATTATTATTATTATTATTATTATTATTATTATTGTTATTAGAAAATTTTTAGTATTATCAAAATTATTATTATTAATACTAGCATCACTATTAGTATCATAATAACCACTATTACTATTATTATTGTAAAAATGAAACAACTTTTTATTTAATATTATTATCGATATTATTTTATCAAATAACTATTAGTTATATAAAACCATATTTACTACATGTAACATAACCATAGTAAAACTTTTATAATAACAATGAATAAATGTAATTAATTAAGTTATTAATGAAAAACATAATTAAAATAACAATTAAATCACTGGTAATATATAAATTTATTCAACTTCAATTACATGTGTTAATATATATATATAAATGATATAGGTTCGTGAATCTGAGGCCAACCCTGCATTATTCAATGTCGTAATATGTATTTTTACTACAAAATACATTAGGTGAGTTTATTTGCCTTTTTACCCTTTATATTTTTGGGCTGAGAATACATGCGCAATTTTTATAAATGTTTTACGAAATAGACAAAAGTAATCGAAGCTACATTATATGGTTGAATGATCGAAGCCGAATATGCCCCTTTTGCTTGGTAGCCTAAGAATTAGTAAACCGATCTACTAATTGACGCGAATCCTAAAGATAGATCTATTGGGCCTAACGAACCCCATCCAAAGTACCGGATGCTTTAGTACTTCGATGTTGTTTTATCATGTTCGAAGGATTTTCCGGAATGATAGGGGATATTCTTATATGCATCTAGTTAATATCGGTTACCAGGTGTTCAATCCATATGAATGATATTTTTGTCTCTATGCATGGGACGTATATTTATGAGAAATGAAATTCTTGTGGTCTATTAAAATGATGGAAATGATTATTTATGTTAAACTAATGAACCCACCAACCTTTTGGTTGACACTTTAAAGCATGTTTATTCTCAGGTACGAAAGAAATCTTCCGCTGTACATTTGCTCATTTTTAGAGATATTACTTGGAGTCATTCATGACATATTTCAAAAGACGTTGTATTCGAGTCGTTGAGTTCATCAAGATTATTGTTAAGTCAATTTTAGTTGGATGTATTAGGAAATGGTATGCATGTCGTCAACTTTCGAAGTAATGAAGTTTGTCTTTTAAAAACGAATGCAATGTTTGTAAAATGTATCATATAGAGGTCAAGTACCTCGCGATGTAACCAACTATTGGGAATCGTTTGTAATCGATATGGACTTCGTCCGGATGGATTAGGACGGGTCCTTTCAGTTGGTATCAGAGCGGTGGTCTTAGCGAACCAGGTCTTGCATTAGTGTGTCTAGCTGATAGTTGTTTAGATGTATTAGTGAGTCTGGACTTCGACCGTGTCTGCATGTCAAAAGTTTTGCTTATCATTTAAGTGTCGAAAATTATTTGCTTATCATGCTTAAAGTCTAGACACATTTTACTGCCTCTATTGCATAGACAGTGAATAGATAAATTCATATCTTAGCGTATCTGCTATTATTACCTTTTCCTGACAGCTTCCGTAGATTCCTCCGTAACTTATGGGATTTTAGTATTATATATGCATATGTAAATTATGTATTGCAGGGTACTAATCTACATCCTATAATCTATTTCTTATCAAAAATACTTCATCTGATCGTACGAGATGAATCTTATTCATCCGCTCGTTCCGACCGACAATCATCCCTGAGTAATCCAAGAAGTCAACAAACTTCGCGCTCGAAAAAATAAATTTGGAGAATATGGTGCACAATGTACCAGCTTCAGCAACATCACCGGCACCAACAGTACCATCAGTAACAGCACCAGTACCATCAACAATCCATGCCTCAACATCCCATTCAGTACCTCGAGTACAATCATCGTTCTACGTATCGTTCTACATCATTTATCTTCGTTCGACATGGTGATTATGTAATCTCTAATGTTTTAGAGATTATATATTCTTGTTCTAACGGTAAATCAAATGAGTTTAATATCATATTAACTCATGAGATCCATGATTACATCTGAAGAAAATATATATGTAAGTATATTTTCATAAAGATTGTAATTAAAAATTCTTTCGAACAAACTGTTAATGGTGAAAATATTTTAACGGGTAGGTAATACCGGAGGAATATTTAAATTTCACATTAATAAGTTAAACTGTACATTCTTCGAATCTAATTTAACAGTCATTCACTATCCTACTTACAACCACCGATATACGTATCCGTTCACCGCAGAATGACCATTTTCATCCAATTTCATATTTGAATTTTGATTTACCAGAAACCAACAACTAGCATAATGAAGAAAACATTTGGCAAAATAAAATTTGTTAGAAACAAACAAATTAACTATGAGAAATTTTGTTAAGAATCCACACTAACTGTTCTTAGCTAATTGTTCCTAACTAACTGATTACATTTTATTTATCGCAATTTAATTATCGCAATTTACATTCTCGCAATTTTGTTTATAGCCATTTAATTTCTGTTATTTACTTTACGCACTTTATTTATCGTCATTTAATTTCTGTTATTTATTTTACGCATTTAAATATCGGGACACGTATACAAGGTTTTGACATATCATATCGACGCATCTATATATACAATTTGGAATAACCATAGACACTCTATATGCTGTAATGATCGAGTTCGCTATACAGAGTTGAGGTTGATTCTCAAATAATATATATAGTTTGAGTTGTGATCGAGTCTGAGACATGTACACGGGTCACGATATGTATTAATTAATTCGAATATTATGTATTAAACTATAAATGAATTATTGGACTATCGACTATGGACGAATAATATTGGACAATTAAAATGAATTAAAATGTTGATTATAACATATGAAACTAAACAATTCTTCAAGTTTGCCACTTGATTTCATCTTAAACTTCATTTGTATCTTGACGATTTCAATCTGCGTTCAAACATTTCATAATTCTTGAAAACACTTCAATCGAGAGGATGAACCAACCGCACTTCGTCTACGGAAGGAAAGATTTATGCATATAGTTAAGCACCTGAAAAACTCTCGAAAACTGAGTAAACGATTAACACGTAACCGTTCTAATTCCTTTATCATTGTTATTACCCAAAATAACTTGATAATCCCTTTCAAAGTAGCAAATTTTGTCACAGATCTAGCAAGACAACTTCGACTTTTCGTTCGAAACAACCATATTATAACTTTGATATATATGCATGCTCTTTTATTGTTACCGGGGAACCTTTCATATTCCACCATATTACCATCAGCGTTTAATCATCTAAAAACACAATTCTCCTGAAACCACCTCGGATTGATAACCGATGATTCAGATATGGTATCATTAAATGCAGAGGAAACAACAAAAATTGTAGATGGTCTAAACGGCCAAAAGTTTGAAAATAAAGAATGGAATATTGGGAAAGCTCGATTAAATATTTGGTACTGAAAAACGGATTGAGCTAACCATGAAGAAGACCAAGGACAAATACAAGGACCAAATCCTATATTCAAAGAATCCAGGTAATTCTAGATCCACCGAAATCTTTAGAGAATATCTTGTTCCGAAGTCATGTTAAAAAAAAAAAAATCTTGCTGAAAATTTTTCTTCATCAACCTTCGAACTTGAAATTCCAAAATATCATCATAAATATCTTCGATATTTCTGAGGATATTTTCATAAATATTCTTGTCCGAATTATCTACCTCTTCGTGTTTTCTGTATTCCATTATATCGGAAACTTCCGTAAAATCTAAGTATAAATTATGAATGAATTGTGGAGAAGTGTTGGGAATTGAAGCATGTGTTAGTATAATATAATGACACTTGGCCAACGTGATTATATTACAGTAAGTCATGCTGAGTTTCTAATGAAACGTGATGATGGTTCACAGTAGATCATACCATTATCATGTGCCATGTTACATAACTCTTTCATTCTACTTAACTTCTGAACATATCAAGAAAATGTATTCTTGATGGTTATATCTTCCGTGATATTGATAAATTTAAAAATCAAATCGTGCTATCACGTTCCTTCCTACTTAGAACATTATAATCATTCAAAATTCTGTATCTATGAATTATGAACCATTATTTTCTTGACTTGAAGTCGGGAAGAGAAAACAAAAGCATAGAGCTTCAAAACATAAGGAAGAATATAAAAGCCCGATAACAATACATAAATTACAAACCGTGTATGTCAATGTTTATCGCAACATAAAGACACGGGATAATTAAAAACACTATAACCCCAAGGGCGAAGTAGAAGAGAGCAGATTCCTCTGGTGGAAGTTAGAGAAGGAGAATGAATGTTGCGATAGTAAGGATAAGGACAAGGATCAGAACTGGATTAAGCATTTTCACAATCGTTTGAAAGTATGGATCGAGAAAGAAAGAATTGGAGTGGTGAAAATAATGGAATGAAAGAAGTTCAATTATAGAGAAGATATCAGACAAAGCAATCGAGAAAGATAATCGCATTAAATTAAAGAGGATCCTAATTTTCCATAAATCTCGAAGAATCAAATCTTATAGATTTTCAAGATTTACTTTTAAATCCCTTGAATTCCGGAATTCAACCAAGACAACGTCAAAAATTAAGATGAAACTTTATTTATTCATTTCACTATTTTGTGATAACTTCATTCATGCTCTTCGAATAATCGAATTGTTTTATCTATATTACTTGAAAGGACCCGTCCTAATCCATCCGGACGAAGTCCATATCGATTATAAACGATTCACAACAGTTGGTTACATCGCCGGGTACTTGACCTCTATATGATACATTTTACAAACATTGCATTCGATTTTAAAAGAAAATCTTTCTTTACAACGAAAGTTGACGACATGCATACCATTTCGTAATATATCCAACTATAATTGACTTAATAATAATCTTGATGAACTCGACGACTCGAATGCAATGTCTTTTGAAATATGCCATGAATGACTCCAAGTAATGTCCTTAAAATGAGCAAATACACAGCGGAAGATTTATTGCATACCTGAGAATAAACATGCTTTCAAGTGTCAATCAAAAGGTTGGTGAGTTCATTAGTTTAACATAAATAATCATTTCATAATTTTAATAGACCACAAGATTTCATATTTCCATTTCTCATAACATACGTCCCATGCATAGAGACAAAAATATCATTCATATGGATTGAACACCTGGTAACCGACATTCACAATATGCATATAAGAATATCCCCATCATTCCGGGATCCTCCTTCGGACATGATATAAATTTCGAAGTACTAAAGCATCCGGTTCTTTGGATGGGGCTTGTTGGGCCCGATAGATCTATCTTTAGGATTCGCGTCAATTAGGGTGTCTGTTTCCTAATTCTTAGATTACCAGACTTAATAAAAAGGGGCATATTCGATTTCGATAATTCAACCATATAATGTAGTTTCGATTACTTGTGTCTATTTCGTAAAACATTTATAAATATTACGCATGTATTCTCAGCCCAAAAATATAAAGGGTAAAAAGGCAAATGAAACTCACCATACTGTATTTTGTAGTAAAAATGCATATAACATCATTGAACAAGTGTAAGGTTGGCTTTGGATTCACGAACCTAAATTAATTATATATATTTATATGATGGTCAATATTTGTCTAATAATTTAAGTAAGGTCATAGTGTACCACAATCCTAATGTTCGAGACTAATATGCAAAGGTTAACAAAAGTCAATTTGACGCAAAAATGATTTCCAAAATTTATACATGATTATTATATAGTCTTAAATATCGTCGTTTTATATTTTTAAAAGATTTATTAGAGTAGATAATATAATTTATTTATTAATAAATAAAACTTTATATAAAAATATACTTTTATATATCTTAGATAATAAAATTTATAAAGTTTATTGAATATCATAAAAATGTTATGATAGGTTTTATTAAGATAATTATATTATTTGTATTACATTTTTATTTAATAAAATAACATTGATAATAATAATAAGTAAAAGTTGTATTATTTTGTATTAATAATTATTATTATTCTACTAATAATAATAGCAATATTTATATTTATGAAAATGGTATTATAACAATATGATAATTCTTATTAATAATGAAATTTTATATTAACAATGATATTCCTATTAAAAATAATAATTTTTGTAAAGATACCATTTTTAATATTAACTATAATACTTTTAATAATAATTGTGATATAAATAATGAAAAATGATAGTTTTATCTAAATCAATATCTTTAAATTTCATCATGATACTCATACTCATTATTTCCTAATCAATTTGTTAATAGTTTTTAAATCGTCTTTTATATCGCGTTCATTTTAATGATAGTAATAGTAATCATACTAATTAAGTGTTACTAATATTAGTTTTAATAATACTAATAATAATAAATATTATGATAAGGATAACACTAATAACTATTTTAATAATAATAATAATAATAATAATAATAATAATAATAATAATAATAATAATAATAATAATAATAATAATAATAATAATAATAATAATAATAATAATAATAATAATAATAATAATAATAATAATTGGATAAAAGTTAGAACGACGATAATAACGACGATAATAATAATAATTTTTACAAAAATTCAATTGACGATAACTTCTAATCCGTTCATCAAATCCATTCGATATCTAAAGAAAAAGTTCTTAATTTTTCGCTAGCTTTCCAAGGACATGCATATCTTATACCTTATCTCAACCGCAGGTGTAACTAGTTTAAGATTGAACATAACCTATCTAATGGCAATATCAAAAGTACAAGCATGCATAATCCTATATACTCGAGCACTAGTCAGGGATACACTATTAGTATGTAAAAATTAAGTTATGAGTACTCACGTATCAATATTGAGATTCAATATCGCAGGAAAGGTACGTAAACGCGACGGAGATGATAAACACTAGATTGGCCTTACGAGCATACCCATGAATCATACTCATCACCTCCATAGCTATAACCCATAATTTCCTTAGCCCTATCCTACTCGAAACCCAGTTAAAAAAAAAAACGCGTATGACCTCGTCGTAGTATTTTATTTATATTACTAATAATATCGCTCCTACTAATAATTATAATAAGTTTAATAATAATAATAATAATAATAATAAATAATAAATAAGTATGTATATGTATATTTAGAGAAAATGAGATTGAGATAGATAAAAAAAAAAGATACGCTCGATATTTATAGAGATTTTTAATCTCACCCACTACCTAAACTTTCCGTAATTTGTGGCTTTATTACGTTTACATATCATATGAAAAAAACGTGGAAGTGATTAATTTATATAATATTTAATATAATATATTTAATCTTTAGAATTAATTAAATATTATATTATATTTACGCTCATCGTAAAAATATAAATTTTACAAAAATGACACGGTCGTGGTCTCACGACTCATGTACCGCTTTCTGTTTTCGAGCGCACTTTCGTACATTTAGAAAACTAGCCTTTTACGTTACGCGACGTGTACCTTTTACAAAAATTAGACTTACTCATCAATAAATTTCCTTTATAAAAATATAACTTATAAAATTGAGCGTTGTGGTCATTTACTTCTATAAATCAGTGACTCGTTGTTTATCAAAATATATTATTTTAAATCAGGACGTTTTATGACTTGTACCTTTATCAAAATATAGACTTAAATAAATGAAAAATTAACCCACTCAAAGTGTAACTTAATCTTTTGAGTAATTTGATTATTTACTTTTATAAACCATAATCTCGTTATTTATCAAAACAATTTTAATGATATTAGTTTAGATCAAAACGTTTGTTGACTAATTATAATATAATAATTCATCATCTCGTAAAATATATATATATTTTCATTTTAATAAAAAAATAAACTCGTATATAATGGAAATATTAACGTAATAATATTATATTTAGTTTTTCAAACTAATAATAGTTCAAAGTCTATTTTAAAAACATAAAACACGTAACGTTTACACTCTAAACCTATAATTCCTTTATACGCTAACGTTTATTTTAGTTCCCTTAAACTTTCTAAATAAAATAACATAGTATCGATCGAATCAAATAACAAGGGTTATGAAATTCAATCCTCCACCAACTTTTTGTCTAATCCTCAATAATTAACATTTTTGTTCTTATATACAATCACTTTTCCAAATATTCCGAATACCGTTAAAAATAAGGGTTTCCTAATTCAAAGTGGACCTCATAACAGAGACTCTTCATCCTAATTCAATGTATCTTATAAATCAATCATTTTATATTTTCATCTAAATCCATCGATAAGCATAATAAACTTATATTGAAACAAAATACATTCTTGTAAAGTATTATATATCTAATACCTTGTTAACGCCTTCACTTAATAAGTACTATATACACACATCTATATACACATAAATGTTTGTGAATCATCAGGCATGGTCAAATGGTAACTTGATTACATGAATATAGATTTCAAACTTTCGAGACTTTAACATTATAGATTTTGCTTATCGTGTCGGATACATATAAAGACTAAAGTTTAAATTTGGTTGGAAATTTCCGGGTCATCACATTACTCAATGATGATAAAACTCTAGTTATCAACTCATATTCGTCATGAAAACATTTTTATTGTTAGCCATGACCACCTCATTCAAATTTCGGGACGAAATTTCTTTAACGGGTAGGTATTGTGACGACCCGGAAATTTTCGACCAAATTTAAACTTTGTCTTTAATGATTTAATGTTTCCGATACGATAAGCAAAGTCTGTAATGTTAAAATCTCAAAAACTTTGAGATTTTTTTTATGTAATGCAATTACCCTTCGACTGTTCTCGATGATTCACGAACAACTATTTGTAAATAGATACATATATATTTAAAATATATGAATTTGAAATATAAATTAAAATACTATATGACGTAATTGTTAGAATTAATAATGTAAAATAAAATAATATATAATAACTATTATTTAAAATATAACTATAAATGTAAATAATGTATAATGAATATATATATGTGATTTGGAATTTATTTCGTAAACAACAGTAACACTCATTTGTCATTCGATTTATATTAAAATAAGTTTAATTTGTGAGATGTTACAATTAAACGTTGGTATGTATTTGAGTTATATAAATTTGATGATAATCGATCAACTTTTTATAATTAATTTTATACGATAAAAGAAAGTTATAAATAAATTTTATCCGCCACTAATTAATAATAGAGCACGATATAGCACTCCGTACTAAAACTGTCGGTAGAATATAAAATGAGATTTTTAATACATATGTATTTAACCACAACAATGTTAATCAAATTAACTTAAGCATAGTTACATATCCGTGAATCATCAAAACAAGACAACTACTCCACTATTACTAATTGAAACTTTTACAATCATATATTGATTGATACTGTACAAGTGAGTGCTTTCTATTTCCTGTCCATCTCAAAACATCCTAACAACTTCACTATCTGATATATGTATACATATGCGTAGTTAAATATTCATAAAATATATGTACTCTATCACAATACAAACAAACCATCACCTCTACCACCATAAAAATCCACTTCCTTTCTGTTTTCTATTACCGCTGCTCAAGCTCTCTATTACTACTGTCGTGCTAAGACTTATTGCTACTACTCTCTATTTGGTCTGCAACTGTTCGACACCCACAAACAACCATTAACAACCACCCATTCAACCATCTCATGTCATCATTAAATTGCTGCTGTCTGCTGTAAAAACAAATCCAACACCACCCTACTATCATCAAACCGTCATCTTATGATCACCAATTCAAAACCACCATAACAACCCTTGAAAACCCCTCTACACACTTGCTGTTACTAAAATTGTATCATGACTGCAACTAGTATAATACCTGTAGCCATTACAAAGCCATTACTTGGTAAGATGATTCACCATATTCAAATCAAGAAAACTAAGATAGTAAACCCGACAACGACCAACTATGAGAACAATAGAACATGAATTGTTAACAAATTTCAATACAATACAATTACAGCTAATTGTAATGAATAGAAGCTTCGTTCCTTCTATATAACACTTTATATTATACGAGGTAACAATATATACAGATCATGATATGTTTGGTCAATGAGTAACCTTATATTCATTATATAAGAAGAAGTTGAGAAGCTTTTACAGAGAAACCACTTAACCAAATATCCATTTATTAATTTTCTATTGTCACTGCTACTGCTATCGTCACTATAATCAACACCATCATTCTCATTACTCGCTGCTGCTGCTACATGTTCTGCTAACTGCTACAACTCATCTCCTGTTTTTTTTTTTGAGTTAGAATACCATCACACACTCACCCACAAGACAATACCTCCTGCAAAACCATCTTCACAATACCAAAGTACCAGGATCACACTATTAAAATTGCTATATTTTTTTATTCTAATCAATATATTCTTCAAACCTAGAATCCATGATTATTGCTCTATTCGAATGAATAAGTATACCGAAAATATAGAAGGATTTAAGAAATTAAGAGAACATTATTGAATCAAGTACTTACTTGAATTAATGGATGGACCTGTTAATTGATCGATTGATGAGAGTCAACGATTAACGATGATTTGAAACTGATGAAGACCAATAATTACGTTGAACAATGATGATGATGAAGAATCGATGATCTAATAATCATTGATGATTGATGCTTGATCGATTGTTTGATGGGCGAATCGAATAAACCCTTGAACCGTGATTCTTCTTCCTCTGTGTGTTTACTTCCTCGATCTGCTTGAACCATCGACAAAAAAAAAAGAAAAAAAAGAAAAAGAAAACATATCCCCTTTTGTTAGGTATATATTATTATTATCGAGTATTATTATTTTATTATTATTTTTATTATTTATTATTTATTATTTATTTGTTTATTATTATTATTATTATTATTATTATTATTATTATTATTATTATTATTATTATTATTATTATTATTATTATTAGCATCATTTTTTTATTAAAACTATCATTTGTATTAAAAGTATCATTATTATTATTATTATTATTATTATTATTATTATTATTATTATTATTATTATTATTATTATTATTATTATTATTATTATTAGAAAATTTTTAGTATTATCAAAATTATTATTATTAATACTAGCATCACTATTAGTATCATAATAACCACTATTACTACTATTATTGTAAAAATGAAACAACTTTTTATTTAATATTATTATCGATATTATTTTATCAAATAACTATTAGTTATATAAAACCATATTTACTACATGTAACATAACCATAGTAAAACTTTTATAATAACAATGAATATTAATTAAGTTATTAATGAAACACATAATTAGAATAACAATTAAATCACTGGTAATATATAAATTTATTCAACTTCAATTACATGTGTTAATATATATATATATAAATGATATAGGTTCGTGAATTCGAGGCCAACCCTGCATTATTCAATGTCATAATATGTATTTTTACTACAAAATACATTAGGTGAATTTATTTGCCTTTTTACCCTTTATATTTTTGGGCTGAGAATACATGCGCAATTTTTATAAATGTTTTACGAAATAGACACAAGTAATCGAAACTACATTATATGGTTGAATGATCGAAGTCGAATATGCCCCTTTTGCTTGGTAGCCTAAGAATTAGTAAACCGATCTACTAATTGACGCGAATCCTAAAGATAGATCTATTGGGCCTAACATCCAAAGTACCGGATGCTTTAGTACTTCGATGTTATTTTATCATGTCCGAAAGATTTCCCGGAATGATAGGGGATATTCTTATATGCATCTAGTTAATGTCGGTTACCAGGTGTTCAATCCATATGAATGATATTTTTGTCTCTATGCATGGGACGTATATTTATGAGAAATGAAATTCTTGTGGTCTATTAAAATGATGGAAATAATTATTTATGTTAAACTAATGAACTCACCAACCTTTTGGTTGACACTTTAAAGCATGTTTATTCTCAGGTACGAAAGAAATCTTCCGCTGTACATTTGCTCATTTTTAAAGATATTACTTAGAGTCATTCATGACATATATATATATATATATATATCTCCGCCTAACCAAACCACCCGACATATTGGTACACTCAAGAACACCCCAAGAACAGCCACCAAGTTGTGACCAACAGCCACCATTCAACTTGGAGCTTTAATTCATTCAAAAACATGTTTTAGTCATAACGGGTGATCCGTGGCTCGGATTTCGATGACCCGAACATGAATGTTCATCCAATCATCAATCCTAACATACTAGTACACCTTAGAGACTCTAAAAATGGTCACAAAGTCGGACCAAACCTGAACACATTCATTTTTATACTTTGATTTCATGAAAACACCATTTTAATCATAACTTAAGTTCCGGGAATCGAAATAACATGAATCCGGAGTCTAAAATCAATGTCTTGATAAGAGGAACACATATAGACACTTTAATTTTACAAAAACATCAGTTTAATTTACAGAAAATATCAAATACACCGCTGTCCAAAATCAATCAAACCGAAATCATGAATTAACGAATGATTCTACGCATACAATCAATAATACAATAACATACAATCATCATACTATCATAATAACATATAAATACAGAAAAATTAAAGAAAAACCAAAAATTTAGGGTTAGGATTTATACCCTAATCAAGAATTGATTTATGTAGACGCGTAGAGAACGAGATAAGGAATCCGGTTATGCAAACGATACAATGATCCAAGTATTATTTTGATTGATGGTGATGGTGTTTGTGGTGGTGGTAGGCGTCGCCCAAGAAGAAGGAAGGAGAAGGAGAGAAGAATTCTTAAAACTAGGTTTAGGGAAAAAAGAAAGAATGAAATTAGAAGTAAAAAAATAAAATGAAAGAAAAATCGAATATACCCCCTCCCTTGTATTCGGCTGATTGGTGGGGTATGGGGTGGGCCTCATGGCCCAATTTTACTTAATGTGTAATTGCTTGTTGCTCGAACGCTCGATCGAAGCCCGAAACGCGAAAACGCTATTACGTGATTAATAATTCGGAGAGATAACAATTACGCTACGAATAAAATATATAAACACTATATATAATCATATGACATTAAAATATCATATTAAAAATAATTTGGATTTAAAAATCCCAAAAGTTTGACCGTTGGTTTGAAAACCGAAAACATTCACCGGATAGAAATCCACGATTAGTAAAAACGTACGATTTTAAAATATGAATACAAATATTCACATAAACATAATAATTAATATATTATTACAAAAATAATAATATAGATCATAGAAATGACGTGGCACGAATAACAATTAACGAATGTTAAATAATAAACGGTAAAAGATAACGAAAAAAGTAGGGTCGTGACAACCGACTCACAAAGTCAGCTCATTTCTTGCCTATTAAGGAAACATATTCGATGGAGAAACTTACTCGTTTGTATTTGAAGGAGATTTTTTTGAGGCATGGTATTCCCGTATCTATTATTTCGGACCGAGACAATCGATTCACATCGAGGTTTTGGCAGTCATTACAGGAAGCTTTGGGAACTAAATTGTATATGAGCACTTCTTATCATCCACAGACAGATGGTCAGAGTGAAAGGACAATTCAAACGTTAGAAGACATGTTACGTGCGTGTGTTATTGATTTTGTTAATGGGTGGGATAGATATTTGCCGCTGGCTGAATTTTCTTATAATAACAGCTATCATGCAAGTATTAAAGCCACACCATTTGAAGCTTTGTATGGTAGAAAGTGTAGGTCTCCTATATGTTGGAATGAGTTTGGGGATGCTCAACTCACAGGCCCAGAAATTATTCATGAGACTACCGATAAAATTGTACAGATTAAAGAAAGATTGAGAATCGCCAGAAGTCGGCAAAAGAGTTACGCCGACGTTAGAAGAAAGGATTTAGAATTTCAGGTCGGTGACCGTGCTATGTTGAAGGTTTCACCTTGGAAGGGTGTGGTACGTTTTGGTAAAAGAGGAAAGTTAAATCCTTGTTTTGTTGGACCGTTTGAGATTACATAAAGGGTTGGACCTGTGGCTTATCGTTTGAAACTGCCACAAGAACTTAGTGCCGTTCATGACGTTTTCCATGTGTCAAATTTGAAGAAGTGTTTGGCTGAGGCCGATGAAACTATTCCTCTTGATGAACTTCATGTTGATAAACAACTCCATTTTATTGAGGAACCTGTCGAAATTATGGATCGAGAGGTTAAGACACTCAAGCAGAGTAGAATTCCTATCGTCCGAGTGAGATGGAATGTAGACGCGGACCCGAGTTCACTTGGGAACGTGAAGATCAGATGAGACAGAAGTACCCGCATTTGTTCCCAGATGACGAGTCAACCCCTGCACCTGCGTAAATTTCGGGACGAAATTTCCGTAACGGGAAGGTACTGTCACGACCCTACTTTTTTCGTTATCTTTTACCGTTTATTATTTAACGTCTGTTAATTGGTATTCGTGCCACGTCATTTCTATGACCTATATTATTATTTTTGTAATAATATATTAATTATTATGTGTTAAGTGAATATTTGTATTCATATTTAAAGATGTACGTTTCTACGTGTCGCGGATTTCTATCCGGCGAATCTTTTCGGTTTTCAAACCAACAGTCAAACTTTTGGGATTTTTAAATCCAAATTATTTTAAATATGATATTTTGATGTCATATGATTATATATAGTATATATATATATATATATATATATATTTTATTTTTCGCGTATATGTTATCTCTCCGAATAATTAATCGCGTAGTAGCGTTTTCGCGTTTCGGGTTTCGATCGGGTGTTCGGGCCACAAGTAATCTAGCATTTAACAAAATTGGGCCATGGGGCCCACCCCCATGCACCCATTTGTCTGAACATCTCCAAGGGGGGGGGGGGGGTGTTTAGCTTGTTTTCCCATTTTTGATTTTATCACATTACATTTCACTAAACTTTCCCTAAACCTAATCCTATTATTTTTCTCTCCTCCATTTCTTTTTCTTCCTTGGCTATTGCACCACACAACCATCATCACCATCATTTGATCTTCATAAAAATCTTGGATCATTGTATCGTTCACGCATCCGGATTCCTCTCGTTCTTCTCTACGTGTTTATACCATTCGTTTCTCGATTAGGGTATAAACCCTAACCTTAAATTTTTGATTTTTATTTAATTTTTCTGTTTTTGATGATTTTTATGATAGTATAATGCTTGTGTGTTGTTGGATTATTGATTTTATGCATAGAATCACTCGTTATTACATGTTTTCGGTTTGATTGATTGTGGACAGCAGACTAATCGACCATTTCAGTAAAATTAACTGATATTTTTGTTAAATTAAAGTGTCTAGATGTGTTCCTCTCATCAATACATTGATTTTAGACTCCGGATTCATGTTATTTCGATTCCCGGAACTTAAGTTATGATTAAAATGGTGTTTTCATGAAATTAAAATGTAAAAACGAATGTGTTCAGGTTTGGTCCGACTTTGTGACCACTTTTGGAGTCTCTAAGGTGTACTAGTGTATTAGGATTGATGATTGGATGAACATTCATGTTCGGGTCATCGAAATCCGAGCCACGGATCACCCGGTATGACTAAAACATGTTTTTGAACGGATTAAAGTTCCAAGTTGATTTATGGATGATGGTCATGACTTGGGGGCTCTTCTTGGGGTGTTCTTGAGTGTACTAATATGTCGGGTGGTTTGGCTAGGCGAAGATATATATAAGACTCGTCGAAAACTGACACCCGGGGCTCAAGTTATGACCCGATGAACTTTTAATTAAAACTTATGGTTATGAAATAAAACTTATGATATAAATAATGATTTTCATTATTATTAAATTACTTATGATATAAAAGTAATTAATTTAATTTAAGACTTATGATATATATATATATATATATATATATATATATATATATATATATATATATATATATATATATATATATATATATATATATATATATATATATATATATATATATTTAATATATCATTTATTAATTACATTATGATTTAATTAAACATTTAATTAAACTTATGATTAATAATACTTTTATTATTAATGAAAATACCTATGATAAGTATTAAACTTATGTTATGATATTATTATAATAGACTTATAATAAAGATTAATTAATTATTTAATTATTATAAGGCTTAGTTATTATTTAATTATAATTTAATTATTAAATACTTATGGTTTAATAATTATAATTAAATACTTATGATATGATTAATAGTTCATTATTAATTAATAATACTAATGATATGATTAAAAATTATTATTAATTAATAATACTTATGTTATGATTAATATTTAATTAATAAATTAAATACTTATGTTATATTAATTATATCATTTAAACTTATGTTAACTTTATTAATTCAATTTAATTTTATTAAACTTATGTTATGACATAATTATACATATATGACTTTAAATAACATTATAACTTATATTATTATTATAACTTATACTTTAAAAAATAATGTTGACTATGTTTGACCAAGGTTGACTTTTGAGTTGACTTTCAGTTGACTTTGACTTTTAGTTGACTTTTGTTGACTTTCTAATTAAGGAAACTTTCTTAAGTTAAAAACTTTCTAAAAATAGAAACCTTCTAATTATAGAAACTTTTCTAATATAGTAACTTTCTAAATATGGAAACTTTTCAAAAATAGAAACTTTCCAAAAATAGAAACTTTCCAAAAATGGAAACCTGCTAAAAATAGAAACTTTCTAAAAATAGAAAGTACGTGTCCTTACGCTGTCCTGATCATACCGAAACATACTGAGTGTTATTCTATGTTTACTTGCAACAATTACTATAGCTATCATACTAAGACTTGACCTAAGTTAGTTATTTATATCAACCTGCTTTATTTATAGGTCAGCGCTGTGATCATTCTTGATCACTTACTTCATTTGCGGTTCATATTTTTGAGTGGTTACTTCGTTTACGTTAAGGTGAGTTATAGTCTTGTTTTTCATACTATTTAAAGTATTTTTGGGATGTGATTACATGCATTTTGTTTTACGTTTAGACACAAGTGGCAATTAAATTTAAATTATTCATTATGAGTTGAACGGAAATATTCCCTAGTCTAGTAACTGTAATCACTGGTTTCTACTGGTGAACGCGAATCCTATGGATAGATCTATCGGGCTTGACAGCCCCATTTCGAGCTAGTCGCGCTAGCAATTTATAACCGGAATGTATTAGTACTTTGTTATTATTTGAAGATACACCTGTTCAGTGTATATATATTGTGTTTGGTAAGGGTATGGAAATGGTTAAGTGGTTACCAGGTGACTCATAGATAATGTAATAATAGTTTAATGTTTTTTAACATTCTTGTGGTCTAAAGTTTATTCGTTTATTTAAACCTATAATTCACTCAACATTCACCTAATTTGGGCTTTAATGTTATGAAATTAACAAGTTAAGTATTGTATTTAATGAATTTTTAGACTTCACTGATGCTTTATTTATATATATGAAGCTACATTTTTTTTTTTTAAGAACAGCTTGAAACTACATGTTCTGGTTAATTTTTTTGGCCCCCCTAATGTTAAATTTCAAGCTCCGTCCCCGTATGGGTTCGATTTATGCATATATAATAGAGCTTAAAACAAACTTTAAAAGAAACATGTAATATATAATATATTAAAAAAACGCAAAACTAATGTTTATCGGGTCAAATGGATTCGGATTCAAATTCAAATGGCTGTTGATAGGACCATCATAAGTTGATAGGACCATCATAACTTTTTGAACAATACTTGTTAAGCAATGGCGAAGCTTTGTTGGGGCAGGGGAGGGCTCTTGATAATGCTAAAAACGAACATATATTTCATAGCATTATCCTTCAAGAAAGACAAGCTTTTGGTTGCAATTGTTCTATTTACAAGTGATATTTGTTTAAATAATAAAAGGTGAAGACAAAAGGCAGATTCGATGATTTGAAGACGCAAATGACCAAAAAGCCAAAAAGTGCAAAGTACAATCAAAATGGTTCAAATTATTGATGAGAAACGTCTAAAAGTTACAAGAGTACAAGCCGCAAAATGCAAAGTACAAGATATTAAATAGTATTAAAGGACGTTCGAAAATTCGAAACCGGGACCAGAGTCAACTCTCAACGCACGACGCAACGGACTGAAAATTACAAGTCAACTATGCACATGAATATAATATAATATATAATTAATTCTTAAAATTATATATATTATATTATATATTAAAAACGTCGGCAAACTAGTGAACAAAAGAATTTGGGCTGGACCCAGCTGGCCATGCGATCACATGGCCTGGAAGAACAAAACCCATGCGATCGCATGGCCCCAAAAGTTGGGTCAGGTCCTATAAATTTCGCGTGTTTTGGCCGAATTTCACACACTTTTTCAATCTCTCTCTCTCACAGATATATATATATATATATATATATATATATATATATATATATATATATATATATATAATTTATAATTTTAATTTTAATTTAAGATTAATAATAAGCGTATGTTAGCGAATGTTGTAAGTGTGTAAGTCGAAATTCTGTCCATGTAATGTTACGCTATTATTAATCATTGTAAGTTATGTTCAACCTTTTTAAATTAATGTCTCGTAGCTAAGTTATTATTATGCTTATTTAAATCGAAGTAATCGTGATGTTGGGCAAAAATATTAAAGACGGGGTAATTGGGCTTTGTACCATAATTGGGGTTTGGACAAAAGACCGACACTTGTGGAAATTGGACTATGAGCTATTAATGGGCTTTATATTTGTTTAATTGAATGATAGTTCGTTAATTTAATATAAAAATTTACAATTGGACGTACCTATAAATAACCATATACACTCGATTGGACATGATGGGCGGGATATTTATAAGTACTAATAATCGTTCATTTGACCGGACACCGGAATGGATTAATTATGACGATCCGGAAATTTCCGACCAAATTTAAACTTAATCTTAATATGTTTCCGACACGATAAGCAAAGTCTGTAATGTTGAGTCTCGAAAATTTTAAAACTATGTTCATATGTTCAATTACCCTTTTACTGTTACCGACGATTCACGAACAAATAATTGTAAATAGTTACATATATATCTACATGTATATATATATATATATATATATATATATATATATATATATATATATATATATATATATATATATATATATATATATATGTGTGTGTGTGTGTGTGTGTGTGTAAAATTATATATATAATAATTTGATATATAACTTAAAATAACATACTATTCAAAGTGTTAGAAATAAATATGTAATATATATATATATATATATATATATATATATATATATATATATATATATATATATATATATATATATATATATATATATATATATATATATATATATATATATATATAAATAAAATAATTATATATATATATACATATATATATATGTATATGTACATAAATATTAATTGTAACATATAAGATTAGACATTAAATTTATTTATTGAAAGTATATATTTAATATATTTAGTTATATAATAAAATTTGATATTAAAATGTATATATATATATATATATATATATATATATAATTTGCACTTATGTGTATACACATGTAACTGATTATATTTTTTCTACTGAATAATTTCCATTATCTATCTATCTAATCTCTCTATCTCTCACATCCATTTTTTTTACTTCCTGTTATATTTGAAATAACCAAAAATAGGATCATGGGTTTTCAGACGAGTATAGGTTTGCTTTCAAGATTTACAAGGGAGGAATTCTTTTTAACAACTTACAAGACTTCTAATCTATTTATATTTTCTATTCTATTAATGTATTATTATTGTTATTATATTTTCTATTCTATTAATGTATTATTATTGTAATTATTAACAATAATATTATTATTATAAATTTCGCTAAAAACTATTGTTATTGAGACCTATTATTATTATTACTCTTAATATTATTATTATTATTAGTATGTTTATGTTTATTATTATTAATAACAATATCAATATTATTATTATTAATAAAATTATTAATTATTAAAATTAAAATAATAAATAGAATCAGATAGATACATCACGCATAATTTATGCCTTTATCAGTTTATTTTATTTTTTTCTGTTAATATTGTACTGCTCGTGAATTTTGGTCGATCCCCTCTTCACTACAAGACACCATTCGATCATCTTCATGTCATCTGGACCCAATAAATCGATTATTCAATCACTGATATCATTTATCAAACCATTTTTGCAAAATTATAAAGAAAACAGATTCTTTTATTTATTTTTTTTCTTCCTGTCACGATACCGAGAAACCAATTAACACTTGGTCTAATTCGAATTGAATTGAAGAAAAGTAAGAATATATATCTCTTATCATTCATGTCGTGTAGGTGTATGTACAATCTCAAGTTCTAATTCGATAAAATGAGGACGAATTCTGAGGTCAAACTTAATTTTTCAAAAGTCAAACCCAGTGTTCGTCTTAAAATTCGAAGTTGTTTTGATGTTATTAGATAAATTGATGATTCAAGAAGTTTTTATGAATGATTTAAAAACTATTTCATGTTCTAGTCATAGTCTATAACGTCCTAGAACTCAAAATCATTTTTTTTTAAAAACTTTCGAACAGCAGTTTATATATTTTTTATATTTTTTTCTTGTTTTCAATTTATATAAGAATTGATATCATATAGTTATTAATTGTTTGAGACTCCTAAAACTAAATTGGAAGTCGTTGGAGCTTGTTTTGAACTTGGGATTGAATTGTGTGGTTTGTTTAAGAAGATGATGAAGCACATCTACGGGTTATATTAATATGGAATGGGTATAAATACAGAAAAACGAGTTGATCCAGATGATTAGGCTATTGTGTTGGTGAGCGGGAGGTCAAGGGTTCGAGTCCGGTTCAGTGTATTCTTTTTAGGAAAGCTAGTTAAGGTAGTTTTTTTCTTTTTCTTTTCTTATAATTGTTACAACTATTATTATTATTATCATTGCTATTGTTATTATTACTATTGTTATAATTATTATCAATTGTATTATCATTAAGTTGATTATTATCATTATTAGTAGTAATATATTTATTAGTATTATTAATTTACACTTATTATTATTAGTATAATTATTACTACTAAATATTATTATTATTGTTACTAGTATTGTTAATTTTAGATATTATTATTATTATTACTACTAATATAAGTAACATGAGAAAGATTATCATTTTACTAATCTTTATGATGATTATAGTTACAAACATGATTATTATTATCATTATTATGAAATTTGTTATAACTTTAAATTATAGGAACTATAGATATAAGTTACAAATTTAACACTATGTTATGATAAAATTTATTATTACCAACATTGTTATTATTATTATTATCATTATATTATCAAACTAAAGTATCATTATATTTTAAAATTTTCAAAGTTATTACTTTTATTAAAACAATCATTAACAGTAAAATTAATATTTTTACAGTTATAATTATTAAATCATTATTATTATTATCATTAATAGAATTATTAATATTATCATCTTATTAGTAATATTAAGTATTATAATTATTATCATTTTTACCACTATTAATATTATTTCGACTACTATTATAATTAATATACAAATGTTATATATATATATAAAAAATATATATATATATATATATATTTTTAATACATATAACTTAACAAAGATTAATATTTTTATATAACCAAAAAGAATATAAGAAACATATATATATATATATATATATATATATATATATATATATTATTAATATAAAAAGGATATAACTAATAAATTTTATATATATATATATATATATATATATATATACTAATAAATTATATATATATATATATATATATATATATATATATATATATATATATATATATATATATATATATATATATATATATATATATATATATATATATATATATATATATATATATATTTGTTCAATTACGAGTATATACATTAACGAATATACAATAATATAGGTTCGTGAATCCGAGGTCAACCTTGCATTGTTCAGTTTCGTAATATGTATTTTTACTACAAAATACAGTATGCTGTGTTTCATTTGCTCCCTTTTTAAATGTTTTTGCAATATATTTTTGGGACTGAGAATACATGCGTTGCTTTTATAAATGTTTTACGAAATAGACACAAGTACTTAAAAATTACATTCTATGGTTGGATTATTAACCAAATATCGCCCTTCAAGTCTGGTAACCTAAGAATTTAGGAAAATGGCCCCTGATTGACGCGAATCCTAAAGATAGATCTATGGACCTTGACAAGTCCCATTCGGGGTATGAATGCTTTAGTACTTCGAGATTATTATTATACATACGAGAGGTTCTGTTTGGGGATATTCTATGCATTAAAGTTAACGTCGGTTACCAGGTGTTCAATCCATATGAATGATTTTTATCTCTATGCAGTTTGCGAAATGCCTGATATGAGAATGATGTTTATGAAATATAAAAATCTTGTGGTCTATTAAAATGATGGAAATGATTATTTATATTAAACTAATGAACTCACCAACCTTTTGGTTGACACTTTAAAGCATGTTTATTCTCAGGTATGAAAGAAGTCTTCCGCTGTGCATTTGCTCATTTTTAAGGATATTACTTGGAGTCATTCATGACATATTTCAAAAGACGCTGCATTCGAGTCGTTGAGTTCATCAAGATTATTATTAAGTCAATTATAGTTGGATATATTATGAAATGGTATGCATGCCGTCAACTTTCGATGTAATGAAAGTTTGTCTTTTAAAAACGAATGCAATGTTTGTAAAATTGTATCATATAGAGGTCAAGTACCTCACGATGTAACCAACTATTGTGAACTGTTTGTAATCAATATGGACTTCGTCCGGATGGATTAGGACGGGTCGCTTCAGTTGGTATCAGAGCGGTGGTCTTAGCGAACCAGGTCTGCATTAGTGTGTCTAACTGATAAGTCGATAGGATGCATTAGTGAGTTTGGACTTCGACCGTGTCTGCATGTCAAAAGTTTTGCTTATCATTTCTAGTCGGAAATCATCTGGTTATCATCCTTAGAAAATTACCTGCTTATCATTATTAGTCTAGACACGTCTTGCTACATTAATTGCATGAGTAGTGTATAGACAAAATTCATATCTTAGCGTATCTGCTAAATCATATCTTATCGTATCTGTTACTTTAAACTTTGCCTGACATATCCCTCAAATTCCTCCGTAATCTACGAAATCTTTTGATCTATATATATATATATATATATATATATATATATATATATATATATATATATATATATATATATATATACATATATATATATATATATATATATTTATATATATATATATATATATATATATATATATATATATAGATATCTTATGTAAATAGAATACCACCCGATAGCCGGAAAGTCATTTTATATCGAAAAATCCTTTATCCAATCGTACTAAATGGAATTTGTCATCAGTTCAAGTACCTCGGATTCCGAAATGGAATCCCACTCAAGCTCCAAAAGCAGTGTGACCGGAATGGATCAACCAATCAGTCATCATCTATTCTGGATGAATTGGGGATGGGTTCGTAGCCTCCTCAATCATTGGAGACAAGAAGAAGGCGATCCTTTCCATCCACCACATTGCCTTTTTGACGAAGAACCTGAAGCACTTACCGGCGAACCTGTTCGAAACACCATTTTCTCTCTCATTTCCAGGGTATCTCGTCACGATTATATACTATACCAAATTCTAGATCATATTTATCCGCTCGTCCGAACCAACAATCACCTCGGTGTAATAGAAGAAGTCAACGAGCTTCGCGCTCGGGTAGTGGCTTTGGAGAATATGGTGCAAAGGTTACAAACACCAGCAGTAGCACCAGTAACATAACCAGTATCACCACCACCAACAACAACCGCATCGCAAACCTCAACTTCACAATCTGTCACACGAACATCAACGTCATACGCACCATAGATACTAAGGGGTACCAACAACAATGAACGATGAAGTATTAATTCATAACTTCATTGAAGAAATATTCTGCAAAGAATATATGTGGTTTCTAAAAGTTTTAGAGATTACTTATTCTAGCTCAAACCGAAAAGTAAATGAGATTAATATCATGTTAATTCATTAAATCCATGATTACATCTGAAGAAAATATATATGTATATATATTTTTTCATAACGATTGTAATTAAAAATTCTTTTGTACAAACTGTTAATGGTGAAAATATTTTAACGGGTAGGTAATACCCGAGGAATAATTAGATTTCACATTAATAAGTTACACTGTACATTCTTCGAAGCTGATTCAACAGTCATTTACTATCCTACTTACATCCACCGATATACAAATCCATTCACCACAGAATAACCATATTCATCCAATTTCATATTGGGATTTTGATTTACCAGAATCCAACAAGTGGCATAATGAAGAAAACATTGGACAAAATAAAATTTGTTAGAAATAAACAAATTAACAATGAGAAATTCTATTAAGAATCCACGCTAACAAAATCCTAGCTAACTGTTCCTAGCTAACTGTTAATTCCGTATTACATTTTAATTATCGCAATTTATTTATCGCAATTTAATTATCGCAATTTAATTATCGTAATTTTAATTCTCGCAATTTTATTTATCATCATTTAATTTCTGTTATTTACTTTACGCACTTTATTTATCGTCATTTAATTTCTGTTATTTATTTTATGCATTTAAATATCGGGACACGTATACAAGGTTTTGACATATCATATCGACGCATCTATATATATTATTTGGAATAACCATAGACACTCTATATGCTGTAATGATCGAGTTTGCTATACAGGGTTGATGTTGATTCTCAAATAATATATATAGTTTGAGTTGTGATCGAGTCTGAGACATGTACACGGGTCACGATATGTATTAATTAATTCGAATATTATATATTAAAATATAAATGAATTATTGGACTGTCAACTGTGGACTATCGACTGAGGACTAATAACATTGGACAATTAAAATGAATTAAAATATCGATTATAACATATGAAACTAAACAATTCTTCAAGTTTTCCACTTGATTTCATTTTAAACCTCATTTGTATCTTGACGATTACAATCTGCGTTCAAACCTTTCATGATTCTTGAAAACACCTCAATCGAGAGGATGAACCAACCGCACTTCATCAATGAAAGAAAAGATTGATGCATATAGTTATGCACCTGAAAACACTCAGAACCTGAGTAAACGTTTAACACGTATATCTGCTAGCTCCTTTGGCGTTGTTACTACCGAAAATAACTTTACAATTCCTTTCCCAATTAGCCAATTTTGTCATAGCTCCAGCAAATCAACTTTGACTTTCGTTCGGATTAAACTTATTATAACTTGATTTATAAGCCTGCCTTTCGTCATCGTTACCGGGAAACTGTTTATATTTCACCACATTAACAGAAACTTATCAGCAACTTCATTACTCATCGACTTAAGTTCTTCAAAGAATCATTATATTTGTTCGTTAAAACCCAATCATATACTCATCCGCGTTTTGTAACGATAATTGCCGTACCAGTTACCGAGAATCAGCAATCAGTATTTTGAAACCTCTCAGCACGTCTACATCAACAGTTACATGTATCCATATAACATTTATCTCTTAGAACTATGATCTTCCATTCTGAAAATTCTGAATAGCACCCAGTCTGCAAATTAATACTCTGAATTTTGAAAAGTTGAATGAAGCAACAAAAACTGTAAACGACCTCAACAGCCAAAAGTTGAGGATAAAGAATTGTATGTTGGCAAAGCTCAGAAAAAGTTTGAAACAGAAAAACTGATTGAACAAACTACGCAGGAGTCTCTGAACAAATCACAAGGACTAAACTTGTACATTAAGAATCCTGATGATTCTGTTTCTGATGAAATCTTTAGCGAATACCTTGCTTCTGACTCCAAACTCTTGAGGACAAATTTTCTTCACCATCCTTCGATATTAGAAATTCCAAGATATCATAGTATCTTTCATTATAAATATCCTCCATATTCTGAAGATATTTTCATAACTATTCTTAACTGAAATCATTAATCTCTTCATGCTATCAGTGTTACATCATATAGAAACTGTTAGTTTCTATATTCTGTAAACTTTCGAGCTTAAAATATGAACGTTATTGAAGTAATGTTGGGAACTGATGCATGAGTTAGTATAATATAATGACACTTGATCAACGTGATTATATTACAGTAAGTCATGCTGAGTTTCTAAATGGGACATGATGATTCACAGATTATAACGTCATCATGCGCCATGTTACACGACTCTTACATTTTACCTGATATATAAACATATTAAGAACATATTTTCTTGATAGTTCTATCTTTCCCGGACATTCTGGTAATTTGACGAATCAAGATCGTGCTATTACCATTTCTTTCTTAGAACATTAACTATGCTCATTTCGAAATTAATACTTACAAATTCTGCTGGACCATTTTTCGCTTGATTTAAAGTCGAGAAGATAAAACAAAAGCATGAAGCTTCAAAATATTAATGGGGGTATAAATCACAGTAAATTGGAGAGAGTAAAGACTTCGAAGTATAAGGGAAAATATAAAACCCAACAACAACGCCGAAATTACAAACCGTGGATAATAATACGAATAACAATATAAAGACACGGTAGAATTAAGAATAGTATCACCCCAAGGTAATAGTAGAAGTAAACAGATTTTTCTGGTGGAAGATTGAAAAGAAGGATGACAGAAATGATAATTAGGAAAATATCAAGGATTAGAACGGGGTTAAGCATTTTCACAATCTCTTGGATGTATGAACTAAGGAAGAAAGTACAGGAATGGTGAAAATAATGGAACGGAAAAAGTTTAATTTATAATGGGAATATCAAACAGAGTAAACGAGGCAGATCACCGTATTTAATTATAGAGATCTTAATTTTCCTTATTCGCTGAAGAATCAAATCTTTAGATTTTCTTTTCTATTAATGTATTATTATTGTAATTATTAGCAATAATATTATTATAAATTTGGCTAAAAACTATTGTTATTGAGACCTATTATTATTATTACTCTTAATAATATTATTATTATTAGTATGTTTATGTTTATTATTATTAATAACAATATCAATATTATTATTATTAATAAAATTATTAATTATTAAAATTAAAATAATAAATAGAATCAGATAGATACATCGCGCGTAATTTATGCCTTTATCAGTTTATTTTATTTTTTTCTGTTAATATTGTACTGCTCGTGAATTTTGGTCGATCCCCTCTTCACTACAAGACACCATTCGATCATCTTCATGTCATCTGGACCCAATAAATTGATTCTTCAATCACTGATATCATTTATCAAACCACTTTTGCGAAATTATAAAGAAAACAGATTCTTTTATTTATTTATTTTTCTTCCTGTCACGATACCGAGAAACCAATTAACACTTGGTCTAATTCGAATTGAATTGAAGAAAAGTAAGAATATAGATCTCTTCTCATTCATGTCGTGTAGGTGTATGTACAATCTCAAGTTCTAATTCGATAAAATGAGGACGAATTCTGAGGTCAAACTTAATTTTTCAAAAGTCAAACCCAGTGTTCATCTTAAAATTCGAAGTTGTTTTGATGTTATTGGATCAATTGATGATTCAAGAAGTTTTTATGAATGATTTAAAAACTATTTCATGTTCTAGTCATAGTCTATAACGTCCTAGAACTCAAAATCATTTTTTTTTTAAAACTTTCGAATAGCAGTTTATATATTTTTTATATTTTTTTTTCTCATTTTCAATTTATATAATATTTTGAGACTCCTAAAACTAAATTGGAATTCGTTGGAGCTTGTTTTGAACTTGGGATTGAATTGTGTGGTTTGTTGAAGAAGATGATGAAGCACATTTACGGGTTATATTAATATGGAATGGGTATAAACACAGAAAAATGTGTTGGTCCAGATGGTTAGGCTGTTGTGTTGGTGAGCGGGAGGTCAAGGGTTCGAGTCCGGTTCAGTGTATTCTTTTTAGGAAAGCTAGTTAAGGTAGTTTTTTTTCTTTTCTTATAATTGTTACTACTATTATTATTATTATTATTATCATTGTTATTGTTATTATTACTATTGTTATAATTATTATCAATTGTATTATCATTAAGGTGATTATTATCATTATTAGTAGTAATATAATTATTAGTATTATTAATTTACACTTATTATTATTTGTATAATTATTACTACTAAATATTATTATTATTGTTACTAGTATTGTTAATTTTAGATATTATTATTATTATTACTACTAATATAAGTAACATGAGAAAGATTATCATTTTACTAATCTTTATGATGATTATAGTTACAAACATGATAATTATTATCATTATTATGAAATTTGTTATAACTTTAAATTATAGGAACTATAGATATAAGTTACAAATTTAACACTATGTTATGATAAAATTTATTATTACCAACATTGTTATTATTATTATTATTATCATTATATTATCAAACTAAAGTATCATTATATTTTAAAATTTTTAAAATTTTTAAAGTTATTACTTTTATTAAAACTATCATTAACAGTAAAATTAATATTTTTATAGTTATAATTATTAATATCATTATTATTATTATCATTAATAGAATTATTAATATTATCATCTTATTAGTAATATTAAGTATTATAATTATTATCATTTTTACCACTATTAATATTATTTCAACTACTATTATAATTAATATACAAATGTTATATATATATAATATATATATATATATATATATATATATATATATATATATATATATATATATATATATATATATATATATATATTAATACATATAACTTAACAAAGATTAATATTTTTTTATAATCAAAAAGAATATAAGAAACATATATATATATATATATATATATATATATATATATATATATATATATATATTGTTCAATTATGAGTATATACATTAACGAATATACAATAATATAGGTTCGTGAATCCAAGGTCAACCTTGCATTGTTCAGTTTCGTCATATGTATTTTTACTACAAAATACAGTATGATGAGTTTCATTTGCTCCCTTTTTAAATGCTTTTGCAATATATTTTTGGGACTGAGAATACATGCGTTGCTTTTATAAATGTTTTACGAAATAGACACAAGTACTTAAAAATTACATTCTATGGTTGGATTGTTAACCGAATATCGCCCTTCAAGTCTGGTAATCTAAGAATTTAGGGAAATGGCCCCTGATTGACGCGAATCCTAAAGATAGATCTATGGACCTTGACAAGTCCCATTCGGGGTACGAATGCTTTAGTACTTTGAGATTATTATTATACAGACGAGAAGTTCTGTTTGGGGATATTGTATGCATTAAAGTTAACGTCGGTTACCAGGTGTTCAATCCATATGAATGATTTTTATCTCTATGCAGTTTGCGAAATGCCTGATATGAGAATGATGTTTATGAAATATGAAAATCTTGTGGTCTATTAAAATGATAGAAATGATTATTTATGTTAAACTAATGAACTCACCAACCTTTTGGTTGACACTTTAAAGCATGTTTATTCTCAGGTATGAAAGAAGTCTTCCGCTGTGCATTTGCTCATTTTTAAGGATATTACTTGGAGTCATTCATGACATATTTCAAAAGACGTTGCATTCGAGTCGATGAGTTCATCAAGATTATTATTAAGTCAATTATAGTTGGATATATTATGAAATAGTATGCATGCCGTCAACTTTCGATGTAATGAAAGTTTATCTTTTAAAAACGAATGCAATGTTTGTAAAATTGTATCATATAGAGGTCAAGTACCTCGCGATGTAACCAACTATTGTGAACCATTTGTAATCGATATGGACTTCTTCCGGATGGATTAGGATTCGTCGCTTTATTAATAGTCAATGGACTCATTAAAACAGGGGTGAATTATGTACAAGGACACTTGGCGTAATTGTTAACAAAGTATTAAGACCTTGTTATAGTTTAAGTCCTCAATTAGTTGGAATATTTGACTTCGGGTATAAGGATAATTTGACGAGGACACTCGCACTTTATATTTATGACTGATGGACTGTTATGGACAAAAACCAGATGGACATATTGATAATGCTAAAAATGAACATATATTTCATAGCATTATCCTTCAAGAAAGACAAGCTTTTAGTTGCAATTGTTCTATTTACAAGTGATATTCGTTTAAATTATAAAAGGTGAAGACAAAAGACAGATTCGACGAATTGAAGACGCAAACGACCAAAAAGCTAAAAAGTACAAAGTACAATCAAAATGGTTCAAATTATTGATGAGAAACGTCTAGAAATTACAAGAGTACGAGCCGCGAAACGCAAAGTACAAGATATTAAATAGTATGAAAGGACGTTCGAAAATCCGGAACCGGGACCAGAGTCAACTCTCAACGCGCGACGCAACGGACTAAAAATTACAAGTCAACTATGCACATGAATATAATATAATATACAATTAATTCTTAAAATTATATATATTACATTATATATTAAAACCGTTGGCAAACTAGCAAACAAACAATTCTGAGCTGGATTCCCAGGCCATGTGATCGCATGGCCAGAAGGCACAAATGCCATGCAATCGCATGGAGCAAAAAGGTTGGCCACATTGCTATAAAAGGCGCAGTTTCAGTAGAGTTTACATATCCTAATTCAATCTCTCTCTCACAGATATATATATATATATATATATATATATATATATATATATATATATATATATATATATATATATATATAATTATAATTTAATATTAATAATAATAAGGGTATGTTAGCGAATGTTGTAAGTGTGTAAGTCGAAATTCTGTCCGTGTAACGCTACGCTATTATTAATTATTGTAAGTTATGTTCAACCTTTTTAAATTAATGTCTCGTAGCTAAGTTATTATTATGCTTATTTAATGCCGAAGTAATCTTGATGTTGGGCTAAATATTAAGATTGGATAATTGGGGTTTGGACCATAATTGAGGTTTGGATAAAAGAACGACACTTGTGGAAATTAGACTATGGGCTATTAATGGGCTTTATATTAACTAAATGATACCTCGTTAATTTAATATATAGACTTATAATTTGACGTATTTATATATAACCACATACGCTTGACTGGGTATGGTGGGCGGGATATCCATAAATACCAATAATTATTCATTTGACTGGACACGGGGATGGATTAATAATCAATAGACTTGTTGAAACAGGGGTGGATTACATTCAAGGGTAATTGGTATAATTGTTAACAAAGTAGTAAAACCTTGGACTACACGCAGTCGATAACCCGGTGTATTCATTAAACAAAGTATTAAGACCTTGTTACAATTCGAATCCCCAATTAGTTGGAATATTTGACTTCGGGTATAAGAATAATTTGACGAAGACTCTCGCACTTTATATTTATGACTGATGGACTATTATGGACAAAACCGTATGGATATATCGAATAATCCAGGACAAAGGACAATTAACCCATGGTACTAAACTAAAATCAACACGTCAAACATCATGATTACGGAAGTTTAAATAAGCATAATTCCTTTATTTCATATCTCATCGCACTTTTATTTACTGTCATTTTATTTATCGCACTTTTTAATTAACGTAATTTTTAATTATCGCAATTTTATTTATCGTATTTTGTTTATCTCATTTTAAATTATCTCACTTTTATTTATCGTTATTCACTTTACACTTTAAATTAAGTTTTATTTATTTTTAATATTTTACATTAGGTTTTAACTGCGACTTAAGACATAAAATCGACAAACCGGTCATTAAACAGTAAAAACCCCCTTTTATAATAATAATACTACTTATATATATTTGTGTGTATATATATATATATATATATATATATATATATACACAAATATAGTTTTAAAAATATTGCGTTAAACTTGGCTAGATCCCTATGGAACGAACCGAACTTACTAAAAACTACACTACTGTACGATTAGGTACACTGCCTATAAGTGTTGTAGCAAGGTTTAGGTATATCCACTCTATAAATAAATAAATAAATAAATAACTTGTGTAAAATTGTATCGTATTTAATAGTATTTTCTAGTAAAAATTAATAGTATTTTGTACCCTTCGCTTTAACATCAAGTATTTTTGGCGCTGCTGCCGGGGACTGCTTAAACGCCGGAAGCGAAACGCTATATATAAAATAAAAAAAAAGATTTTTATTAAGTAGTAATCTATTTTTGTAAAAATATACGTTTTAAATATTAAAAATACAAAAATACAAAAACAAGAAAAAGAAAAATATATCTATATTTTTAAGTTTAGTTAGATTAAAAAGTTTATTTTTTTATTGTGAAAAGTTATAAAAACTAATAAGTTAGATTTATATTTTATATATATTAAAAACAGAAAAAATATAAATATAAAAAGTATACGGGCCATACTGTAGCAGCCACAACTTCTGGCCCGGTTTCCTAATTCATGCGACTGCATGAAAATTTAACTAGCACTCCATGCGATCGCATGGAGTGATTTGACTGGCCTGATCCTAGTACGTACGAATTAGGGTTACGTATAATTATTATTATTAATTAATTAGTTAATTAGGGTTAGTTTATTTTAATATCTAGTTTAGTTTTAAATTAATTTGTATTTTTAAGTTTTATTTAGTTTTATTAATTATATAAAAATCAATACTTTTATAAAATAATAATATAAAAATAATATTTTTATAAAAATTGTATTTTTATAACCTTAAGTTTTATTTTTAAATTTTGTATCTTTTTAATCGTTTATTCGTAAGATTTATTTTTATCGCTCGTAATTAGTTTTTAATTTAGTATTTTGCTATAGTTATTTTTATTTCTAGACTCTTAGGCTTTGCCGTAAAATCCCTTAAGTGCTTTTTCTTTAGATTAAAATTTAGACACTTTAGAATTTTACGACGTCGCTCATCGCTTTAATATTTAATAGACTTTAGTACCTTTTTAAGTTATTACCATTTTGAATATAGAATTCCTTTTAAGCTTTAATACTTTAGACGTAAGTTTTAATATTTAGTTTTTAGACTTTTAAGTTTCGACGCTGCATTTTATTATTTTTCGACGCTTATTTTTCGACCTTTTATTTTTCGACGCGCTCTTTTTCTTTCTTATTTCTCTACGCTCTAGTTTTTAGGACATAGAATTTTCTATTTCTTCTCTAAAATTTCAAAACGAAAAATTATTTTAAGCGGTTAAATTGATAGACATCCAAAATTTTCTAGTTCGTAGTAATAGTTGGATTTGTTAGTGGCGAGTTGTGGGTTTCCGATTTAAAGGGTCATGGCTACCTGCTGCATCTATTGGCTATTCAAAACGTGGGCAAAATCAGAAAAGTCTATTAATTTGATAACTTATATAATTTTTTATCTTTTATAACTAATAGGATATTCAGTGAATGCACCGAGCAAAACGTTCACCACTTTTCATACGTTCACAACCTGTAACTCGATCAAGACATCTAGCCAATATTTTCGCCATTGATTTTTCTTTAGAATCGTCATCCAGTCGACCAAGTACTCCAATTCAAATTTCCGATAATCCATTTTTTAAACCCGACCTCACAATTGAGAATTCGGAGGATATTCAGGGACAATTCAGAGATCCTGAACCACTAATCATTCCTCCTGAACCACAAATCACTCATCCAGAGATTGTCGAGGAAGAAACCATTAAATCAGAATCCTTTAGTGATTCAGATTCAACAAATTCAATAATGGAAAATCTGGAACCTCTAAGTATGGAAGACCGAATGAGAGCTAAACGCACTGGCCAAGGTTACGCAATTACTCAATCAGACATTAATGCGCCAGATTATGAAATCAAAAGACAAATCCTACACATGGTAACTAATCAGTGCCAATTTAGTGGTGCACCGAAGGAAGATCCAAACGAACATCTTCGAACCTTTAATAGGATTTGTACTCTATTTAAAATCTGAGAAGTGGAGGATGAACAGATATATCTCATGTTATTTCCCTGGACTTTAAAGGGAGAAGCCAAAGATTGGTTAGAATCGTTACCTGAAGGGGCGATTGATACATGTGACGTTTTAGTTGAAAAATTTCTTAAACAATTCTTTCCGGCATCTAAAGCCGTAAGACTTCAAGGAGAAATTGTTACGTTCACACAAAAGCCAAATGAAACTCTATATGAAGCGTGGACAAGATTTGGAAAGTTATTGAGAGGATGTCCGCAACATGGTTAAGACACTTATCAAATAGTACAAATATTCTACCAAGGATGCGACATCACTACAAGAAAAGACATCGATATAGCAGCTGGTGGTTCCATTATGAAGAAAACCGCAACTGAAGCTTACAAAATTATTGATAACACTTCTTCCCACTCACATGAGTGGCATCAAGAAAAAGATATCGTTAGATCATCTAAAGCGGCTAGAGCCGATTCTAGCCATGACTTCGATTCCATTTCCGCAAAGATAGATGCTGTCGAGAGACGAATGGAAAAGATGACTAAAGATATTCATTCAATACGAATTAGTTGTGAGCAGTGTGGAGGACCACATTTGACAAAAGATTGTCTCAGTATTGAACAAACAATGGAACAAAGAGAGAATGTTTCATACATTAACCAAAGGCCTGGAAATAATTATCAGAATAATTATTAACCGCCAAGACCAATCTACAATCAAAATCAGAATTATAACCAAAATGTTCCATACAATAACCAACAAGGTCCTAGCAATCAACAAGTATCTAATAATACTTACAATCAGCAAAGACCTATTTTTCAAAATAAACCACCACAAACCGATGATAAAAAGCCAAATTTAGAAGATATGATGTCGAAGCTAGTTGAATCTCAAACTAAATTTTTCACATCTCAAAAATAAACCAATGAACAAAATGCTCAAGCATTTAGAAATCAACAAGCTTCAATCCAAAATCTGGAACAAGAAGTAAGCAACCTAGCAAGGTTGATAGGTGAAAGAAAACCGGGAAGTCTACCTAGCGATATAAATGCTAACCCCCAGAATGAAACAGCTAAAGCCATTACCATGAGAAGTGGTATTACACTTAAACCACCTGAAATACCTGTAATTTCTGATGACGCTATTCCTACTCCACAGGCACCACAGCCTGAGCAAGATAAGGAAACAGAACCGGTAGTTGAAAAGGTTAATGAAGATAACACAGTTAAGGCTAAACCTTATGTTAAACCATATCAACCACCACTTCCTTACCCAAGTAAAATGAGAAAAGAAAGACTTGAAGCCGAGCAATCTAAATTCTTGGATATGTTTAAACAAATAAATGTAAATCTTCCTTTCATTAATGTGATATCAGGAATGCCTAGATATGCCAAATTCTTGAAAGATCTAATCACAAATAGAAAGAAAATGGAAGAACTCTCGGCTGTTACTATGAATGCAAATTGTTCCGCAGTACTGTTGAATAAGATACCAGAAAAATTATCAGATCCAGGAAGTTTCACAATTCCATGTTTTATGGGTAGTCTTAGTTCAATAGAAGCATTGGAAGACTTTGGTGCTAGTATAAATCTAATGCCGTATTCATTATACGCTAAACTAGACCTTGGAGAATTAAAACCAACACGAATAAGCATACAACTAGCCGATCGATCAGTAAAATATCCTAGAGGGATAATGGAGAACATGCTAGTTAAAGTTGGTACTTTAGTATTTCAAGTAGATTTTGTTATTCTGGACATCGAAGAAGATTCTCGAGTTCCTCTCATATTAGGAAGACCATTCTTAAACACGGCTAAAGCAATAATAGACGTGTTCGGTATGAAACTGAGTGTTACCTTTTCTGTTGATAGAGCCATGCAACAACCGCAATTTGCAGATGATACATGTTATTATATTCAAACTATAGATTCATATGCAGAATTGTTAGAAGAATTTCCAGAATTACAAGGAACAGGAGAATGTTCTTTAGGAGAAGGAACTGAACCAATAGATGAAGCTGAAATGTTAGCCACACTTATGGCTAATGAATATGAATCAACAACAGAAGAAATTCAAATGCTAAAAGAGAAAGATAGATATCGATACAAATCATCGATAGAAGAACCACCAAAATTAGAGTTAAAGCCACTTTGATATCGGCTAAAAAGTCACGTCTTTACCCCCGATATTGAGCCCTAAAACCATAAAGTTCCAAACTTTATCGCTAAAATAATCACTTTGTTGGTTAATTTGATAGATTTAGTCATTACAAATGCTATGTTTCAAGAGTCACTAAAAACGGATGAGAAACGATGAAAAACGAGCAAAACCGGCTAAGACGATTAACTCGCGTTTAAATAACTTATTTTATAATTTTTGGAAAAGTTTAATTACTTAACCTCATTTTGTAGGATATTCAATTACGAACACGTGGGCGCAAGAATCGTCAAAAACAGAGCTAAAACGAAGATTCTAGAGCGAAAACGGTGAAAGACAAGAAATCAAGTTACGATCCAGGGAATCAAGGCTGACCAGCACAAAATCCGGCTTGCCATACCCCTTGCCATACGCCCTTCCAGTACCCCTTGCCATATGCCCTGCCATACCCCCTGCCAGGTGTTTTTCAAAAAATATCACCCTGCCATACCCCTTGCCATACCACATGCCAGGCGTTTTTCAGCCAAAAATTACAATTTTACCCCCAAGCTTTGCTTATAAAAGGAGGGCTTCGCTTCTCATTTCAACACACCAAAAACACACCAATTCCTCACTTCTCTCTCTAAATATCTCTCTATAGTCGCTCTCTAGTGATCTATAGGAGATTAGTTCTCTCTCTACTTTCTCTCTCTAGTTTCTAGAGAGAGAAAAGTACAGAGATTAGGAAATGTAATTATCTCTCTATTGTCGCTCTCTTGTGATCAATAGGAGATTAGTATGTAGTTAGTAGTAGAAGCTATCGAGCATTGTAACGCTATGGATATTATGAAGTAATACAAGTGTTATTCTGCCGACATTATCCGGTACTATCTATCCTTTCTTTTATCAGTTTATTATAATATTCTTGTTCGATGTTTATGATTTACTGATGTTAGAAATGCTTGTTGCCATGATGTGTGAGTAATTGCTTGATTGTTTGCCATGATTTAATAATGTTAGTTAGGGATGATTATCGTTTCATACTCGCTTTCTGTCTATGATATTAAACCTCGTTATTATCGTCCTTCCACCAATAAACGTGATTAAAACCTTTTATAAAGTCGACATTATAAAGGTAATTCGTTATCTGTGTTTATACATTGGTCAAGGTATGAACCCATAGGAAATACTATAAAGTACATGGGGAATTACCATAGGACCAGATCAAGACATTGGTCAAGAGTATAAGACTCGAGGAAATACTGTTACAATAGTAGAGTACAGTGTTGATGTACTATAGGACTACTTAAGCATGGTCAAGGTTAGAAGCTATGAAACCACTATAAGTCTAGTACATGGTGGATAACTAAAGGATTTATTGGGTAGATTTAAGTAAGGGCTGGTTTAAATCACAAATGGGAATTTAACGCACTACAATACAAACTAAGCTTATAAATCTTTAAGGATGACTGAGAACTATCAGAAGTTCTAATTTGTCTACAAACCCTTAGATTTTACCAAACCATTGACAGAAATGGATTCGAAACACAATCATAACCACTCACTTGGGTGATACACTAAGGTGTTAAGAAATATTGGATATTCTATATATATGGCTATGCTACTTTATTCGTGCGCTCAAGGTATGCACTGCATCCAAGATGGGCCGCTTATATCCTTAAACCAGATAAAGCGTCAGGAGTTGAGCATAGTCCATCCGATCAGAATCTTCAAAGCCTAGTTCCTCGTGACATGCTAACCGGGAAACCGCTTAGTAGGAAATCTAGTGTTCACACCAAGGTATATCTATCCAAGGAGTGCCTCATAATCATCCCGACACTACGTTATCTTAAATCATGGTGAACCACGTCTTCTCTGTCCTTAGTTGTTGCATGCTAGCTAGCTTATTTTAATTATATTGCTTTAATATTTTAATTACAATTATATAAACAAATCAACCCAACTACTGCCTTTACACAATTTGATATTCCGGATAAAGTGGTGTCTAGAATAAATCGGTTGGACTTGGTTATTGGATTTTCCGAACAGTCGCCAATTTATTGGGACCAAAAGGATCATGCCTCTCCACACAAGGTGTACCTGGCCACTAGTCTTGGATACTGAATTATGTACAAACCCATCTTAATCACTAAATTATCTAGATAAGCTCCGACCCTAGGTCATATTTGCCCTTGCTAACCCATATGAAGGAATAATAGATTTAGGCCCAGCATATATAAATTAAACAATCAACTTCTCCCGTTGGTATCCTGAGTTGATGTTTTGCGACCTAACGACACCGCATAAATAAACCGTCCGATTCGGGCATATCACGGGATAGTTAAGTTTTTGGCGCCGCTGCCGGGGAGCGGTTGTACGATTTGGAGCCTGTTTAGATTAGTTAGTTTTTAGGAGAACCTTTTGACTGAGACTAGCTTTGTCAGAAGTTACTAGTTTACTGTAGTTAGGTTAGATAATATTAGCTTAATTTAGATTAATTAGAAAAGTTTAAAATGGACTTCCTTATTAGTGAACCTTTAGGATGGTTTAACCTACTTATACCGCTAAGAATTCTTCCAACACATCCTTTCTTCTATCCGATATCATGCATTGTACCCATCTGACGAGATCCACACTTACCTGCCAATAGTTTGACGATGGCCGCACGCATCACTCTAGCTGAAATCACCAAACCCTCGTTAGAAGGACGAGGAGGACCGATACTCTATCCAGAGGTTAACGGAGCGTCTTTTGTGCTTAAGCATAGTATCATACAACTCATTTAGAATCACTGTCTATTCCATGGTTTACCAATTGACGATCCCAACTCTCACTTAGATAGATTCCTCTCCTTATCCAACTCATATAAGCAAAACGGGGTTGAACAAGATGTAGTTCGTCTGTATTTGTTCCCCTATTCCTTAACTCTTCATGCAAAAACCTGGTTCGAGGGGTTAGAACCCAACTCTATCACCTCATGGGAGGAAATGGCAACAACTTTCTTAATCAAGTACTTTCCCCCATTAAAACAAATCAGACTTAGGAATGATATCGTAAACTTTCAACAAGCGTACGATGAATCACTCTACACTGCGTGGGAAAGATTCAAACATTTGCTTCGAAGATGCCCAAACCACCGTCTTGAGAGCTCTGATCAGATTTTGACCTTCTACAAAGGTCTGAATCAGAACAATAAGTCTACTCTTGATGCTGTTTCTCAAGGTAACTTCATGAACTTCACTGCTGATGAGGCCTGAAGATTGATCGAGGAGATGACTATGCACCATCACGATTGGAACACGGAAGAGCACATTTCATCAGCAACACCGCTTTCCGCCTCCGATCCTATCAAAACCATAAAATATCTCTCGGAACAAATAGAAAACCTCACCAAAGAAGTTGGAGAGCTAAAGAAACTCCCGCCACATGTGTCTAAAGTGCAATTATGCCAGAATTGTACTGAACCACATTCGGCCAAGGTATACGAGGCTGAATGTGAGGACTCTGTTGCCTACACTGATAAGATCCTCGCTCTTCCACACAACCCACCCACTAAACCCACTACCCTACTAGAGACAAGTCCAGATGATGTCATACTGCGAATAATCCACATGATCATAGCAAAACAAGACGCAGCTGACTTAGTCATGACTAATCACCTGAGTAGTCTTGAAAATCAAATAAGCCAGCTAAATCAACGTCTCGATTCTCTTGGTTGTCCAAAAAATGACTCAAAGGTGGCACATAGCCAACCTTCAGTTTCTTCTAAGGAGAAGAAACTAACTAATACCCGTTCAGTAGTAGTCATTGAGTCATCACCTAAAACACCCATTCCATTCCCGGGCCGTCTCAAGCAAAGACATAACAAGATGAAATCTTTCAAGCTTGATGGTAAATTTTTGGACACTGTGTCTAAAAATCCTCATAGTAAGAAGTATTTTAGGAAACTGCTATCAACCAAGGATAAGGTACCCGAAGTACCCAATGTCCCGCTGAACGCGGATTGTTCAGCCATTCTCTTAAATACTCTTCCTGAAAAACTAGGGGACACCGGACGATTTACCCTTCCTTGTTCTTTCTACCAATATAGTACTATCCATTTTATCGGTGACCTTGGTGCCAGCATCAATCTCATGCCCTACTCACTGTTCCAGAGACTCGAAATTGGAAACCTTAACCCTACCAAAATGAGCATCCAGCTAGTTGACCAATCTACTAGATATCCTAAGGGAATAGCTGAGAACGTCATGGTTAAGGTTGACAAATTCCTCTTTCCGGCCGACTTTGTGGTTATGGACTATAAAGAAGACATGAAAACCCCTATCATCTTAGGAAGGACTTTCATGAATACAGCCAAAGCGATCGTTGACGTTTATTCACGGACTATCACCTTGAGAGCCCGTGGAGAAGAGGTCACTTTCACGATCGACGAGTCTGTATGTCCTTCTGATGGGAACGCCGAAGTAAATACCATCTCCACTAGGAAAGTCACCTTCTATTCCGAGAATGAAGAGAAGAAGATAGAAGTAGAAGATAAGAAAAATAACCACTCTAAACCCATCCAATCTTCACTCCCACCTTATTTTGATCTTTTAATGACTGGAAAGGATTTCGTTCTAGAAGAACTCTCTGAACCAATTATACTTGAAACTCCCTACCAGAGTGACGAGGAGGTGGATGAAGAAATTGAAATGGAGAGCCCGGAGAAGAAGAAAGAGATGGAGGATTCTAGCACCGAAGTAGTTGTTAATGTTACTACTGTATTGGAGACGTCAATGGACATCATCCCACCTCCATCCTTAGAGTACAACATTACCACCAACCTGAAGTCACAAAGAAGAAAGACGGGTTTTGGGTCAGGGCTACCCTATAAACCATCACTCAAATACATAATGACATACACATCATGGAGTGATGAGGACCCCTTTGACCAACCTGCACCAATCAAGGAGGTAAAAGAAGTTGATAGCTCTGTTATACCTCATGTTAAACAAAGCAGTCACTTCAAACCACCTTCTCCTCTCATTGGACATACCTTATTCTATGTCCGCTTCAATCTCATCGGTATGTTCCAATATTACCTCTTGTGTCTACTGATGGATGCAAGGGAGCCACTTAGATTTCCTGAGAAATAAGGCTAGAGTCAGGCTCGTGACTCGAACAAAAACAAGCGCTTCTCGGGAGGCAACCTGTGTGTTTATCTTTCTATTGTTTTAGTAGTAGTTAGATTAGGATAATTAGGTTAATTGAATAAATGAGAAAGTGAAACTTAAAATGATATTTTCAAAGTTTCTTACTTGTCATGAACTTAATTGCAATATTTTAAAAGTCTTAAAATTAAAGGCAGTCAACACTTTAAGTGTGGGATTAAGCTTTTTAAGTCATACACTGATTTGTTGAATTTTCAAACCCCAAGTTTTCAAATAACTTTTTCATCAAAACGCAATTAGTGAGTCTATGGCTTAAAGCTTAATCACCTATCTAGGATTAATGTTTTCTATCTTTACAAGTAATAGAAAGTTATTCATGCGTGTGATGGAGACTCGTTGAATAATGATGAAACGACAAGGAAACTCGTTGATCATTTCATTGCAAGTCACTGGTGGATGTTGAATGGAGGATGAAAATGCCCTAATGAGCTCGAGTACACTTCAAGAAGACCGATTCGAATCCAGCCGAAGATGGTTCCGACTCAGTCTACCTTCAGATCCTCAGCTCACAACCTCACCCAAGGGGAGTAACTCGTTTCTTTCTCTTCGTTTATTTAGTTTGCTTCGTTATATCCTTAAACTATTCCCTATCCTAAGTTTATCACTAAGTGTGGGATTCCAACCCAATATTGAGCTTAGATACATTTTCTGACATGTTCAAACTCTAAGTGTGGGATTTTAGTCCCTAAAATCTAAGAATGAACATTATGGACAATGTTCCTCTAAGTGTGGGATAGCGGTGTAGTACACCATAATTAGTTAGGGGATGCTCGGAAAATGTTCTTAACTTAAAAATTTTACTAAGCTTTTCGAGTATACCTACTATTTAGATTCTTTGTCTTCAACGTGAATTTTTCAAAAATTTTGACTAAATGACACTTTCTGAAAAAGTACTTTCGAAAATCAAGCGCATTTGTTCTAAAATTAAGACAAATGAGGACATAAATCTTCTTAAGGATGAACCGATTCTCTAAAAGAGCATTGCATGACTAGGCATTATCAACCCAATATAATTGTTGTGAGGCACCCCAAAAATGGCCCAATAAGCGTTCATTTTTAATGCTTCACTATATTTTCCGTTGAGAGTGCCGATGTTAGCATTTAGAGTTAGAACTTGACCTTGACATACATTTCGAGGCCAATGTCTAGTAAGTGCCATACGTGGTGTAGGTGCGATACTCCTTCCAAAATCATTCTGAATAGAGAAGACAAAAACCATCTGTTTCCGTTTCCACTCCACACATTTAAACTCGACCAACTCACGTCAAAGAGTTGATGAATCAGAAAATACTCACCCCAAATTCACTATCAAATACGTTACCCTTTCCACCCTCTTTCCTTTCTCATTTCCAAAATTTTAGAAATTCAAAGAGATAGATCGACCAAGTTTACTTCAAACACTTGTCGAAAAATTTGAAATTCCAGACTGTTTTTGATGGGTCATAAAAGACCTATTTCTGATGAAATACCTTTCTCTCTGGGCACAAGAAGAAATAGACAAAGTTATGAAGATGGGATATGCAAGAAAAAAAATATATATATATATATATATATATATATATAGTTGAGCGAAGTCTCAAAAATAAAGAAGAGAAAAGTCTTCAAATAAAAACATATATCCCCAAGAAAATGAAGATTGTGACCCAGGAGGATTGCAGAAAAGAAGCAAAGTCTTCGCTGAAAATCAGCACCCTCTAAAGAAACTCTTCAACAAAAATAGAGTACCATCTTTCCTAGAAAAAGTATATCATCATGAAATCGAAATCTATCGAATCTCTCTAAATTTCAAAGATTCAAAAAATTACCCTTTTCGCCATATCAAAACCTTCGCTTTTCTCCGCAAATGAGCCTTTAAACCCGCTCTTCCTCTTGAAAGAATGATTAGGGAGAAGATCAGTGCCGTCCTTATCTAACCGGTGGAGATTTGATTCTTGGTCAAGCCTATGACAATACTTGCAGCATGACTGGCTATCAGCGAATTAATTTCATAGATTGATAGGAAACCCCAAACACTTGAGTGATTTGAGTGACCTGTGTAAGGAAGCCAATGTCATGTAACCTCCTCTCATGCTTGCAGAGATAGTTTCTACCCCTTTTTAGAAGACGGTTTGTCTAATCTTGGTCTTATAATAAATAACAAGCCACTTGAATAATAGAACAGAAACCTCATAAGAATCCTTAAACTCAAAATAAAAGATAGGTTTGCTTGAGGACAAGCAAAGTCTAAGTGTGGGATATTTGATATTGGCTAAAAAGTCACGTTTTAACCCCCGATATTGAGCCCCTAAAACCATAAAGTTCCAAAAATTATCACCAAAATAATCACTTTGTTGGTTAATTTGGTATATTTAGTCATTACAAAGGCTATGTTTCAAGAATCACTAAAAACGGATGAGAAACGAGGAAAAACGAGCAAAACCGGCTAAGACGATTAACTCGCGTTTAAATAACTTATTTTATAATTTTTGGAAAAGTTTAATTACTTAACCTCATGTTGTAGGATATTCAATTACGAATGCGTGGGCACAATAATCGTCAAAAACGGAGCTAAAACGAAGATTCTAGAGCAAAAACGGTGAAAGACAAGAAATCAAGTTACGATCCAGGGAATCAAGGCTGACCAGCACAAAATCCGGATTGCCATACCCCTTGCCATACGCCCTGCCAGTACCCCTTGCCATACACCCTGCCAGGCATTTTTCAGAAAATATCACCCTGCCATACCCCTTGCCATACCACCTGCCAGGCGTTTTTCAGCCAAAAATTACAATTTTACCCCCAAGCTTTGCTTATAAAAGGAGGACTTCACTTCTCATTTCAACACACCAAAAACACACCAATTCCTCACTTCTCTCTATAAATATCTCTCTATAGTCGCTCTCTAGTGATCTATAGGAGATTAGTTCTCTCTACTTTCTCTCTCTAGTTTCTAGAGAGAGAAAAGTACAGAGATTAGGAAATGTAATTATCTCTCTATTGTCGCTCTCTAGTGATCAATAGGAGATTAGTATGTAGTTAGTAGTAGAAGCTATCGAGCATTGTAACGCTATGGATATTATGAAGTAATACAAGTGTTATTCTGCCGACATTATCCGGTACTATCTATCCTTTCTTTTATCAGTTTATTATAATATTCTTGTTCGATGTTTATGATTTACTGATGTTAGAAATGCTTGTTTCCATGACGTGTGAGTAATTGCTTGATTGTTTGCCTTGATTTAATAATGTTAGTTAGGGATGATTATCGTTTCATACTCGCTTTCTGTCTATGATATTAAACCTCGTTATTATCGTCCTTCCACTAATAAACGTGATTAAAACCTTTTATAAAGTCGACATTATAAAGGTAATTAGTTATCTGTGTTTATACATTGGTCAAGGTATGAACCCATCGGAAATACTATACAGTACATGGGGAATTACCATAGGACCAGATCAAGACATTGGTCAAGAGTATAAGACTCAAGGAAATACTGTTACAACAGTAGAGTACAATGTTGATGTACTATAGGACCACTTGAGCATGGTTAAGGTTAGAAGCTATGGAACCACTATAAGTCTAGTACATGGTGGATAACTAAGGGATTTATTGGGTAGATTTAAGTAAGGGCTGGTTTAAATCATAAATGGGAATTTAACGCACTACAATACAAACTAAGCTTATAAATCTTTAAGGATAACTGAGAACTATCAGAAGTTCTAATTTGTCTACAAACCCTTAGATTTTACCAAACCATTGACAGAAAGGGATTCGAAACACAATCATAACCACTCACTTGGGTGATACACTAAGGTGTTAAGAAAGATTGGATATTCTATATATATGGCTATGCTACTTTATTCGTGCGCTCAAGGTATGCACCGCATCCAAGATGGGCCACTTATATCCTTAAACCAGATAAAGCGTCGGGAGTTGAGCATAGTCCATCCGATCAGAATCTTCAAAGCCTAGTTCCTCGTGACATGCTAATCGGTAAATCGCTTAGTAGGGAATCTAGTGTTCACACCAAGGTATATCTATCCAAGGAGTGCCTCATAATCATCCCGACACTACGTTATCTTAAATCATGGTGAACCACGTCTTCTCTGTCCTTAGTTGATGCATGCTAGCTAGCTTATTTTAATTATATTGCTTTAATATTTTAATTACAATTATATAAACAAATCAACCCAACTATTGCCTTTACACAATTTGATATTCCGGATAAAGTGGTGTCTAGAATAAACTGGTTGGACTTGGTTATTGGATTTTCCGAACAGTCGCCAATTTATTGGGACCAAAAGGATCCTGCCTCTCCACACAAGGTGTACCTGGCCACTAGTCTTGGATACTGAATTGTGTACAAACCCATCTTAATCACTAAATTATCTAGATAAGCTCCGCTTCAAATTCGACCGCTCAAGGAACGACCCTAGGTCATATTTGCCCTTGCTAACCCATAGGAAAGAATAATAGATTTAGGCCCAGCATATATAAATTAAACAATCGACTTCTCCCGTTGGTATCCTGAGTTGACGTTTTGCGACCTAACGACACCGCATAAATAAACCGTCCAATTCGGCCATATCACACTTCCAAACCATTTAGAATACGCTTATTTACATGGTGAATCTGAATTACCTGTAATAATATCGTCTTCTCTTACAGAAAATGAAAAATCTCAACTCATTTCTGTGCTAAAAGCTCATAAACCAGCTATTGCATGGAAGATTCATGATATTAAAGGCATAAGTCCTTCGTATTGCACACATAAAATCCTTATGGAAGAAGGTCATAAAACGTATGTGCAACGCCAACGAAGACTAAATCCAAACATGCAAGATGTTGTTAAGAAAGAAATTATTAAACTGCTCGATGCAGGTTTAATTTATCCAATCTCTGATAGTCCATGGGTAAGCCCAGTTCAAAGCGTACCTAAGAAGGGTGGCATGACTGTCATCACAAATGAAAAAAATGAGCTTATTCCTACTAGGACTGTAACAGGATGGCGTGTCTGTATTGATTATAGAAAATTAAATGACGCCACCAGAAAAGATCACTTTCCCTTACCTTTCATTGATCAAATGTTGGAAAGATTAGCCGGAAATAGTTACTATTGTTTTCTTGACGGTTTTTTCGGATATTTTCAAATTCCAATAGCACCCGAGGACCAAGAGAAAACCACATTCACGTGCCCTTATGGTACTTTTGCATACAAACGCATGCCATTTGGACTTTGCAACGCCCCTGCAACCTTTCAAAGGTGCATGATGGCAATTTTTCACGACATGATAAAAGAATACATGGAAGTTTTCATGGATAACTTTTCAGTCTTTGGTGATACTTTTGAAACATGTCCAGTTAATTTTGGACGAATGCTTATTAGATGCGAGCAATTAAATCTAGTTCTTAATTGGGAGAAATGTCATTTCATGGTTAAAGAAGGCATCGTTCTTGGTCATAAAATTTCAAAGGAAGGAATTGAAGTGGATAGATCTAAAGTAGATGTAATTGCTAAACTTCCACATCCCACCAATGTTAGAGGAGTTAGGAGTTTTCTAGGGCATGCCGGTTTTTACCGACGTTTCATAAAAGATTTTTCTAAAATTGCCACTCCTATGAATAAACTCCTAGAAAAGGATGCTCTATTCATCTTTTCGGATGAATGCATGAAATCTTTTAATATTCTTAAAGAAAAGCTCACTAATGCGCCGATCATGATAACTCCAAATTGGAATTTACCGTTTGAACTCATGTGCGATGCAAGTGATTTTGCAATGGGAGACGTTTTAGGACAAAGGATTGAAAAAAAATTTCAACCTATTTATTACGCTAGTAAGACGTTACAAGGAGAACAAACAAATTACACAATTACTGAAAAAGAACTCCTTGCTATTGTCTTTACTTTTGACAAATTTCGTTCATATTTAGTTCTAGCTAAAACGGTGGTCTATACCGACCATTCTGCTCTTAGATACCTATTTTCGAAACAAGATGCCAAACCACGATTAATCCGTTAGATCTTACTCTTACAAGAGTTTGATATTGAAATCCGAGACAAAAAGGGAGCAGAAAATCTCGCTGCTGATCATCTTTCTCGTCTTGAAAATCCTGAATTAGAAGTTCTAAATGAATTGGCCATACAAGATAACTTTCCTGATGAATATCTATTGAAGATAGATTATAGTGAAATTCCATGGTTTGCAGACTATGCAAACTACTTAGTATGTGGATTCCTTGAAAAAGGGTTGTCGTACCAAAAACGAAAGAAATTCTTTAGTGATATAAAACACTATTTCTGGGAAGATCCACATTTGTTTAAAAGTAGTCCCGATGGAATCATACGCCGATGTGTATTCGGAGATGAAGCAAGTCAAATCTTAAACCATTGTCACACAGGACCAACAGGAGGGCATTATGGGCCTCAACTTACAGCAAGAAAAGTTTACGATGCTGGATTCTATTGGCCTACAATTTTCAAAGACGCACACCTTCTTTGCAAATCCTGTGATACATGTCAAAGGGCTGGAAAAATAATTCAACGTGATGAAATACCACAAAATATCATTCAAGTATGTGAAGTATTTGACGTTTGGGGTATTGACTTTATGGGTCCATTTCCAAAATCTCATAATAATCTCTACATTCTCGTTGCCATTGATTATGTATCTAAATGGTCGAAAGCACAAGCTCTCCCAACTAACGATGCACGAGTTGTAGTCAACTTTTTAAAACGTCTTTTTGCAAGGTTCGGAACACCGAAAGCTTTAATAAGTGATCGGGGTACTCATTTTTGTAATAATCAACTTGAGAAAGTTCTCAAAAGATATGGAGTAACTCATAAAATCTCAACCGCTTATCATCCACAAACAAGTGGACAAGTTGAAAATATCAACCGAGCATTAAAACGTATTCTAGAGAAAACTGTAGGATCAAATCCGAAGGAATGGTCCATGAAATTGGAGGATGCACTCTGGGCTTTTAGAACAGCCTACAAAACTCCAATTGGAACCACACCTTTTAGACTCGTTTACGAAAAAACATGTCATCTTCCAGTAGAAATTGAACACAAAGCATTTTGGGCTTTGAAGACATGTAATCTTGATTTACATGAAGCCGGACGTCTACGGTTAATTCAATTAAACGAATTAGAAGAATTAAGACATGAAGCATACGAAAATTCGTTAATCTATAAGGAAAGAACGAAGAAATGACATGATAAAAGAATCAGAAGTTCAAAATAATTTAAAGAAGGAGACAGAGTTCTTCTTTTCAATTCACGATTCAAGCTATTTTCTGGAAAATTGAAATCAAGATGGTCTGGACCATTCATAGTCAAAAGAGTTTTCCTATATGGAACAATAGAGTTAATAAATTCAAATGGGATTGAATTTAAAGTTAATGGTCACAGAGTTAAACATTACATACATGGTCCGATGGAAGTTGACAACGAAGTTAATCACAATTTCGACACCACAGCTAACTAAGTGTGGGGAGAATCAAGTCTTTTTAAGGGTAATATATGTTTATGTTAGAGTTAGATATTATGTTTTTGTGTAGTTCTCGAGAATGGAATCCGAATGGTCTTTCCCTAGCAGACCCTAAAGAACTAGTCTTCTCCATCCATTCTGAATTTTTATTTTTTTAGGTTTTACGAGATGAAGAATTCCTTTGATTTGAACCATGGTCTAATGCTACACGCTTTGATTACTAAATGTAATAATGACACACTCCCAAGTGACCTGGTGTCAGTAATAAGAGGCAGATGTGATGAAGTGAGGAAACAACTCAGGAAAGATCATCATAAGATACATTTTGGTAAAGGAAAATCAAAATCCGCAACAAAAAGAAGAGCACGACACCTTGAGAGATGTTATAAATGCGGAAAATGGTCACATGAAGGTAAATGTTCAAACAATCAAACATATTCAAATACCGAATTTGTTACTCTATGTAGAGAAGGACCGTTCATGTATTTAGAAGAAAAGATATTGAAGAATCGAGATTACGCTTATGTAGCTATGGAAAATCAAATCACGCGACTCTCCTATGAGTCAGCTAAAGCAGGTCTCTGAGAATTCTTTCTCACAGGTAAGTATGTACAGTTTTTATTTTTTTTATTGCTTTTAACCTTTTGATAATAATTTCTGAATCGTTCGCTATAAAGTATTAAATTGATATTCAATAAAATTAGGTATGCGTAACCGAAATTATTGATATCATACAAAAATTTATTACATCACTGCGAAATTTACCGTTTATTCTTAAGGTATAAATATCTTTAATCAATCAATCCAAAAGATTTCAAAAATTTGTCAGGAGTAAAACTAGGTAATATAGCCGAAATTACTTTATCGAAAAGAGGGGCGTATATTTTTGTTAATATTTGATTGATTAAAGTGGGATAAAAGACCAAAAAGATTTTTAATTTTAATTTTTATCTTGTTTTTTTAAAATTAATATATAAATATTAAATTAATATTGTAAACTTTTTAAATCATTATATTTAAGTTTTTAAATATTTTAAAAATTAATATTTTTAATATAAGTTTGTAAAATTAATGTACAAAAATATTAATAATATTAATATGAAATTTTATGCATTTTAAATTTAAGTTTGGTGTGAATTTAAAAACAAAAATTTACTTTATTTCATTAAATTAAAATTTTGATATTTAAAATTCGTCGTGAGTTGAAAACTAGGTCGTTGAACCGAAATTGCTTTACCCGAGGGCGGGACGAGAAATTTTATTATCATTATTTTTAATCTTATTGAATTAAAGTATGCCAAAAACATAAAAAAAACCCAAAAATCATTACTTTTAAAACAACGCTTAAAAAGTGACAAATTTTAAAATTTTGTCGAGAGACGGACTAGGACAACGATCCGAAATGCCCTCATCCTAAAAAGAAACAAAATTTTTATAATTTATTAATTTATGTTTTTATTAGTTAAAGGTTTTTATATAAAAAAAAATATCAGACCCCATGCGATCGCATGGGGTTTCCTCTTCAAATCCATGCGGTCGCATGGAGGCCAAAATTTGGTCAGGAACAAAAGAGCAGCTCGCTGTTCTGTTTCAACACAAAACACATACACATACCCGAAAATACTCCCAAACACTCTCAAAAATTCGCCATTTTTCACCATAATTCATCAAATTTCTTGCTTTAATCATGAATTTGTTAAGAAGTTTTTCAAGAAAGGTAAAGATTTCACCCCTAAACTCTTTAAAATTTCAGTTTTAGTGTTCTTGAGCTAATTTTTACCTAATTTAATTTTGTTAATTTTTAGTGTAATTAGAGTTAAATTGTTAGTATATTATGCATGTATAACCTAGATTGATGCTATTTAACATGATTTGAAGCCAAAAACTTCAAAAATTTTAGAAATCTAGGGTTTGTGTTCTTGAGCAATTTGGGGCTTTTTGATATAAACAGGTTATGGCCGATTTTTGTCATGAATTATTGCTAAATTAAGTAGTGTAACATGTTTAGGTAGCTAAATGATCCAAACTTTGATCCTAAACATTAACTTTTTAAGTCGAAAATTCATGAACTTGATTAGATTGATGTAAATGCCATTTGAAACTTGTTTAATTGCTAGTAATGGTTATTTTAATATATTATTTGAGTTGAATTCTTATGAACTTTGTAAGCATTTTCATATATGCTTCTTTGAAAAAGTATAGAATTGTTAAAATTGTGAAAATGTGTATATGTTTAATTTTGATTGAACATGTTATTGTAGTTGTTTCAAGTTGTTATTTTGCTAACACTAATGCATATTTGGATGCACAAATTTTGTGTTTAATGTGTTTTGTAGAGATATACCGATATTGATGGTGCATCATCATCATCTAGGCAACCTGCTCCGGAACCTGAACCAGAAATGCAATATGAACAGGAGCAACAACAGGAACAACAACAACAACCTGATCAACACATACCATACTATGATCCGCAACAAGAATATGTTAATGCCTACGTTCAATTTCCGATTCATCCAATAATAGAACACCCAACGATTCATGAAGAACAGTTGCATCCTAATTTAAGATTTGATCGAAGTTAGAGAGATTACCCGACGTATCAAAGTAACAAATTTAAACTGGTACAAAAAAATGTAGAAGTACCGAGGGTAATCGATTGGGAGCCTTTGGAAAGGGTCCAACTAGTTAACTAAGTTAGACAGCATCTGATCCAAAGGTATGGCAACTCTTCTTTTCCCGATTGGGAACGTTTATTCACCATTCGTAGGCATGTATACAAGGAATTGTGTGTTGAGCTTATGAGTACTATATCACTTAATGCGGATGTAGTTAGGTTAGATGATAGAAGTTTTCTTAGATTTTTACTTGGCCGTAGGATGTACAGGATGTCCATGCTGGACATGGCCAGGGCTTTACATATTTACTCTCCTGGTGAATTACTACTACCCGATTGTACAAATTTGATTTATCATGGGGAGCGGGTAGATAGGAATTTTGACGCGGACACCGTCTGGAGGCGTATGTCAAATTATAATGTTTTTACGCTGGGAGGAAGACACTCCTATTTAGATATTAACAAAGCAGAGCTACGTATTATAAATAGATTTTTAGCTAATTCGATTACACAAAGAGGTAAAAATAAGGAGAAGATGACCTTACACGATTTATTTTACCTTAAGTGTATTCGAAACCCTAGAAGCTTTGTTAATATCCCCTACTGTGTTGGTTTTTATCTATCCAAAATGGTGGCAGGAATACAGGACTGGGGAATAATAGGAGGAGGTATTTTTGTTACTCTCATTGGAGAGTATTTGGGTGTTGATAGGGATCAAGGGGGTCCACTGATGGTGTGTAGGGGACAGATTGATACTTTAGGATTGAAGGTCTATCAGGGTGCAAAGGTATTAAAGAGCAGACGCAATCAGGCAGTACCATATGATGGTCGTCATCCACAGGTAGAGAGAGGTTCAGATGAGGAAATGGAGGAACTGGATGACATTAGGGATGTCATTAGGGAGGCTATGACTGACATTTACCAACGTATAGATGAGGTTGAAATGACAAACGAGGCTAGACATAGTCAGTTCGATCAGTGGCACGCCGAGAATGTGTACGAGCATTCTAGGCAACGACAGCATGATAGATGGCACTATCATCAGCATCAGATCATGAGCAAGCTATCACCTCAGGTACCAAATAACTGCGTACCGACCCGACCTGCTTACTATCCTCCACACCTGCCCGATATGCGACCACCATTTACTCTCTACGACCCTAACCATGCCTATCAGTACACCTATAACCAACCGTGGAACCCGCCCTATGACATGAACTGGAACCCCTATCCAGATTGATATAGTTCCCGTTGGTGATTTTTATCTTTTATTATTTTTATTTACTTATGTTTAAAACATATAATATTGTGATACTATAATGTAAGTTTTAATTTTTTTATTATGTTGTACTAATATTTCATATTTGATTTGAAAGTGGGATGTTAAGTCCCATTTCAAATTACCATGCATGTTATTATTTGTATGTATGTATATTGTCAATTGTACACAACATGGTAAAACAGCGCATTTTCAAAGACTGGCATTAAGTTCAGCAAAAGCTACTAATTTTGACGACAAAACGAAAAACAAATGTGATGTAACAACAGACGAAATGAACAAATGAAGTGCGCCATTTATCATTCAACAAACAAACGCCAATATGATTGGAAACTTTGGTAAAATTTAATCATTTTTCTAAGCTAATCACCCTCAATAATTTAAATTGTTACTGATTTCTTGCGAATGAGCGCATTGCAAGATCTTAAGTGTGGGAAGGGGATAAATTCTTTCAGATTTTTAAAATTTTAAATATTAAACACTTGGTTACCATTAAAAATACTAGTAACGCAGTAGTTGTATTAGAATCTAGTGCCCTCTGATAATAAAAAACAGCCCTAGTCTTATATACTGACTACCAATTGTAGTAAAATTTTTCAAAATTTTCAAATAAATGAACTCAAAATCATGTTTATACATATTTATGAACGATAAAACTAGGTGTTAACACCGAAATTATTGTTACCTTGGAAAGGACATAAATTGAGAAACTACCCAAAATGTTAGAATTTATTTAAAATGGAATAGAGGAAAATAAAAAGGTAAAGAAAGGAAAATAAAAGCCAAGTGTGGAAAAAATTTACCAAGTTATTTAGAACATATGACACATATTTTTGTACAAATAATTGAAGATACTTTTGTTTTGAACGATATTTATCAGTTTTACCCAGTTTATTGTAATATAAAAGGAAGTAAAGTCTTCCGAGAGAAAAATACACGCGCTTCTTGATTTAGGTCAGGAAGTTGTCGTCCAGACTAGTTGTAGAGTCTACGAAAAACCTTGAAAAATTTTCTCGAAAATCAGCTGGAAATCCACTGACCTCAGCATCAAACAGGGTCGCCAAGTGGTCAGACTTATCCTAACCATGTGAGGATCTGTCTCGTACAATGGGGGGGGGGCACCGTGCAAATTAGCTTATAAGACTAATGAATCAGATCCCCAGAAAAGAAAATCTCCTTAAAGATCAAAAATCAGCTTTTAAGCCTGATATTACTCAATCCTTGAGATTGACTTTAAAGATTGAGAATTACAAACTCATGGAATTCGATGATATCTAAACTCGAGCTTGAATGAGAAAATATTTTGATCAAAATTACAAACCAATTTGTTTTCTGAAAACCTATTTTTAATGCGTTCATTACCATTGAACGTAAAATCCTAGGAATTCACCTGAAATTCATTAGGTCACCTGAACCAAATTGGGTGTCAACCGTAAGAACGGTGGTTGCATAGCATGGTCAAAGACAGGACCTTGTGCCAGACCGAAAAACTATAGGGTGATCTTTACTATTGCTCCTACAAAGGATAGTAATTGCATCCGACACGATATAGACCATAATCAAAAGCATGTCACGGGACATTGCCTCAACAGTTGCTTGTTCAACGCTTTCCTTTACAACCGGACGGTAGTTTACCGAAAGGTAATATACGGAGCAAGTATACTGGACGTGTTGCTTTCCTAATACAAGGTTAGCACGTGGGTGACACAAAACCACAAGTTTTTGAGCTAAAATTTTCAAAATTGAAACCCACAAAACCAACAAAAATAATTTGCAAACACCGGTGAAGGGTTATTCGGGAAAACTTATCTAGGGTAAAAGCTATATTGAATTTTCAAAAATATCAAATGTTTTCATAAAGATCCAATTTCCTAAAGGATCTAAATTTTTATAGTCATATGGGACTGTAAACCACATCGTTACTACCATTGTTCATACCGCCGTATTAAAATCACTGATGTACAAAGTGTGAAGAATAAAGAAGTGATTCTAGTAAAGTTATATTCAAGTTCTATATTGCTTGAGGACAAGCAACGCTCAAGTGTGGGAATATTTGATAATACTAAAAATGAACATATATTTCATAGCATTATCCTTCAAGAAAGACAAGCTTTTAGTTGCAATTGTTCTATTTACAAGTGATATTCGTTTAAATAATAAAAGGTGAAGACAAAAGACAGATTCGACGAATTGAAGACGCAAACGACCAAAAAGCTAAAAAGTACAAAGTACAATCAAACGGGTCAAATTATTGATGAGAAACGTCTAGAAATTACAAGAGTACGAGCCGCGAAACGCAAAGTACAAGATATTAAATAGTACGAAAGGACGTTCGAAAATCCGGAACTGGGACCAGAATCAACTCTCAACGCGTGACGCAACGGACTAAAAATTACAAGTCAACTATGCACATGAATATAATATAATCTATAATTAATTCTTAAAATTATATATATATTACATTATATATTAAAACCGTCGGCAAACTAGCAAATAAACAATTCTGAGCTGGATTCCCAGGCCATGCGATCGCATGGCCAGAAGGCACAAATGCCATGCGATCGCAAGGAGCAAAAAGGTTGGCCACATTGCTATAAAAGGCGCAGTTTCAGTCGAGTTTACATATCCTAATTCAATCTCTCTCTCACAGATATATATATATATATATACATATATATATATATATACATATATATATATACATATATATATATATATGCATATATATATATATATGTATATATATATATATATATATATATATATATTTATAATTTTAATTTTAATTTTAATTTAATATTAATAATAATAAGGGTATGTTAGCGAATGTTGTAAGTGTGTAAGTCGAAATTCTGTCCGTGTAACGCTACGCTATTATTAATCATTGTAAGTTATGTTCAACCTTTTTAAATTAATATCTCGTAGCTAAGTTATTATTATGCTTATTTAATGCCGAAGTAATCGTGATGTTGGGCTAAATATTAAGATTGGGTAATTGGGCTTTGGACCATAATTGGGGTTTGGATAAAAGAATGACACTTGTGGAAATTAGACTATGGGCTATTAATGGGATTTATATTAACTAAATGATACCTCGTTAATTTAATATATAGACTTATAATTTGGCGTATTTATATATAACCACATACGCTTGACTGGGTACGGTGGACGGGATATATATAAATACTAATAATTATTAATTTGACCGGACACGGGGATGGATTAATAATCAATAGACTTGTTGAAACAGGGGTGGATTACATTCAAGGATAATTGGTGTAATTGTTAACAAAGTAGTAAAACCTTGGACTACACGCAGTCGATAACCTGGTGTATTCATTAAACAAAGTATTAAGACCTTGTTACAATTCGAATCCCCAATTAGTTGGAATATTTAACTTCGGGTATAAGGATAATTTGACGAAGACTCTCGCACTTTATATTTATGACTGATGGACTATTATGGACAAAACCGTATGGACATATCGAATAATCCAGGACAAAGGACAATTAACCATGGTACTAAACTAAAATCAACACGTCAAACATCATGATTACGAAAGTTTAAATAAGCATAATTCATTTATTTCATATCTCATCGCACTTTTATTTACTGTCATTTTATTTATCCCACTTTTTAATTAACGTACTTTTTAATTATCGCAATTTTATTTATCTCATTTTAAATTATCGCACTTTTATTTATCGTTATTCACTTTACGCTTTAAATTAAGTTTTATTTATTTTTAATATTTTACATTAGGTTTTAACTGCGACTTAAGACATAAAATCGACAAACCGGTCATTAAACGGTAAAAAACCCCTTTATAATAATAATACTACTTATATATATATATATATATATATATATATATATATATATATATATATATATATATATATATATATATATATATATATATATATATTTACAAATATAGTTTTAAAAATATAGCGTTAAACTTGGCTAGATCCCTGTGGAACGAACCGGACTTACTAAAAACTACACTACTGTACGATTAGGTACACTGTCTATAAGTGTTGTAGCAAGGTTTAGGTATATCCACTCTATAAATAAATAAATAACTTGTGTAAAATTGTATCGTATTTAATAGTATTTCCTAGTAAAAATTAATAATATTTTGTACCCCTTCGCTTTAACATCACATATCGAATAATCCAGGACAAAGGACAATTAATCCATGGTAATAAATTAAAATCAACACGTCAAACATCATGATTACAGAAGTTTAAATTAGCATAATTCCTTTATTTCATATTTCATCGCACTTTTATTTACTGTCATTTTATTTATCGCACTTTTAATTATTGCACTTTTATTATCGTCATTTACTTTACGCTTAAAATTAAGTCATTTATATATTTAATATTTTACATTACGTTTTAACTGCGACTAAAGTTTTAAAATCGACAAACCGGTCATTAAACGGTGAAAACCCCCTTTTATAATAATAATACTACTTATATATATATATATATATATATATATATATATATATATATATATATATATATATATATATATATATATATATATATATATATATATATATATATATATATATATATATATATATATATAGTTTTTAAAAATATAGCGTTAAACTTGGCTAGTTCCCTGTGGATGAACCGAACTTACTAAAAACTACACTACTGTGTGATTAGGTACACTGCATATAAGTGCTGTAGCAAGGTTTAGGTATATCCACTCTATAAATAAATAAATAATCTGTGTAAAATTGTATCATATTTAACAATATTCCGCAATAAAAATATAACTATTTCGTATACACCTCTGCGTACATCAAGTATTTTTGGCGCCACTGCCGGGGAATTCATCAACGCCGAAAGCGAAACGCTATTAAAAAAATATATTAGTTTTTAAGCTATTTTTGTAAAAATATAATTTTATATAAGTTTTAAAATACAAAAATATAAAAGAAAAATATATTTCTATTTAAATTAAAAAGTTTATATTTTTGTTTTTCTTTTGTTAAAAATTAAAACTAATAAGTATTTTTTTTTTAAATATAAGTTTTTATTTATTTTATATACATACTTTATATAATATAAATAATATATATATATATATATATATATATATATATATATATATATATATATATATATATATATATATATATATAACTATAAACGGGCCTTACTGTAGAAGCCCAAGATCAGAGCTGGATCCAGAAGTCATGCGATTGCATGGCCCGTATGCATAAAACTCATGCGACCGCATGAGGGTTGTTGACAGGTCTGATCCCAGCATTAATTACGTGTAGGGTTTTAATTAAATTATTAATATTAATTAGGGTTTAATTATTATATTAATTAGTTTAGTTTTTAGTTTTAATTTGTAATTTATGTTATAATTAGTTTTATTAAATATATAAATTAATACTTTTATAAAATAAATAATATAAAAATAATATTTTTATAACTTTAAGCCTATTTTTATATTTTGTATATTTTTAATCGTTAAAGCATAATTTTATAATTTTTCGTTCGTAATTAGTTCGTAACTTAGTATTTTTGCCGTAGTTATTTTATATTTCTAGATTTTTAGACTTTGCCGTAAAATCCCTTAAGTGCTTTTTCTTTAGACTAAGATTTAGATGCTTTAGAATTTTGCGACGCCGTTTTAAGATTTTAATATTTTTTAAGTTATTGCCGTTTTGGATATAGAATTCCTTTAAGCTTTAATACCTTTAGACGTAAGTTTTAATTTTTAGAATTCTAAGTTTCGACTCTTATTTTCTTATTTTTATTTTTCGACTGTTTTTCGACATTTGTTTTTCGACGCGCTCTTCTTCTTTCTTATTTCTTGACGCTCTAGTTTTAGGGCATGAAATTTTCTATTTCTTCTCTAAAATTTCAAAACGAAAAATTATTTTAAGTGGTTAAATTGATAGACATCCAAAATTTTCTGGTTCGTAGTAATAGTTAGATTTGTTAGGGGCTTCCAATTTAAAGGATCCTGGCTACCTGCTGCATCAATTGGCTATTCGAAACGTGGGCAAAATCAGAAAAGTCTATTAATTTGATAACTTATATCATTTTTATTTTTATAACTAATAGGTTATTCAGTGAATGCACCGAGCAAAACGTTCACCACCTTTCATACGTTCACCACCTGTAACTCGATCAAGACATCTAGCAAATATTGTCGCCGTTGATTTTTCTTTAGAATCGTCATCCAGTCGACCAAGTAGTCCAATTCAAATTTCCGATAATCCATTTTTTGAACCCGACCTCACAATTGAGAATCCGGAGGATATTCAGGGACAATTCAGAGATCCTGAACCACTAATCATTCCTCCTGAACCACAGATCACTCATCCAGAGATTGTCGAGGAAGAAACCATTAAATCAGAATCCTTTAGTGATTCAGATTCAACCAATTCAATAATGAAAAATCTGAAACCTCTAAGTATGGAAGACCGAATGAGAGCTAAACGCACTGGTCAAGGTCACGCAATTACTCAACCAGACATTAATGCGCCAGATTATGAAATCAAAGGACAAATCCTACACATGGTAACTAATCAATGCCAATTTAGTGGTGCACCGAAGGAAGATCCAAATGAACATCTTCGAACCTTTAATAGGATCTGTACTCTATTTATAATAGGAGAAGTGGAAGATGAACAGATCTATCTCATGTTATTTCCCTGGATTTTAAAAGGAGAAGCCAAAGATTGGTTAGAATCGTTACCTGAAGGGGCGATTGATACATGGGATGTCTTAGTTGAAAATTTTCTTAAACAATTCTTTCCGGCATCTGAAGTCGTAAGACTTCAAGGAGAAATTGTTACGTTCACGCAAAAGCCAAATGAAACTCTATATGAGGCGTGGACAAGATTTGAAAAATTGTTAAGAGGATGTTTGCAACATGGTTTAGACACTTATCAAATAGTACAAATATTCTACCAATGATGCGACATCACAACAAGAAAAGACATCGATATAGCAGCTGGTGGTTCCATTATGAAGAAAACCGCAACTGAAGCTTACAAAATTATTGATAACACTGCTTCCCAATCACATGAGTGGCACCAAGAAAAAGACATTGTTAGATCATCTAAAGCGGCTAGAGCCGATTCTAGCAATGACTTTGATTCCATTTCCGCAAAGATAGATGATGTCGAGAGATGAATGGAAAAGATGACTAAAGATATTCACTCAATAAGAATTAGTTGTGAGCAGTGCGGAGGACCACATTTGACAAAAGATTGTCTCAGTATTGAACAAACAATGGAACAAAGAGAGAATGTTTCATATATGAACCAAAGGACTGGAAATAATTATCAGAATAATTATCAACCGCCAAGACCAATCTACAATCAAAACCAGAATTATAACCAAAATGTTTCATACAACAATCAACAAGGTCCTAGCAATCAACAAGTATCTAATAATACTTACAACCAGCAAAGACCTATTTTTCAAAATAAACCACCACAAACCGATGATAAAAAGCCAAATTTAGAAGATATGATGTCGAAGCTAGTTGAATCTCAAACACAATTTTTCACATCTCAGAAACAAACGAATGAACAAAATGCTCAAGCATTTAGAAATCAACAAGCTTCTATCCAAAATCTGGAACAAGAAGTAAGCAACCTAGCAAGGTTGATAGGTGAAAGAAAACCGGGAAGTCTACCTAGCGATACAAATGCTAACCCCTGGAATGAAACAGCTAAAGCCATTACCACAAGAAGTGGTATTACACTTAAACCACCCGAAATACCTGTAATTTCTGATGACGCTATTCCCACTCCACAGGCACCACAACCTGAACAAGAGAAGGAATCAGAACCGGTAGTTGAAAAGGTTAATGAAGATAACACAGTTAAGGCTAAACCTTATGTTAAACCATATCAACCACCACTTCCTTACCCAAGTAAAATGAGAAAAGAAAGACTTGAAGCCCAGCAATCTAAATTCTTGGATATGTTTAAACAAATAAATATAAATCTTCCTTTCATTGATGTGATATCAGGAATGCCAAGATATGCTAAATTCCTGAAAGATCTAATCACAAATAGAAAGAAAATGGAAAAACTCTCGGCTGTTACTATGAATGCAAATTGTTCTGCAGTGCTGTTGAATAAGATACCATAAAAATTATCAGATCCAGGAAGTTTCACAATTCCATGTTTTCTGGGTAGTCTTAGTTCAATAGAAGCATTGGCAGATTTAGGTGCTAGTATAAATTTAATGCCGTATTCACTATACGCTAAACTAGACCTTAGAGAATTGAAATCAACACGAATAAGCATACAACTAGCCGATCGATCAATAAAATATCCTAGAGGGATAATGAAAAACATGCTAGTTAAAGTTGGTATTTTAGTATTTCCAGGAGAATAGAAACCAACACGAATAAGCATACAACTAGCCGATCGATCAGTAAAATATCCTAGAGGGATAATGGAAAACATGCTAGTTAAAGTTGGTACTTTAGTATTTCTAGTAGCTTTTGTTATTCTGGACATGGAAGAAGATTCTCGAGTTCCTCTAATATTAGGAAGACCATTCTTAAACACGGCTAAAGCAATAATAGACGTGTTCGGTAAGAAACTGACCCTAAGTATAGAGGACGAGAGTGTTACCTTTTCTGTGGATAGAGCCATGCAACAACCGCAATCTGCAGATGATACATGTTATTATATTCAAACTATAGATTCACATGCAGAATTTTTAGAAGAATTTCCAGAATTACAAGGAACAGGAGAATGTTCTTTAGGAGAAGGAACTGAACCAATTAATGAAGCTGAAATGTTAGCTACACTCATGGCTAATGATTACGAACCAACAACAGAAGAACTTCAAATGCTAAAACAGGAAGACAGATATCGATATAAATCATCGATAGAAGAACCACCAACATTAGAGTTAAAACTACTTCCAAACCATTTGGAATACGCTTATTTACATGGTGAATCTGAATTACCTGTAATAATATCGTCTTCTCTTACTGAAAATGAAAAATCTCAACTCATTTTTGTGCTAAAAGCTCATAAACCAGCTGTTGCATGGAAGATTCATGATATTAAAGGCATAAGTTCTTCGTATTGCACACATAAAATCCTTATAGAAGAAGGTCATAAAACGTATGTGCAACGCCAAAGAAGATTAAATCCGAATATGCAAGATGTTGTTAAGAAAGAAATTATTAAACTGTTTGATGCAGGATTAATTTATCCAATCTCTAATAGTCCATTGGTAAGTCCAGTTCAATGCGTACCTAAAAAAGGGTGGCATGACTGTCATCACAAATGAAAAAATGAGCTTATTCCTACTAGGACTGTAACATGATGGCGTGTTTGTATTGATTATAGAAAATTAAATGATGCCACTAGAAAAGATCACTTTCCCTTACCTTTCATTGATCAAATGTTGGAAAGATTAGCCGGAAATAGTTACTATTGTTTTCTTAACGGTTTTTCCGGATATTTTCAAATTCCAATAGCACCCGAGGACCAAGAGAAAACCATGTTCACGTGCCCTTATGGTACTTTTGCTTACAAAAGCATGCCATTTGGACTTTGCAATGCCCCTGCAACCTTTCAAAGGTGCATGATGGCAATTTTTCACGACATGATAGAAGAATGCATGGAAGTTTTCATGGATGACTTTTCAGTCTTCAGTGATACATTTGAAACATGTCTAGTTAATCTTGAACGAATGCTTATTAGATGCGAGCAATCGAATCTAGTACTTAATTGGGAGAAATGCCAATTCATGGTTAAAGAAGGCATCGTTCTTGGTCATAAAATTTCAAAGGAAGGAATTGAAGTGGATAGAGCTAAAGTAGATGTAATTGCTAAATTTCCACATCCCACTAATGTTAGAGGAGTTAGGAGTTTTCTAGGGCATGCCGGTTTTTACCGACGTTTCATAAAAGATTTTTCTAAAATTGCCACTCCTATGAATAAACTCCTAGAAAAGGATGCTCCATTCATCTTTTCGGATGAATGCATCAAATCTTTTAATATTCTTAAAGAAAAACTCACTAATACGCCGATCATGATAACTCCAAATTGGAATCTACCATTTGAACTCATGTGCGATGCAAGTGATTTTGCAATGGGAGCCATTTTAGGACAAAGGATTGAAAAACGATTTCAACATATTTATTACGCTAGTAAGACATTACAAGGAGCACAAACGAATTACACAACTACTGAAAAAGAACTCCTTGCTATTGTCTTTGCTTTTGACAAATTTCGTTCATATCTCGTTCTAGCTAAAACGGTGGTCTATACCGACCATTCTACTCTTAGATACCTATTTTCAAAACAAGATGCCAAAACACGATTAATCCGTTAGATCTTACTCTTACAAGAATTCGATATTGAAATCCGAGACAAAAAGGGAGCAGAAAATCTCGCCGCAAATCATCTTTCTCGTCTTGAAAATCCTGAATTAGAAGTTCTAAATGAATCAGCTATACAAGACAACTTTCCTGATGAATATCTTTTGAAGATCGATTATAATGAAATTCCATGATTTGCAGACTATAAAAACTACTTAGTATGTGGATTCCTTGAAAAAGGGTTGTCGTACCAAAAACGAAAGAAATTCTTTAGTGATATAAAACACTATTTCTGGGAAGATCCACATTTGTTTAAAAGTTATCCCGATGGAATAATACGCCGATGCATATTCGGAGATGAAGCTAGTCAAATCTTAAACCATTGTCACACAGGACCAACATGAGGGCATTATTGGCCTCAACTTACAGCAAGAAAAGTTTACGATGCTAGGTTCTATTGGCCTACAATTTTCAAAGACGCACACCTTCTTTGCAAATCTTGTGATGCATGTCAAAGGGCCGGAAAAATAAGTCAACGTGATGAAATGCCACAAAATGTCATTCAAGTATGTGAAGTATTTGACATTTGGGGTATTGACTTTATGGGTCCATTTCCAAAATCTCATAATAATCTCTATATTCTCATTGCCATTGATTATGTATCTAAATGGGCGATAGCACAAGCTCTCCCAACTAACGATGCACGAGTTGTAGTCAACTTCTTAAAACGTCTTTTTGCAAGGTTTGGAACACCGAAAGCTTTAATAAGTGATCGGGGTACTCATTTTTGTAATAATCAACTTGATAAAGTTCTCAAAAGATATGGAGTAACTCATAAAACCTCAACCGCTTATCATCCACAGACAAGTGGACAAGTTGAAAATACCAACCGAGCATTAAAACGTATTCTAGAGAAAACCGTAGGATCAAATCCGAAGGAATGGTCCATGAAATTGGAGGATACACTCTGGGCTTTTAGAACAGCCTACAAAACTCCAATTGGAACCACACCTTTTAGACTCGTTTACAAAAAAACATGTCATCTTCCAGTAGAAATTGAGCACAAAGCATTTTGGGCTTTGAAGACATGTAATCTTGATTTGCATGAAGCCGGACGTCTACAGTTAAGTCAACTAAACGAATTAGAAGAATTAAGACATGAAGCATACGAAAATTCGTTAATCTATAAGGAAAGAACGAAGAAATGGCATGATAAAAGAATCAGAAGTTCAAAAGAATTTAAAGAAGGAGACAGAGTTCTTCTTTTCAATTCACGATTCAAGCTATTTCCTGGAAAATTGAAATCAAGATGGTCTGGACCATTCATAGTCAAAAGAGTTTTCCCATATAGAACAATAGAGTTAATAAATTCAAATGGGGTTGAATTTAAGGTTAATGGTCACAGAGTTAAACATTACATAGATAATCTAATGAAAGTTGAAGATGAAGTTAATCACAATTTCGATACCACAGCTAACTAAGTGTGGGAAGGTTCGAATCTTTTTAGAGTAATATATATTTCTGTTAGAGTTAGATATTCTATTTTCGTGTAGTTCTCGAGAATGGAATCCGAATGGTCTTTCCCTAGCAGACCCTAAGAACTAGTCTTCTCCCTCCATTCTGAATTTTTATTTTTTTTTAGGTTTTACGAGATGAAGAATTCCTTTGATCTGAACCATGGTCTACTACTACATGCTATGATTACTAAATGTAATAATGACACGCTCCTGAGTGAAGTGGTATCATTTATAAGAGGCAAAATGGATGAAGTGAGGAAAGAACTCAGAAAAGATCATCATAAGATACATTTTGGTAAAGGAAAATCAAAATTCGCAACAAAAAGAAGAGCACGACACCTTGAAAGATGTCATAAATGCGGAAAATGGTCACACGAAGGTAAATGTTAAACAATAAAACATATTCAAATACTGAATTTGTTACTCTATGCAGAGAAGGACCGTTCATATGTTTAGAAGAAAAGATATTAAAGAATTGAGGTTACGCTTATGTAGCTATGGAAAACCAAATCACACGACTCTCCTATGAGTCGGCTAAAGCAGGTCTCTGAGAATTCTTTCTCATAGGTAAGTATGTACAGTTTTTATTTTTATTTTTATTGCTTTTAACCTTTTGATAATAAACGCTGAATCGTTCGCTATAAAGTATTAAATTGGTATTCAATAAAATTAGGTATGCGAAACCGAAATTATTGATATCATACAAAAATTTATTACATCACTGCGAAATTTACCGTTTATTCTTAAGGTATAAATATCTTTAATTAATCAACCCAAAATATTTCAAAAATTCGTCAGGAGTAAAACTAGGTTATGGAACCAAAATTACTTTACCGAAAAGAGGGGCGTATATTTTTGATAATATTTGATTAATTAAAGTGGGATAAAAGACAAAAAAGATTTTTAATTTTAATTTTTACCTTGTTTTTAAAATTAATATATAAATATCAAATTATTAATGTAAATTTATAAAATCAATATATTTAAGTTTTTAAATATTTTAAAAATTAATATTTTTAATATAAGTTTGTAAAATTAATGTATAAAAATATTAATGATATTTATATGAATTTTTAATTTTATGCATTTAAGTTTGGTGTGAATTTAAAAACAAAAATGTACTTTATTTCATTAAGTTAAAAATGTGATTTCTGAAAATTCGTCGTGAGTTGAAAACTAGGTCGTTGAACCGAAATTGCTTTACCCGAGGGCGGAATGAGAACTTTTATTATCATTATTTTTAATCTTATTGAATTAAAGTATGCCAAAAACATTAAAAAAAAAAAAAAACCTGAACCCCATGCGATCGCATGGGGTTTGAACTGTCAATCCATGCAGTCGCATGGAGGCCAAAAACTGGTCAGGTAACAAAGAGCAGCTCGCTGTTCTGTCTTCAACACAAACAACACACACACATACATAAAATACTCCCAAACAACACCTATAATCATCAATTTTTCATCAAAATCAACCAAATTTCTTGCTATAATCCACTTTAATCATGAACTTGCTCAGAAGTTTTTCAAGAAAGGTAACAATTACATCCCTAAAACTCTTTAAATTTGAATTTTAGTGTTCTTGAGCTAATTTTTACCTAATTTAATTTTGTTAATTTCTAGTAAAATTAGAGTTAAATTGTTAGTATATTATGCATGTGTAACCTAGATTGATGTTATTTGTCATGATTTGAAGCTAAAAACTACAAAAAAATTTAGAAATCTAGGGTTTGTGTTCTTGAGCAATTTGGGGCTTTTTGATATAAACAGGTTATGACCGATTTTTGTCATGAATTATTGCTAAATTAAGTAGTATAACATGTTTAGGTAGCTAAATGATCCAAACTTTGATCCTAAACATGATTTTTGAGAATTAAAGTGGACTTTTTAAGTCTAAAATTCATGAACTTGATTAAATTGATGTAAATGCCATTTGAAACTTGTTTAATTGCTAGTAATGGTTATTTTAATATGTTATTTGAGTTGAATGCTTATGAACTTTGTAAACATTTTCATATATGCTTATTTGAAAAAGTGTAGAATTGTTAAAATTGTGAAAATGTGTATAAGTTTAATTTTGATTGAACATGTTATTGTAATTATTTTAATTTGTTATTTTGCTAACACTAATGCATATTTGGATGCACAAATTTTGTGTTTAATGTGTTTTGCAGAGATATACCGATACTGATGGTGCATCATCATCATCTAGGCAACCTGTTCCGGAACCACAACCAAAAATGCAATATGAGCCACAATATGAACCAGAACCTGAACAGGAACAACAACAGGAACAACAACAACAACCTGATCAACACGTACCATACTATGATCCGCAACAAGAATATGTTAATGCCTACGTACAATTTTCGATTCATCCGATAATAGGACACCCAACGATTCATGAAGAACAGTTGCATCCCAATTTGAGATTTGATCGAAGTTGGAGAGATTACCCGACGTATCAAAGTAACAAATTTAAACTGGTAACAAAAAATGTAGAAGTACCGAGGGTAATCGATTGGGAGCCTTTGGAAAGGGTCCAACTAGTTAACTCAGTTAGACAGCATCTGATCCAAAGGTATGGCAACTCTTCTTTTCCCGATTGGGAACGTTTATTTACCAATCGTAGGCATGTGTATAAGGAATGGTGTGTTGAGCTTATGAGTACTATATCACTTAATGCGGATGTAGTTAGGTTAGACGATAGGAATTTTCTTAGATTTTTACTTGGCCGTAGGATGTATAGGATGTCAATGATGGACATGGCCAGGGCTTTATAGATTTACACTCCTGGTGAATTACTACTACCTGATTGTACAAATTTGATTTATCATGGTGAAAGGGTAGATAGGAATTTTGACGCGGACGCCTTCTGGAGGCGTATGTCATATTATAATGTTTTTACGCTGGGAGGAAGACACTCCTATTTAGATATTAACAAAGCAGAGCTACGTATTGTACATAGATTTTTAGCTAATTCGATTACACAAAGAGGTAAAACTAAGGAGAAGATGACCTTACACAATTTATTTTACCTTAAGTGTATTCGAAACACTAGAAGCTTTGTTAATATCCCCTACTGTGTTGGTTTTTATCTGTCCGAAATGGTGGCAGGAATACAGGACGGGGGAATAATAGGAGGAGGTATTTTTGTTACTCTCATTGGAGAGTATTTGAGTGTAGATAGGGATCAAGGGGGTCCACTGATGGTGTGTAGGGAACAGGTTGATACTTTAGGATTGAAGGTCTATCAGGGTGCAAAGGTATTAAAGAGCAGACGCAATCAGGAAGTACCATATGATGGTCGTCATCCACAGGTAGAGAGAGGTTCTGATGAGGAAATGGAGAAAGCGGATGACATTAGGGATGTCATTAGGGAGGCTATTACTGACGTTTACCAGCGTATAGATGAGGTAGAAATGACAAACGAGGCTACACATAGTCAGTTCGAGCAGTGGCACGCCGAGAATGTCTACGAGCATTCTAGGCAACGACAGCATGACAGATGGCACTATCATCAGCATCAGATCATGAGCCAGCTATCACCTCAGGTACCAAATAACTACGTACCGACCCGACCTGCTTACTATCCTCCACACCAGCCCGATATGTGACCACCATTTACTCTCTACGACCCTAACCAGGCCTATCAGAACACCTATAACCAACCGTGGAACCCGCCCGACGACATGAACTGGAACCCCTATCCAGATTGATATAGTTCCCGTTGGTGATTTTTATTTTTTATTATTTTTATTTATTTATGTTTAAACATATAATATTGTGATACTTTTATGTAATTTTTAACATTTTTATTATGTTGTACTAATATTTCATATTTGATTTGAAAGTGGGATGTTAAGTCCCATTTCAAATTACCATGCATGTTATTATTTGTATGTATGTATATTGTCAATTGTACACAACAGGATAAAACAGCGAATTTTCAAAGACTGGCATTAAGTTCAGCAAAAGCTACTAATTTTGACGACAAAACGAAAAACAAATGTGATGTAACAACAGACGAAATGAACAAATGAAGTGCGCCATTTATCATTCCACAAACAAACGCCAATATGTTTGGAAACTTTGGTAAAATTTAATCATTTTTCTACGCTAATCACCCTCAATAATTTAAATTGTTACTGATTTCTTGCAAATGAGGGTATTTCAAGATCTTAAGTGTGGGAAGGGGTTAAATTCTTTCGGATTTTTAAAATTTTTGATTTATACACTTGGTTACCATTAAAAATACTAGTAACGCAGTAGTTGTATTAGAATCTAGTGCTCTCCGATAATAAAGAACAGCCCTAGTCTTATATACTGACTACCCAATTCTAGTAAAATTTTTTAAAATTTTCAATTAAATGAACTCAAAATCATGTTTATACAAATTTATGAACTATAAAACTAGGTGTAAACACCGAAATTATTGTTACCTCGGAAAGGACATAAATTGAGAAACAACCCAAAATGTTAGAATTCATTTAAAATGGAATAGAGGAAAATAAAAAATTCAAAGAAAGGAAAATAAAAGCCAAGTGTGGGAAAATTTTACCAAGTTATTTAGAACATATGTCACATATTTTTGTACAAATAATTAAAGATACTTTTGTTTTGGACAAAATTAACTGTTTTACCCGGTAAATTGTAATATATTTGAAAGAAAGATGGATTTACACGATGAATCAATTCCATCATTAAAAGGAAGTAAAGTCTTCCGAAAAAGATACGCGCTTCTTGATTTAGGTCAGGAAGTTGTCATCCAGACCAGTTGTAGAGTCTACGAAAAACCTTGAAAAGTTTTCTCGAAAATCAGCTGGAAATCTACGGACCACAGCATCAAACAGGGTCGCCAAGTGGTCAGACTTATCCTAACCATGAGAGGATCTGTCTCGTACAATGAGGGGCACCGTGAAAATTAGCTTATAAGACTAATGAATCAGATCTCCAGAAAGGATAATCTCCTTAAAGATCAAAAATCAGCTTTTAAGCCTGATATTACTCAATCCTTGAGATTGACCATAAAGATTGAGAATTCAAACTCATGGAATTCAATGATATCTAAACTCGAGCTTGAACGAGAAAATATTTTTGATCAAATTAAAATCGATTTGTTTTCTGAAAACCCATTTTCAATGCGTTCATTACCATTGAACGTAAAATCCTAGAAATTCACCTAGAATTTATTAGGTCACCTGAACCAAATCGGGTGTCAACCGTAAGAACGGTGGTTGCATAGCATGGTCAAAGACAGGACCTTGTGCCAGACCGAAAGATTATAGGATGATCTTTACTATTGCTCCTACAAAGGATAGTAATTGCATCCGACACGATATAGACCATAATCAAAAGCATGTCACGGGACATTGCCTTAATAGTTGCTTGTTCAACGCTTTCCTTTACAACCGGACGGTAGTTTACCGAAAGGTAATATACGGAGCAAGTATACTGGACGTGTTGCTTTCCTAATAAAAGGTTAGCAAGTGGGTGACACAAAACCGCAAGTTTTGAGCTAAAATTTTCAAATCTGAAACCCATAAAACCCACAAAAACAATTTTGCAAAACACCGGTGAAGGGTTATTCCGGAAAACTTATCTAGGGTAAAAACTAGATTGTATTTTCGAAAGATCAAATGTTTTCATAAAGATCCAATTTCCTTAAGGATCTAAATTTTCTTAGTCATGTGACTGTAAACCACATCGTTACTACCATTGTTCATACCGCCGTATAGGATTCACTGATGTACAAAGTGTGAAGAATAAATAAGTGATTCTAGTATTTTCATTTCAAGACTATATTGCTTGAGGACAAGCAACGCTCAAGTGTGGGAATATTTGATAATGCTAAAAACGAACATATATTTCATAGCATTATCCTTCAAGAAAGACAAGCTTTTGGTTGCAATTGTTCTATTTACAAGTGATATTCGTTTAAATAATAAAAGGTGAAGACAAAAGGCAGATTCGATGATTTGAAGACGCAAACGACCAAAAAGCCAAAAGTACAAAGTACAATCAAAATGATTCAAATTATTGATGAGAAACGTCTAAAAGTTACAAGAGTACAAGCCGCAAAATGCAAAGTACAAGATATTAAATAGTACGAAAGGACGTTCGAAAATCCGAAACCGGGACCAGAGTTAACTCTCAACGCGCGATGCAACGGACTAAAAATTACAAGTCAACTATGCACATGAATATAATATAATATATAATTAATTCTTAAAATTATATATATATATATATTAAAAACGTCGGCAAACTAGTGAACAAAAGAATTTGGGCTGGATCCAGCTGGCCATGCGATCGCATGGCCCCAAAAGTTGGGTCAGGTCCTATAAATTTCGCGTGTTTTGGCCGAATTTCACACACTTTTTCAATCTCTCTCTCTCTCACAGATATATATATATATATATATATATATATATATATATATATATATATATATATATATATATATATATATATATATATATATATATATATATATATATATAATTTATAATTTTAATTTTAATTTAAGATTAATAATAATAAGGGTATGTTAGCGAATGTTGTAAGTGTGTAAGTCGAAATTCTGTCCGTGTAACGCTATGCTATTATTAATCATTGTAAGTTATGTTCAACCTTTTTAAATTAATGTCTCGTTGCTAAGTTATTATTATGCTTATTTAAATCGAAGTAATCGTGATGTTGGGTTAAAATATTAAAGACGGGGTAATTGGGCTTTGTACAATAATTGGGGTTTGGACAGAAGACCGACACTTGTGGAAATTGGACTATAGGCTATTAATGAGCTTTATATTTGTCTAATTGAATGATAGTTCGTTAATTTAATATAAAACTTTACAATTGGACGTACCTATAAATAACCATATACACTCGATCGGACACGATGGGAGGGATATTTATAAGTACTAATAATCGTTCATTTGACCGGACACGGGAATGGATTAATAGTCAATGGACTCATTAAAACAGGGGTGAATTATGTACAAGGACACTTGGCGTAATTGTTAACAAAGTATTAAGACCTTGTTATAGATTAAGTCCCCAATTAGTTGGAATATTTGACTTCGGGTATAAGAATAATTTGACGAGGACACTCGCACTTTATATTTATGACTGATGGACTGTTATGGACAAAAACCAGATGGACATATCGAATAATCCAGGACAAAGGACAATTAACCCATGGTAATAAATTAAAATCAACACGTCAAACATCATGATTACGGAAGTTTAAATAAGCATAATTCCTTTATTTCATATTTCATCGCACTTTTATTTACTGTCATTTTATTTATCGCACTTTTAATTATTGCACTTTTATTATCGTCATTTACTTTACGCTTTAAATTAAGTCTTTTATATATTTAATATTTTACATTAGGTTTTAACTGCGACTAAAGTTTTAAAATCGACAAATCGGTCATTAAACGGTAAAAACCCCCTTTTATAATAATAATACTACTTATATATATATATATATATATATATATATATATATATATATATATATATATATATATATATATATATATATATATATATATATATATATATATATATATATATATATATATATTTATATATATACAAATATAGTTTTTAAAAATATAGCGTTAAACTTGGCTAGTTCCCTGTGGACGAACCGGACTTACTAAAAACTATACTACTGTGCGATTAGGTACACTGCCTATAAGTGTTGTAGCAAGGTTTAGGTATATCAACTCTAAAAATAAATAAATAATCTGTATAAAATTGTATCGTATTTAATAATATTCCGCAATAAAAATATAACTATTTCGTATACACCTCTGCGTACATCAGCTCTAGCCCCCCCCACACACACACACACACACCCACCCCCACCCCAAACTTTTAAGCTATATATTCATTTTGTGTGTATTCTACACAAAGATGATATTGGATTAGTGGTTTGTAGAATAATTTGAAGAGATATATGTGTTGTTGTGAGTTCAAATCTCTCCACTTACATGTTTTTTTTCTTTTATTAATTACGATTATGATAGTAATAAATGATAAAGAATTGAGTTAATGTATAGTTACACTTGATGTTTACTTAATATATAGACAAATATCTCATAAAAAAATTTATTTGAATTTTTTTTTTATCTAAACATTGATTTTCAATCTTATTGTAGATTAGAGATGTATGAACTTTAAACTATCTATCCAATAACAAATATTATTGCACAACAAGTAATTTAGTCTCTCAGTATATATTGCTAATTGCGAACTCGTATACATAATCGAATAATGTAAAACAAAATTGACACGATATATTCTTGCCCTCCCAAGAACTATGTTCAAGCTTCGCCACTATTGTTAAGCTTAATCAACTTTCCCACTCAATCTATTTGAGCCATGCACCTTGTCCGTTATTCGCTCCAAGCTCAAAATTGCTATATTATGCAAAATGTTAAATAGTGCACCATTTTAAAGAATATGTAAAAAAGTAAACGAACCCATCTACAGTAAACATACATCACTAAATAAATAAATGAACCCATTAAAACTAAACACACGTTTGAGAAGATCTCTATACACAGCTTTGTCGTTTTAATACAATTTCTACTAGTGTTTATTCTAATAATCATAGACAATGTTTCTTAGAAAGAGTACACTATAGTAACATTTTAAAGTAAGAATTAGCCACAAGCCCCCCCCCCCCCCCCCCCCCCCCCCCCCCCCGGGGGGGGGCCTTTATGTAAACGTTTGTTGACAGCGTTTCAGATGTTGTTTCGCTGACTTCACTTCTTGTCTTTAGTCAACTCTGCAGATTCTACCCTAAAACGACATTGTCTGGATAGTGCTGCAAATTATTAAAATGTAAAAAACCGCAAGGGCAAAAACACCTTATTTTGAGTCTTATCAGGTTGTAACATTCATATAAGAGGGGGAGGGGGGGGGGGGGGGGGGGGGGGGGGCCTTTATGTAAACGTTTGTTGACAGCGTTTCAGATGTTGTTTCGCTGACTTTACTTCTTGTCTTTAGTCAACTCTGCAGATTTTACCCTAAAACGACATTGTCTGGATAGTGCTGCAAATTATTAAAATGTAAAAAACCGCAAGGGCAAAAACACTTATTTTGAATCTTATCAGGTTGTAACATTCATATAAGAAATGCTTCACCTATAAAAAATAATTAAATAAGTTATAATGTTAACATGATATATGATGTTTGCTTCTATTAACTCAACTTGTCATCCTTACATAATTGTCATCCTTACATAATGACCAACCTAGAGAAGTATTAACAGAATTGCAGATACGAACCTTCGGGTTGTGTTCGAGAATAATTTTCACATAACAATCGTTGACACTCATTCATGGTAGTTGAGGAAGAGCGAACAAATTCCACAAATAAAGTGGCAACACCCCCACCTAAAACCTCGAATGTTAGTCCAAAGAGAGTTTAAAAAGGGAAGAACATACAGTAAATAAAGACCTAACACTAAACCGAAGCAAACTAAAGAAACTACCTATTGTAATCCAGCTCATTTTCAGGCGATAAAAATACACTTGGAGATTAACAATTAACAATTATACTATACAATTAACGATTATACACATGCTAAATAGAGGGAATTCATACTTTCTAAAGTTATGATAACCTCACATCCACCTATATGAAAATTCTGTAAAAAGTTTGAATTAAGTGCAGGAGCATAAATTAAAGATTTTACAATTATATTACAAGTAACAAATGTGATTATACATAATGCAAACAAAAAAACATTATAACCTTTCCGAATGATAACTTCCACAATACAGCCCCTAACCTGGTTAAAAGATCCACCTTGTATTAACGACTTCGTTAAATGTTTGGTGATCACTTGTGTAATTAGATGTAACTTGTTTTCGAATCCTCGCTTCGCGCCGGGTTTGGTTTTTAATGTATTTTATTGCATTTAGTTTGTAAAATTATTTCGTGGCTAACGATGATGTCGTTGAAGCGCAACTCGAGTCGAACTAAAAGGTATAACCCGTGAAAGATTTAAATGTTATTTTAAATTAACAATATATGTGCACCTCTACATTTCGCTATGGAATTGTCGACTTTTAAAAATTTAACGCAAAATCAACGTGTATGAAAAGTACCCCAAATATTTAGCGTTTTTGAAAAAGCGTCCGTTTTGTGAATAGTTAATGACATTGTGTTCCTAAAATTATTTCGAGTTTAACGATGGTGTTGGAAAAATTTAAGAGTTTAACGATGGTGTGTCGGAAAAATTTAACTCGTTGCGAGCGAGAAGATATGACCCGTTAAATATTTGGGTGGAGTTTATTTAGGATTTTTTTTATGGAAATGGTTATTTGACACTTTACCCCCTGTTTGGGGGTCGTTTTGAATTTTTGAAAAAAGTCTGAGGGGTTTTGTTGGTGAAATGAAATTTAGTAAAAAAATAAAAATAAAAAAGTAAAATGAAAAGTCGAAAATGCCCCTATACTATTCATCATTTTTGTCTATTAGAGATATGTATATACAATATCAACGACTTAAGTTTTTGTAAGAAAAGCAAGCGTAAATGAGATACGCACCAGGTCATCATTCGTCAAGAAAACTATCATATTTAATGTTGTACGCTACCTGCTTGTATGGGTTCTGAAGAGATGAAACTAATGACTTCTTGTTAGTATCAGTAATATTATCATTCAAATGTTATAGTTACAAAACTCAAACCCACAACCATCTAAATCCAGGTCAAACAATTTCACAAATAATCAGAGAAACACATGCAATTTAGTAATACAATTTTACTACATAGCAATATTAATCACGACTAAACCTTAACGAAGTCGTTAATACCTATATTTTGTGTGTATAAAAAGAAAGAATCAGGCTCAGATATATATTAAACCAAGGAAGGGTACACAAATCGCCATGGGCCTTTATGTAAACGTTTGTTGACAGCGTTTCAGATGTTGTTTCGCTGACTTTACTTCTTGTCTTTAGTCAACTCTGCAGATTTTACCCTAAAACGACATTGTCTGGATAGTGCTGCAAATTATTAAAATGTAAAAAACCGCAAGGGCAAAAACACTTATTTTGAATCTTATCAGGTTGTAACATTCATATAAGAAATGCTTCACCTATAAAAAATAATTAAATAAGTTATAATGTTAACATGATATATGATGTTTGCTTCTATTAACTCAACTTGTCATCCTTACATAATTGTCATCCTTACATAATGACCAACCTAGAGAAGTATTAACAGAATTGCAGATACGAACCTTCGGGTTGTGTTCGAGAATAATTTTCACATAACAATCGTTGACACTCATTCATGGTAGTTGAGGAAGAGCGAACAAATTCGTATCTTCCTGCAGGTTGCCCCGCCAAGATGTGCGCGCATTCTTTCTCATTGCTTGGCCACCTTCGTACATATTAATTATCACGGCCTTTATTTTCTAAAATTTTGGAACTGCAGGTAGCATCGAACAACTGTATAAACAGAGTTGCCATTGGTGTCAAATTCTGCACTTTCAATCATTTAGCAACACAGTTGCTATATTGTCTGAAAATGGCAGCCATATTTTGTGCATCAGTTTTTATGTCCGAAGCCATAAGTCAACCTTCCCAAAAGCAAACAAAGGTTTGTTCACTAATGATCGAGTATAGCTGCAACTTAAATGTTGCCTTGCCAATACATCGATTATATGCAACCAAACATGATTGAGCATGGCTGCAACAGAAATGTTGCTCCGCCAATACGTCAAGCATTTATTACTCACTTTGTAAAAAGACAACTCAAGACAATCGCTAAGAAAATAAAAATACAAAAAGACAATTCATGACAATCGCTACAGTAATCTCACAGTAGTACTAGTCACATTGATAATTAGTATATTGAGATTATTTAGGAATGCAACTGATGCGACAATGATTGAGTATAGCTGCAAATGTTGTCTTGCCAATACATCAACCTTATGAAACAAAACATGATTGAAACATGTATTTATTACTGTTGTTCATATCTTTGACGATAATAAACAGCCAACACTGCCCATGAATAATAGTACAAATTGAAATGCAGCAAGATGAATGTAATTTTGTTCATCAATGAAAGATTTCCAAAAAACTTAGTTTTGATTGACCAAAAAAACTGATATAAACTATATACTAAAGGCGATAGAAAAATAATAAAACTTACCAACATTCTACAACGAATACGGTAAGCATAACCAACAAATTGCAACTAAATCCCATCATTCAACCTAAGAAAATCAGATAAAGTAGCAACTTTTTAACAGCAACCTACAAACGCAATTGAAAAAAGGCACAACCTTCAGAGAAAACGAACTGACACATTAGCATTCATTTGTTGTAATCGTAGCATCGGTTTACACAGTCCCCGCTACAAACTCTAATTTTATGTCCAGGTTTTATAACAAAGGAGAAAAGCATAGCAGCTATTATAATTTATCGATTTCGTAAGACAAATGGTAACAGTCGCGAAAATCAAGCAACGGACACCGTGAAGACGACCATAAACCCCAATTTCTTCAGAGCCTTCGAAGAAAAAACAAAGAGAATATGCAATTCCCTGGCTGAATATCGCGACACAAATACTGAAAAATAGGACAATCGCCTGAGTGAACCTGGGAGATGGAAAAATCACCAAAACCCTAGTTGAAGGGTTAACGTGAAAATAAATCAGGGAAATGGGTAAAGCAAAGTTCACTAATGGGTTAGAGTGGGTTAGGTATGAGGGTGAATTTTTCAATTAAACAACATAAATCCACGAAGGTGTCTCTGATAGGTTAGTTTAAAAGAAAAAATAAAATGAAAATACAAAAAGATAACTCAGGACAATCGCTATAGTAATGTGACAGTAGCAGTATCAGTAGTCACTTTGATAATTAGTATGTTGAGATAATGAACAATTCATGTCAGTATCACATGTAATTATCTTTAATCATATATTGATATATACTCTCAAATAACCATATATAGCTTACCAAAAACAATGATATTACCTATTTTACATATTCAAATTCGACATGCATGTCGTAATATGTGTTTACGATGAGTAAATTAAGCAACTAGTTTAGCACTTAACATTTCATGAACTTAGCCAAACCATATAAAATTTCCCGATTTCAAACACTCATTGATATAAGCTAGTTTCACTACCTACAATATGTGTACTTGAGAAGGCTTTTGTGCTTGATTTGCTTATAACGACCAAGATTCTTTGCCAAAGCATAAGCATCACTTCTAAAAAAGTATGAAATCTTGTCCAAATATTTGAAAGAATATGTTCATCTTGGATCCCAACCTTTGATAGCCTCTTCGGTCAACTACAGCAAGCCATCATGGCCAAAACCAGCTGCCACCTGCTCTCCTTCAGTTGGACTTGGAATACTGCCCAGGGCAGGATGGTGTGCTAAAGCGATAAGCTATGGTTTTGTCTCTTTTCATGTGAATATTATCTTCGGCCTATACATCAGGGCCGGTAACATACCTATTAACCATGTGCACCAACCAGATTTAAACAAAACACTCTGAACAGAAGAATAAAAAAATAGAGGTGATACATACTCATGAATATAGAAAATATTTAAAAGAATCCAAAGAGATACTGTTGGGAAAATGAAAATCTGATGAGTCAAAAGTATTTTGCAGATTTTAGAATCTGGAGATTTAGAGTCTGAAGTTGCAGAATCTGGAATTTGCTGAAGTCAACGGTTGAAGTTTTCTTGAAGACAAAGCTAAAGATTATTCTGGAGATATATTTAAAGTTTAAGAAGATACGTTTTGAAGATTCAGTTTTATCTCCAGAATTGACTTTTGAATTAATAGCTAATTTGTTTGATTTTTAGTTTATATTTTCCTTATTTATAGCGAAGTAGTTTTGGAAACCAAATCTCCAGATTTGGTGTTTATCTGTATAAATAAGGACGTGTGGTTTAGTTTGAAGATGTACTTTGCACGATCAACATTATCAATCTTTATTTCATTATCGTGTTCTCTCATTCTCTGCACTTAAATTCTTTATTTATAGTATAAAGTGAGAGTCTGGTGTTCATAGTTATATTACTGTGAACTAATTACTGTGAACTAATAACTGGTATCAGAGCGGATAAGGTGTAAATCCTATTACGGTGATCTTTACAAACGATCTATATTTTTATCAATATGTCTACCAGTACCATTCCTACCCCAGTTATGGCTGGAAAAAGTGTGCCAATATTCGATGGCACAGACTTTGCAACTTGGAAATTGAAAGTCCTATGGTTTTTAGGATCTATTCATGAAGAAGCTGAGCATGTTCTTACAACATGACCCATTATTCCTAGTTCAATGATAGCAGATGTTCCTGCCACAGATACTGTTGCTGCACAACCTGCCTATTTTCGTGAAACACCAAGAGAAAGGTGGATCGAAGCAGAAGCCATAAAGTTCAAACTGGATAGCAAAATAAGGAGTATTATTGGGAATGCTGTTACTGTTCCAATTCTCAAAAAGATTAGTCACGCCAAGACTGCTAAAGCTATGTGGGATCTGTTGCTTAATGACTATGAAGAAGTCACTGTTGCTGCTGAGCCTAAAGAATCTTTAAGTGATCTTCATTCAAGATATCAGGTTCTGATAAATGATCTTGAAAGTGTTGGTGTAGAGAAAACACAACAAGTGTTATGTCAAAAGTTCATTGAATTGTTACCTTCGAACTTTGAGTCTGTAATTACATCTATGGTAATTAGTGAGAAGATAGATAACTATGAGTTGAATGAATTGTTTGGTATACAATCAAACTTTGAGGAAACACAACTGAAGAACAAGATCAATGCTAAGAAAACTGCTAAAGATCCAGAAGCTGCATTGGTGGCTACCATAAAGAAGAATAAGCAGTTATTCTCTAGTTACTCTAGCAAGGTTGAATCTGAGAGTGATGAAACTTCTGACGATGATAGTGAATCTGATGAAGATGAGGAGATTAAAGATCTGGAAGTCTAGATGGCTCTTTTGACTCAAAGGATTGAGCAGAAAAAGTTTGGTTATAAGAAGGGTAAAGGCAAGGGTACTTTTGATCCAAAAAAAGCTAAATGCTTTAAGTGTGGCAAGTTAGGACACATAGCTGCTGACTGCTGGTCTAAGGGTGAAGGAGGTGCTAACTCCAACAAGTCTGTTGACAAAGCAAGAAAGTACAAACTTAAGTACATGAAGTTAAAGAGTGAAGCAGAAAGATCTAAGAACAAAGAACAAGAGAAAGCTTTGTACACAGAAGCATGGAAAGATGAAGACTCATCATCTGATGAGGAGGAGGATAAGTGTCTTATGGCTATAATTGATGGTGGTTCTAGCAAGTTTGAGGAAGATCTGAAAGCTATTGAGAAGATGGATAAAGACTCTACTTGTAATAAAGTTTCTGCTTATAAGGTACAAAACTTTGTGAACTATCTTGATAATGAAAAAGTGAGAATGTTTCAGTACTTGCTGCTTGACTTTCAATGGTGTTTAGATGATATTGATAGGTTAAGAACACAAATTTTTGATCTTAAAAACACTATCAAAGACAAAGATGCTGAAATTAAAGTCTTGAAAAAATGTGAGGTAGAACTTGACAAATATAAAATGGCATACACAGAAGAAACTAAAAGGTTAAATATTGAATTAGGAAGATCAATTAAAAGGTCAAAACATTATGAATCAATTTGTAAATCTTGGTGTGATATCTTCTAAAAAGAATTCTGATGCTATTGCCAAACAAATTCCAAATGATGTCAAAGCTATCCTAGGTGAAAACTACATATTAGATAATAATGTGGAAGTTGATCCAAGTATATTCAAACCTGACATTCTACCAAACACATTTGTAAAATTTGATGGTGACAAAAAGATTTTAACCAATGCTTTTGTAAGGTCATTAGATCCTGTTGAACCTTCTGAGACTATAATACTTGAAAGTAAAAATCCATTAGAGTCTGAACTTTTGAAACCTTCAGACTCTAGCATTTTAGTCTCTCAAAATAATAGTGTATGTTCTGACCTAGAGTCTGACACCCAAGAGTCAAGTTGCAATAACAACTCTGAATCATCCTCTGACACTGACACTTGTCCATATCCAAAAAGGTTAACTAAAAGAAGGTCAAAGTCAAAACAAGCTAAGACTATTTTAAAAACTCAAAAAGGAAATTTCTAAGCTCAATGAAAAAATCAAGAGTCAAGAAAAACCTTCAGTTAAAAGAACATCTTATTTTTCTAAGGAAATTAAGAAGGTATGGAAACCCAAAGTTTGTGAAAATAAAAGTGTCTTAAAATCTGTTAAGGACAAGTTGATCTGGATTGGAAACAAAGCTTTTGTTTAGAGAGTGAAGAGCACTCCAATTGAACCCACTGAAAAGTGGGTTCCCCTTAAAAATTAATCATTCTCTTTTGTTTGTGTCTTGTGTAGCAGGGTAATATGTCGTATCTGGATAGTGGTTGCTCAAGACACATGACTGGATGCAAAGAGCATCTAGTAGGGTTTGTTGAAGAAAAGGGTCCCTCTGTAAGATATGGGGATAATTCTGTTGCAACGACTATTGGTTATGGTACTGTTAAAGCTGGAAGTGTTACATTTATGAAAGTTGCTTTAGTTGAAGGGCTGAAACATAATCTGCTGAGTGTGAGCCAAATTGCCGATGAAGACTGTGAAATCAGAATTAGGAAGAAAGCTGGTATTATTTATGATCCTAAAGGAAGGCCAACTCTTGTGGCCTGGAGATTTCAAAATGTGTATATGCTGGATCTAGAATCTGTTGATCCTGGAATTGAGACATGTCTGTACTCTCAGACTATCCCAGAACTTAATTGGCTTTGGCACAAAAGGCTTTCTCATCTTAATTTCAAAAATATCAATGAGCTTTTCAAAAAGAAACTTGTAAGTGGTCTTCCACAACAACCTTTCAAGAAAGATAAACCTTATTCTGCTTGTATTATGGGTAAACAGACCAAAACAAAGTTTCCCTCAAAAACCCTAGCTACCATTAGTGTTCCACTTCACATGCTTCACATGGATTTTTTTGGTCCAATGAACACTAGTAGTCTGGGTGGAAAAAGATATACTTTGGTAATTGTTGATGAGTATTCTAGATTTACATGGGTTATTTTCTTAGCTGCAAAGAGTGATGCTCCTGAAGAAATCATCAACTTGATCAAGAAAGATGTAAGACCCAAATATTTCATAGTACATATGTGTGAATAAGTGATTCAAGTTGTGGGGTTTACGTTGTATATAATTAAAAGGCAAAAGAAGCTGAACTGGGCATTTGGCGCGCCGCACGGCCTTATGGCGCGTCGCGCCATTACGGGCTGACAGATTCCTTTTTCTTTTTAAATTAGATATTTTAAGGGCATTTTGGTAAAACCACTTAAGGTCCAAATTTAAAGTTGTTTGGAGTGTCATTTACTCCATATTCACCCACCTTATCATCTTCCAATCAATTCTAGAGGGAGAATTAGATTCTAGAGTGAGAGAGCTCAAATTAAGGAAGAAGAAACTCGAATCGGGTCAAAGTGCAAGCACTAAAGTTGTTCATCTCCTCATTTACTACGTTTTGATAGTTGTGGTAAGCCCTAAACCTAATTTCCTTGTTTTAATTGTTTAAGAGTTAGGGTTTGTGTAGGTAATGAACACTAAGACCCATTTGTTAGTGAATTTGGGTGTTTTGGGTGAAATTGGGTTATGTTGACTCAAAGATGACTAACTAGGGTTTTTCAAGCATTAATTGTTGTTAATAAACCTTAATTAGTTAGTAAATTGCTAGAATACCAATATTTATGTAAATGGAAGTTAAGTGGGTTAGTGGATGACCCGAAATGGGTGTGTTGACCTTAAACGGGCCAAACGGGTCAAAATGGACCTAAGTTGGATAATGTTTTCGTTTAGTGCATAAACCTTGTTCTAAAATGTGTTTTGAACCTATCTTGGCAAATGATTAGGGTTTTGGTGCGAGATGACCCAATATTAGGATTAGGTGTCCAAATGGGTCAAAATGACCTAGAAATGGTGAGTGTTGCGAGTTTGACCAACTTGAACAAATGATTGATTATATATACTTTGTAATAGGTGCGTTACCTTGAAGTTTCAAGCTTGGTTTATTGATTCACCGAAGGCGAAAGGTGAGTGGAATAATTATATGCGTAGATATATAATGTGTTTATTTGTGTAGCGTGATATGTGAAGTGTTGATGTGCTAAGACACCACGTTCACGTAACGAGTGAAGTGTCGATGTGTTAAGACGCCACTCGAGAGTGAAGCATCGATGTGTTAAGATGCCACTTCGTGAGATGTAACGAGTGAAGTGTCGATGTGTTAAGATACCACTCGGGGTGAAGTGTCGATGTGTTAAGACACCACCCGGGGTGAAGTATCGAAGTGCTAAGATGCCACCCGAGGGGTTAGTGTGCGACGTGTTAAGTGCACTAATGGTTGTTGTGAACACCGACGGTCTTTAAACACCGTTCCTTGTACGATTGGTTAACCATGGTTATTGTGTTGTAGTGTATGCATATTACTTTTGTTCATGTTATATATGCTTTTGGTTATGCTAGCTTGATTATGGGAAGTTATAGCTTGTATTTAGGACAATAAGCTAATTGTGACTGCTAGCATGTATACGGTATGCGCGTAAGTGTTTGCAAGTAGATATATTATATATGTATGTGTATAATTATTGCATTCACTAAGCTTTGCTTACCCTCTCGTTGTTTACCTTTTTATAGGTTCGATTGTGGACAAGGGTAAGGGCATTATCTTGGATTAGAGATCCGCTTTGTTGATTAGGGGACGATTTTTGGAAGTGTTAGTTCTTGGAGTTTGACCGAGACTTGGGTAGTTTAATCCCAAACGCCATGCTCGTACTATAGTTTGGTACTTAAACTTTTTGGCGGTCGAAACTCATATTTTGTATTTAAACTTGTAAATTTTGCCGTGTGGGCCCCGCTTCATAAAACTAATTTTATTAATGGAACGTGCTAGTTTTACATATATGAACTTGTGGGTGAAAGCGTTTCGTCTAATTATGTCGGGAAACGGCCAAACATTTTTGGGTATTTGGTTACCGGGGACAGCAGTCTGCCCAGGTGGGTTCGCGCGCCGTGCTACCACCTGGCGCGCCACGCCATATGCTGGCCAGTCAAATTTTTTTTTTATTTGTGATATTATTACGGGTTTGGTTCGGGTTGTTACAAGTGGTATCAGAGCATGGTCTAAGGGATTTAGGTGACTTGAGATAGGTGCCTAGACTTAGACTTTTTGTGTGCGCGTTATGCGGGACTTGTAGGACTTTTGGTCGAATCGGGATTGGTTAATGCATAGGTTTATGTGAACTAATCATGCGCTATTTTTTTTGTGTAGTATTTGAAATCATCAAGCGAGATAGACGTTGTACTAGTGAGTTAATACGATGTGCTCGCGTAGTAATGACTAGCTACCATTATTACGGGTGCAAATTGTGTCAAGCAAGCGATGTACGATGATTGTTGAGTGAGATGGAGCGGTGTGGTGTATATGTGTGTGTATATATATATATATATATATATATATATATATATATATATATATATATATATATATATATATATATATATATATATATATATATATGTCATGTCTTTCGTTTCGTTGTTTAATCTTTTCCGTTTTATAGAATGAAGATGAGAAACAGACACGACACCGAACATGATAGCGGAGGTACTAGTGAGGACGTCGAGTTGACGGCCAAGATAGAGGCCATCTTTAAACGTCAAAAGGCAGAGTACCTTGTGGAGATAAAGAAGATGTTTCTAGATTCGATCGACGATCAATTGGTTAGTGTGGTAAAAGAACAAGTTAAGGCCGTTCTTCACAAAGATAATGTGGGAAGACGGGACTTTTTCTTTAAGAATTTCAAGGATGCACAACCTCCTACCTTTGAAGGGGAACGAGACCCTCTTAAAAGTGCCCGATGGATCTCCGATATGGAGGGGGCCTTCTGTACTTATGAATGCCCTCACGATAAGAAGGCAAGATACGGGTCTAGCATGTTTAGGGCGATGCTAAGTTATGGTGGGACGCGAAAATCCGAATTTATGGCGAAGAGCAATGTATGGAATTCACGTGGGTTGAATTCAAGGTGGAGTTTTTCAATGAATACCGAACTTCAGTCGATCTTACAAGGCTTAAGGACGAGTTGCGTTCCTTGAGGCAAGGGTCAATGGATTTGAACACTCTCAAATCCGTGTTTTTGTCCAAGACCCAATTTTGCCCGGAGTATGTCGGGAATGATAAGATGTTGAAGGAAGACTTTTACCGAACGTTGAATGATTGTTATCAAGATAAGATTAGTGTGACGGTGGTGAAAACTTTTGATGAATTATTTGATATGGCCAAGGGTTTTGAGGCGCTCGTGTTGAGAAAGAGCGGCTTTACTTTTGGCAAGAGAAAGGGTGAAGGTTCGAACCATTCGAACTTTTTGAACAAAAAGAACAAGAAGGGTTCCGGTAATGCTAGTGGTAGGAAGAAGGGTGCTTCCGGGGATTTTTCTTATTCGTGCTACAATTGTGGACAAAAGGGCCACATGGCTCGTGAATGTACGAGTTTATCCTCCGTAAACAAAATCACTTGTTTTAATTGTGGTAAAGAGGGGCACAAAAGGCCGGAATTCCCCGACTTGCGTAATGATAATGTGAAGCGGTTAGAAAAGGCGGCAGGTACGGCTAGGGGTCGCAACTACTTGATGACCAATGATGAAGCCAAACAATCGAACGAAGTTGTCTCAGGTACTTTCATGGTTAATTCTAATCCGGCAAGGATTCTTTTCGATAGTGGTACAAATTTGTCGTTCATGTCTCCTAAATTTGTGCCTAAACTTAATAGACCGTTAGCTAAGTTAAGTCGTCCGGTAAAAGTCGAAATAGTGGACGGCAAGACGGTGCTAGTGGTTGACGTGTGTAAGAATTGTGATGTTGTTTTTGGTAACGAAAACTTTAAAATTGATCTCATTCCTATGACTTTGGGCGATTTTGATATCGTTGTGGGTATGGATTGGCTCGATCGAAATAGAGCCGATATTGCATGCCATGAAAAGTCTATTCATGTGAAGACCCCAAGTGGGGGAGAGTTAATTATTCATGGCGATAAACGAAGAAGACTTGTGCCGATATGTTCTTTTGCACGGGCATGTCGTTTTCTTGTTAGTGGTGGCATGGCTTTTCTTGCCCATGTTGTTGATACTTATGATGAGCCACCACCCATTCGTGAAATTCTGGTGGTTAGTGAATTCGAAGACATTTTTCCGGACGAGTTACCGGGTGTTCCGGCGGAAAGACAAGTTGAATTTCGCGTTGAGTTGGTTCCGGGAGCTACTCCCATTGCTAAAACTCCTTATCGTTTAGCACCAACGGAAATGCAAGAGTTTTTGAATCAAACCCAAGAGTTACTTGAAAAGGGTTTTATCCGACCGAGTGCTTCGCCATGGGGCGCTCCGGTTTTATTCGTAAAGAAGAAGGATGGTAGTATGTGGATGTGCATCAATTATCAGGAGTTGAATAAAGTGACGATCAAGAATCGTTATCCATTGCCTCAGATTAATGATTTGTTTGACCAACTCCAAGGTACGACGTATTTCTCGAAGATTGACCTACGGTCCGGCTATCACCAAATGCGGGTCCGTGAGGAAGATATCGAGAAAACGGCTTTTCAAACGCGTTATGGGCATTTTGAGTTTGTAGTTATGCCTTTTGGTCTTACGAATGCACCGGCGGCATTCATGGATCTTATGAACTGAGTGTGCCAACCTATGTTGGACAAGTCGGTAATTGTGTTCATTGACGACATACTTGTTTATTCAAAGAGTATGAACGAACATGAACGTCATTTGTGTGAAGTATTGATGACGTTACGAAGGGAGAAGTTATATGCTAAGTTCTCCAAATGTGAATTTTGGCTAAGGGAGGTTCAATTCCTTGGCCACATTGTGAACAAGGACGGTATTCAAGTAGATCCGATGAAGATAGAGACGGTGAAGAGTTGGAGACAACCGAATACGCCTACGGAAATCCGAAGTTTTCTCGGATTGGCTGGTTATTATCGTCGGTTTATCCAAGACTTTTCTAAGATCGCTTCTTCGTTGACGAAATTAACAAGGAAGAACGCGAGGTTTGTTTGGGAGAACGAGCAAGAAATTGCTTTTCAATTGTTAAAGGAGAAGTTGTGTCAAGATCCGGTGTTAGTGTTGCCGGAAGGGGTGGAAGACATGACGGTTTATTGTGATGCGTCTTTAAATGGGCTCGGGTGTGTTCTAATGCAAAGAGGTAAAGTCATTGCTTACGCCTCTCGTCAATTAAAGGAACACGAAACGAGATATCTGACTCATGATCTTGAGTTGGCGGCGGTTGTACATGCGTTGAAAATTTGGCGCCATTACTTGTATGGTGTCAAGTGTACGATTTATTCGGATCACAAAAGTTTGAAACATCTCTTTAATCAACGAGATTTGAATTATCGTCAACGTAGGTGGATGGATGTGGTAAAAGACTATGATTGTGAAATACTTTACCATCCGGGCAAGGCGAATGTGGTCGTGGATGCGTTGAGTCGGAAGAATCATCACCCGGCGTTACGATTGGGATTGTTATGTATGATTATTACTAACGATTTTCTTGAAAAACTTGGTGTGATTCAAATAGAGGCTTACGTTCACAACAAGCATGCAAAACGAATTGCGGGGCAATCGGAATTCATTACTATGGGTTCGCGTGGTTTGTTGTCTTTTCAAGGAAGAGTGTGGGTGCCTAAGATGGGTGATTATCGACAAGTGCTACTCGATGAAGCACATGAGTCAAAGTATTCCATTCATCCGGGCGCAACGAAGATGTATCTTGATTTAAGGAAAGATTATTGGTGGCCGGGCATGAAACGTGATGTTGTAAAGTATGTTGAGTAATGCGTCACGTGTTTGCAAGTTAAAGCCGAACACCAAAAGCCGTATGGTAAGTTGCAACCGTTAGAAATCCTGAAATGAAAATGGGAGCACATTACCATGGAATTCATCACAAAGTTACCTAAAACGGCGAGAACCCAATTTGATTCGATTTGGGTGATAGTTAACAGATTGACGAAAAGTGCTTTGTTTCTTCCCATTAAGGAAGCGATATCGTCGGAGACTTTGGCCAAGTTGTTTATCAAGGAAGTCATCTCTCGACACGGGGTTCCTATATCTATCATTTCGGATCGAGATACTCGTTTTACATCTCCGTTTCGGGAAAAGTTTCATGAAGATATGGGTACGCAATTAAAGTTGAGCACGGCGTATCATCCTCAAACGGACGGTCAAACCGAACGTACGAATCAAACATTGGAGGATATGTTACGGGCATGTATTATTGATTTTGGTGGTAGTTGGGACGAGCACTTACCTTTGGTGGAATTCTCGTACAATAATAGTTATCATACTAGTATTGGGATGCCACCTTACGAGATGCTTTATGGGCGTAGGTGTCGAACCCCGATTTGTTGGGGTGAAGTGGGACAAAAGGAAATCGGGAGTACCGATTTAGTCTTAGAGACGAATAGCAAGATTGATATTATTCGGGATGATTTGAAGAAGGCTCAAGATAGACAAAAGTCGTATGCCGATAAACGTAGACGAACGATCGAATTTCAAGAAGGCGACATGGTAATGCTTAAGGTTTCGCCATGGAAGGGTATTATTCGATTTCGAAAACGGGGAAAGTTAGCTCCTCGGTTTATAGGGCCATTCAAGGTTTTTGCTCGTGTTTGTGAAGTTGCATATCGATTGGAATTACTCGAAGAGCTTGCGGGGATCCATAACACGTTTCATGTTTCCCATCTCCGTAAGTGTCTTACGGATGATTCTTCATGGATGCCATTAGACGAAATTGAGCTGAACAATAAGTTGGAGTATGTTGAAGAGCCGATTGCTATACTTGATGAGAAAGTGAAAATGTTGTGTAACAAGGAGGTGAGAACTTTTAAGGTTCAATGGCATCGGAGTAAAGGTTCCGAGTTTACTTGGGAACCCGAAGAATTCGTGTTGGTTTATCTCCCCTCTTGTCATGCGGCATGGATCGCGAGGACGCGCTCCGAATTAAGTAGGGGAGAGTTATAAGACCCAAATATTTCATAGTACATATGTGTGAATAAGTGATTCAAGTTGTGGGGTTTACGTTGTATATAATTAAAAGGCAAAAGAAGCTGAACTGGGAATTTGGCGCGCCGCGCCATTACGGGCTGACAGATTCCTCTTTCTTTTTAAATTAGATATGTTAAGGGAATTTTGGTAAAACCACTTAAGGTCCGACTTTAAGGCTTAGATCAGTTTTTTGGAGTGTCATTTACTCCATATTCACCCACCTTATCATCTTCCAATCAATTATAGAGAGAGAGTTAGATTCTAGAGTGAGAGAGCTCAAATTAAGGAAGAAGAAACTCGAATCGGGTCAAAGTGCAAGCACTAAAGTTGTTCATCTCCTCATTTACTATGTTTTGATAGTTGTGGTAAGCCCTAAACCTAATTTCCTTGTTTTAATTGTTTAAGAGTTAGGGTTTGTGTAGGTAATGAACACTAAGACCCATTTGTTAGTGAATTTGGGTGTTTTGGGTGAAATTGGGTTATGTTGACTCAAAGATGACTAACTAGGGTTTTTCAAGCATTAATTGTTGTTAATAAACCTTAATTAGTTAGTAAATTGCTAGAACACCAATATTTATGTAAATGGATGTTAAGTAGGTTTGTGGATGACCCGAAATGGGTGTGTTGACCCTAAATGGGCCAAACGGGTCAAATTGGACCTAAGTTGGTTAATGTTTGCGTTTAGTGCATAAACCTTGTTCTAAAATGTGTTTTGAACCTATCTTGGCAAATGATTAGGGTTTTGGTGCGAGATGACCCAATATTAGGATTAGGTGTCCAAATGGGTCAAAATGACCTAGAAATGGTGAGTGTTGCGAGTTTGACCAACTTGAACAAATGATTGATTATATAAACTTTGTAATAGGTGCGTTACCTCGAAGTTTCAAGCTGGGTTTATTGATTCACCGAAGGCGAAAGGTGAGTGGAATAATTATATGCGTAGATATACAATGTGTTTATTTGTGTAGCGTGATATGTGAAGTGTCGATGTGCTAAGACACCACGTTCACGTAACGAGTGAAGTGTCGATGTGTTAAGACGCCACTCGGGAGTGAAGCATCGATGTGTTAAGATGCCACTTCGTGAGATGTAACGAGTGAAGTGTGGATGTGTTAAGACACCACTCGGGGTGAAGTGTCGATGTGTTAAGACACCACCCGGGGTGAAGTATCGAAGTGCTAAGATGTCACCCGAGGGGTTAGTGTGCGATGTGTTAAGTGCACTAATGGTTGTTGTGAACACCGATGGTCTTTAAACACCGTTCCTTGTACGATTGGTTAACCATGGTTATTGTGTTGTAGTGTAAGCATATTACTTTTGCTCATGTTATATATGCTTTTGGTTATGCTAGCTTGATTATGGGAAGTTATAGCTTGTATTTAGGACGATAAGCTAATTGTGACTGCTAGCATGTGTACGGTATGAGCGTAAGTGTTTGCAAGTAGATATATTATATATGTATGTGTATAATTATTGCATTCACTAAGCTTTGCTTACCCTCTCGTTGTTTACCTTTTTATAGGTTCGATTGTGGACAAGGGTAAGGGCATTATCTTGGATTAGAGATCCCGCTTTGTTGATTAGGGGACGCTTTTTGAAAGTGTTAGTTCTTGGAGTTTGACTGAGACTTGGGTAGTTTAATCCCAAACGCCATGCTCATATTGTAGTTTGGTACTTAAACTTTTTGGCGGTCGAAACTCATATTTTTTATTTAAACTTGTAAATTGGGCCTTGTGGGCCCCGCTTGGTAAAACTAATTTTAGTAATGGAACATGCTAGTTTTACATATATGAACTTGTGGGTGAAAGTGTTTCGTCTAATTATGTCGGGAAACGGCCAAACATTTTTGGGTATTTGGTTACCGGGGACAGCAGTCTGCCCATGTGGGTTCGCGCGCCGCGACACCACCTGGCGCGCCGCGCCATATGCTGGCCAGTCAATTTTTTTTTTATTTGTGATATTATTACGGGTTTGGTTCAGGTTGTTACAAAAGAGTAGGTGCAGAAGGGTGTTCTTGTCAAACAGTTGAGAAGTGATCATGGTACTGAGTTCAAAAATGTCACATTAATTGATTTTTGTGTAGAGTCTGGAATTGGTCAAAATTTCTCTGCTGTTAGAACTCCACAACAAAATGGAGTTGCTGAAAGAAGAAATAGGACACTCATTGAAGCAGCCAGAACCATGCTATGGCAATCAAATGTTACCCTAAGGTTCTGGGCTGAAGCTGTCAATACAGCATGTTACACTCAAAATAGGTCCTTAATTGTGAAGAAACATGGTAAAACTCCTTATGAGTTATATCATAAAAAGGTGCCTACTATTCATTACTTCCATGTATTTGGGTGTAAGTGCTATATTTTAAATCAAAGTGACCAGCTTGATAAGATGAGGCCAAAGTCTGATGAAGGTATATTTATGGGATATTCTTCTGTATTCAAAGCTTATAGAGCATATAATAAGAGGAGAATGAAGATTGAAGAATCCATTAATGTTTCCTTTGATGAAAGTTCTTTAGTAATGGATCAGTCATGTAGTACTGAGCTATCTGCACTTAGTGAATTATCTAATTTAATTTCAGAGAATAGTGTTCAGACTCTGGATTCAGAGTCTGAGTCGGATGAACCAAATTTGTCTGGATTGAGAAAAGAAGTTGCAGATAATACTCACACAGAAGAACCTTCACAGGAAGAAGAATCTGTTGTCAATCAAGAAAGTGGTGATCAGTCATCAAATACCACTTTGGATCTTATTGTTCCTACTAGAAAATCATCTAGAAACATAGTTCCTCCAAAGCATCTTGAGGACTATGTTGTGGATTCTACAGGTTTTCCTAAACCTAGTTCTTCTTCTCAGAAACCTGTGTCTGACTTTGCTATAGCAAATTACTGCTTCTTTTCTTGTTTTCTTTCACTAATTGAGCCTAAAGAAGTAGATGAAGCATTGGCTGGCAATGATTGGGTTGCGGCTATGACTGAAGAATTGACTGAATTTGAAAGGAATGATGTTTGGGAATTGGTTCCAAAGCCTACTGATAAAACTGCAATAGGCACAAAATGGGTTTTTAGAAAGAAGGTTGATAAAGATGGTACTGTAATCAGAAATAAAGCAAGGTTTTTTGCTCAAGGGTACAGACAAGAAGAAGGAATAGACTATGATGAGACTTTTGCTCCTGTTGCTAGAATTGAAGCTATTAGACTGTTTCTGGCATATGCTGCTCACAAAGATTTCAAGATGTTTCAAATGGATGTGAAAGCCTGGTAAATTGCAAGAAGAGGTTTATGTGAAACAACCTCCTGGTTTTGTAAATAAGAAATTTCCTAAGCATGTCTACAAACTGAAGAAAGCATTGTATGGTCTGATGCAAGCTCTCAGAGCCTGGTATAATACCTTGTCAACATTTATTCTAGAAAAGAATTTTTCCAGAGGAGCCATTGACAAGACTTTGTTTATCAAAAAGGACAAAGGTGATGTGTTACTTGTTCAAATTTATGTTGATGACATTATTTTTGGGTCTACAAATTCACACTTAAGAAAATGGTTTTCTGACATTATGTCTGAAGAGTATAGAATGAGTAATTTATGTACTTTAAACTATTTTCTTGGGTTACAAATAACAGAGTTCTGAAGGTATTTTTATTAACCAAAGTAACTACATTTCTGATATGTTAACTAAATATGGTTTTAAAAATTGTTCTTCTTTAAGAACTCCAATGAGTGTTTCTGAAAAGCTTGATAAAGATGAATCTGGGAAACTCACTTGTCAATCAACCTATAGAGGTATGATTGGATCTTTGCTATATTTAACTACAAGTAGACCTGATATAATGTTTGCTACATGTCTTTGTGCACGTTACCAATCTGATCCTAGGGAGTCTCATTATAAAGCTGTGAAAAGAATTTTTAGGTACTTAAAAGGTACCCCTAACCTGGGTCTTTGGTATTCTAAAGACTCAGGGTTTGATCTAATTGGTTACACAGATGCAGACTATGCAGGTTGCAAATTAGACAGAAAAAGCACTTATGGTGGATGTCAATTGCTAGGTGGAAAATTGGTCAGCTGGTCTAGTAAAAAGCAGAATTCTGTGGCCACTTCCACAGCAGAAGCTGAATATGTTGCTGCAGGAAGTTGTTGTGCTCAGTTACTTTGGATGTAACATCAACTTCTGGATTTTGGGTTAACATTGACCAATACTCCAATAATGTGTGACAATGAAAGTGCAATTGCTATTACTGAGAATCCAGTGTTTCACTCAAGAACCAAGCATATTGAAATCAGGCATCATTTTATAAGGGATTGTGTTGAAAAGAGCAAAGTGTTTTTAAAGCATATTGGCACTAAGGATCAATTGACAGATATTCTCACTAAAGCACTTCATGAGGAAAGGCATTTTTATCTACTTGGATAACTTGCAATGTTAAATCCATCAATTGAAATGTTGTCCAGTGATGATACTCTCTAAACTGTTGTTGTAAAAAAAAAAAAAAATAGAGTATGGATTACGTCATATTCAGAGTCTGGATGACATCATGTTATTTAGAGTCTGGAAAGGTTTACTCTGTTGGTGTTTTTACTGTAAGCTTGTTTCCTTATTTGGTCAATAAAGGTTTTCTTTATTCGGGTGTCTAAAGTAACAACTTAAATTTTGAAGGGGGTTAATGGTAACTTTTTGAATTTTTGTGTCAGAGGTATTTATATCTCTCCTAATTTTTCTTCTTCAAAATATTCTTCAAATTAATCTTCAAACATAAACCCTAATTCCTCTCATTCGATCATCATCTTCTTCAAAACCTCTCTCGGTTTTCATAATTCACTCGTGTTCTTACAAGTTTTTGATTGAAGCTAATGGCAAATACGAAGTTCATTCCTTTTGTTCTTGTTCCCACCGATAACATGATTAGGGCAAAAGAAATCAGAGGAGAGAAGGATGTGCAGGTTTCGGCTAACAATAGGGTTGCTTGTGATACTATTCCAGCGAATTTTGCTAATGAAGGGTATGAGGATCTGGTATTGTTCATGCGAAATCACCCTTTGAAGGAGGCTTTCTTCAAGACAACGATCATGTTTCCAGAGATGTTAGGAGAATTTTGGTATACTTGCGTTGGGAACAGAGAAACTAGATCTATCACTGGTACTTATAGAAATGGTAACAATTCTTTAACTATTACTGAAAATCATTTAAGAATTGCTTTGAATCTTCCTGTTCAAGATAACTTTGTTAGAACTGTGTCAAGGTCTGCTGTGAGATCTTGTTTTCCTATGGTTGGTCAACCTTTAACTAATTCTTCTGTTAAGATTAGTATGTTCTCTCCAAGGTGGATGTTTTTTTTGTCAAATGTCATTAGAAGTTTGAGCTTCAAGTGTGGTAGTCTGACTGAGATTAATGATTTTGAGGCACATCTGTTTCATGCTATAGTCACAGGGAGGAATATTGATTTTGCACGTTTATTCTTCAATGAACTCTTGGTTCTCACTGAAAAAACTCCAAGAGATCATAATGTGCCTTTTATCAGGTTTTTAAGTTTAATGTTTGAACAAGCTATGACTCCTGCTTTGTATGATGGGCTTAAAGTGTTTTGTGTGTATGAGTATACTTTTATTCTAGAATGTAGTGTCAGAATGTTTCACAGCCACATTGTGAATGATCAAGAGGTTGCTCTTACTCCTGCTATGATGCATTGGGTCAATCTTGGCCGTGCAGACCAACCTACAGATTCTGAGCAATCAGATTCTACAGGGGCATCTTCTTTAGAATCCGAGCAATCAGGGTCTGCAGAAGGTCACAACAATGGTCAACCATCTTTAGAATCTGAGCAATAAGATTCTACCCCCACACAAACTCCACCCCATGTTGTTTCACAAACAGAGCAGGCTGAAGACATGGATGAGGAAATCCCACCTCGTTCTAACCCATCTTCACCCACTGCTACTGAGCAAATTTCCCACTCAACCCACCTTATGAACCCACCAGTTCATACAGAGAATACCACCATATCTAAAACCTTAGATAATAAAGCACTAGTGGATTCACCTTCAAAATTCACTAGAAAGAGTGATGCACGTACTGCTCCATCACCTCTGCTAGAGGTTGGTGAGAGGAGTGCTTTGACCCAACCTGAACCTGGTAGGTTAGTTAACTTGGATACCCACATTACAGTCACTGAAGAAACCCACTCAGTTGACTTACATGACGAAGTCCCAATCCTGAACTCAAATAACCAAATCCAAAACCCAACTTGAATGGCCAAGCCAACTTTTACCCCAGACTTAAGTCTGCCACTACCCACCCAAAATGTTTCATCCTTACACCTTCTTGCACAGGCAGCCAATATCACACTCATGTCACAGGGTGAGATACAGGGCTCAAAATCTTCTATGTCCAAAGATCAGCTTTCTTTACAATAGGAAGGTTGTGAGGACATACCAACCCTACCCTTATCCACTGGCACTACTTCTCAGACTGAGGCACCAGTCACCATGGTTGGCCTACATCAGGCTTTGACCAAGTTGACTAAGGAGTTTGATGACAAGCTTTCTGTTGTGAAGTCTAAGATTAATAATCTTAACTTTAATAATAATTTCGTTTCTAAAGATGAGTTGATGGAGGTAAGGAGGTTGGTTGGGGATATGCAGGGGTTGACTAGTACAGGTGGTTCAGGGTCTATCACAGAGATTAATCAAAGGTTGACTGAGCTGGAGAAAAGAATGGTTGGTGTTGATGAACTGAGACAATGCTTTACTGGGTTTGCATCTGATATTTGTTCCCTCAAGAATCAACAGACTGAAATTTGGAAGTTCATATCTTCTCTGCCTTTAGATGATGTCAAAAAGGGGGAGAAAAGAAAGAGGTCAGATGATGTAGGTATTGCAGATGCAGGTATTGCAAGTGTTGAGGGGGAGCAATCTAAGAGGACTCACATTGAGGGAGAGCAACAAATTGAGGGGGAGAATGTTGTTGATAAGGGTACTGGTGACAAGCAGGGTAATTCTAGTAATGTTTTAGTTGCTGCTACACAAAGAGCAGATGGTGATCTTAGGGCTCAGATGAACAAGAGGTTCAGATTCAGAAGATATGATGGAGATGTTGTGAAAGTTGAGGTTGAAAAATCTGAGTTTGAAGGTGTGATTTTGCTGTTAACAATGGTACATTTTCCAGACAGAAGGTTAAGAGTTAAAATGAATCAAATTGTTCGTTTAGGTTTTTGTAAATGGAGAGGCATAGCTGTTTGTATCAAGGAGTATGCAGGGGATCAATTTATTGTGAATGAAGTGTTAAAGAGAGTGTACATGTTGGTTCAATTGGTGTTTGAAGAAGGATTCATCAGTATTAAAGATTATGAAGTGTTTTGTGAAACTTTTAACCTGGAAATGAAGAAGAGAAGAGTTAAGGGACATATTGAAAGATATGCTGTCCCTGAGCATTTGGAGTTTGTTGATAACAAGTATGTTGAATACTTGGATGGCTTGATGATAAAGACTACTGGAAATCAAAAGATGTTGATTAGATGTGATTAGTTTGAAAAGGCAAGCATTGATATGTTGATTAATCTTTTGTCCAGGTGTGAAACAGAGCAAACATTTCCTTTTAGGGTGCAATTGTTGAAACACTTGTATAGCAAGCTGAATATGTTAAAGAAAATTCCTCACATGAAGAGCAAGTGTAAGCTTATTGAAAAGGAGTATGCTAAGGTGGTTAATTAGGTGTACAGGTTGTTTTAACATCATCAGATAGGAGGAGATTGTTGGGAAAATGAAAATCTGATGAGTCAAAAGTATTTTGCAGATTTTAGAATCTGGAGATTTAGAGTCTGAAGTTGCAGACTCTGGAATTTGCTGAAGTCAACGGTTGAAGTTTTCTTGAAGCCAAAGCTAAAGATTATTCTGGAGATATACTTAAAGTTTAAGAAGATATGTTTTGAAGATTCAGTTTTATCTCCAGAATTGACTTTTGAATTAATAGCTAATTTGTTTGATTTTTAGTTTATCTTTGCCTTATTTATAGCGAAGTAGTTTTGGAAACCAAATCTCCAGATTTGGTGTTTATCTGTATAAATAAGGACGTGTGGTTTAGTTTGAAGATGTACTTTGCACGATCAACATTATCAATCTTTATTTCATTATCGTGTTCTCTCATTCTCTGCACTTAAATTCTTTATTTATAGTATAAAGTGAGAGTCTGGTGTTCATAGTTATATTACTGTGAACTAATAGATACTTACACATCGATTACATAGATGAACAATCTTGAAAGATTTGAGTTGCATCTGTTAATGACTTATGGCCATTATTATTATTATTATTATTATTATTATTATTATTATTATTATTATTATTATTATTATTATTATTATTATTATTACTATTATTATTACTACTACTATTACTATTACTACTACTATTACTACTACTACTACTACTACTACTACTACTACTACTACTACTACTACTACTATTACTATTATTATTATTATTATTATTATTATTATTATTATTATTATTATTATTATTATTATTATTATTATTATTATTATTATTATTATTATTATTATTATTATTACTACTACTACTACTACTACTACTACTACTACTACTACTACTACTACTACTACTACTACTACTACTACTACTACTACTACTACTACTACTACTACTACTACTACTACTACTACTACTATTACTATTACTATTACTATTATTATTACTATGGTTATTATTATTATTATTATTATTATTATTATTATTATTATTATTATTATTATTATTATTATTTTAGACAGCGATTGGGATCACCCGAGGGGGACTAAACCACTCGTTGCGATCATCTCCCGTATCGACTACGCCGATTCAGCGATAATAACCCCACCTCCAACGCTGCCCGGGAGGAAACCTTGAAACTGATCCAAGGTCACAGCCAAGTAAAACCCCCTCCCCTTTACCCTCCAAACGATATGGGAAAGATGCCATGGGTGGATACTTCATGACAGGGATGAAATTGTGTTTTTAATATGTAACCAACGGGGGTCGAACTCCTGACCTCCCCTAAATGAGACAGACCATCAACCGCTGGACCATATCACAACTTCATTATTATTGTTGTTGTTGTTATTGCTGCTGCTGCTGCTGTTGCTGCTGCTGATGTTGTTGTTGTTGTTGGTGGTGGTGGTGGTGGTGTTGTTGTTGGTGGTGGTGGTGGTGCTGGTGGTGGTACTGGTGTTGGTGCTGGTGCTGGTGCTGCTGCTGCTGCTACTCCTGCTGTTGCTGCTCCTGCTGCTGCTGCTCCTCCTGCTGCTCCTGCTCCTGCTCCTGCTCCTCCTCCTCCTGCTCCTGCTCCTGATACTGCTGCTGCTGCTGCTGATAATGCTAAAAATGAACATATATTTCATAGCATTATCCCTCAAGAAAGATAAGCTTTTGGTTGCAATTATTCTATTTACAAGTGATATTCGTTTAAATAATAAAAGGTAAAGACAAAAGACAGATTCGAAGATTTGAAGATTTGAAGACGCAAACGACCAAAAAGCTAAAAAGTACAAAATACAATCAAAGTGGTTCAAATTATTGATGAGAAACGTCTCAAAATTACAAAAGTACAAGACGCGAAACGCAAAGTACAAGATATTAAATTGTACGCAAGGACGTTCAAAAATTCGGAAACGGGACCAGAGTCAACTCTCAACGCGCGATGCAACGGACCGAAAATTACAAGTCAACGGAGTACAAGAATATAATATAATATATAATTAATTATATATAATTAATTATATTATATATATATATACATATATTATAAAAATGCAGCAGCCCACATTTTGGAATCTTTGTGAGCTGGAAAAGCAGGCCATGCGATCGAATGGCCAGAAGGCACAATTTCCATGCGATCGCATGGCAGTGAAAGGCTGGCCACATCTATAAATTTCGCAGTTTTTGGTCGAATGTAATACACCTTTTTCTAATCTATCTCTCACTCTTACGATATATATATATATATATATATATATATATATATATATATATATATATATATATATATATATATATATAATTTATAATTTTTATTTTAATTTAAGATTAATAATAATAAGGGTATGTTAGCGAATGTTGTAAGTGTGTAAGTCGAAATTCTGTCCGTGTAAAGCTACGCTATTATTAATCATTGTAAGTTATATTCAACCTTTTTAAATTAATGTCTCGTAGCTAAGTTATTATTATGCTTATTTAAATTGAAGTAATCGTGATGTTGGGCTAAAATATTAAAGACGGGGTAATTGGGCTTTGGACCATAATTGGGGTTTGAACAAAAGAACGACACTTGTGAAAATTAGACTATGGGCTATTAATGATCTTTATATTTGTTTAATTGAATGATAGTTCGTTAATTTAATATAAAAATTACAATTAGACCTATAAATAACCACATACACTCGATCGAACACGATGGGCGGGATATTTATAAGTACTAATAATCGTTCATTTAACCGGACACGGGAATGGATTAATAGTCAATGGACTTATTAAAACAGGGGTGAATTACATACAAGAAAAATTGGTGTAATTATAGTTTTAGTCCCCAATTAGTTGGAATATTTGACTTCGGATATAAGGATAATTTGACGAGGACACTCGCACTTTATATTTATGACTGATGGACTGTTATGGACAAAAAACCAGATGGACATATCGAATAATCTAGGACAAAGGACAATTAACCCATGATAATAAACTAAAATCAACACGTCAAACATCATGATTACGGAAGTTTAAATAAGCATAATTCCTTTATTTCATATTTCATCGCACTTTTATTTATTGTCATTTTATTTAATTGCACTTTTAATTATCGTACTTTTTAATTATCGCAATTTTATTTATTGTCATTTTATTTATCGCACTTTAATTTATCTCACTTTAATTATTGTCATTTACTTTACGCTTTAAATTAAGTTTTATTTTTAATATTTTACATTAGGTTTTAACTGCGACTAAAGTTTTAAAATCGACAAACCGGTCATTAAACGGTAAAAATCCCATTTTATAATAATAATATTACTTATATATATATATATATATATATATATATATATATATATATATATATATATATATATATATACAAATATAGTTTTAAAAATATAGCGTTAAACTTGGCTAGATCCCTATGGAATGAACCGAACTTACTAAAAACTACACTACTGTACGATTAGGTACACTGCCTATAAGTGTTGTAGCAAGGTTTAGGTATTTCCACTCTATAAATAAATAAATAATAACTTGTGTAAAATTGTATCATATTTAATAGTATTTCGCAGTAAAAATATAAGTATTTCGTATACACCTCTACGCACATCAAGTATTTTTGGCGCCGCTGCCTGGGACATCTTAAACGCCGGAAGCGAAACGCTATAAAAAAATAATTTTTATTACGTTTTAATTTTGTTTTGTAAAAAATTACGTTTTTAAATATTAAAAATACAAAAATATAAAAAGAAAAATGAAATATATATATTTTTAAGAGTTTTTTTAAAATATAAAGTTTTTCTATTTTCTATTTTATTTTTTAAAAATTAAGTTTTTTTTATTTTATAAATAAATTAAAAAAAGAAATATATATAAAAAAATAATAATAATAATCGGGCCACTACACTGTAGCAGCCCAATATTTGAACTGGATCCGCAGGTCATGCGACCACATGACTTTATAACTAGCACTCCATGCGATCGCATGGAGTGATTTGACAGGCCTGGTACCTTAGTTAAAACGAATTAGGGTTAAGATTTAATTATTATTATTATTAATTAATTAAGATTAGGGTTTAATTTAATATTAGTAAGTTTTAGGTTTTAATTAATTTGTAATATTTAGTTTAAATTAGTTTTATTAGTTTTAAAATTGATACTTTTATAAAATAAATAATATAAAAATAATATTTTTATAAAATTGTATTTTTATAACTTTAAACTTATTTTATATTTTGTATCTTTTTAATTAGTTTAATTCGTAATTTTATAATTTTTCGTTCGTAATTAGTTCGTAACTTAGTATTTTGCCGTAGTATTTTATATTTCTAGATTTTTAGGCTTTGCCGTAAAATCCCTTAAGTACTTTTTCTTTAGACTAAGATTTAGGTGCTTTAGAATTTTGCGACACCGTTTTAAGTTTTAGTGCCTTTTTAAGTTATTGCCGTTTTGGATTTAGAATTCCTTTTAAGCTTTAATACCGTTAGACATAAGTTTTAATATTTAGTTTTTAGACTTTTAAGTTTCGACGCTGCATTTTATTATTTTTTGACGCTTATTTTCGACCTTTTATTTTTCGAGCTTTTATTTTTTGACGTTTTTCGACGCGCTCTTTTTCTTTCTTATTTCTCGATGCTCTAGTTTTTAGGACATAGTATTTTCTATTTCTTCTCTAAATTTCTTTAAACTTTGACGAAAAATTATTTTAAGTGGTTAAATTGATAGACATCCAAAATTTTCTGGTTCGTAGTAATAGTTGGATTTGTTAGTGGCGAGTTGTGGGCTTCCGATTTAAAGGGTGCTGGCTACCTGCTGCATCTATTGGCTATTTTTAACGTGGGCAAAATCAAAAAAGTCTATTAATTTGATAATTTATATAATTTTTATCTTTTATAACTAATAGGATATTCAGTGAATGCACCGAGCAAAACGTTCACCACCTTTTATACATTCACCACCTGTAACTCGATCAAGATATCTAGCCAATATTGTCGCCGTTGATTTTTCTTTAGAATCGTAATCCAGTCGACCAAGTACTCTAATTCAAATTTCCGATAATCCATTTTTTGAACCCGACCTCACAATTGAGAATCCGGAGGATATTCAGGGACAATTCAGAGATCTTGAACCATTAATCTTTCCTACGGAACCACCAATCATTCAAACAGAGATTGTCGAGGAACAAACCATTAAATCAGAATCCTCTAGTTATTCAGATTCAACAAATTCAATCACGGAAAATCTGTAACCTCTAAGTATGGAAGACCGAATGAGAGCTAAACGCACTGGCCAAGGTCACGCAATTACTCAACCAGACATTAATGCGCCAGATTATGAAATCAAAGGACAAATTCTACACATGGTGACTAATCAATGCCAATTTAGTGGTGCGCCGAAGGAAGATCCAAACAAACATCTTCGAACTTTTAATAGGATCTGTACTCTATTTAAAATCCGAGAAGTGGAGGATGAACAGATATATCTCATGTTATTTCCCTGGACTTTAAAGGGAGAAGCCAAAGATGGGTTAGAATCGTTACCAGAAGGGGCGATTGATACATGGGACGTTTTAGTTGAAAATTTTCTTAAACAATTCTTTCCGGCATCTAAAGCCGTGAGACTTCAAGGAGAAATAGTTACGTTCACACAAAAGCCAAATTAAACTCTATATGAGGCGTGGACAAGATTTGGAAAGTTATTGAGAGAATGTCCGCAACATGGTTTAGACACTTATCAAATAGTAAAAATATTCTACCAAGGATGTGACATCACTACAAGAAAAGACATCGATATAGCAGCTGGTGGTTCCATTATGAAGAAAACCGCAACTGAAGCTTACAAAATTATTGATAACACTGCTTCCCACTCACATGAGTGCCATCAAGAAAAAGATATCATTAGATCATCTAAAGTAGCTAGAGCCAATTCTAGCCATGATTTTGATTCCATTACCGCAAAGATAGATGCTGTCGAGAGACGAATGGAAAAGATGACTAAAGTTATTCACTCAATACGAATTAGTTGTGAGCAGTGTGGAGGACCACATTTGACAAAAGATTGTCTCAGTATTGAACAAACAATAGAACAAAGAGAGAATGTTTCATACATGAACCAAAGGCCTGGAAATAATTATCAGAATAATTATCAACCGCCAAGACCAATCTACAATCAAAACCAAAATTATAACCGAAATGTTCCATACAACAACCAACAAGGTCCTAGTAATCAACAAGTATCCAATAATACTTACAATCAGCAAAGACCTATTTTTCAAAACAACCCACCACAAACCGATGATAAAAAGCCAAATCTAGAAGACATGATGTCAAAACTAGTTGAATCTCAAACTCAATTTTTCACATCTCAGAAACAAACGAATGAACAAAATGCTCAAGCATTTAGAAATCAACAAGCTTCAATCCAAAATCTGGAACAAGAAGTAAGCAACCTAGCAAGGTTAATAGGTGAAAGAAAATCGAGAAGTCTACCTAGTGATACAAATGCTAACCCCCGGAATGAAACAGCTAAAACCATTACAACAAGAAGTGGTATTACACTTAAACCACCTGAAATACCTGTAATTTCTGAGGACTCTATTCCTACTCCACAAGAACCACAACCTGAGCAAGATAAGGAAACAGAACTGATAGTTGAAAAGGTTAATGAAGATAACACAGTTAAGGCTAAACCTTATGTTAACCCATACCAACCACCACTTCCTTACCCGAGTAAAATGAGAAAAGAAAGACTTGAAGCCGAGCAATCCAAATTCTTGGATATGTTTAAACAAATAAATATAAATCCTCCTTTCATTGATGTGATTTTAGGAATTCCTAGATATGCTAAATTCCTGAAAGATCTAATCACAAATAGAAAGAAAATGGAAGAACTTTCGGCTGTTACTATGAATGCAAATTGTTCTGTAGTGCTATTGAATAAGATACCAGAAAAATTATCAAATCCAGGAAGTTTCACAATTCCATGTTTTCTGGGTAGTCTTAGTTCAATAGAAGCATTGGCAGACTTAGGTGCTAGTATAAATTTAATGCTGTATCCACTATACGCTAAACTAGACCTTGGAGAATTGAAACCAACACGAATAAACATACAACTAGCCGATCGATCAGTAAAATATCCTAGAGGGATAATGGAAAATATGCTAGTTAAAGTTGGTACTTTAGTATTTCCAGTAGATTTTGTTATTCTGGATATGGAAGAAGATTCTCGAGTTCCTCTCATATTAGGAAGACCATTCTTAAACACGGCTAAAGCGATAATAGACGTGTTCGGTAAGAAACTGACCCTAAGTATAGAGGACGAGAGTGTTACCTTTTCTGTTGATAGAGCCATGCAATAACCGCAATCTGTAGATGATACATGTTATTATATTCACTATAGATTCACATGCAGAATTGTTAGAAGAATTTCCAGAATTACAAGGAATAGGAGAATGTTCTTTAGGAGAGAGAACTGAACCAACTGATGAAGCTGAAATGTTAGCCGCACTCATGGCTAATGAATATGAGCCAACAACAGAAGAAATTCAAATACTAAACGAGGAAGACAGATATCGATACAAATCATCGATAGAAGAACCACCGACATTAGAGTTAAAGCCACTTCCAAATCATTTGGAATATGCTTATTTACATGTTGAATCTGAATTACCTGTAATAATATCGTCTTCTCTTACGAAAAATGAAAAATCTCAACTCATTTCTGTGTTAAAAGCTCATAAACCAGCTATTGCATGGAAGATTCATGACATTAAAGGCATAAGTCCTTCGTATTGCACACATAAAATCCTTATGGAAGAAGATCATAAAATGTATGTGCAACGCCAACGAAGACTAAATCCTAATATGCAAGATGTTGTTAAGAAAGAAATTATTAAACTGCTAGATGCAGGTTTAATTTATCCAATCTCTGATAGTCCATGGGTAAGTCCAGTTCAATGCGTACCTAAGAAAGGTGGCATGACTGTAATCACAAATGAGAAAAATGAGCTTATTCCTACTAGAACTGTAACAGGATGGCGTGTTTGTATTGATTATAGAAAATTAAATGACACCACCAGAAAAGATCACTTTCCCTTACCTTTCATTGATCAAATGTTGGAAAGGTTAGCCGGAAATAGTTACTATTGTTTTCTTGATGGTTTTTTCGGATATTTTCAAATTCCAATAGCGCCCGAGGACCAAGAGAAAACCACATTCACGTGCCCTTATGGTACTTTTGCTTACAAACGCATGCCATTTGGACTTTGCAACGCCCCTGCAACCTTTCAAAGGTGCATGATGGTGATTTTTCACGAAATGATAGAAGAATGCATGGAAGTTTTCATGGATGACTTTTCAGTCTTCGGTGATACTTTTGAAACATGTCTAGTTAATCTTGAACGAATGCTTATTAGATGCGAGCAATCAAATCTAGTACTTAATTGGGAGAAATGCCATTTCATGGTTAGAGAAGGCATCGTTCTTGGTCATAAAATTTCATAGGAAGGAATTGAAGTGGATAGAGCTAAAGTAAATGTAATTGCTAAACTTCCACATCCCACCAATGTTAGAGGAGTTAGGAGTTTTCTAGGGCATGCCAGTTTTTACCGACGTTTCATAAAAGATTTTTCTAAAATTGCCACTCCTATGAATAAACTCCTAGAAAAGGATGCTCCATTCATCTTTTCAAATGAATGCATTAAATCTTTTAATATTCTTAAAGAAAAACTCACTAATGCGTCGATCATGATAACTCCAAATTGGAATCTACCGTTTGAACTCATGTGCGATGCAAGTGATTTTGCAATGGGAGCCGTTTTAAGACAAAGGATTGAAAAACGATTTCAACCTATTTATTACGCTATTAAGACGTTACAAGGAGCACAAACGAATTACACAACTACTAAAAAAGAACTCCTTGCTATTGTCTTTACTTTTGACAAATTTCGTTCATATCTCGTTCTAGCTAAAACGGTGGTTTATACCGACCATTCTGCTCTTAGATACCTATTTTTGAAACAAGATGCCAAACCACGATTAATCCGTTGGATCTTACTCTTACAAGAGTTCGATATTGAAATCCGAGATAAAAAGGGAGCAGAAAATCTCGCCGCTGATCATCTTTCTCGTCTTGAAAATCCTGAATTAGAAATTCTAAATGAATCGATCATACAAGATAACTTTCCTGATGAATATCTATTGAGAATCGATTATAATGAAATTCCATGGTTTGCAGACTATGCAAACTATTTAGTATGTGAATTTTTTGAAAAAGGGTTGTCGTACCAAAAATGAAAGAAATTCTTTAGTGATATAAAACACTATTTCTGGGAAGATCCACATTTGTTTAAAAGTTATCCCGATGGAATAATACGCCGACGTGTATTCGGGGATGAAGCCAGTCAAATCTTAAACCATTGTCACACAGGACCAAAAGGAGGGCATTATGGGTCTCAACTCACAGCAAGAAAAGTCTATGACGCTGGATTCTATTGGCCTACAATTTTCAAAGACGCACACCTTCTTTGCAAATCCTGTGATGCTTGTCAAAGGGCCAGAAAAATAAGTCAACGTGATGAAATGCCACAAAATGTCATTCAAGTATGTGAAGTATTTGACATTTGGGGTATTGACTTTATGGGTCCATTTCCAAAATCTCATAATAATCTCTACATTCTCGTTGCCATTGACTATGTATCTAAATGGGCGGAAGCACAAGCTCTCCTAACTAACGATGCACGAGTTGTAGTCAACTTTTTAAAATGATGAAACATGACTAGGAACTTCGAGATCAACAGGTTTAATTCACACAAAGGTGGAATTAGTGAATCAAACCAATCAAAGTGAATATGGGTAGCTTTTTGGGATTAAATTAGTCAAACCACAACAAGGATTGTGATTAGATTAATGCCTAGAGCTATTATTCACTACCAGGAGTGATTTGGGTTGAGAGAGAATCGGATCAGGTGAACCAGATCTGAGTGATTGTGTGTGAGAGAGGCTTAACCTAAAATAAAGAACATAAGACTTTATATACCCCTGCTGTTGACTCACTCGTGTCTTCTCATTCAGGTTATAATTATGACTTAGCTCAGCATCAATCGTGCGTATGAGCCTGTCAACCGTACGAGTGATGCGTCACTCGTACGTCTGACTAAGTCTAACATAGTCAAACATCCGTATCGTGTTCCTGCATTACCTGTAACCACATACAAACACAGATAGTATAATAACGAGCAATCATGGTATACCATAAACTGAAGTACCTGCAATGGAAGTAGGTTAGATGTCTAGGGACTTACATAAAATGCATCAACAACTCCCCCTAGGACCTAGACCATCGATTACAATAAAGTAAACGTCCATGAAATACATATAAGTCCAAAAGTAGCATCAGTCTAATATCAATTACATATCCAGATTCTCTCTCTCTCCAAAATACATCATCATCAAAAACAAAAACAAACAAAATTACTAACTAGCATCACAGTATTCGACACACATCAGGTGGCTTGAACTTGGTTTGAGCTTTGAGCATCACTTTCTCTGTTGAGGTATGCATAGAGGACATCGATCACACTTTGATATCTCATAGCTTCCTCCTTTCGACCATCTCTGAATGTAATGTGATGGCGGTGAAGAGTCTCCACATCAAATCTCGATAAGTTCCTCAGCCACATAGGATCTAGAATCCTCACATTGTCGAACTGTATGCTTCCATCATCCTTCTCAATTGCAGTCAAGATCATTGCTTCTTCCAACAACTCATCATAGAACCACCATCTGAAGTTCTTACAGATATCCTTGGGTAATGGCATCAAGGGAGATTGTTTCATATACTTAGCTGGACGGAACTTAACAACACAGATAGGTCCTCCCTTAGAATTTTTCTTTGTCGGGTGTATGGAAAACCTAGTGGTCGTTGACTTAAAGATGTCCCATTTCCCTGTCTTATACTCATATCTGAGTTTTCTTTGAAACAACCTAGAAAGGTCACAATCTTCAGCGTTCAACATCTTCAGCTTCGCAAGCTGCATGATCTCGAAGTACGGTAGAGTTTTGAAGTGACTTGGGCATGCCATATAATCTACTCCTCCTTCCCTCTTGATCGTAAAATAATTGATCTCCTTGAAATAGCCCCAACTCAAAATTTTACCCTTGGAGGTCTTCTTGGTTCTTTTACCTTTCTCATAGAAACTGACAAACTACGACTCGAGTTCTGCTTATCCACTTGATTAGGGTTAACAACATTCTGTCTCCACCAACTCTGGCTATCTTCGTCTTCCTTAATGTTTCTATTCACTTTAACCCTATCACATTTGAACCATTCATTAATCTCATTCCATGTCTCGGCTTTAGCTTGTTCTGCTCGGAGTTTCTTATCTTTCAATTCAGTTTCTTTTCTTTCTTTCTCAATGAGCAGTTTCTCATGCCGGATCTTCTTGTTCCTTTCTAACATAACATCCACTTCTTTAACTTGTTGTTTGTATACCTTCCTCGCCTTTTCTAACTCAATTAAGTTCTTTCTTTTCTCCTCACATCTTAGATTGAAGAAGTCACTTAAGGTGTTGAGTGACGGATGCGAGTATGGCTCAAGCGAAGGCATAACAATTTCAACTTCTTCTTCTTCTTCTTCTTCTTCTTCTTCCTCTTCTTCTTCCTCTTCTTCTTCTTCTTCTTCATCATCAAATTCTGTCACAAATTCATCCTCGGACTCAATAATCACATCCTCTTTCAAACTATCTTTACCAACAGAATCTTCACTCTTCTCATCAGCAAACAAATTATCGAAATCACTTAAGTTGATATTTTGGATTGATTCAGGAGGGATACTTGACAATGACTCTTCTTGTGGAGCCTTGTTTTCAGCTTCAACTGACTCTACATTCTCCGTATCGTTTTCACTGTCATATGCTAGTGCAGCAAGCTGTTCCATCGGAAACTCACTTGGTGGAACGTCCCCCTTTTCTGCATCATTAAAAATATTTGAATAATTCATATAATATTCAGCAGTAATGACCTCACCATATTCATTAAAACTTTGAATAGGTATCACTAACGGTATATCAAAAGAGGGTCCTCCAGTTCCAGCATCTTCTTCATCATCTTTTTCATCACCTTCTCCCAAATCAGAAGAATACTCTTCTTCTCTCTCCTTAATCAACTTGGTTTTACCAGAGGTAAGCTGTTCAATCTTTTCATTCAACTTCTTCAGTTTCTCCCTGTTCGCACTCTTAATCGCCAAAAACTTCTTCTTCAACTTATCTGTTCTTTCCTTCTGACGGTCCAGCCTATCAGATAACCTCTTGTTCTCTTCCACCAACGATTCAATCTTAGCATTACTGATCTTCTTCTCCTCAGTAGCTTGATTCTCCAGATTGGTTATTTTTGTGACCAAAGACATCAATAGATTTTGCTGAGTCTTATATTCATCTGACATGACCTGAGGTGTTGTTGTGGCATGTTTTGGTGAGGTAACAGCAGCTCTTGCATCCTTCATGAAACCGGATGGCTTTCTCTGAGCTTGTTGCCTTGAACCTCCTTGTGATGATTTCTGAGGTAACTTATAAGAATACTTCATTCTTTTCTCCTTCTTTTTGAGTTGTTCTGCGGTCATAGGATCCTTTCCTTTCCTTTTTCTCTGAATTAAGCTGGCATCCTCCTCTGTCGCTTCATCATCACCCTCGATAATCTCATCATCAACATTACCTCCTCCTTGAGCATTACCAGTAGCTTTCTGATTATCACCCTCACCTTCCTCATCTATAACTGCATAGTTAGAGTCTGAATCCTCATTCCTCCAAGCATTACCTGCTGGACATCGATAGTTCTCCTTCATAAGATGACAAATGAGCTTTCTATTAAAGTCAGGCTTTAAATCCTCATTCCTTTTCTCTTCCATTCTGCGGAAAGTAATCGGATTCATCGGCTTCAGGTGGATAATATCCTCCTCAAGCTTAGGTAGATCAGGTACAGCGTCATTAATGATTAATTAAAGAAAACGGGCATAGATCAGGTATCTCGGGGAAGAACTGAAGTGGTTTGCCTTGAAATAGTAGAAAATAAAACCCGAAAAATCGTATGGAGCCTTGAGAACAAGTGCCACAAACATACTCTGCACTTTCTCGTTCAACTTATCAAAGCCAGATTTGCATCCACTCAAACAATGCATGATTACATGAGCAAGATATCTAAACTGTGGTGGCAGACATGTCTTCACCAGCTCAGATTTGCCAACAAGGTAACCAGAATAAGCACATCTTCTGAAACAACCATGGATTCATTCTCTACTGATAGTCATATGGGAGCAGTTCTAGTCATTGAAACCCAAAATCCTTTTAATCACATCCTTAGAAACAGTAACATCATGACCTTGAATCTTACTAACAAGCTTATCTTCATCAACATCCAACACAACATTTCTCCAGAACTATCTCTGATGACTGTAGTATGCAGTACATTCAGTAGAAATAGCAGTGTGTATCCTTGATCTCTTAAGAAATTCGATAATCTCCTTAAAGTGAGAACCTCTCTCTAAAGTAGTGTCATAGAGAGCGACTTGATTGTTCAGTTCACCCTTCTCTAGAGGAATCTCTTGCTGAGCAGGTGGGATGACCGGATTCACTTGAGGATTAGCTTATGGATTAACTTGTTGCTCCCCCTGTCCTTCAATGTTATCAACCGGAACGTTTACTTGTTGTTCTGCCATCTGATGATATCTAAACAGAAACTGAAATGATAACAGAGATGTTAGATATATAAATCAATCAACATAAAGCATTAAAGCATTTGCATCAACGTATCATAAATATGTTGAACATGATGAAACGTGCGAGTGACAGTGTCACACGTGCGGCTGAGAGATCAACCGTGCGAGTGATATAGTCACTCGTGTCACTGTTGACATGTTTGAGCAGTAATATGGTTTTAGATAATGTACACGGTTGAGGCAAAAATTCTAAGCGAGTGAGTCAACTGTGTGGTGACTCGTGCGGTTAATCACACGTGTCAGCTCTTGCAGACGAGTGATCAATAAAATCAAGACAAACGAGTAAGCTCAAAGGTCCACACGGTTGATCATCAACCGTGCACTGACTCGTGCGAGTCATGTCTCACGTGTGCGAGTGACGTCACTCGTGCATGTCTGATGAAACCGTATTAAATGCCTTTTTCAAATCATCAAAATCACATAATTGTGCATTTTATGGACCGATTTACATCACGATAGCATAATAAGGTACCGTTAAACACAAAACAATTACAGATACACATCAAAACAACCTTCAATTTCATGAAATTCGAGTTGTACACACTTAGGGTTTTGACTCATTAAAACAACAAATTAAGGTACTAAAACTCGATGAAATCATACCTAATAGGTGGCGCTGGATTCGTCTAAAGATGCTTAACGTTCATTGCAAAGGAATGCTTGATCGGTGATGATCGAATTTAGAGAGAGAAAAAGTGTTGGGTGCACAAGTGTGAGCTGTTGAGCTCATCACCCCTATTTATACTCTCGTGATCAACTGTGTGGTTGATCACACGATTGATGTGTGCGAGGTGTACTAGGAAATAGTATTATTTTTATAACTAAATACTATTAAATATGATACAATTTTACACAAGATATTTATTTATTTATAGAATGGATATACCTAAACTTTGCTACAACACTTATAGGCAGTGTACCTAATTGTACAGTAGTGTAGTTTTTAGTAAGTCCGGTTCGTTCCACAGGGATACACTTAAACAAGCTTAACGCTATATTAGTTTTAATTTATAAAAAAAATAAATATATATATAAGTAATATTATTATTATAAAAAGGGGTTTTTTACCGTTTAATGACCGGTTTGTCGATTTTTAAAACTTTAGTCGCAGTTAAAACCTAATGTAAAATATTAAATAAATAAAAGACTTAATTTAAAACGTAAAATAAATAACGATAATGAAATTGCGATAAATAAAAGTGCGATAATTAAAAAGTACGATAATTAAAAGTGCAATTAAATACAATGACAATAAATAAAAGTGCGATAATTAGAAGTGCAATTAAATATGAAAATAAAAGAATTATGCTTATTTAAACTTCCATAATCATGATGTTTGACGTGTTGATTTTAGTTTATTCCCATGAGTTAATTGTCCTGGATTATTTAATATGCCCGTCTGGTTTTTGTCCATAACAGTCCATCAGTCATAAATATAAAGTGCGAGTGTCCTCGTCAAATTATCGTTATATCCGAAGTCAAATATTCCAACTAATTGGGGACTTAAACTGTAACAAGGTTTTAATACTTTGTTATCAATTATGCCAAGTGTCCTTGTACATAATTTCACCCCTGTTTTAATAATTCCATAGACTATTAATCCATTCCCGTGTCCGGTTAAATGAACGATTATTCGTACATATAAATATCCCGCCCATCGTGTCCGATCGAGTGTATATGGTTATTTATAGGTACGTCCAATTGTAAATCTTTATATTAAAATTAACAAACTATCATTTAGTTAAACAAATATAAAGCCCATTAATAGCCCATAGTCTAATTTCCACAAGTGTCGTTCTTTTATCCAAACCCCAATTATGGTATAAAGCCCAATTACCCAATTTTAAATATTTTAGCCCAACATCATGATTACTTCGGTATTAAATAAGCATAATAATAACTTAGCTATGAGACATTAAATTAAAAATAACGTTAATCATAACTTACAGTGATTAAAAATAGCGTAGCGTTACACGGACAGAATTTCGACTTACACCCTTACAACATTCGCTAACATACCCTTATTATTAGAATTAGAATTAAAATTAAAATTAAAATTAAAATTAAAATTAAAATTATAATATATATATATATATATATATATATATATATATATATATATATATATATATATATATATATATATATATATTTACGTATGAAGGAAGAAGAAAAAGATGTGTTTATTTTGGCCAAAACACGTTGAATTTATAGGACCTGGGCTGGATTTTTCAGCCATGCGATCGCATGGAATTAACTCTTCCAGGCCATGCGATCGCATGGCCAGCTGGTGAAGTTCACATGCCTTTGTTTTCTTGCTTGCCGACGTTTATAAATAATAATATAATATATAAATAATTATAAGAATTATTTAAATATTATATTTTATTTATGTGCATAGTTAACTTGTAATTTTTAGTCTGTTGCGTCGAGCGTTGAGAGTTGACTTTGGTCCCGGTTCCGGTTTTTCGAACGTCCTTGCATACAATTTAATATCTTGTACTTTGCGTTTTGCGTCTTGTACTTTTGTAATTTTGAGACGTTTCTCATCAATAATTGGAACCACTTTGATTGTACTTTGTACTTTTGAGTTTTTTGGTCGTTTACGTCTTCAATTCGTCGAATCTGTCTTTTGTCTTCACCTCTTATTATTTAAACGAATATCACTTGTAAATAGAACAATTGCAACTAAAAGCTTGTCTTTCTTGAGGGATAATGCTATGAAATATATGTTCGTTTTTAGCATTATCAAATATTCCCACACTTGAGCGTTGCTTGTCCTCAAGCAATATAGTCTTGAAATATACTAGAATCACTTCTTTATTCTTCATACTTTGTACATCAGTGATTTCTATACGGCGGTATAAACAATGGTAGTAACGTTGTGGTTTACAGTCCCACATGACTATGAAAATTTAGATCCATTAAGGAAATTGGATCTTTATGAAAACACTTGATCTTTTGAAAATTAAATCTAGCTTTTAACCTAGATAAGTTTTCCAGAATAACCCTTCACCGGTGTTTGCAAATTATTTTTGTGGGTTTGGTGAGTATCATATTTGAAAATTTTAGCTCAAAACTTGCGGTTTTGTGTCACCCACTTGCTAACCTTGTATTAGGAAAGCAACACGTCCAGTATACTTGTTCCGTCTATTAACTTTCGATAAACTACCGTCCGGTTGTAAAGGAAAGCGTTGAACAAACAACTGTTAAGGCAATGTCCCCTGACATGCTTTTAATTACGGTCTATAACGTGTCGGATGCAATTACTATCCTTGGTAGGAGCAATAGTAAAGCTCACCCTTATAATTTTCTGGTCTGGCACAAGGTCCTGTCTTTGACCATGCTATGCAACCACCGTTCTTACGGTTGACACCCGATTTGGTTCAGGTGACCTAATGAATTCCAGGTGAATTCCTAGGATTTTACGTTTAATGGTAATGAACGCATTAAAAATGGGTTTTCAGAAAACAAATCGGTTTGTAATTTTGATCAAACTATCTTCTCGTACAAGCTCGAGTTTAGATATCATCGAATTCCATGAGTTTTTAATTCTCAATCTTTAAGGTCAATCTCTAGGATTGAGTAATATCAGGCTTAAAAGCTGATTTTTGATCTTTAAGGAGATTATCCTTTCTGGGGATCTGGTTCATTAGTCTTATCCAGCTAATTTACACGGCGTTCTCCCCATTTTACAAGACAGATCCTCTCATGGTTAGTTTAAGTCTGACCACTTGGTGACCCTGTTTGATGTTGAGGTCCGTGGATTTCCTGCTGATTTTAGAGATGACTTTTCTAGATTTTTCGTCAACCTACAGCTGGTCTGGACGACAACTTCATGACCTAAATCAAGAAGCGCGTTTCTTTTTTGGAAGACTTTACTTCCTTTTAATGATGGAATTGATTCATCGTGTAGATCCATCTTTCTTACAGTAAATCGGGTATGAAATGTCCCGTTCTTATTGATTAAAAACGTTCCATATTAATTGATTTCGTTGCGAGGTTTTGACCTCTATATGAGACGTTTTTTCAAAGACTGCATTCATTTTTAAAACAAACCATAACCTTTATTTCATCAATAAAGGTTTAAAAAGTTTTACGTAGATTATCAAATAATGATAATCTAAAATATCCTGTTTACACACGACCATTACATAATGGTTTACAATACAAATATGTTACAACAAAATAAGTTTCTTGAATGCAGTTTTTACACAATATCATACAAGCATGGAATCCAAATCTCGTCCTTATTTAAGTATGCGACAGTGGAAGCTCTTAATAATCACCTGAGAATAAACATGCTTAAAACGTCAACAAAAATGTTGGTGAGTTATAGGTTTAACCTATATATATCAAATCATAATAATAGACCACAAGAATTCATATTTCAATACACATCCCATACATAGAGATAAAAATCATTCATATGGTGAACACCTGGTAACCGACATTAACAAGATGAATATATAAGAATATCCCCATCATTCCGGGACACCCTTCGGATATGATATAAATTTCGAAGTACTAAAGCATCCGATACTTTGGATGGGGTTTGTTAGGCCCAATAGATCTATCTTTAGGATTCGCGTCAATTAGGGTGTCTGTTCCCTAATTCTTAGATTACCAGACTTAATAAAAAGGGGCATATTCGATTTCGATAATTCAACCATAGAATGTAGTTTCACGTACTTGTGTCTATTTTGTAAATCATTTATAAAACCTGCATGTATTCTCATCCCAAAAATATTAGATTTTAAAAGTGGGACTATAACTCACTTTCACAGATTTTTACTTCGTCGGGAAGTAAGACTTGGCCACTGGTTGATTCACGAACCTATAACAATATATACATATATATCAAAGTATGTTCAAAATATATTTACAACACTTTTAATATATTTTGATGTTTTAAGTTTATTAAGTCAGCTGTCCTCGTTAGTAACCTACAACTAGTTGTCCACAATTAGATGTACAGAAATAAATCGATAAATATTATCTTGAATCAATCCACGACCCAGTGTATACGTATCTCAGTATTGATCACAACTCAAACTATATATATTTTGGAATCAACCTCAACCCTGTATAGCTAACTCCAACATTCACATATAGAGTGTCTATGGTTGTTCCGAAATATATATAGTTGTGTCGACATGATAGGTCGAAACATTGTATACGTGTCTATGGTATCTCAAGATTACATAATATAAAATACAAGTTGATTAAGTTATGGTTGGAATAGATTTGTTACCAATTTTCACGTAGCTAAACTGAGAAAAATTATCCAATCTTGTTTTACCCATAACTTCTTCATTTTAAATCCGTTTTGAGTGAATCAAATTGCTATGGTTTCATATTGAACTCTATTTTATGAATATAAACAGAAAAAGTATAGGTTTATAGTCAGAAAAATAAGTTACAAGTCATTTTTGTAAAGGTAGTCATTTCAGTCGAAAGAACGACGTCTAGATGACCATTTTAGAAAACATACTTCCACTTTGAGTTTAACCATAATTTTTGGATATAGTTTCATGGTCATAATAAAAATCATTTTCTCAGAATAACAACTTTTAAATCAAAGTTTATCATAGTTTTTAATTAACTAACCCAAAACAGCCCGCGGTGTTACTACGACGGCGTAAATCTGGATTTACGGTGTTTTTCGTGTTTCCAGGTTTTAAATCATTAAGTTAGCATATCATATAGATATAGAACATGTGTTTAGTTGATTTTAAAAGTCAAATTAGAAGGATTAACTTTTGTTTGCTAACAAGTTTAGAATTAACTAAACTATGTTCTAGTGATTACAAGTTTAAACCTTCGAATAAGATAGCTTTATATGTATGAATCGAATGATGTTATGACATCATTACTACCTTAAGTTCCTTGGATAAACCTACTGGAAAAGAGAAAAATGGATCTAGCTTCAACGGATCCTTGGATGGCTCGAAGTTCTTGAAGCAGAATCATGACACGAAAACAAGTTCAAGTAAGATCATCACTTGAAATAAGATTGTTATAGTTATAGAAATTAAACCAAAGTTTGAATATGATTATTACCTTGTATTAGAATGATAACCTACTGTAAGAAACAAAGATTTCTTGAGGTTGGATGATCACCTTACAAGATTGGAAGTGAGCTAGCAAACTTGAAAGTATTCTTGATTTTATGTAACTAGAACTTGTAGAATATATGAAGAACACTTAGAACTTGAAGATAGAACTTGAGAGAGATCAATTAGATGAAGAAAATTGAAGAATGAAAGTGTTTGTAGGTGTTTTTGGTCGTTGGTGTATGGATTAGATATAAAGGATATGTAATTTTGTTTTCATGTAAATAAGTCATGAATGATTACTCATATTTTTGTAATTTTATGAGATATTTCATGCTAATTGCCAAATGATGGTTCCCACATGTGTTAGGTGACTCACATGGGCTGCTAAGAGCTGATCATTGGAGTGTATATACCAATAGTACATACATCTAAAAGCTGTGTATTGTACGAGTACGAATACGGGTGCATACGAGTAGAATTGTTGATGAAACTGAACGAGGATGTAATTGTAAGCATTTTTGTTAAGCAGAAGTATTTTGATAAGTGTATTGAAGTCTTTCAAAAGTGTATAAATACATATTAAAATACTACATGTATATACATTTTAACTGAGTCGTTAAGTCATCGTTAGTCGTTACATGTAAGTGTTGTTTTGAAACCTTTAGGTTAACGATCTTGTTAAATGTTGTTAACCTAATGTTTATAATATCAAATGAGATTTTAAATTATTATATTATCATGATATTATCATGTATGAATATCTCTTAATATGGTATATATACATTAAATGTCTTTACAACAATAATCGTTACATATATGTCTCGTTTAACAATCATTAAGTTAGTAGTCTTGTTTTTACATATGTAGTTCATTACTAATATACTTAATGATATGTTTACTTATCATAGTATCATGTTAACTATATATATATATATATATATATATATATATATATATATATATATATATATATATATATATATATATATATATATATATATATATATATATATCCATATATATGTCATCATATAGTTTTTACAAGTTTTAACGTTCGTGAATCACCGGTCAACTTGGGTGGTTAATTGTCTATATGAAACATATTTCAATTAATCAAGTCTTAACAAGTTTGATTGCTTAACATGTTGGAAACATTTAATCATGTAAATATCAATCTCAATTAATATATATAAACATGGAAAAGTTCGGGTCACTACAGTACCTACCCGTTAAATAAATTTCGTCCCGAAATTTTAAGCTGTTGAAGGTGTTGACGAATCTTCTGGAAATAGATGCGGGTATTTCTTCTTCATCTGATCTTCACGATTCCAGGAGAACTCGGGTCCTCTACGAGTATTCCATCGAACCTTAACAATTGGTATCTTGTTTTGCTTAAGTCTTTTAACCTCATGATCCATTATTTCGACGGATTCTTCGATGAATTGAAGTTTTTTGTTGATTTGGATTTCATCTAACGGAATAGTGAGATCTTCTTTAGCAAAACATTTCTTCAAATTCGAGACGTGGAAAGTGTTATGTACAGTCGCGAGTTGTTGAGGTAACTCAAGTCGGTAAGCTACTGGTCCGACACGATCAATAATCTTGAATGGTCCAATATACCTTGGATTTAATTTCCCTCGTTTACCAAATCGAACAACGCCTTTCCAAGGTGCAACTTTAAGCATGACCATCTCTCCAATTTCAAATTCTATATCTTTTCTTTTAATGTCAGCGTAGCTCTTTTGTCGACTTTGGGCGGTTTTCAACCATTGTTGAATTTGGATGATCTTCTCGGTAGTTTCTTGTATAATCTCCGGACCTGTAATCTGTCTATCCCCCACTTCACTCCAATAAATCGGAGACCTGCACTTTCTACCATAAAGTGCTTCAAACGGCGCCATCTCAATGCTTGAATGGTAGCTGTTGTTGTAGGAAAATTCTGCTAACGGTAGATGTCGATCCCAACTATTTCCGAAATCAATAACACATGCTCGTAGCATGTCTTTAAGCGTTTGTATCGTCCTTTCGCTCTGCCCATCAGTTTGTGGATGATAGGCAGTACTCATGTCTAGACGAGTTCCTAATGCTTGCTGTAATGTCTGCCAGAATCTTGAAATAAATCTGCCATCCCTATCAGAGATAATAGAGATTGGTATTCCATGTCTGGAGATGACTTCCTTTAAATACAGTTGTGCTAACTTCTCCATCTTGTCATCTTCTCTTATTGGCAGGAAGTGTGCTGATTTGGTGAGACGATCAACTATTACCCAAATAGTATCAAAACCACTTGCAGTCCTTGGCAATTTAGTGATGAAATCCATGGTAATGTTTTCCCATTTCCATTCCGGGATTTCGGGTTGTTGAAGTAGACCTGATGGTTTCTGATGCTCAGCTTTGACCTTAGAACACGTCAAACATTCTCCTACGTATTTAGCAACATCGGCTTTCATACCCGGCCACCAAAAATCTTTCTTGAGATCCTTGTACATCTTCCCCGTTCCAGGATGTATTGAGTATCTGGTTTTATGAGCTTCTCTAAGTACCATTTCTCTCATATCTCCAAATTTTGGTACCCAAATCCTTTCAGCCCTATACCGGGTTCCGTCTTCCCGAATATTAAGATGCTTCTCCGATCCTTTGGGTATTTCATCCTTTAAATTTCCCTCTTTTAAAACTCCTTGTTGCGCCTCCTTTATTTGAGTAGTAAGGTTATTATGAATCATTATATTCATAGATTTTACTCGAATGGGTTCTCTGTCCTTCCTGCTCAAGGCATCGGCTACCACATTTGCCTTCCCCGGGTGGTAACGAATCTCAAAGTCGTAATCATTCAATAATTCAATCCACCTACGCTGCCTCATATTCAGTTGTTTCTGATTAAATATGTATTGAAGACTTTTGTGGTCGGTATATATAATACTTTTGACCCCATATAAGTAGTGCCTCCAAGTCTTTAATGCAAAAACAACCGCGCCTAATTCCAAATCATGCGTCGTATAATTTTGTTCGTGAATCTTCAATTGTCTAGACGCATAAGCAATCACCTTCGTTCGTTGCATTAATACACAACCGAGACCTTGCTTTGATGCGTCACAATAAATCACAAAATCATCATTCCCTTCAGGCAATGATAATATAGGTGCCGTAGTTAGCTTTTTCTTCAATAACTGAAACGCTGTCTCTTGTTCATCATTCCATTCAAATTTCTTCCCTTTATGCGTTAATGCAGTCAAGGGTTTTGCTATTCTGGAAAAGTCTTGGATGAACCTTCTGTAGTAACCAGCTAGTCCTAAAAACTGGCATATGTGTTTCGGAGTTTTCGGGGTTTCCCACTTTTCAACAGTTTCTATCTTTGCCGGATCCACCTTAATACCTTCTTTGTTCACTATGTGACCGAGGAATTGAACTTCTTCCAACCAAAATGCACACTTTGAAAACTTAGCGTACAATTCTTCCTTCCTCAATACTTCTAACACCTTTCTCAAATGTTCACCATGTTCTTGGTCATTCTTTGAGTAAATAAGTATGTCATCAATGAAAACAATGACAAACTTGTCAAGGTATGGTCCACACACTCGGTTCATAAGGTCCATGAACACAGCTGGTGCATTAGTTAAACCAAACGGCATGACGATAAACTCGTAATGACCGTAACGTGTTCTGAAAGCAGTCTTTGGAATATCATCTTCTTTCACCCGCATTTGATGATACCCGGAACGTAAGTCAATCTTTGAATAAACAGACGAGCCTTGTAGTTGATCAAATAAGTCATCGATTCTCGGTAGTGGGTAGCGGTTCTTGATGGTAAGTTTGTTCAACTCTCGGTAGTCGATACACAACCTGAATGTACCATCTTTCTTCTTGACAAACAAAACAGGAGCTCCCCACGGTGATGTGCTTGGTCGAATGAAACCACGCTCTAAAAGTTCTTGTAATTGGCTTTGAAGTTCTTTCATCTCGCTGGGTGCGAGTCTGTAAGGAGCACGAGCTATTGGTGCAGCTCCTGGTACAAGATCTATTTGAAATTCAACGGATCGATGTGGGGGTAATCCCGGTAATTCTTTCGGAAATACATCGGGAAATTCTTTTGCAATGGGAACATCATTGATGCTCTTTTCTTCAGTTTGTACTTTCTCGACGTGTGCTAGAATAGCATAGCAACTTTTTCTTATTAGTTTTTGTGCCTTCAAATTACTAATAAGATGTAGCTTCGTGTTGCCCTTTTCTCCGTACACCATTAAGGGTTTTCCTTTTTCTCGTATAATGCGAATTGCATTTTTGTAACAAACGATCTCTGCTTTCACTTCTTTCAACCAGTCCATACCGATTATCACATCAAACTCCCTAACTCTACTGGTATCAAATCAATCTTAAATGTTTCGCTAACCAGTTTAATTTCTCGATTCCGACATATATTATCTGCTGAAATTAATTTACCATTTGCTAATTCGAGTAAAAATTTACTATCCAAAGGCGTCAATGGACAACTTAATTTAGCACAAAAATCTCTACTCATATAGCTTCTATCTGCACCCGAATCAAATAAAACGTAAGCAGATTTATTGTCAATAAGAAACGTACCCGTAACAAGCTCCGGGTCTTCCTGTACCTCTGCCGCATTAATATTGAAAACTCTTCCGCGGCCTTGTCTATTTGTGTTCTCCTGGTTCGGGCAATTTCTAATAATGTGGCCTGGTTTTCCACATTTATAACAAACTACATTGGCATAACTTGCTCCGACACTACTTGCTCCACCATTACTCGTTCCGACACCATTTGTTCCTTTCGTTCTATTAACCCTTGATCCGTAGACCTCACACTTCGCCGCGCTATGACCATTTCTTTTACACTTGTTGCAAAATTTGGTGCAGAACCCCGAGTGATACTTTTCACATCTTTGGCATAGCTGCTTCTGATTGTTGTTGTTGTTACGGTTATTATTGTTGTTGGGATGATTGTTGTAGTTGTTGTTGTTGTTGTTGTTGTTGTTGTTGTTGTTGTTGTTGTTGTTGTTGTTGTTGTTGTTGGGCCATTTGTTGTAGTTGCGATTGATGTTGCGATTGTTGGGATAATTGTTGCGATTATTGTTGTAATTGCTGTTGTTGTTGTATTGGTGATTCTTATCACCGTTTTCCACCCACTTTCTTTTGACTTGCTTCACATTGGCCTCTTCAGCAGTCTGTTCTTTAATTCTTTCTTCAATCTGGTTCACTAGTTTGTGAGCCATTCTATATGCCTGTTGTATAGAGGCGGGCTCGTGTGAACTTATATCTTCTTGGATTCTTTTCAGTAATCCTTTCACAAACGCGTCGATCTTCTCTTCCTCATCTTCGAATGCTCCCGGACACAATAGGCACAATTCTGTGAATCGTCTTTCGTACGTGGTAATATCAAATCCTTGGGTTCGTAACCCTCTAAGTTCTGTCTTGAGCTTATTGACCTCGGTTCTGGGACGGTACTTCTCGTTCATTAAGTGCTTGAATGCTGACCACGGTAGTGCGTACGCATCGTCTTGTCCCACTTGCTCTAGATAGGTATTCCACCATGTTAACGCAGAACCTGTGAAGGTATGCGTAGCGTACTTCACTTTGTCCTCTTCAGTACACTTACTTATGGCAAACACCGATTCGACCTTCTCGGTCCACCGTTTCAATCCGATCGGTCCTTCGGTTCCATCAAATTCCAAAGGTTTGCAGGCAGTGAACTCTTTGTAGGTGCATCCTACACGATTTCCTGTACTGCTAGATCCAAGGTTATTGTTGGTATGTAGCGCAGCCTGTACTGCAGCTATGTTTGAAGCTAGAAAAGTACGGAATTCCTCTTCATTCATATTCACGGTGTTTCGAGTAGTCGGTGCCATTTCCTTCAAAATAGTCAAATGGAAAAAGTTAATCATACAGAATATTAAGAGTAGTTAATAGTATTTCGTAGCATAATATGAACTCATTTATAAAAGCTTTTTCTTCATATTAGCGTTTTATAAGTTTAAATTCGGGTAGTACCTACCCGTTAAGTTCATACTTAGTAGCTAATATACAATTCAACTACTACAATTCTATATGAAAAACTGATTATAATAATATTTCGCGTTCAAACTTTTACACAATATTATACAAACTTACAATACCGCTTTTTTTACATATAGCAAGAAATATAGCACACAATAAATTTGATACAAGATGGTTGTGAAGATAATTCTAGCTAGTACACAAGTCGTTCAGCAAAGGCAATAAAGAATGTAATTCATACGTCCAGAAACAAGTCATGCATTCTGGTTTTACTAGGATTACTTCCCATCCTTGGTCTTGTGGAACATAACCGTTATGGCCATTGATAAGACAGCGTGTTGTAACGTCGTCAAAGGGACGAGGGTTACGTAATGTCCAACAGTCCCGTAACAATCTAAAAACCTCATTTCTTACCCCAATTACCAACTCCGTCACTTGTGGGAACGTTTTGTTTAATAGTTGTAGCCCGATATTCTTGTTCTCACTTTGGTGAGAAGCGAACATTACTAATCCGTAAGCATAACATGCTTCTTTATGTTGCATGTTAGCCGCTTTTTCTAAATCACGAAGTCCAATATTCGGATATATTGAGTCAAAATAATTTCTTAACCCATTGCGTAAAATAGCATTTGGGTTCCCCGCAATATATGCGTCAAAGTAAACACATCGTAACTTATGGATTTCCCAATGTGATATCCCCCATCTTTCGAACGAAAGCCTTTTATAAACCAAGGCATTCTTGGAACGTTCTTCGAATGTCTTACAAACTGATCTCGCCTTAAATAGTTGTGCCGAAGAATTCTGACCGACTCTAGACAAGATTTCATCAATCATGTCTCCGGGTAGGTCTCTTAAAATATTGCGTTGTCTATCCATTTTGTGTTTTTATACTGTTAAATAGACAAGAGTTAGATTCATAAAAATACTTATTAATACAAGCAATTTTTACATATATCATAAAGCATAAGCACACTATATTACATATATTACACCACACGAATACAACTATCTTATTCCGACTCGCTTGTTTCTTCTTCTGCAGTTTTGGTTCGTTTTGCCAAGTTTCTAGGGATATATGATGTTCCCCTAATACGAGCCATCGTTTTCCACATTAGTTTAGAAAAACCTGGTGGTTTAGAGGTTCCCGGGTCATTGTTACAAATTAAGGACTTCGGGGGTTGACGATACATATAAAGTTCATCGGGGTTGGAATTAGATTTCTCTATTTTTATGCCCTTTCCCTTATTATTTTCTTTTGCCTTTTTAAATTCAGTTGGGGTAATTTCTATAACATCATCGGAATTCTCGTCGGAATCCGATTCATCGGAGAATTGGTAATCCTCCCAATATTTTGCTTCCTTGGCGGAAACACCATTGACCATAATTAACCTTGGTCGGTTGGTTGAGGATTTTCTTTTACTTAACCATTTTATTATTTCCCCCACCGGTTCTATTTCTTCATCCGGTTCCGATTCTTCTTCCGGTTCCGATTCTTCTTCCGGTTCCGACTCTTCTTCCGGTTCCTCTTCGGGAACTTGTGAATCAGTCTACGAATCATTCCAATTTACATTTGACTCTTCATTATTATTAGGTGAGTCAATGGGACTTGTTCTAGAGGTAGACATCTATCACATAATATCAAACGCGTTAAGAGATTAATATATCACATAATATTCACATGTTGAAAATATATAGTTTCCAACAAAATTTATTAAGCAATCATTTTTCAAGTAAACACGGTCGAAGTCCAGACTCAGTAATGCATCCTAACAAACTCGATAAGACACACTAATGTAAAATTCTGGTTCTCTAAGACCAACGCTCGGATACCAACTGAAATATCCCGTTCTTATTGATTAAAAACGTTCCATATTAATTGATTTCGTTGCGAGGTTTTGACCTCTATATGAGACATTTTTTCAAAGACTGCATTCATTTTTAAAACAAACCATAACCTTTATTTCATCAATAAAGGTTTAAAAAGCTTTACGTAGATTATCAAATAATGATAATCTAAAATATCCTGTTTACACACGACCATTACATAATGGTTTACAATACAAATATGTTACAACAAAATAAGTTTCTTGAATGCAGTTTTTACACAATATCATACAAGCATGGACTCCAAATCTCGTCCTTATTTAAGTATGCGATAGCGGAAGCTCTTAATAATCACCTGAGAATAAACATGCTTAAAACGTCAACAAAAATGTTGGTGAGTTATAGGTTTAACCTATATATATCAAATCATAATAATAGACCACAAGAATTCATATTTCAATACACATCCCATACATAGAGATAAAAATCATTCATATGGTGAACACCTGGTAACCGACATTAACAAGATGCATATATAAGAATATCCCCATCATTCCGGGACACCCCTCGGATATGATATAAATTTCGAAGTACTAAAGCATCCGATACTTTGGATGGGGTTTGTTAGGCCCAATAGATCTATCTTTAGGATTCGCATCAATTAGGGTGTCTATTCCCTAATTCTTAGATTACCAGACTTAATAAAAAGGGGCATATTCGATTTCGATAATTCAACCATAGAATGTAGTTTCACGTACTTGTGTCTATTTTGTAAATCATTTATAAAACCTGCATGTATTCTCATCCCAAAAATATTAGATTTTAAAAGTGGGACTATAACTCACTTTCACAGATTTTTACTTCGTCGGGAAGTAAGACTTGGCCACTGGTTGATTCACAAACCTATAACAATATATACATATATATCAAAGTATGTTCAAAATATATTTACAACACTTTTAATATATTTTGATGTTTTAAGTTTATTAAGTCAGCTGTCCTCGTTAGTAACCTACAACTAGTTGTCCACAATTAGATGTACAGAAATAAATCGATAAATATTATCTTGAATCAATCCACGACCCAGTGTATACGTATCTCAGTATTGATCACAACTCAAACTATATATATTTTGGAATCAACCTCAACCCTGTATAGCTAACTCCAACATTCACATATAGAGTGTCTATGGTTGTTCCGAAATACATATAGATGTGTCGACATGATAGGTCGAAACATTGTATACGTGTCTATGGTATCTCAAGATTACATAATATACAATACAAGTTGATTAAGTTATGGTTGGAATAGATTTGTTACCAATTTTCACGTAGCTAAAATGAGAAAAATTATCCAATCTTGTTTTACCCATAACTTCTTCATTTTAAATCCGTTATGAGTGAATCAAATTGCTATGGTTTCATATTGAACTCTATTTTATGAATCTAAATAGAAAAAGTATAGGTTTATAGTCGGAAAAATAAGTTACAAGTCATTTTTGTAAAGGTAGTCATTTCAGTCGAAAGAACGACGTCTAGATGACCATTTTAGAAAACATACTTCCACTTTGAGTTTAACCATAATTTTTGGATATAGTTTCATGTTCATAATAAAAATCATTTTCTTAAAATAACAACTTTTAAATCAAAGTTTATCATAGTTTTTAATTAACTAACCCAAAACAATCCGCGGTGTTACTACGACGGCGTAAATCCGGTTTTACGGTGTTTTTCGTGTTTCCAGGTTTTAAATCATTAAGTTAGCATATCATATAGATATAGAACATGTGTTTAGTTGATTTTAAAAGTCAAGTTAGAAGGATTAACTTTTGTTTGCGAACAAGTTTAGAATTAACTAAACTATGTTCTAGTGATTACAAGTTTAAACCTTCGAATAAGATAGCTTTATATGTATGAATCGAATGATGTTATGAACATCATTACTACCTTAAGTTCCTTGGATAAACCTACTGGAAAAGAGAAAAATGGATCTAGCTTCAACGGATCCTTGGATGGCTCGAAGTTCTTGAAGCAGAATCATGACACGAAAACAAGTTCAAGTAAGATCATCACTTGAAATAAGATTGTTATAGTTATAGAAATTGAACCAAAGTTTGAATATGATTATTACCTTGTATTAGAATGATAACCTACTGTAAGAAACAAAGATTTCTTGAGGTTGGATGATCACCTTACAAGATTGGAAGTGAGCTAGCAAACTTGAAAGTATTCTTGATTTTATGTAACTAGAACTTGTAGAATATATGAAGAACACTTAGAACTTGAAGATAGAACTTGAGAGAGATCAATTAGATGAAGAAAATTGAAGAATGAAAGTGTTTGTAGGTGTTTTTGGTCGTTGGTGTATGGATTAGATATAAAGGATATGTAATTTTGTTTTCATGTAAATAAGTCATGAATGATTACTCATATTTTTGTAATTTTATGAGATATTTCATGCTAGTTGCCAAATGATGGTTCCCACATGTGTTAGGTGACTCACATGGGCTGCTAAGAGCTGATCATTGGAGTGTATATACCAATAGTACATACATCTAAAAGCTGTGTATTGTACGAGTACGAATACGGGTGCATACGAGTAGAATTGTTGATGAAACTGAACGAGGATGTAATTGTAAGAATTTTTGTTAAGTAGAAGTATTTTGATAAGTGTATTGAAGTCTTTCAAAAGTGTATAAATACATATTAAAACACTACATGTATATACATTTTAACTGAGTCGTTAAGTCATCGTTAGTCGTTACATGTAAGTGTTGTTTTGAAACCTTTAGGTTAACGATCTTGTTAAATGTTGTTAACCCAATGTTTATAATATCAAATGAGATTTTAAATTATTATATTATCATGATATTATCATGTATGAATATCTATTAATATGATATATATACATTAAATGTCTTTACAACGATATTCATTACATATATGTCTCGTTTAAAAATCATTAAGGTAGTAGTCTTGTTTTTACATATGTAGTTCATTGTTAATATACTTAATGATATGTTTACTTATCATAGTATCATGTTAACTATATATATATCCATATATATGTCATCATATAGTTTTTACAAGTTTTAACGTTCGTGAATTACCGGTCAACTTGGGTGGTCAATTGTCTATATAAAACATATTTCAATTAATCAAGTCTTAACAAGTTTAATTGCTTAACATGTTGGAAACATTTAATCATGTAAATATCAATCTCAATTAATATATATAAACATGGAAAAGTTCGGGTCACTACAGGGTAAAACTGTTTAGTTTAGTCCAAAGCAAAAGTATCTTTAATTATTTGTTACAGAAATATGTGATATATGTTTAAAATATCTTGGTAAATTTTCCCACACTTGGCTTTTATTTTCCTTTTTATTGTCCTCTATTCCATTTTAAATGAATTCTAACATTTTGGGTTGTTTCTCAATTTATGTCCTTTTCGAGGTAACAATAATTTCTGTGTTAACACCTAGTTTTATCGTTCATAAATATGTATAAACATGATTTTGAATTCATTTAATTGAAAATTCTGAAAAATTTTACTAGAATTGGGTATTCAGTATATAAGACTAGGGCTGTTCTTTATTATTAGAGAGCACTAGATTCTAATACAACTACTGCGTTACTAGTATTTTTAATGGTAACCAAGTGTTTAAATTAAAAATTTTTTAAAATCTGAAAGAATTTAACCCCTTCCCACACTTAAGATCTTGCAATGCCCTCATTTGCAAGAAATCAGTGACAATTTAAATTATTGAGGGTGATTAGCGTAGAAAAATGATTAAATTTTACCAAAATTTCCAAACATATTGGCATTTGTTTGCTGAATGATAAATGGTGCATATCATTTGTTCATTCCGTCTTGTTGTTACATCACATTTATTTTTCGTTTTGTCGTCAAAAGTACTAGCTTTTGCTGAACTTAATGCCAGTCTTTGAAAATGCGCTGTTTTACCCTGTTTTGTACAATTGAAAATATACATACATACAAATATAAACATGCATGGTAATTTGAAATGGGACTTAAAATTCCACTTTCAAATTAAATATGAAATATTAGTACAACATAATAAAAATATTAAACATTACAATAAAAGTATCATAATATAATGTGTTTAAACATAAATAAACAGAAATAATAAAAATTAAAAATCATATACATTACCAACAGGAACTATATCAATCATGGATAGGGGTTCCAGTTTATGTCATCGTCCGGGTTCCATGGTTGGTGATATGTGTACTGGTATGCCTGGTTAGGGTCGTAGAGATTATAAGGCGGTCTCATCTCGGGCTGATGTGGAGGATAGTAAGCTGGTCGGGTCGGGATGTAGGGCTCCTGAGGTGACAGCCGGCTCATAATCTGACGCTGATGATAGTCCCATCTATCATGCTGTCATTTCCTGGAATGCTCGTAATCATTCTGGGCTTGCCACTGTTCCATCCGACGAAATCTCTCCGCGTTTGTCATGTCTACCTCATCTATACGCTGGTAGACATCAGTCAAAGCCTCCCGAATGATATCCCTAATGTCATCCGCTTCCTCCATCTCCTCATCTGAGCCTCTCTCTACCCGAGGTTGACTACCTACATAGGGTATTGCCTGGTTGCGTCTACTCTTCAATACCTTAGCACCCGCATAAACCTTCAATCCTAAAAGCTCAACCTGTTCCCTACATTCCATAAGTGGACCCCCTTGGTCCTTATCTACACCTAAATACTCTCCAATGAGAGTAACAAAAATACCTCCTCCAATTATCCCCCCTTCCTGTATTCCTTCAACCATCTTAGATAAATAAAAACCAACACAGTAGGGGATATTAACAAAGCCTCTTGGGTCTCGAATACACTTTAGGTAAAATAAATCATGTAAGGTCAATTTTTTCTTATTGTGACCTCTCTGTGTAATCGAGTTAGCCAAAAATCTATGAATTATACGAAGCTCAGCTTTGTTAATATGTAAGTAGGTATGTGTTCCTCCCCGCCCAAAAACATTATAATCTGACATACGCCTCCAGACGGCGTTCGCGTCAAAATTCCTATCTACCCTTTCACCACGATAAATCAAACTCATACAATCGGGTAGTAGTAATTCAGCGGGCGTATATATCTGTAATGCCCTAGCCATGTCCAGCTTGGACATCCTGTATATTCTACCGCCAAGTATAAACCTAAGAAAACTTCAATCATCTAATCTATCTACATCTACATTTAATGCTATAGTACTCATCAGCTCAACAAACCATTAATAATATACAGGTATACGAATGGTGAATAAGCGTTCCCAATGTAGTGACCCGAAATTTTCCATGTTTATATATATATTAAATGAAATTGTTATTTACATGATTAAGTGTTTCCAACATGTTAAGCAATCAAACTTGTTAAGACCTGATTAATTGAAATAGGTTTCATATAGACAATTGACCACCCAAGTTGACTGGTGATTCACGAACGTTAAAACTTGTAAAAACTATACGATGACATATATATGGTTATATATATAGTTAACATGATTTTATTATAAGTATGTATCTCATTAGGTATTTTAACAATGAGTTATATACATAAAAATGAGACTGTTAATTTAAGAAACTCGAAAACGATATATATAACGATTATCGTTATATCAACGTCTTACTAGGTACATATGAATCATATTAAGATATTGATACACTTGGTTAATTATATTAAATGATAAGTAAATATATTATTAAGTGTATCAACAATGAAATACATATGTAAAAATAAGACTACTAACTTAATGATTTCGAAACGAGACATATATGTAACGATTATCGTTGTAACGACATTTAACTGTATATATATCATACTAAGATATATTATATATCATAATATCATGATAATATAACAATTTAACATCTCATTTGTTATAATAAATAATGGGTTAACAACACTCAACAAGATCGTTAACCTAAAGGTTTCAAAACAACACTTACATGTAACGACTAACGATGACTTAACGACTCAGTTAAAATGTATATACATGTAGTGTTTTAATATGTATTCATACACTTTTGAAAGACTTCAAGACACTTATCAAAATACTTCTACTTAACAAAAATGCTTACAATTACATCCTCGTTCAGTTCCATCAACAATTCTACTCGTATGCACCCGTATTCGTACTCGTACAATACACAGCTTTTAGATGTATGTACTATTGGTATATACACTCCAATGATCAGCTCTTAGCAGCCCATGTGAGTCACCTAACACATGTGGGAACCATCATTTGGCAACTAGCATGAAATATCTCATAAAATTACAAAAATATGAGTAATCATTCATGACTTATTTACATGAAAACAAAATTTCATATCCTTTATATCTAATCCATACACCAACGACCAAAAACACCTACAAACACTTTCATTCTTCAATTTTCTTCATCTAATTGATCTCTCTCAAGTTCTATCTTCAAGTTCTAAGTGTTCTTCATAAATTCCAAAAGTTCTAGTTTCATAAAATCAAGAATACTTCCAAGATTGCAAGTTTACTTCCAAGTTTTCTAAATCCATTCCGAGTAATCATCCAAGATCAAGAAACCTTTGTTACTTACAGTAGGTTATCTTTCTAATACAAGGTAATAATCATATTCAAACTTTAATTCAATTTCTATAACTATAACAATCTTATTTCGAGTGGAAATCTTACTTGAAATTGTTTTCGTGTCATGATTCTGCTTCAAGAACTTTCAAGCCATCCAAGGATCCTTTGAAGCTAGATCTATTTTTCTCATTTCCAGTAGGTTTATTCAAGGAACTTGAGGTAGTAATGATGTTCATAACATCATTCTATTCATACATATAAAGCTATCTTATTCGAAGGTTTAAACATGTAATCACTAAAACATAGTTTAGTTAATTCTAAAATTGTTCGCAAATAAAAGTTAATCCTTCTAACTTGACTTTTAAAATCAACTAAACACATGTTCTATATCTATATGATATGCTAACTTAATGATTTAAAACCTGGAAACATAATGATTTAAAACCTGGAAACACGAAAAACACCGTAAAACCGGATTTACGCCGTCGTAGTAACACCGCGGGCTGTTTTGGGTTAGTTAATTAAAAACCATGATAAACTTTAATTTAAAAGTTGTTATTCTAGGAAAATGATTTTTATTATGAACATGAAACTATATCCAAAAATTATGGTTAAACTCAAAGTGGAAGTATGTTTTCTAAAATGGTCATCTAGACGTCGTTCTTTCGACTGAAATGACTACCTTTACAAAAACGACTTGTAACTTATTTTTCCGACTATAAACCTATACTTTTCCTTTTTAGATTCATAAAATAGAGTTCAATATGAAACCTTAGCAATTTGATTCACTCAAAACGGATTTAAAATGAAGAAGTTATGGGTAAAACAAGATTGGATAATTTTTCTCATTTTAGCTACGTGAAAATTGGTAACAAATCTATTCCAACCATAACTTAATCAACTTGTATTGTATATTATGTAATCTTGAGATACCATAGACACGTATACAATGTTTCGACCTATCATGTCGACACATCTATATATATTTCGGAACAACCATAGACACTCTATATGTGAATGTTGGAGTTAGCTATACATGGTTGAGGTTGATTCCAAAATATATATAGTTTGAGTTGTGATCAATACTGAGATACGTATACACTGGGTCGTGGATTGATTCAAGATAATATTTATCGATTTATTTCTGTACATCTAACTGTGGATAACTAGTTGTACGTTACTAACGAGGACAGCTGACTTAATAAACTTAAAACATCAAAATATATTAAAAGTGTTGTAAATATATTTTGAACATACTTTGATATATATGTATATATTGTTATAGGTTCGTGAATCAACCAGTGGCCAAGTCTTACTTCCCGACGAAGTAAAAATCTATGAAAGTGAGTTATAGTCCCACTTTTAAAATCTAATATTTTTGGGATGAGAATACATGCAGGTTTTATAAATGATTTACAAAATAGACACAAGTACGTGAAACTACATTCTATGGTTGAATTATCGAAATCGAATATGCCCCTTTTTATTAAGTCTGGTAATCTAAGAATTAGGGAACAGACACCCTAATTGACGCGAATCCTAAAGATAGATCTATTGGGTCTAACAAACCCCATCCAAAGTATCGGATGCTTTAGTACTTCAAAATTTATATCATATCCGAAGGGTGTCCCGGAATGATGGGGATATTCTTATATATGCATCTTGTTAATGTCGGTTACCAGGTGTTCACCATATGAATGATTTTTATCTCTATGTATGGGATGTGTATTGAAATATAAATTCTTGTGGTCTATTATTATGATTTGATATATATAGGTTAAACCTATAACTCACCAACATTTTTGTTGACGTTTTAAGCATGTTTATTCTCAGGTGATTATTAAGAGCTTCCACTGTCGCATACTTAAATAAGGACGAGATTTGGATTCCATGCTTGTATGATATTGTGTAAAAACTGCATTCAAGAAACTTATTTTGTTGTAACATATTTGTATTGTAAACCATTATGTAATGGTCGTGTGTAAACAGGATATTTTAGATTATCATTATTTGATAATCTACGTAAAACTTTTTAAACCTTTATTGATGAAATAAAGGTTATGGTTTGTTTTAAAAATGAATGCAGTCTTTGAAAAAACGTCTCATATAGAGGTCAAAACCTCGCAACGAAATCAATTAATATGGAACGTTTTTAATCAATAAGAACGGGACATTTCATACCCGATTCACTGTAAGAAAGATGGATCTACACGATGAATCAATTCCATCATTAAAAGGAAGTAAAGTCTTCCAAAAAAGAAACGCGCTTCTTGATTTAGGTCATGAAGTTGTCGTCCAGACCAGCTGTAGGTTGACGAAAAATCTAGAAAAGTCATCTCTAAAATCAGCAGGAAATCCACGGACCTCAACATCAAACAGGGTCACCAAGTGGTCAGACTTAAACTAACCATGAGAGGATCTGTCTTGTAAAATGGGGAGAACGCCGTGTCGGTTACCAGGTGTTCACCATATGAATGGGGATATTCTTATATATGCATCTTGTTAATGTCGGTTACCAGGTGTTCACCATATGAATGATTTTTATCTCTATGTATGGGATGTGTATTGAAATATGAAATCTTGTGGTCTATTGTTACGATTTGATATATATAGGTTAAACCTATAACTCACCAACATTTTTGTTGACGTTTAAAGCATGTTTATTCTCAGGTGAATACTAAGAGCTTCCGCTGTTGCATACTAAAATAAGGACAAGATTTGGAGTCCATGTTTGTATGATATTGTGTAAAAACTGCATTCAAGAAACTGATTTTGATGTAACATATTTGTATTGTAAACAATTATGTAATGGTCGTGTGTAAACAGGATATTTTAGATTATCATTATTTGATAATCTACGTAAAGATTTTTAAACCTTTATTTATGTAATAAAGGTTATGGTTTGTTTTAAAAATGAATGCAGTCTTTGAAAAACGTCTCATATAGAGGTCAAAACCTCGCAACGAAATCAATTAATATGGAACGTTTTTAATCAATAAGAACGGGACATTTCAGTTGGTATCCGAGCGTTGGTCTTAGAGAACCAGAAATTTGCATTAGTGTGTCTTATCGAGTTTGTTAGGATGCATTAGTGAGTCTGGACTTCGACCGTGTTTTCTTTAAAAATGATTGCTTAACATTTTTGTTGGAAACTATATATTATTAACATGTATATATTATGTGATATATTAATCTCTTAACATGTTTGATATTGTGTGATAGAGGTCTACCTCTAGCACAAATCCCATTGACTCACCTAATAATAACGAAGAGTCGAATATATATTGGACTGATTCACAAGTTCCCGAAGAAGAACCGGAAGAAGAATCAGAACTGGAAGAAGAATCAGAACCAGAAGAGGAGGAACCGGAGGAGGAAATAGAACCGGTGGGGGAAATAATAAAACGGTTAAGTAAAAGAAAATCCTCAACCAACCGACCAAGGTTAATTATGGTCAATGGTGTTTTCGCCAAGGAAGCAAAATATTGGGAGGATTACCAATTCTCCGATGAATCGGATTCCGATGAGAATTCTGATGATGTTATAGAAATTACCCCAACTGAATTTAAAAAGGCAAAAGAAAATAATAAGGGAAAGGGCATAAAAATAGAGAAATCTAATTCCAACCCCGATGAACTTTATATGTATCGTCAACCCCCGAAGTCCTTAAGTTGTAACAATGACCCGGGAACCTCTAAACCACCAGGTTTTTCAAAACTGTTGTGGAAAACGGCAGCTTGTATTTGGGGAACATCATATATCCCTAGAAACTTGGCAAAACGAACCAAAACCGAAGAAGAAGAAACGAGCGAGTCGGAATAAGATAGTTGTATTCGTGTGGTGTAATATATGTAATATAGTGTGCATATGCTTTATGATATATGTAAAAATTGCTTGTATTAATAAGTATTTTTTTTTATGAATCTAACTCTTGTCTATTTTACAGTATAAAAACACAAAATGGATAGACAACCCAATATTTTAAGAGACCTACCTGGAGACATGATTGATGAAATCTTGTCTAGAGTCGGTCAGAATTCTTCGGCACAACTATTTACAGTGAAATCAGTTTGTAAGACATTCGAAGAACGTTCCAAGAATGTCTTGGTTTATAAGAGACTTTCGTTTGAAAGATGGGGGATATCACATTGGGAAACCCATAAGTTACGATGTGTTTACTTTGACGCATATATTGCGGGGAACCCAAATGCTATTTTACGCAACGGGTTAAGAAATTATTTTGACTCAATGTATCCGAATATAGGACTTCATGATTTAGAAAAAGCGGCTAACATGCAACATAAAGAAGCATGCTATGCTTACGGGTTAGTAATGTTCGCTTCTCACCAAAGTGAGAAAAAGAACATCGGGCTATAACTATTAAACAAAACGTTCCCATAAGTGACGGAGTCGGTAATTGGGGTAAGAAATGAGGTTTTTAGTTTATTACGAGACTGTTGGTCATTACGTAACCCTCGTCCCTTTGACGACGTTACAACACGCTGTCTTATCAACGGCCATAACGGTTATGTTCCACAAGACCAAGGATGGGAAGTAGTCCTAGTAAAACCAGAATGCATGACTTGTTTCTGGACGTATGAATTACGTGTCTTTATTGCCTTTGCTGAACGAATTGTGTACTAGCTAGAATTATCTTCACAACTATCTTGTATCAAAGTTATTGTGTCCTATATTTCATGCTTTATGTAAAATAAGCGGTATTGTAAGTTTGTAAAATATTGTATAAAAGTTTGAACGCGAAATATTATTATAATCAGTTTTTCATATAGAATTGTAGTAGTTGAATTGTATATTAGCTACTAAGTATGAACTTAACGGGTAGGTACTACACGAATTTAAACTTATAAAACGCTAATATGAAGAAAAAGCTTTTATAAATGAGTTCATATTATGCTACGAAATACTATTAACTACTCTTAATATTCTGTATGATTAACTTGTTCCATTTGACTATTTTGAAGGAAATGGCACCGACTACTCGACACACCGTGAATATGAATGAAGAGGAATTCCGTACTTTTCTAGCTTTAAACATAGCCGCAGTACAGGCTGCGCTACATACCAACAATAACCTTGGATCTAGCAGTACAGGAAATCGTGTAGGATGCACCTACAAAGAATTCACTGCCTGCAAACCTTTGGAATTTGATGGAACCGAAGGACCGATCGGATTGAAACGGTGGACCGAGAAGGTCGAATCGGTGTTTTCCATAAGTAAGTGTACTGAAGAGGACAAAGTGAAGTACGCTACGCATAACTTTACAGGTTCTGCGTTAACATGGTGGAATACCTATCTAGAGCAAGTGGGACAAGATGATGCGTACGCACTACCGTGGTCAGCATTCAAGCACTTGATGAACGAGAAGTACCGTCCCAGAACCGAGATCAATAAGCTCAAGATAGAACTTAGAGGGTTACGAACCCAAGGATTTGATATTACCACGTACGAAAGACGATTCACAGAATTGTGCCTATTGTGTCCGGGAGCGTTCGAAGATGAGGAAGAGAAGATCGACGCGTTTGTGAAAGGATTACCGGAAAGAATCCAAGAAGATATAAGTTCACACGAGCCCTATACAACAGGCATGTAGAATGGCTCACAAACTAGTGAACCAGATTGAGGAAAGAATTAAAGAACAGACGGCTGAAGAGGCTAATGTAAAGCAAGTCAAAAGAAAGTGGGAGGAAAACAGTGATAAGAATCACCAATACAACAACAACAGCCATTACAATAATAATCGCAACAATTATCCCAACAATCGCAACATCAATCGCAACTACAACAAACGGCCCAACAACAACAACAACAACAACAACAACAACAACAACAACAACAACAACAACAACAACAACAACAACAACAGCAACAACAACAGCAACTACAACAATCATCCCAACAACAATAACAACCGCAACAACAACAACAATCAGAAGCAGCTATGCCAAAGGTGTGAAAAGTATCACTCGAGGTTATGCACCAAATTTTGCAACAAGTGTAAAAGAAATGGTCATAGCGCGATGAAGTGTGAGGTCTACGGACCAGGGATTAATAGAACGAAAGGAACAAATGGTGTCGGAACGAGTAATGGTGGAGCAAGTAGTGTCGGAGCAAGTTATGCCAATGTAGTTTGTTATAAATGTGGAAAACCGGGCCACATTATTAGAAATTGCCCGAACCAGGAGAACACGAATGGACAAGGCCGCGGAAGAGTTTTCAATATTAATGCGGCAGAGGCACAGGAAGACCCAGAGCTTGTTACGGGTATGCTTCTTATTGACAATAAATCTGCTTACATTTTATTTGATTCGGGTGCGGATAGAAGCTATATGAGTAGAGATTTTTGTGCTAAATTAAGTTGTCCATTGAAGCCGTTGGATAGTAAATTTTTACTCGAATTAGCAAACGGTAAATTAATTTCAGCAGATAATATATGCCGGAATCGAGAAATTAAACTGGGTAGCGAAATATTTAAGATTGATTTGATACCAGTAGAGTTAGGGAGTTTTGATGTAATACTTGGAATGGACTGGCTGAAGAAGGTGAAAGCAGAGATCGTATGTTATAAAAATGCAATTCGCATTGTACGAGAAGAAGGAGAACCCTTAATGGTGTACGGAGAAAAGGGCAACATGAAGCTACATCTTATTAGTAATTTGAAGGCACAAAAACTAATAAGAAAAGGTTGCTATGCTGTTCTAGCACACGTCGAGAAAGTACAAACTGAAGAAAAGAGCATCAATGATGTTCCCGTCGCAAAAGAATTTCCCGATGTATTTCCGAAAGAATTACCGGGACTACCTTCACATCGATCTGTTGAATTTCAAATAGATCTTGTACCAGGAGCTGCACCAATAGCTCGTGCTCCTTATAGACTCGCACCCAGCGAGATGAAAGAACTGCAAAGCCAGCTGCAAGAACTATTAGAACGTGGTTTCATTCGACCAACCACATCACCATGGGGGAGCTCCTATTTTGTTTGTCAAGAAGAAGGATGGTACATTTAGGTTGTGTATTGACTACAGAGAGTTGAACAAACTTACCATCAAAAACCGTTATCCACTACCGAGAATCGACGACTTATTTGATCAACTACAAGGCTCATCTGTTTATTCAAAGATTGACTTACATTCCGGGTATCATCAAATGCGGGTGAAAGAAGATGATATTCCAAAGACTGCTTTCAGAACACGTTACGGTCATTACGAGTTTATGGTCATGCCGTTTGGATTAACTAACGCACCAGCTGTGTTCATGGACCTTATGAATCGAGTGTGTGAGCCATATCTTGACAAGTTTGTCATTGTTTTCATCGATGACATACTTATTTACTCAAAGAATGATCAAGAGCACGAAGAACATTTGAGAAAAGTGCTAGAAGTATTGAGGAAAGAAAAATTGTACGCTAAGTTTTCAAAGTGTGCATTTTGGTTGGAAGAAGTTCAATTCCTCGGTCACATAGTGAACAAAGAATGTATCCAGGTGGACCCGGCAAAGATCGAAACCGTTGAAAAGTGGGAAACCCCGAAAACTCCGAAACACATACGCCAGTTTTTAGGACTAGCTGGTTACTACAGAAGGTTCATCCAAGACTTTTCCAGAATAGCAAAACCCTTGACTGCATTAACGCATAAAGGGAAGAAATTTGAATGGAAGGATGAACAAGAGAAAGCATTTCAGTTATTGAAGAAAAAGCTAACTACGGCACCTATATTGTCATTGCCTGAAGGGAATGATGATTTTGTGATTTATTGTGACGCATCAAAGCAAGGTCTCGGTTGTGTATTAATGCAACGAACGAAGGTGATTGCTTATGCGTCTAGACAATTGAAGATTCACGAACAAAATTATACGACGCATGATTTGGAATTAGGCGCGGTTGTTTTTGCATTAAAGACTTGGAGGCACTACTTATATGGGGTCAAAAGTATTATATATACCGAACACAAAAGTCTTCAGCACATATTTAATCAGAAACAACTGAATATGAGGCAGCGTAGGTGGATTGAATTGTTGAATGATTACGACTTTGAGATTCGTTACCACCTGAGGAAGGCAAATGTGGTAGCCGACGCCTTGAGCAGGAAGGACAGAGAACCCATTCGAGTAAAATCTATGAATATAATGATTCACAATAACCTTACTACTCAAATAAAGGAGGCGCAACAAGGAGTTTTAAAAGAGGTAAATTTAAAGGATGAAATACCCAAAGGATCGGAGAAGCATCTTAATATTCAGGAAGACGGAACCCGGTATAGGGCTGAAAGAATTTGGGTACCAAAATTTGGAGATATGAGAGAAATGGTACTTAGAGAAGCTCATAAAACCAGATACTCAATACATCCTGGAACGGGGAAGATGTACAAGGATCTTAAGAAACATTTTTGGTGGCCAGGTATGAAAGCCGATATTGCTAAATATGTAGGAGAATGGTTAAGGTCAAAGCTGAACATCAGAAACCATCAGGTCTACTACAACAACCTGAAATCCCGGAATGGAAATGGGAAAACATTACCATGGATTTCATTACTAAATTGCCAAGGATTGCAAGTGGTTATGATACTATTTGGGTAATAGTTGATCGTCTCACCAAGTCAGCACACTTCCTGCCAATAAGAGAAGATGACAAGATGGAGAAGTTAGCACGACTGTATTTGAAGGAAGTCGTCTCCAGACATGGAATACCAATCTCTATTATCTCTGATAGGGATTGCAGATTTATTTCAAGATTCTAGCAGACATTACAGCAAGCATTGGGAACTCGTTTAGACATGAGTACTGCCTATCATCCACAAACTGATGGGCAGAGTGAAAGGACGATACAAACGCTTGAAGACATGCTACGAGCTTGTGTTATTGATTTCAGAAACAGTTGGGATCGACATCTACCATTAGCAGAATTTTCCTACAACAACAGCTACCATTCAAGCATTGAGATGGCGCCGTTTGAAGCACTTTATGGTAGAAAGTGCAGGTCTCTGATTTGTTGGAGTGAAGTGGGGGATAGACAGATTACGGGTCCGGAGATAATACAAGAAACTACCGAGAAAATCATCCAAATTCAACAAAGATTGAAAACCGCCCAGAGTCGACAAAAGAGCTACGCGGACAGTAAAAGAAAAGATATAGAGTTTGAAATTGGAGAAATGGTCATGCTTAAGGTTTCACCTAGGAAAGGCGTTGTTCGATTTGGTAAACGGGGGAAACTAAATCCAAGGTACATTGGACCATTCAAGATTATAGATCGTGTCGGACCAGTAGCTTACCTACTGGAGCTACCTCAACAACTCGCGGCTGTACATAACACTTTCCACATCTCAAATTGGAAGAAATGTTTTGCTAAAGAAGATCTCACTATTCCATTGGACAAAATCCAAATCAATGAAAAACTTCAATTCATTGAAGAACCCGTCGAAATAATGGATCGTGAGGTTAAGACACTTAAACAAAACAAGATACCGATTGTTAAGGTTCGATGGAATGCTCGTAGAGGACCAGAGTTCACCTGGGAGTGTGAAGATCAGATGAAGAAGAAATACCCGCATTTATTTCCAGAAGATACGTCAACACCTCCAACTGCTTAAAATTTCGGGACGAAATTTATTTAACGGGTAGGTACTGTAGTGACCCGAACTTTTCCATGTTTATATATATATTAAATGAAATTGTTATTTACATGATTAAGTGTTTCCAACATGTTAAGCAATCAAACTTGTTAAGACTTGATTAATTGAAATATGTTTCATATAGACAATTGACCACCCAAGTTGACTGGTGATTCACGAACGTTAAAACTTGTAAAAACTATACGATGACATATATATGGTTATATATATAGTTAACATGATTTTATTATAAGTATGTATCTCATTAGGTATTTTAACAATGAGTTATATACATCAAAATGAGACTATTAATTTAAGAAACTCGAAAACGATATATATAACGATTATCGTTATAACAACGTCTTACTAGGTACATATGAATCATATTAAGATATTGATACACTTGGTTAATTATGTTAAATGATAAGTAAATATATTATTAAGTCTATTAACAATGAAATACATATGTAAAAATAAGACTACTAACTTAATGATTTCGAAACGAGACATATATGTAACGATTATCGTTGTAACGACATTTAACTGTATATATATCATACTAAGATATATTATATATCATAATATCATGATAATATAACAATTTAACATCTCATTTGTTATAATAAACAATGGGTTCACAACACTTAACAAGATCGTTAACCTAAAGGTTTCAAAACAACATTTACATGTAACGACTAACGATGACTTAACGACTCAGTTAAAATGTATATACATGTAGTGTTTTAATATGTATTCATACACTTTTGAAAGACTTCAAGACACTTATCAAAATACTTCTACTTAACAAAAATGCTTACAATTACATCCTTGTTCAGTTTCATTAACAATTCTACTCGTATGCACCCGTATTCGTACTCGTACAATACACAGCTTTTAGATGTATGTACTATTGGTATATACACTCCAATGATCAGCTCTTAGCAGCCCATGTGAGTCACCTAACACATGTAGGAACCATCATTTGGCAACTAGCATGAAATATCTCATAAAATTACAAAAATATGAGTAATCATTCATGACTTATTTACATGAAAACAAAATTTCATATCCTTTATATCTAATCCATACACCAACGACCAAAAACACCTACAAACACTTTCATTCTTCAATTTTATTCATCTAATTGATCTCTCTCAAGTTCTATCTTCAAGTTCTAAGTGTTCTTCATAAATTCCAAAAGTTCTAGTTTCATAAAATCAAGAATACTTCCAAGATTGTAAGTTTACTTCCAAGTTTTCTAAATCCATTCCAAGTAATCATCCAAGATCAAGAAACCTTTGTTACTTACAGTAGGTTATCTTTCTAATACAAGGAAATAATCATATTCAAATTTTAATTCAATTTCTATAACTATAACAATCTTATTTAGAGTGGAAATCTTACTTGAAATTGTTTTCGTGTCATGATTCTACTTCAAGAACTTTCAAGCCATCCAAGGATCCTTTGAAGCTAGATCTATTTTTCTCATTTCCAGTAGGTTTATCCAAGGAACTTTAGGTAGTAATGATGTTCATAACATCATTCTATTCATACATATAAAGCTATCTTATTCGAAGGTTTAAACTTGTAATCACTAGAACATAGTTTAGTTAATTCTAAACTTGTTCGCAAATAAAAGTTAATCCTTCTAACTTGACTTTTAAAATCAACTAAACACATGTTCTATATCTATATGATATGCTAACTTAATGATTTAAAACCTGGAAACACGAAAAACACCGTAAAACCGGATTTACGCAGTCGTAGTAACACCGTGGGCTGTTTTGGGTTAGTTAATTAAAAACTATGATAAAATTTGATTTAAAAGTTGTTATTCTGGGAAAATGATTTTTATTATGAACAAGAAACTATATCCAAAAATTATGGTTAAACTCAAAGTGGAAGTATGTTTTCTAAAATGGTCATCTAGACGTCGTTCTTTCGACTAAAATGACTACCTTTACAAAAACAACTTGTAACTTATTTTTACGACTATAAACCTATACTTTTTCTGTTTAGATTCATAAAATAGAGTTCAATATGAAACCATAGTAATTTGATTCACTCAAAACGGATTTAAAATGTAGAAGTTATGGGTAAAACAAGATTGGATAATTTTTCTCATTTTAGCTACGTGAAAATTGGTAACAAATCTATTCCAACCATAACTTAATCAACTTGTATTGTATATTATGTAATCTTGAGATGCCATAGACACGTATACAATGTTTCGACCTATCATGTCGACACATCTATATATATTTCGGAACAACCATAGACACTCTATATGTGAATGTTGGAGTTAGCTATACAGGGTTGAGGTTGATTCCAAAATATATATAGTTTGAGTTGTGATCAATACTGAGATACGTATACACTGGGTCGTGGATTGATTCAAGATAATATTTATTGATTTATTTCTGTACATCTAACTGTGGACAACTAGTTGTACGTTACTAACGAGGACAGCTGACTTAATAAACTTAAAACATCAAAATATATTAAAAGTGTTGTAAATATATTTTGAACATACTTTGATATATATGTATATATTGTTATAGGTTCGTGAATCAACCAGTGGCCAAGTCTTACTTCCCGATGAAGTAAAAACATGTGAAAGTGAGTTATAGTCCCACTTTTAAAATCTAACATTTTTGGGATGAGAATACATGCAGGTTTTATAAATGATTTACAAAATAGACACAAGTACGTGAAACTACATTCTATGGTTGAATTATCAAAATCGAATATGCCCCTTTTTATTAAGTCTGGTAATCTAAGAATTAGGGAACATACACCCTAATTGACGCGAATCCTAAAGATAGATCTATTGGGCCTAACAAACCCCATCCAAAGTACCGGATGCTTTAGTACTTCGAAATTTATATCATATCCGAAGGGTGTCCCGGAATGATGGGGATATTCTTATATATGCATCTTGTTAATGTCGGTTACCAGGTGTTCACCATATGAATGATTTTTATCTCTATGTATGGGATGTGTATTGAAATATGAAATCTTGTGGTCAATTGTTACGATTTGATATATATAGGTTAAACCTATAACTCACCAACATTTTTGTTGACGTTTAAAGCATGTTTATTCTCAGGTGAATACTAAGAGCTTCCGCTGTTGCATACTAAAATAAGGACAAGATTTGGAGTCCATGTTTGTATGATATTGTGTAAAAACTGCATTCAAGAAACTGATTTCGATGTAACATATTTGTATTGTAAACCATTATGTAATGGTCGTGTGTAAACAGGATATTTTAGATTATCATTATTTGATAATCTACGTAAAGCTTTTTAAACCTTTATTTATGAAATAAAGGTTATGGTTTGTTTTAAAAATGAATGCAGTCTTTCAAAAACGTCTCATATAGAGGTCAAAACCTCGCAACGAAATCAATTAATATGGAATGTTTTTAATCAATAAGAACGGGACATTTCAGTTGGTATCCGAGCGTTGGTCTTAGAGAACCAGAAATTTGCATTAGTGTGTCTTATCGAGTTTGTTAGGATGCATTAGTGAGTCTGGACTTCGACCGTGTTTTCTTTAAAAATGATTGCTTAACATTTTTGTTGGAAACTATATATTATTAACATGTATATATTATGTGATATATTAATCTCTTAACATGTTTGATATTGTGTGATAGATGTCTACCTCTAGCACAAATCCCATTGACTCACCTAATAATAACGAAGAGTCGAATATATATTGGACTGATTCACAAGTTCCCGAAGAAGAACCGGAAGAAGAATCAGAACTGGAAGAAGAATCAGAATCGGAAGAGGAGGAACCGGAGGAGGAAATAGAACCGGTGGGGGAAATAATAAAACGGTTAAGTAAAAGAAAATCCTCAACCAACCGACCAAGGTTAATTATGGTCAATGGTGTTTCCGCCAAGGAAGCAAAATATTAGGAGGATTACCAATTCTCTGATGAATCGGATTCCGACGAGAATTCCGATGATGTTATAGAAATTACCCCAACTGAATTTAAAAAGGCAAAAGAAAATAATAAGGGAAAGGGCATAAAAATAGAGAAATCTAATTCCAACCCCGATGAACTTTATATGTATCGTCAACCCCCGAAGCCCTTAAGTTGTAACAATGACCCGGGAACCTCTAAACCACCAGGTTTTTCTAAACCGTTGTGGAAAACGACAGCTCGTATTTGGGGAACATCATATATCCCTAGAAACTTGGCAAAACGAACCAAAACCAAAGAAGAAGAAACGAGCGAGTCGGAATAAGATAGTTGTATTCGTGTGGTGTAATATATGTAATATAGTGTGCATATGCTTTATGATATATGTAAAAATTGCTTGTATTAATAAGTATTTTTTTTTATGAATCTAACTCTTGTCTATTTTACAGTATAAAAACACAAAATGGATAGGCAACCTAATATTTTAAGAGACCTACCCGGAGACATGATTGATGAAATCTTGTCTAGAGTCGGTCAGAATTCTTCGACATAACTATTTACGGCGAAATCAGTTTGTAATACATTCGAAGAACGTTCCAAGAATGTCTTGGTTTATAAGAGACTTTCGTTTGAAAGATGGGGGATATCACATTGGGAAACCCATAAGTTACGATGTGTTTACTTTGACGCATATATTGCAGGGAACCCAAATGCTATTTTACGCAACGGGTTAAGAAATTATTTTGACTCAATGTATCCAAATATAGGACTTCATGATTTAGAAAAAGTGGCTAACATGCAACATAAAGAAGCATGCTATGCTTACGGGTTAGTAATGTTCGCTTCTCACCAAAGTGAGAAAAAGAACATCGGGCTACAACTATTAAACAAAACGTTCCCACAAGTGACGGAGTCGGTAATTGGGGTAAGAAATGAGGTTTTTAGGTTATTACGAGACTGTTGGTCATTACGTAACCCTCGTCCCTTTGACGACGTTACAACACGCTGTCTTATCAACGGCCATAACGGTTATGTTCCACAAGACCATGGATGGGAAGTAGTCCTAGTAAAACCAGAATGCATGACTTGTTTCTGGACGTATGAATTACGTGTCTTTATTGCCTTTGCTGAACGACTTGTGTACTAGCTAGAATTATCTTCACAACTATCTTGTATCAAAGTTATTGTGTGCTATATTTCATGCTTTATGTAAAATAAGCGGTATTGTAAGTTTGTAAAATATTGTATAAAAGTTTGAACGCGAAATATTATTATAATAAGTTTTTCATATAGAATTGTAGTAGTTGAATTGTATATTAGCTACTAAGTATGAACTTAACGGGTAGGTACTACCCGAATTTAAACTTATAAAACGCTAATATGAAGAAAAAGCTTTTATAAATGAGTTCATATTATGCTACAAAATATTATTAACTACTCTTAATATTCTGTATGATTAACTTGTTCCATTTGACTATTTTGAAGGAAATGGCGCCGACTACTCGACACACCGTGAATATGAATGAAGAGGAATTCCGTACTTTTCTAGCTTCAAACATAGCCGCAGTACAGGCTGCGCTACATACCAACAATAACCTTGGATCTAGCAGTACAGGAAATCGTGTAGGATGCACCTACAAAGAATTCACTGCCTGCAAACCTTTGGAATTTGATGGAACCGAAAGACCGATTGGATTGAAATGGTGGACCGAGAAGGTCGAATCGGTGTTTGCCATAAGTAAGTGTACTAAAGAGGACAAAGTGAAGTACACTACGCATACCTTCACAGGTTCTGCGTTAACATGGTGGAATACCTATCTAGAGCAAGTGGGACAAGATGATGCGTACGCACTACCGTGGTCAGCATTCAAGCACTTGATGAACGAGAAGTACCGTCCCAGAACCGAGGTCAATAACCTCAAGACAGAACTTAGAGGGTTACGAACCCAAGGATTTGATATTACCACGTACGAAAGATGATTCACAGAATTGTGCCTATTGTGTCCGGGAGCGTTCGAAGATGAGGAAGAGAAGAACGATGCGTTTGTGAAAGGATTACCGGAAAGAATCCAAGAAGATATAAGTTCACACGAGCCCTCCTCCATACAACAGGCATGTAGAATGGCTCACAAACTAGTGAACCAGATTGAGGAAAGAATTAAAGAACAGACAGCTGAAGAGGCCAATGTGAAGCAAGTCAAAAGAAAGTGGGAGGAAAACGGTGATAAGAATCACCAATACAACAACAACAGCAATTACAATAATAATCGCAACAATTATCCCAACAATCGCAACATCAATCGCAACTACAACAAACGGTCCAACAACAACAACAACAACAACAACAACAACAACAGCAACAACAACAGCAAATACAACAATCATCCCAACAACAATAACAACCGCAATAACAACAACAATCAGAAGCAGCTATGCCAAAAGTGTGAAAAGTATCACTCGGGGTTCTGCACCAAATTTTGCAACAAGTGTAAAAGAAATGGTCATAGCGCGGCGAAGTGTGAGTTCTACGGACCAGGGGTTAACAGAACGAAAGGAACAAATGGTGTCGGAACGAGTAATGGCGGAGCAAGTAGTGTCGGAGCAAGATATGCCAATGTAGTTTGTTATAAATGTGGAAAACCGGGCCACATTATTAGAAATTGCCCGAACCAGGAGAACACGAATGGACAAGGCCGCGGAAGAGTTTTCAATATTAATGCGGCAGAGGCACAGGAAGACCCTGAGCTTGTTACGGGTACGTTTCTTATTGACAATAAATCTGCTTACGTTTTATTTGATTCGGGTGCGGATAGAAGCTATATGAGTAGAGATTTTTGTGCTAAATTAAGTTGTCCATTGACGCCGTTGGATAGTAAATTTTTACTCGAATTAGCAAACGGTAAATTAATTTCAGCAGATAATATATGCCGGAATCGAGAAATTAAACTGGGTAGCGAAATATTTAAGATTGATTTGATACCAGTAGAGTTAGGGAGTTTTGATGTAATACTTGGCATGGACTGGCTGAAGAAGGTGAAAGCAGAGATCGTATGCATTGTACGAGAAGAAGGAGAACCCTTAATGGTGTACGGAGAAAAGGGCAACATGAAGCTACATCTTATTAGTAATTTGAAGTCATAAAAACTAATTAGAAAAGGTTGCTATGCTGTTCTAGCACACGTCGAGAAAGTACAAACTGAAGAAAAGAGCATCAATGATGTTCCCGTCGCAAAAGAATTTTCCGATGTATTTCCGAAAGAATTACCGGGACTACCTCCACATCGATCTGTTGAATTTCAAATAGATCTTGTACCAGGAGCTGCACCAATAGCTCGTGCTCCTTATAGACTCGCACCCAGCGAGATGAAAGAACTGCAAAGCCAACTGCAAGAACTATTAGAACGTGGTTTCATTCGACCAAGCACATCACCATGGGGAGCTCCTGTTTTGTTTGTCATGAAGAAGGATGGTACATTTAGGTTGTGTATTGACTACAGAGAGTTGAACAAACTTACCATCAAAAACCGTTATCCACTACCGAGAATCGACGACTTATTTGATCAACTACAAGGCTCTTCTGTTTATTCAAAGATTGACTTACGTTCCGGGTATCATCAAATGCGGGTGAAAGAAGATGATATTCCAAATATTGCTTTCAGAACACGTTACGGTCATTACGAGTTTATGGTTATGCCGTTTGGATTGACTAACGCACCAGCTGTGTTCATGGACCTTATGAACCGACTGTGTGAGCCATATCTTGACAAGTTTGTCATTGTTTTCATCAATGACATACTTATTTACTCAAAGAATGATCAAGAGCACGAAGAACATTTGAGAAAAGTGCTAGAAGTATTGAGGAAAGAAAAACTGTACGCTAAGTTTTCAAAGTGTACATTTTGGTTGGAAGAAGTTCAATTCCTCGGTCACATAGTGAACAAAGAAGGTATCCAGGTGGACCCGACAAAGATCGAAACCGTTGAAAAGTGGGAAACCCTAAAAACTCCGAAACACATACGCCAGTTTTTAGGACTAGCTGGTTACTACAGAAGGTTCATCCAAGACTTTTCCAGAATAGCAAAACCCTTAACTTGTAACAACCCAAACCGTAACCGACCAAACACGACGAAATTGCAAACAAAAAAAAAAATTTTCTGGTGCAGACCATCTGCGCGGCGCGCCAGATGGCCGCGCGGCGCGCCAATTCACCTGGACAGCCCGCTGTCCCCGGAAGTCTATTTAACGAAAATGTTTGACTAGTTCCCGACATTTTTAGCCAAAACGCTTTTAATCATACATTCATATATGTAAAACTAGCACATAACTAAGGTTTGAGCGAGTTTTACAGAGTGGGGCCCACACGTGCCCAAAACGCCACTAAGTTCAAAATACAATGTTTAATACAAATTAGAGTTTCGACCACAAAAAGTTTAATTGTCAAACGATACAACGAGCATGGTGTTTGGGGTTAAACTACCCAAGTCTCGGTCAAACTCCAAAATCATCACATCCCAAAAGCGTCACTAAACAAGACGGGATCTCTAATCCAACCGGATGCCCTTACCCTTGTCCACACCGGAACCTATAAAAATAGTAAACAACGAGAGGGTAAGCAAAGCTTAGTGAGTAAAACATATATATACATGCATATACAACTTACCCACACGCGTCCACGATATCAAATAACACATAACGAATCTCGATAAGCAAGCTAGTATCACCAAACGTATCACTAGCAATAATCATAGCATAAATACTCATAACAATAACCAAATGCTAGTATGAACAACAATAAATCATGGTTAACCAATCTCTTCGCTAGGGAACGACTTCGCGAAACAAGTCATCGATGTTCATAACATTCGTTAGCTTCCAAAAACGGCTATGGCATGCTAACCCCCCGAGGTGTTCCAAAAACGGCTATGGCATCACCCCTCAAGTGTTCCAAAAACGGCTATGGCATCACTTGCTCAATGTGAGTAGAACACGGCTATTACTCACGCTTTCGTACACCAACACGGCTATGTGTACGGGTAACTCAAATAACAACGTGGGAGTAAAACACGGCTATTACTCGCCACTAAATGCACAAACACGGCTATGTGCCTTAGTACAAAACATGGACTAATACGGCTAAGTCCCACAACCTTGGTCACAAAACGGCTATGTGACACCATCAACACGGTACATAAATCATATACATACATATATAGATATTCCACTCACCTTATGCCGTCGGTGATTACTAAACCAAGCTTGAATTCCGAGGTAACGTACCTATTTCACAAGCATATAATCAATCAATCGACTTGGCCTAACTCATAACACACATCATCCTAGGTCATCTTGACCCATTTTGACACTTAACCCTAATTTGGGTCATTCTTACCAAAAACCCTAACTCTTGGCACTCAAGGCCTTCATACATTTCAAATCACTATATTTTAACACAAAACACTAACGTTAACCAATCTTGGTCCATTTTGACCCGTTTGACTCAATAAAAGTCAATACACCCATTTTGGGTCATTTATACCCAAATCACACCCATTTACACTTCCCTAAGGTGTTCTAGCAAATTATTAGCCAATTAGGGTTTCATAACAACAATTAATACCTTTAAAACCCTAGCTTACACATAATTAAGTCTACATGACCCAATTTACCCAAGAACACCCAATTTACCTACAAATGGGTCTTAGTGTTCATCTTCAACACAAACCCTAACCCATACACGAAAACAAAACAAGAATTGAAAGTTAAGGCATACCACAACTATCAAAATGTAGCAATTGACGAGATGAACAACTTTAGAACTTGCGATAAAACTCGAAACGAACTCCTTCACCTTCACAATGAGCTTTCTCTCTCAAGGTTTTACCTCTCTCTCTAAAATTGATTTGGGGAAGATAAGGTTGGTAAAAGTAGAGTTATGGCTCTACCAAATCTGCTCTCCAAGCCTTTAAATCCGGCCCCAAGGTGAATTTACCAAAATACCCACAAAATATCTAATTTAAAAGAAAGGGAGAATCTGCCAGTCATATGGCGCGGCGCTCCACCAATCCGCGCGGCGCGCAACCCTCCCAGTCCAGCTTCTTTTGCCTTCTTTAATATATACAACCAACCCCGATTCGAGTACCGCACAATACACTTATTTACACATATGTACACTTCAATTATTCGGGTCTTACAACTCTCCCCCACTTATTCGGATTGCGTCCTCGCAATCCAAGCCGCATGACACGAGGGAAGATAAACCAATACGAACTCTTCGGGCTCCCAAGTGAACTCGGAACCCTTGCTACGCCGCCATTGGACTTTAAAAGTCCTCACTTCTTTATGTCTCAACCTCTTAACTTTCTCATCGAGTATGGCGACTGGTTCTTCAACATATTCCAACTTGTTGTTTAGTTCGATCTCGTCTAAAGGCATCCATGAGGAATCATCCGCAAGACACTTACGGAGGTGGGAAACATGAAACGTGTTATGGATCCCCGCAAGCTCTTCGGGCAATTCCAATCGATATGCAACTTCACCAACACGAGCTAAAACTTTAAACGGTCCAATAAACCGAGGACCTAACTTTCCCCGTTTTCGAAATCGAATAATACCCTTCCATGGCGAAACCTTAAGCATAACCATGTCGCCCTCTTGGAATTCGATCGTTCGTCTACGTTTATCGGCATACGACTTTTGCCTATCTTGAGCCTTTTTCAAATGCTCTCGGATAATATCAATCTTGTTATTCGTCTCTAGAACCAAATCGGTACTCCCGATTTCCCTTTGTCCCACTTCTCCCCAACAAATGGGAGTTCGACATCTTCGACCATAGAGCATCTCGTACGGTGGCATCCCGATACTAGTATGAAAACTATTATTGTACGAAAATTCCACCAAAGGTAGATGCTCATCCCAACTACCACCGAAATCGATAATGCACGCCCGTAACATATCTTCCAAAGTTTGGTTCGTACGTTCGGTTTGACCGTCCGTTTGAGGATGATACGCCGTGCTCAACTTTAATTGTGTACCCATATCTTCGTGAAACTTTTCCCAAAATCGAGATGTAAAACGGGTATCTCGATCCGAAATAATAGATATAGGAACGCCATGTCGCGAGACCACTTCCTTGATAAACAACTTAGCCAAGGCCTCCGACGATATTGCTTCTTTAATGGGAAGAAACAAGGCACTTTTCGTCAACCGATCCACTATAACCCAAATCGAATCATATTGAGTTCTCGCCGTCTTAGGTAATTTAGTGATGAAGTCCATGGTAATGTGCTCCCATTTCCATTTCGGGATCTCTAACGGTTGCAACTTACCATACGGCTTTTGATGTTCGGCTTTAACTTGCAAACAAGTAACACATCGTTCAACGTATTTTACAACATCACGTTTCATGCCCGGCCACCAATAATCTTTCTTCAAGTCATGATACATTTTCGTCGCGCCCGGATGAATGGAATATTTTGACTTATGTGCTTCATCGAGTAGCACCCGTCGGTAATCACCCGTCTTAGGCACCCACACCCTTCCTTGAAAGGACAACAAACCCCGCGGACCCATAGTAATAAACTCCGATTGGCCCACAATTCGTTCCGTGCGCTTATCGTGAACATAAGCCTCTATTTGGTCTTCAACCATCTTTTCAAGAAAGTCGTTAGTGATAATCAAACGTAACGATGTTATACGTATCGCCGGATGTTGAGTCTTTCGACTTAACGCATCCGCGACCACATTCGCCTTACCCGGATGGTAAAGTATCTCACAATCATAATCTTTCACCACATCCATCCATCTACGTTGACGATAATTCAAATCCCTTTGAGTAAAAAGGTGTTTCAAATTCTTATGATCCGAATATATCGTACACTTGACACCATACAAGTAGTGGCGCCAAATTTTCAACGCATGCACAACCGCCGCCATTTCAAGATCATGAGTCGGGTACCTCGTTTCGTGTTCCTTTAATTGTCGAGAGGCATAAGCAATGACTTTACCCCTTTGCATAAGAACGCACCCGAGCCCATTTAAGGAAGCATCACAATAAACCACCATGTCTTCGACGCCTTCCGGTAACACTAACACCGGAGTTTGACACAACTTCTCTTTCAATAATTGAAAAGCAATTTCTTGCTCGTTTTCCCAATTGAACTTAGCACTCTTCCTCGTCAACTTTGTTAATGGAGAGGCGATCTTAGAAAAGTCTTGGATAAACCGACGATAATAACCGGCCAATCCGAGAAAACTCCGGATTTCCGTAGGCGTAGTCGGTCGTCCCCAACTCTTCACCGTCTCAATCTTCCCCGGATCCACTTGGATACCGCCTTCGTTCACAATGTGGCCAAGAAATTGGACCTCTCTTAGCCAAAATTCACATTTAGAGAACTTTGCATACAACTTCTCCTTTCTTAACGTCTTCAAAACTTCGCGCAAGTGACGTTCATGTTCGTGCATACTTTTCGAGTAGACTAGTATGTCGTCAATGAACACAATAACCGACTTGTCCAACATAGGTTGGCACACCCGGTTCATAAGATCCATGAATGCCGCCGGTGCATTCGTAAGACCAAAAGGCATAACCACAAATTCATAATGCCCGTAACGCGTTCGGAAAGCCGTTTTCTCAATATCTTCCTCACGGACCCGCATTTGATGATAGCCGGACCGTAGGTCAATCTTAGAGAAATACGTTGCGCCTTGGAGTTGATCAAACAAATCGTCGATCCTAGGTAGTGGATAACGATTCTTGATCGTCACTTTATTCAACTCACGGTAATCAATGCACATACGCATACTACCGTCTTTCTTCTTCACAAATAAGACCGGAGCGCCCCATGGCGAAGCACTCGGTCGGATAAAACCCTTCTCGAGCAATTCTTGAATTTGATTCAATAACTCTTGCATCTCCGTTGGTGCTAAACGATAAGGAGTTTTAGCAATGGGAGTAGCCCCCGGAACCAACTCAATGCGAAACTCGACTTGTCTTTCCGCCGGAACACCCGGTAACTCATCCGGAAAAACGTCTTCAAACTCATTAACTACCGGAATTTCACGAATAGGTGGTGGCTCATTACGAGTATCAACAACATAAGCAAGGAAAGCCAAGCCACCGGTAACAACGGAACGACGTGCCCGTGCAAAAGTGCATATCGGCACCGGTCTTCTTCTCTTATCGCCATGAATAATCATTTCTCCCCCACTTGGGGTCTTCACACGAATACACTTATCATGGCATGCAATATTGGCTCTATAACGATCGAGCCAATCCATACCAACAACGATATCAAAGTCGCCCAAGGTCATTGGAATAAGATCGATTTTAAAAGTTTCGGCACCAAAAACAACATCACAATTTTTACACACATCAACCACTAGCACCGTCTTGCCGTCCGCTATTTCGACTTCTACCGGACGACTTAACTTAGCTAGCGGACTATCAAGTTTAGGCACAAATTTAGGAGACACAAACGACAAATTTGCACCGCTATCAAAAAGAATCCTTGCCGGATTAGAATTAACCATGAAAGTACCTGAAACAACTTCGTTGGATTGTTTGGCTTCATCGTTCGTCATCAAGTAGTTTCGCCCTCTAGCCGACCCCGCCGCCTTCTCAATCTTCTTAACATGATCATTATTCAACTCGGGGCATTCCGGCCTCTTGTGCCCCACTTTACCGCAATTAAAACACGTAACCGTCTTGACCGTGCATTCACGGGCGTAATGACCCGACTTCCCACAATTAAAACAAGTGGGCGCAAAAGTACCCGTGCCACCTTTCTTCACACTATTAACGCTCTCGGTGCCTTTCTTAGACTTCTTGTTTGAGAAATTCGAATAGCTCGAACCTTCAAACTTCCTTTTCGAGAAAACAAAATCACTCTTCCTAGGCACCTCCGGCTCAAAACCCCGAGCCAACTCAAACAATTCATCGAAAGTCTTAGCCATACCCCGGCTAATCTTGCTCTTGTAGTCGGCATTCAAAGTACGATAAAAATCTTTCATAAGCTTATGATCATCACCCACATACTCCGGGCAAAAACGAGTCTTTGCCAAGAATGTAGACTTGAGGGTAACTAAATCCATGGAACCTTGTTGCAAATGATGCAACTCGTCCCGAATTCGATCAAGATCGGATGAAGTTCGGTATTCCTTGAAAAACTCTTTCTTGAACTCCTCCCACGTCAAGCCCATGCATTGCTCCTCGCCATACAAATTGATTTTATCATCCCACCACAACTTGCCTTCTTCACGTAACATGCTAGACCCAAACCTCGCCTTCTTCTCGGGAGGACACTCCGCGGTACGGAAGGCCCCCTCGATGTCCGAAATCCAACAAGTACTTTTCAACGGATCCCTCACCCCATTAAACGTCGGAGGTTGAGTATCCTTAAAATTTTTGTAGTGGAAGTCTCTCTTTCCATCACCCCCTTCACCTCGAGGATAAACGTTTCTAGCATCAAGGGCCTCTTCAATAGTGGCCTTCAATCGTTCATTTATCATCTCGGTCACTTGCCCATCGACCGACTCTTGGAAGACCCTTCGGACATCCGCAAGAAAATCCGATTTCAACTTCTTAAAGACGGCCTCGACCTTGGTCGAGAACTCGGCGTCTTCACTTGTACTCCCGTTTTCATGATCAGGACCGTTTCTCGTCTTCATTCTATAAAACGAATTTAGGTTAAACTATGAAACGAAAGGACAATTATACCCAATTACATACGTATACACCACACTACCCCATCTTGCTCAACAATCGTCGTACATTGCTTGTTTGACCCGATTTGCACCCGTAGTAATGGTAGCTAGTCATTACCACGCAAGCACGTCGCGCTAACTCGCTAGTACAACGTCCATCTCGCTTGATGATTGCTAAACACAACACAAACAAATAGCGCATGATTAGTTCACATAAACCTATGCACTAATCATACCGGTCCGACCCAAAGTCCTACAAGTCCCGCATAAACACGCACACAAAGTCTAAGTCTAGGCGCCTATCTCAAGTCACCTAAATCCCTTAGACCATGCTCTGATACCACTTGTAACAACCCAAACCGTAACCGACCAAACACGACGAAATTGCAAACAAAAAAAAAAATTTTCTGGTGCAGACCATCTGCGCGGCGCGCCAGATGGCCGCGCGGCGCGCCAATTCACCTGGACAGCCCGCTGTCCCCGGAAGTCTATTTAACGAAAATGTTTGACTAGTTCCCGACATTTTTAGCCAAAACGCTTTTAATCATACATTCATATATGTAAAACTAGCACATAACTAAGGTTTGAGCGAGTTTTACAGAGTGGGGCCCACACGTGCCCAAAACGCCACTAAGTTCAAAATACAATGTTTAATACAAATTAGAGTTTCGACCACAAAAAGTTTAATTGTCAAACGATACAACGAGCATGGTGTTTGGGGTTAAACTACCCAAGTCTCGGTCAAACTCCAAAATCATCACATCCCAAAAGCGTCACTAAACAAGACGGGATCTCTAATCCAACCGGATGCCCTTACCCTTGTCCACACCGGAACCTATAAAAATAGTAAACAACGAGAGGGTAAGCAAAGCTTAGTGAGTAAAACATATATATACATGCATATACAACTTACCCACACGCGTCCACGATATCAAATAACACATAACGAATCTCGATAAGCAAGCTAGTATCACCAAACGTATCACTAGCAATAATCATAGCATAAATACTCATAACAATAACCAAATGCTAGTATGAACAACAATAAATCATGGTTAACCAATCTCTTCGCTAGGGAACGACTTCGCGAAACAAGTCATCGATGTTCATAACATTCGTTAGCTTCCAAAAACGGCTATGGCATGCTAACCCCCCGAGGTGTTCCAAAAACGGCTATGGCATCACCCCTCAAGTGTTCCAAAAACGGCTATGGCATCACTTGCTCAATGTGAGTAGAACACGGCTATTACTCACGCTTTCGTACACCAACACGGCTATGTGTACGGGTAACTCAAATAACAACGTGGGAGTAAAACACGGCTATTACTCGCCACTAAATGCACAAACACGGCTATGTGCCTTAGTACAAAACATGGACTAATACGGCTAAGTCCCACAACCTTGGTCACAAAACGGCTATGTGACACCATCAACACGGTACATAAATCATATACATACATATATAGATATTCCACTCACCTTATGCCGTCGGTGATTACTAAACCAAGCTTGAATTCCGAGGTAACGTACCTATTTCACAAGCATATAATCAATCAATCGACTTGGCCTAACTCATAACACACATCATCCTAGGTCATCTTGACCCATTTTGACACTTAACCCTAATTTGGGTCATTCTTACCAAAAACCCTAACTCTTGGCACTCAAGGCCTTCATACATTTCAAATCACTATATTTTAACACAAAACACTAACGTTAACCAATCTTGGTCCATTTTGACCCGTTTGACTCAATAAAAGTCAATACACCCATTTTGGGTCATTTATACCCAAATCACACCCATTTACACTTCCCTAAGGTGTTCTAGCAAATTATTAGCCAATTAGGGTTTCATAACAACAATTAATACCTTTAAAACCCTAGCTTACACATAATTAAGTCTACATGACCCAATTTACCCAAGAACACCCAATTTACCTACAAATGGGTCTTAGTGTTCATCTTCAACACAAACCCTAACCCATACACGAAAACAAAACAAGAATTGAAAGTTAAGGCATACCACAACTATCAAAATGTAGCAATTGACGAGATGAACAACTTTAGAACTTGCGATAAAACTCGAAACGAACTCCTTCACCTTCACAATGAGCTTTCTCTCTCAAGGTTTTACCTCTCTCTCTAAAATTGATTTGGGGAAGATAAGGTTGGTAAAAGTAGAGTTATGGCTCTACCAAATCTGCTCTCCAAGCCTTTAAATCCGGCCCCAAGGTGAATTTACCAAAATACCCACAAAATATCTAATTTAAAAGAAAGGGAGAATCTGCCAGTCATATGGCGCGGCGCGCCACCAATCCGCGCGGCGCGCAACCCTCCCAGTCCAGCTTCTTTTGCCTTCTTTAATATATACAACCAACCCCGATTCGAGTACCGCACAATACACTTATTTACACATATGTACACTTCAATTATTCGGGTCTTACATAACTGCATTAACGCATAAAGGGAAGAAATTTGAATGGAAGGATGAACAAGAGAAAGCGTTTCAGTTATTGAAGAAAAAGCTAACTACGGCACCTATATTGTCATTGCCTGAAGGGAATGATGATTTTGTGATTTATTGTGACGCATCAAAGCAAGGTCTCGGTTGTGTATTAATGCAACGAACGAAGGTGATTGCTTATGCGTCTAGACAATTGAAGATTCACGAACAAAATTATACGACGCATGATTTGGAATTAGGCGCGGTTGTTTTTGCATTAAAGACTTGGTGGCACTACTTATATGGGGTCAAAAGTATTATATATACGGACCACAAAAGTCTTCAGCACATATTTAATCAGAAACAACTGAATATGAGGCAGCGTAGGTGGATTGAATTGTTGAATGATTACGACTTTGAGATTCGTTACCACCCGGGGAAGGCAAATGTGGTAGCCGATGCCTTGAGCAGGAAGGACAGAGAACCCATTCGAGTAAAATCTATGAATATAATGATTCACAATAACCTTACTACTCAAATAAAGGAGGCGCAACAAGGAGTTTTAAAAGAGGGAAATTTAAAGGATGAAATACCCAAAGGATCGGAGAAGCATCTTAATATTCGGGAAGACGGAACCCGTTATAGGGCTGAAAGAATTTAGGTACCAAAATTTGGAGATATAAGAGAAATGGTACTTAGAGAAGCTCATAAAACCAGATACTCAATACATCCTGGAACGGGGAAGATGTACAAGGATCTTAAGAAACATTTTTGGTGGCCAGGTATGAAAGCCGATATTGCTAAATATGTAGGAGAATGTTTGACGTGTTCTAAGGTCAAAGCTGAACATCAGAAACCATCAGGTCTACTACAACAACCTGAAATCCCGAAATGGAAATGGGAAAACATTACCATGGATTTCATTACTAAATTGCCAAGGACTGCAAGTGGTTATGATACTATTTGGGTAATAGTTGATCGTCTCACCGAGTCAGCACACTTCCTGCCAATAAGAGAAGATGACAAGATGGAGAAGTTAGCACGACTGTATTTGATGGAAGTCGTCTCCAGACATGGAATACCAATCTCTGTTATCTCTGATAGGGATGGCAGATTTATTTCAAGATTCTAGCAGACATTACAGCAAGCATTGGGAACTCGTTTAGACATGAGTACTGCCTATCATTCACAAACTGATGGGCAGAGCAAAAGGACGATACAAACGCTTAAAGACATGCTACGAGCTTGTGTTATTGATTTCGGAAACAGTTGGGATCGACATCTACCGTTAGCAGAATTTTCCTACAACAACAGCTACCATTCAAGCATTGAGATGGCGCCGTTTGAAGCACTTTATGGTAGAAAGTGCAGGTCTCCGATTTGTTGGAGTGAAGTGGGGGATAGACAGATTACGGGTCCAGAGATAATACAAGAAACTACCGAGAAAATCATCCAAATTCAAGAAAGATTGAAAACCGCCCAGAGTCGACAAAAGAGCTACGCGGACAGTAAAAGAAAAGATATAGAGTTTGAAATTGGAGAAATGGTCATGCTTAAGGTTTCACCTTGGAAAGGCGTTGTTCGATTTGGTAAACGGGGGAAACTAAATCCAAGGTACATTGGACCATTCAAGATTATAGATCGTGTCGGACCAGTAGCTTACCAACTGGAGCTACCTCAACAACTCGCGGCTGTACATAACACTTTCCACGTCTCAAATTTGAAGAAATGTTTTGCTAAAGAAGATCTCACTATTCCGTTGGACGAAATCCAAATCAATGAAAAACTTCAATTCATTGAAGAACCCGTCGAAATAATGGATCGTGAGGTTAAGAGACTTAAACAAAACAAGATACCGATTGTTAAGGTTCGATGGAATGCTCGTAGAGGACCCGAGTTCACCTGGGAGTGTGAAGATCAGATGAAGAAGAAATACCCGCATTTATTTCCATAAGATACGTCAACACCTCCAACTGCTTAAAATTTCGGGACGAAATTTATTTAACGAGTAGGTACTGTAGTGACCCAAACTTTTCCATGTTTATATATATATTAAATGAAATTTTTATTTACATGATTAAGTGTTTCCAACATGTTAAGCAATCAAACTTGTTAAGACTTGATTAATTGAAATAGGTTTCATATAGACAATTGACCACCCAAGTTGACTGGTGATTCACGAACGTTAAAACTTGTAAAAACTATACGATGACATATATATGGTTATATATATATAGTTAACATGATTTTATTATAAGTATGTATCTCATTAGGTATTTTAACAATGAGTTATATACATAAAAATGAGACTATTAATTTAAGAAACTCGAAAACGATATATTTAACGATTATCATAATAACAACGTCTTACTAGGTACATATGAATCATATTAAGATATTGATACACTTGGTTAATTATGTTAAATGATAAGTAAATATATTATTAAGTGTATTAACAATGAAATACATATGTAAAAATAAGACTACTAACTTAATGATTTCGAAACGAGACATATATGTAACGATTATCGTTGTAACGACATTTAACTGTATATATATCATACTAAGATATATTATATATCATAATATCATGATAATATAACAATTTAACATCTCATTTGTTATAATAAACAATGGGTTAACAACACTCAACAAGATCGTTAAACTAAAGGTTTCAAAACAACATTTACATGTAACGACTAACGATGACTTAACGACTCAGTTAAAATGTATATACATGTAGTGTTTTCATATGTATTCATACACTTTTGAAAGACTTTAAGACACTTATCAAAATACTTCTACTTAACAAAAATGCTTACAATTACATCCTCGTTCAGTTTCATCAACAATTCTACTCGTATGCACCCGTATTCGTACTCGTACAATACACAACTTTTAGATGTATGTACTATTGGTATATACACTCCAATGATCAGCTCTTAGCAGCCCATGTGAGTCACCTAACACATGTAGGAACCATCATTTGGCAACTAGCATGAAATATCTCATAAAATTACAAAAATATGAGTAATCATTCATGACTTATTTACATGAAAACAAAATTTCATATCCTTTATATCTAATCCATACACCAACGACCAAAAACACCTACAAATATTTTCATTCTTCAATTTTCTTCATCTAATTGATCTCTCTCAAGTTCTATCTTCAAGTTCTAAGTGTTCTTCATAAATTCCAAAAGTTCTAGTTTCATAAAATCAAGAATACTTCCAAGATTGCAAGTTTACTTCCAAGTTTTCTAAATCCATTCCAAGTAATCATACAAGATCAAGAAACCTTTGTTACTTACAGTAGGTTATCTTTCTAATACAAGGTAATAATCATATTCAAACTTTAATTAAATTTCTATAACTATAACAATCTTATTTCGAGTGGAAATCTTACTTGAAATTGTTTTCGTGTCATGATTCTGCTTCAAGAACTTTCAAGCCATCCAAGGATCCTTTTGTGACAACCCGGAAATTTCCAACCAAATTTAAACTTTAATCTTTATATGTTTCCGACACGATAAGCAATATTTGTTAAGTTAAATTTCAAGAATTTTAAACTATGTTCATACATTCATTCAACCTCGACCAAGTTCCAACGATTCACGAACCATTAAACGAATATGATTATATATGTATATGTGTATATATATTATAACTTGAAACGTAAACAAAATATTAGATTAAATACTTTATATGATTGTATCTATTTCAAAATGTTTATCAATGAAATTAGAAGATAAGATCAAATGATTGAATTATCAGATATATTGAATTATGATTACAAGTCTCTGTTGAAAGGCCCACGTTGATTTGAGAAATCTTTCTATTTTAACAATATTCGGAAAATGGTAAAGTGATTTATAAATAAGAACAATTTGTCAATCATTGAGAACTAGACAAAGGATAGTGGAAGATTGAATCTCATAAAGACTCGATTGATCTATTTAGTTTCAAACGTACAAAAACGTTTTCAGGTTAAAATGAACTTTATTATTAAAACGTATATAACTTTTATAAATATCTAGAACCACTTTTGACAACTCATTACTTAACTAGTATGATAAAGATAAAGATATTTATATTTTATTTTATTAAATTTATATAACGATTTAAATTAATATTATATATATTTATACGCGTATTATACGTACATAGTTTTATACCTTTATGCGTATTATACGTACATAGTTTTATACTTTTACTATACTTAAACTTTACCTTTACTTTATTTTTACTTTACTTTAATTTTAATAATTCACTTTAATAATTCATACTTTAATAATTCACTTTAATAATTCATACTTTAATAATTCACTTTAATAATTCATACTTTAATAATTCACTTTAATAATTCATACTTTAATAATTCACTTTAATAATTCAAAAATCTATTATAAATAGAATTCAGTAGGTTTCATTATTTTATAGAAACTTGAAAATATTTTTCTCTAAACTCTCACAATCGATTTACATATATATATTTACTCCGTATTATTTCAAGATATTATTAGTATGCATAAAATATTAGGACGGAGTGTTGTCCGAGTGATTTTGAAATTGTTTTTCGAGTGTGATAAGATTAAGGAAATTATGTGTTATAGCTATGGAGGTGATTGAGTATGGTTCATGGGTATGCTCGTGAGGTCAATATAGTGTTTATCATTTCCGTTGCGTCTACATACCTTTCCTGCAAGATTGAATCTCAATATTGATACGTGAGTACTCATAATTTAACTTTTACATACTAATAGTGTATCCCTGACTAGTGCTCGAGTATTTAAGATTATACATGCTTGTACTTTTGATATTGCCCTTAGACAGGTTAGGTTGAATCTTGAATTAGTTACACTTGCGATTGAGATAAGGTATAAGATATGCATGTCCTTGGAAAGCTAGCGAAAAATTAAGAACTTTTCCTTTAGATATCGAATGGTTTCGATGAACGGATTAGAAGTTATAATCAATTGAATTTTTGATATTTTTAAAAATGATTATTATTATCGTCGTTTTTATCGTCGTTCTAGTTTTATCTTATTATTATTATTATTATTATCTTTATCAATAAAAGGGATTTATCATTAAAAATTGTTATTTTTTTATTACTATCGTTATTATCGTTAAAGTTATAATTAGTATTATTATTATTATCCAATTATTATTATTATTATTATTATTATTATTATTATTATTGGTATTATTATTATTATTATCATTATTAATATATATATCATTATTTAAAAATGGTTATTGTTATTGTTATTATTATTATTACTATATTATCATTAAGATAATTATTTGTATTATCGTTAATAATGTTATAGTAACTATCATTATTAATATTTGTGTAATTAAAATAAATATTTGTAACACCTAATTTTTTTGATTACTATTATTATCATTATTATGAACACGATATAAAAGACGATTAAAAGCTATTAAACGAAACGATTAGGAAATAATGGGTAAGAGTATCATGATGAAATTAAAATATTATAAGATATTGATTTAGATAAAATTATCGTTCTTATTATTTTTATCATTACTATTATTATTAAAAGTATCGTTAGTATTAAAACTATCATTTTAACAAAAATTATCATTTTAATAGAAATGTCATTGTTACTATAAAATATCATTATTATTATTATTTTAAATAAAATTATTATTTTAAAGATAATATTAAAAATTATCGTAAATATTAAAGTTATCATAATTAGAATCATCGTTTTATCATAATGTCATCTTAGTAATTATAAATATTGATATTTTTATAATAATAATTATTATTACAAAATAATACAACTTTTACTTACTATCATTATAGATATTATTTTATCAAATAAATATGTGATACAAACATATTTTACTACGTGTAATAACTTACTATAATAATACCTATCATATTATCTTTATGATATTAAATGAACCCTATAAATTTTATTACTTAATATATATAAAAGTATATTTTATTACATAAATTTAATATAAAATTTTATTTATTAATAAATAAATTATATTATTTACTCTAATAAATCTTTTAAAAATATTTAAAAATATAAAACGGCGATATTTAAACTATATATTAATCATGTATAGATTTTTGGAAATTATTTTGAGTCAAATTTACTTTTGTTGACTTTTGCATATTAGTCTCGAGCATTAGGATTGTGGTACACTATGACTTGACCTAATTTGTTAGACAAATATTGACCAACACATAAATATATATAATTAATTTAGGTTCGTGAATCTGAGGCCAACCTTGCACTTGTTCAATGACGTTATATGTATTTTTACTACGAAATACAGTATGGTGAGTTTCATTTGCCTTTTTACCCTTTATATTTTTGGGACTGAGAATACATGCGCTTTTATAAATGTTTGACGAAATAGACACAAGTAATTGAAACTACATTCTATGGTTGAATTATCGAAATCGAATATGCCCCTTTTTATTAAAGTCTGGTAATCTAAGAATTAGGGAACAGACACCCTAATTGACGCGAATCCTAAAGATAGATCTATTGGGCCTAACAAGCCCCATCCAAAGTACCGGATGCTTTAGTACTTCGAAATTTATATCATGTCCGAAGGAGGATCCCGGAATGATAGGGGATATTCTTATATGTATCTAGTTAATGTCGGTTACCAGGTGTTCACCATATGAATGATTATTTTTGTCTCTATGCATGGGACGTATATTTATGAGAACTGGAAATGAAATTCTTGTGGTCTATTAAAATGATGGAAATAAATAATTATGATAAACTAATGAACTCACCAACCTTTTGGTTGACACTTTAAAGCATGTTTATTCTCAGGTGTTAAAGAAATCTTCTGCTGTGCATTTGCTCATTTTAAAGATATTACTTGGAGTCTTTCATAGCATATTTCGAAGAACGTTGCATTCGAGTCATTGAGTTCATCAAAGATTATTATTAAATCAATTTATAGTTGGATAGTGGATATTATGAAATAGTATGCATACCTGTCAATTTTCGATGTAAAGAAAGATTGTCTTTTAAAAACGAATGCAATGTTTGTAAAATGTATCATATAGAGGTCAAATACCTCGCAATGTAATCAACTATTGTGAATCGTTTATAATGTATATGAACGGGTCCTTTCAGTTGGTATCAGAGCGGTGGTCTTAGCGAACCAGGTCTGCATTAGTGTGTCTAACTGATAAGTCGTTAGGATGCATTAGTGAGTCTGGACTTCGACCGTGTCTACATGTCAAAAGTTTTGCTTATCATTTCTAGTCGGAAATCATCTGCTTATCATCCTTAGGAAATTACTTGCTTATCATTATTAGTCTAAACACGTCTTGCTACATTAATTGCATGAGTAGTGTATAGACAAAATTCATATCTTAGCGTATCTGCTAAATCATATCTTATCGTATCTGTAACTATCGTATCTGTAACTTTAAACTTTGTCTGACATATTTCGTAAATTCCTCCGTAATCTACGAAATTTTTTGCTCTATATATATAGATATTCTATGTAATTAGAATACCATTCGATAGCCGGAAAATCATTTCATATCGAAAAATCCTTTATTCAATCATACGAAATGGAATTCGTCATTAGTTCAAGTTCCTCAGATTATGAAATGGAATCCCACTCAAGCTCCAAAAGCAGTGTAACCGGAATGGATCAATCAATCAGTCATCACCTATTCTGGATGAATTGGGGATTGGTTCGTAGCCTCCTCAATCATTGGAGACATGAAGAAGGTGATTCCTTCCATCCACCACATTGTCCTCTTGACGAAGAACCTGAAGCACTTACCGGCGAACCTGTCCGAAACACCATTTTCTCTCTCATTTCCAGAGTATCTCGTCACGATTATATACTACATCAAATTCTAGATTTTATTTATCCGCTTGTCCGAACTGACAATCATCCTGGTGTAATAGAAGAAGTCAACGAGCTTCGCGCTCGGGTAGTGGCTTTGGAGAATATGGTGCAAAGGTTACAAACACCAGCAGCAGCACCAACAGCATAATCAGTACCACCAATATCAACGTCAACAGTACCATTACCACCCCCAACCACAACCGCGTCGTAAACCTCAACTCCACAATCTGTCCCACGAGCATCAAGGTCATACGTCCTATAAATAATATGGAAGACCAACAACAACAAACGATGAAGTATTAATTCATGACTTCATCGGAGAAATATTTTAAGGTGATTATGTAATCTATAAAATTTTAGAGATTACTTATTCTAGATCTAACCATAAATCAGATGAGTGAACCGAAATGATAAAAGAAACCCTGACCAAAATGGTGCACGATTTACAAACTAGACTTGTTTTACCAACAGCATCAACAGTACCGCCAGCATCACCAGCATCGTCAGTGTTGTCAGCATCAGCATTAGCAGCACCTATAACCTCACAAGCTCCGTCAGTTCAAGAATCACCACAGACATCATTATGAATCAACAACGAGTATATTATATCAACGAGTTATGAAGAATTAACTCATTTCCACTGAAGGATTTATATGTATATCTTATATATAAATCTTTAAACCATAATAAATCTTTCCGTACTAAGCTATTATGTGTGAATCTTAACTACTCGGTTAATTCATATTACTAATATGCAATAATGCACATCCTTCGTCCGCAACTTAACTATCGTTAACTACAACCTCTGTCTCAATTCAATAAATTCCAATTCATAATAAATCAAGTGTATTATTCAAATATATGTTGATTTTACACTTTTGTCATCAATGTACTCGAAACTTTTCAGATAACATCATTCGTACTTTGCGAAGTTCACAAGAATTTAATGAAAACCAACATCATGCCCCCAACAAATAACGAAGTATTGATTCATAATTTTAATATTATTGAAGTAATACTTATGTAATCTCTAAAGCCTTTAAGGGATTATTCAATTCTAGTTTCAACCGTAAATTAAATGAGTTTAATTTAATATTAAGTCATTAAATCGATGTTACATCTGAAGAAAATATACATATATATATATATATATTTTCAAAAAGACTGTAATAAAAATTCTTTTGTACAAAATATTAATTGTGAAATAATTTTTTTAACGGGTAGGTAATACCCGAGAGATATATAAATTCACAATTAATATGTTACATTCTTCGAATCTGATTCAGCAATCATCAACTATACTCACTATTTTCTCAAACAATATATATTCTTTTATAGAAATCAAAACAACCACACTCATTCAAAATTTAATTACATATTCTGATTTTGAAATCTCAGAATTCAACTCGAGATATGACCGAAATCATCACTCTTAGATCCTTAGATCTTTCACAAGCTATACTTTGACTTCAAAAATGTGTTAGAACATCATATGTATATTAACGATTACAATCTGTGTTCAAAACCCTTCGAAATTCCTGAAGACACTTCAAATAATGAACAATCGAGATGATGGTCCAACCACATATTAACCACAGTCTTGCATCTGAAAAGCTCTCGAAATCAGAGTCATAATTTAACACGTATCCATGTCAGACCCTTTGGCATTTATTAGCAAAAATAACTTTGCGATTCCTTTTCAAATTAGTCAGTTTTGTCACAGCTTTAGCAAGTCAACTTCGACTTTTCAGTTGAAACAGTCTTATTATAACCTTGATATAGACATTGCCCTTTCGTCATCGTTACCGGAGAACCTTTTATGTCTCACCACATTAAAAATAAACTTACCAACAACTTCACTGATCTTTGACTTTCCGAAAAGTCATTATATTTATCAAAACCCCATCATTTACTCATCCGCATCTTGTAACAAGAATTGTCATGCCAATTACTGGGAATCAGCAATTAGTATTTTGAAATCTTGCAGCATGTCTCTGCCAACGGTTATAGGTGTATATATAACGTCTATCTCCTAGACTTATATACTTTGAATGTGAAGTTTCTGAAAAACACCCTAAACTGCGAACTAGTTCTCCGAAGTTTGGAAAATGCTGATGAAGCAGCAAAAACTGTAAACGACCTTAACAGTCAAAAGTTTGATAATAAAGGATAGTGTGTTGGAAAATCTTAGAAAAAGAGAAGGTTTGGAACTGAAAAACGGATTAAGCAAACCATGAAGGAGGCTATGGACAAATCACAAAGACTAAACCTGCCTTTAAAGAATCCAAATGATTCAGTGTCTGCTGAAATTATTATCAAATACCTTACTCCTGACTCTAAACCCTTGTGAATAATATTCTTCATCATCCTCTGATCTTAGATATTCTAAAATATCATCATATCTTTCATTATAAATATCTTCCATATTTCTGAAGATATTTTCTTAATTTTTCTTATTTGAAATCATTTACCTCTTCGCGCTATCTGTATTACATCATAAAAGAAACTATTTTAGTTTCTAAATTCTGAAACATTCAAGTTTAAAATAGGAATATTTTGAAGTAGTGTTGGGAACTGAAGCATGAATTAGTATAATATAATGACACTTGATCAACGTGATTATATTACAGTAAGTCATGCTGAGTTTCTAAATGGAACGTGATGATTCACAGATCATAACATCATCATGTGCCATGTTATACGACTCTTGTATTCTATTTAACCTCTAAAATATCAAGAAAATATTTCTTGATGATTCGGCCTTTTCCAAGGTATTCTAGTAATTTGACAAGTCAAGATCGTACCATCACAATTTCCTTCCTAGAACATTAACAATGTTCATTCCAAAATTCATATCTGTGAATTGTGGACCATTACAAGCGGTGCTTAATCGCAAAAAGAAGAAACGAAAGGACAAAACTCTGAAATAGAAATTGGGGTATAGATTACAGCAAATGAAAAAGAGCATTAACTGTGAATGATAATGATTATAGAAGACAGAAGCAGAGACTTTGAAATATAAGGGAACATATAAAGCCCAACAATAAACCAGAAATTATAAACCATATATATCGATGCATATAGCAATATAAAGACACGGGAGAACTAGAAACACTATAAACCCAAGAGTATAGTAGAAGTAAATAGATTCTTCTGGCGGTAGATGAAAAAGAAGAATGACCGATATGAAAGTAAGAAGTATATCGAGAATCAGAACTGGATGGAGCATATTGATGAATACTTTAAAATATGAGTTGAGGGGGAAAGAATAGAAGGTGATGAAACATGACTAGGAACTTAGAAATCAACAGATTTAACTCACACAATGGCGGAATAAGTGAATCAAACCCTCTAGTGAATAGGTTAAGTTTTTTTTTTGATTAATTTAGTCAAACCACAACTAAATCAAGTGTGATTAGATCAACACCTAGAGCTATTATTCACCACCTGGGTGATTTGGACTGAGAGAGAATCGGAGGAGCTCACTAGATCTGAGTGTGTGTAACAAATGAGAGGCTTAACTTAAAATGAAGAACATAAGACTTTATATACCCCTGCTGTTGACTCACCCATACGATTCATTCATCACACGTACGAGTTGGCTTCATCAGCCGTACGGGTGATCACTCACTCGTGTCTTCTCATTTAGGTTGTAATTGTGACTTAGCTCAGCATCAACCATGTGTATGAGCCTGTCAACCGTACTAGTGAGGCTTCACTCGTACGTCTGACTAAGTCTAACATAGTCAAACATCTAAATCTCGTTCCTGCAGTTCCTGTAACCACATACAAACACGGATAGTATAATAACGAGCAATCGTGGTGGCCTGTAAACTGTTGTACCTACAATGGACGTGGGTAGATGTCTAGGGACTTGCATAAAATGCATCAACAGAAGGTGTGAGTTGTAAGGAAACGAAGGAGGTGAATTTATAAGAAAATCTCCGACATAACAATTAAAATGGACGATCGCATTTAAAGCGGATCCTAATTCCCTTGATTACCAGAGAGTCAAATCTTATTAAGAAGATTTTCTTCAAATCCCTTGAAATCTGGGAATCAATCATATCTACGTCAAATGATAAGATGAATCTACACTTACTCATTTCACTCTTCTATGTTAGCTTCATTCGTACTCTTCATAAAAATGAATTGTTTATCCAAATTATTCGCTGATAATAAAACTCTAATTTTCAGCCCGTATGCATCATGAAAACATACTTATTATCATTCACGACCTTTCCACTCAAATTTTGGGACGAAATTTCTTTAACGGGTAGGTACTGTGACAACCCGGAAATTTCCAACCAAATTTAAACTTTAATCTTTATATGTTTCCGACACGATAAGCAATATTTGTTAAGTTAAATTTCAAGAATTTTAAACTATGTTCATACATTCATTCAACCTCGACCAAGTTCCAACGATTCACGAACCATTAAACGAATATGATTATATATGTATATGTGTATATATATTATAACTTGAAACGTAAACAAAATATTAGATTAAATACTTTATATGATTGTATCTATTTCAAAATGTTTATCAATGAAATTAGAAGATAAGATCAAATGATTGAATTATCAGATATATTGAATTATGATTACAAGTCTCTGTTGAAAGGCCCACGTTGATTTGAGAAATCTTTCTATTTTAACAATATTCGGAAAATGGTAAAGTGATTTATAAATAAGAACAATTTGTCAATCATTGAGAACTAGACAAAGGATAGTGGAAGATTGAATCTCATAAAGACTCGATTGATCTATTTAGTTTCAAACGTACAAAAACGTTTTCAGGTTAAAATGAACTTTATTATTAAAACGTATATAACTTTTATAAATATCTAGAACCACTTTTGACAACTCATTACTTAACTAGTATGATAAAGATAAAGATATTTATATTTTATTTTATTAAATTTATATAACGATTTAAATTAATATTATATATATTTATACGCGTATTATACGTACATAGTTTTATACCTTTATGCGTATTATACGTACATAGTTTTATACTTTTACTATACTTAAACTTTACCTTTACTTTATTTTTACTTTACTTTAATTTTAATAATTCACTTTAATAATTCATACTTTAATAATTCACTTTAATAATTCATACTTTAATAATTCACTTTAATAATTCATACTTTAATAATTCACTTTAATAATTCATACTTTAATAATTCACTTAAATAATTCAAAAATCTATTATAAATAGAATTCAGTAGGTTTCATTATTTCATAGAAACTTGAAAATATTTTTCTCTAAACTCTCACAATCGATTTACATATATATATTTACTCCGTATTATTTCAAGATATTATTAGTATACATAAAATATTAGGACGGAGTGTTGTCCGAGTGATTTTGAAATTGTTTTTCGAGTGTGATAAGATTAAGGAAATTATGTGTTATAGCTATGGAGGTGATTGAGTATGGTTCATGGGTATGCTCGTGAGGTCAATATAGTGTTTATCATTTCCGTTGCGTCTACATACCTTTCCTGCAAGATTGAATCTCAATATTGATACGTGAGTACTCATAATTTAACTTTTACATACTAATAGTGTATCCCTGACTAGTGCTCGAGTATTTAAGATTATACATGCTTGTACTTTTGATATTGCCCTTAGACAGGTTAGGTTGAATCTTGAATTAGTTACACTTGCGATTGAGATAAGGTATAAGATATGCATGTCCTTGGAAAGCTAGCGAAAAATTAAGAACTTTTCCTTTAGATATCGAATGGTTTCGATGAACGGATTAGAAGTTATAATCAATTGAATTTTTGATATTTTTAAAAATGATTATTATTATCGTCGTTTTTATCGTCGTTCTAGTTTTATCTTATTATTATCATTATTATTATCTTTATCAATAAAAGGGATTTATCATTAAAAATTGTTATTTTTTTATTACTATCGTTATTATCGTTAAAGTTATAATTAGTATTATTATTATTATCCAATTATTATTATTATTATTATTATTATTATTATTATTATTATTATTATTATTATTATTGGTATTATTATTATTATTATTATCATTATTAATATATATATCATTATTTAAAAATGGTTATTGTTATTGTTATTATTATTATTACTATATTATCATTAAGATAATTATTTGTATTATCGTTAATAATGTTATAGTAACTATCATTATTAATATTTGTGTAATTAAAATAAATATTTGTAACACCTAATTTTTTTGATTACTATTATTATCATTATTATGAACACGATATAAAAGACGATTAAAAGCTATTAAACGAAACGATTAGGAAATAATGGGTAAGAGTATCATGATGAAATTAAAATATTATAAGATATTGATTTAGATAAAATTATCGTTCTTATTATTTTTATCATTACTATTATTATTAAAAGTATCGTTAGTATTAAAACTATCATTTTAACAAAAATTATCATTTTAATAGAAATGTCATTGTTACTATAAAATATCATTATTATTATTATTTTAAATAAAATTATTATTTTAAAGATAATATTAAAAATTATCGTAAATATTAAAGTTATCATAATTAGAATCATCGTTTTATCATAATGTCATCTTAGTAATTATAAATATTGATATTTTTATAATAATAATTATTATTACAAAATAATACAACTTTTAATTGCTATCATTATAGATATTATTTTATCAAATAAATATGTGATACAAACATATTTTACTACGTGTAATAACTTACTATAATAATACCTATCATATTATCTTTATGATATTAAATGAACCCTATAAATTTTATTACTTAATATATATAAAAGTATATTTTATTATATAAATTTAATATAAAATTTTATTTATTAATAAATAAATTATATTATTTACTCTAATAAATCTTTTAAAAATATTTAAAAATATAAAACGGCGATATTTAAACTATATATTAATCATGTATAGATTTTTGGAAATTATTTTGAGTCAAATTTACTTTTGTTGACTTTTGCATATTAGTCTCGAGCATTAGGATTGTGGTACACTATGACTTGACCTAATTTGTTAGACAAATATTGACCAACACATAAATATATATAATTAATTTAGGTTCGTGAATCTGAGGCCAACCTTGCAGTTGTTCAATGACGTTATATGTATTTTTACTACGAAATACAGTATGGTGAGTTTCATTTGCCTTTTTACCCTTTATATTTTTGGGACTGAGAATACATGCGCTTTTATAAATGTTTGACGAAATAGACACAAGTAATTGAAACTACATTCTATGGTTGAATTATCGAAATCGAATATGCCCCTTTTTATTAAAGTCTGGTAATCTAAGAATTAGGGAACAGACACCCTAATTGACGCGAATCCTAAAGATAGATCTATTGGGCCTAACAAGCCCCATCCAAAGTACCAGATGCTTTAGTACTTCGAAATTTATATCATGTCCGAAGGAGGATCCCGGAATGATAGGGGATATTCTTATATGTATCTAGTTAATGTCGGTTACCAGGTGTTCACCATATGAATGATTATTTTTGTCTCTATGCATGGGACGTATATTTATGAGAACTGGAAATGAAATTCTTGTGGTCTATTAAAATGATGGAAATAAATAATTATGATAAACTAATGAACTCACCAACCTTTTGGTTGACACTTTAAAGCATGTTTATTCTCAGGTGTTAAAGAAATCTTCTGCTGTGCATTTGCTCATTTTAAAGATATTACTTGGAGTCTTTCATAGCATATTTCGAAGAACGTTGCATTCGAGTCATTGAGTTCATCAAAGATTATTATTAAATCAATTTATAGTTGGATAGTGGATATTATGAAATAGTATGCATACCTGTCAATTTTCGATGTAAAGAAAGATTGTCTTTTAAAAACGAATGCAGTGTTTGTAAAATGTATCATATAGAGGTCAAATACCTCGCAATGTAATCAACTATTGTGAATCGTTTATAATGTATATGAACGGGTCCTTTCAGTTGGTATCAGAGCGGTGGTCTTAGCGAACCAGGTCTGCATTAGTGTGTCTAACTGATAAGTCGTTAGGATGCATTAGTGAGTCTGGACTTCGACCGTGTCTACATGTCAAAAGTTTTGCTTATCATTTCTAGTCGGAAATCATCTGCTTATCATCCTTAGGAAATTACTTGCTTATCATTATTAGTCTAAACACGTCTTGCTACATTAATTGCATGAGTAGTGTATAGACAAAATTCATATCTTAGCGTATCTGCTAAATCATATCTTATCGTATCTGTAACTATCGTATCTGTAACTTTAAACTTTGTCTGACATATTTCGTAAATTCCTCCGTAATCTACGAAATTTTTTGCTCTATATATATAGATATTCTATGTAATTAAAATACCATTCGATAGCCGGAAAATCATTTCATATCGAAAAATCCTTTATTCAATCATACGAAATGGAATTCGTCATTAGTTCAAGTTCCTCAGATTATGAAATGGAATCCCACTCAAGCTCCAAAAGCAGTGTAACCGGAATGGATCAATCAATCAGTCATCACCTATTCTGAATGAATTGGGGATTGGTTCGTAGCCTCCTCAATCATTGGAGACATGAAGAAGGTGATTCCTTCCATCCACCACATTGTCCTCTTGACGAAGAACCTGAAGCACTTACCGGCGAACCTGTCCGAAACACCATTTTCTCTCTCTATTTCCAGAGTATCTCGTCACGATTATATACTACATCAAATTCTAGATTTTATTTATCCGCTTGTCCGAACCGACAATCATCCTGGTGTAATAGAAGAAGTCAACGAGCTTCGCGCTCGGGTAGTGGCTTTGGAGAATATGGTGCAAAGGTTACAAACACCAGCAGCAGCACCAACAGCATAATCAGTACCACCAATATCAACGTCAACAGTACCATTACCACCCCCAACCACAACCGCGTTGTAAACCTCATCTCCACAATCTGTCCCACGAGCATCAAGGTCATACGTCCTATAAATAATATGGAAGACCAACAACAACAAACGATGAAGTATTAATTCATGACTTCATCGGAGAAATATTTTAAGGTGATTATGTAATCTCTAAAATTTTAGAGATTACTTATTCTAGATCTAACCATAAATCAGATGAGTGAACCGAAATGATAAAAGAAACCCTGACCAAAATGGTGCACGATTTACAAACTAGACTTGTTTTACCAACAGCATCAACAGTACCGCCAGCATCACCAGCATCGTCAGTGTTGTCAGCATCAGCATTAGCAGCACCTATAACCTCACAAGCTCCGTCAGTTCAAGAATCACCACAGACATCATTATGAATCAACAACGAGTATATTATATCAACGAGTTATGAAGAATTAACTCATTTCCACTGAAGGATTTATATGTATATCTTATATATAAATCTTTAAACCATAATAAATCTTTCCGTACTAAGCTATTATGTGTGAATCTTAACTACTCGGTTAATTCATATTACTAATATGCAATAATGCACATCCTTCGTCCGCAACTTAACTATCGTTAACTACAACCTCTGTCTCAATTCAATAAATTCCAATTCATAATAAATCAAGTGTATTATTCAAATATATGTTGATTTTACACTTTTGTCATCAATGTACTCGAAACTTTTCAGATAACATCATTCGTACTTTGCGAAGTTCACAAGAATTTAATGAAAACCAACATCATGCCCCAACAAATAACGAAGTATTGATTCATAATTTTAATATTATTGAAGTAATACTTATGTAATCTCTAAAGCCTTTAAGGGATTATTCAATTCTAGTTTCAACCGTAAATTAAATGAGTTTAATTTAATATTAACTCATTAAATCGATGTTACATCTGAAGAAAATATACATATATATATATATATATTTTCAAAAAGACTGTAATAAAAATTCTTTTGTACAAAATATTAATTGTGAAATATTTTTTTTAACGGGTAGGTAATACCCGAGAGATATATAAATTCACAATTAATATGTTACATTCTTCGAATCTGATTCAGCAATCATCAACTATACTCACTATTTTCTCAAACAATATATATTCTTTTATAGAAATCAAAACAACCACACTCATTCAAAATTTAATTACATATTCTGATTTTGAAATCTCAGAATTCAACTCGAGATATGACCGAAATCATCACTCTTAGATCCTTAGATCTTTCACAAGCTATACTTTGACTTCAAAAATGTGTTAGAACATCATATGTATATTAACGATTACAATCTGTGTTCAAAACCCTTCGAAATTCCTGAAGACACTTCAAATAATGAACAATCGAGATGATGGTCCAACCACATATTAACCACAGTCTTGCATCTGAAAAGCTCTCGAAATCAGAGTCATAATTTAACACGTATCCATGTCAGACCCTTTGGCATTTATTAGCAAAAATAACTTTGCGATTCCTTTTCAAATTAGTCAGTTTTGTCACAGCTTTAGCAAGTCAACTTCGACTTTTCAGTTGAAACAGTCTTATTATAACCTTGATATAGACATTGCCCTTTCGTCATCGTTACCGGAGAACCTTTTATGTCTCACCACATTAAAAATAAACTTACCAACAACTTCACTGATCTTTGACTTTCCGAAAAGTCATTATATTTATCAAAACCCCATCATTTACTCATCCGCATCTTGTAACAAGAATTGTCATGCCAATTACTGGGAATCAGCAATTAGTATTTTGAAATCTTGCAGCATGTCTCTGCCAACGGTTATAGGTGTATATATAACGTCTATCTCCTAGACTTATATACTTTGAATGTGAAGTTTCTGAAAAACACCCTAAACTGCGAACTAGTTCTCCGAAGTTTGGAAAATGCTGATGAAGCAGCAAAAACTGTAAACGACCTTAACAGTCAAAAGTTTGATAATAAAGGATAGTGTGTTGGAAAATCTTAGAAAAAGAGAAGGTTTGGAACTGAAAAACGGATTAAGCAAACCATGAAGGAGGCTATGGACAAATCACAAAGACTAAACCTGCCTTTAAAGAATCCAAATGATTCAGTGTCTGCTGAAATTATTATCAAATACCTTACTCCTGACTCTAAACCCTTGTGAATAATATTCTTCATCATCCTCTGATCTTAGATATTCTAAAATATCATCATATCTTTCATTATAAATATCCTCCATATTTCTGAAGATATTTTCTTAATTTTTCTTATTTGAAATCATTTACCTCTTCGCGCTATCTGTATTACATCATAAAAGAAACTATTTTAGTTTCTAAATTCTGAAACATTCAAGTTTAAAATAGGAATATTTTGAAGTAGTGTTGGGAACTGAAGCATGAATTAGTATAATATAATGACACTTGATCAACGTGATTATATTACAGTAAGTCATGCTGAGTTTCTAAATGGAACGTGATGATTCACAGATCATAACATCATCATGTGCCATGTTATACGACTCTTGTATTCTATTTAACCTCTAAAATATCAAGAAAATATTTCTTGATGATTCGGCCTTTTCCAAGGTATTCTAGTAATTTGACAAGTCAAGATCGTACCATCACAATTTCCTTCCTAGAACATTAACAATGTTCATTCCAAAATTCATATCTGTGAATTGTGGACCATTACAAGCGGTGCTTAATCGCAAAAAGAAGAAACGAAAGGACAAAACTCTGAAATAGAAATTGGGGTATAGATTACAGCAAATGAAAGAGAGCATTAACTGTGAATGATAATGATTATAGAAGACAGAAGCAGAGACTTTGAAATATAAGGGAACATATAAAGCCCAACAATAAACCAGAAATTATAAACCATATATATCGATGCATATAGCAATATAAAGACACGGGAGAACTAGAAACACTATAAACCCAAGAGTATAGTAGAAGTAAATAGATTCTTCTGGCGGTAGATGAAAAAGAAGAATGACCGATATGAAAGTAAGAAGTATATCGAGAATCAGAACTGGATGGAGCATATTGATGAATACTTTAAAATATGAGTTGAGGGGGAAAGAATAGAAGGTGATGAAACATGACTAGGAACTTAGAAATCAACAGATTTAACTCACACAATGGCAGAATAAGTGAATCAAACCCTCTAGTGAATAGGTTAAGTTTTTTTTTTGATTAATTTAGTCAAACCACAACTAAATCAAGTGTGATTAGATCAACACCTAGAGCTATTATTCACCACCTGGGTGATTTGGACTGAGAGAGAATCGGAGGAGCTCACTAGATCTGAGTGTGTGTAACAAATGAGAGGCTTAACTTAAAATGAAGAACATAAGACTTTATATACCCCTGCTGTTGACTCACCCATACGATTCATTCATCACACGTACGAGTTGGCTTCATCAGCCGTACGGGTGATCACTCACTCGTGTCTTCTCATTTAGGTTGTAATTGTGATTAGCTCAGCATCAACCATGCGTATGAGCCTGTCAACCGTACTAGTGAGGCTTCACTCGTACGTCTGACTAAGTCTAACATAGTCAAACATCTAAATCTCGTTCCTGCAGTTCCTGTAACCACATACAAACACGGATAGTATAATAACGAGCAATCGTGGTGGCCTGTAAACTGTTGTACCTACAATGGACGTGGGTAGATGTCTAGGGACTTGCATAAAATGCATTAACAGAAGGTGTGAGTTGTAAGGAAACGAAGGAGGTGAATTTATAAGAAAATCTCCGACATAACAATTAAAATGGACGATCGCATTTAAAGCGGATCCTAATTCCCTTGATTACCAGAGAGTCAAATCTTATTAAGAAGATTTTCTTCAAATCCCTTGAAATCTGGGAATCAATCATATCTACGTCAAATGATAAGATGAATCTACACTTACTCATTTCACTCTTCTATGTTAGCTTCATTCGTACTCTTCATAAAAATGAATTGTTTATCCAAATTATTCGCTGATAATAAAACTCTAATTTTCAGCCCGTATGCATCATGAAAACATACTTATTATCATTCACGACCTTTCCACTCAAATTTCGGGACGAAATTTCTTTAACGGGTAGGTACTGTGACAACCCGGAAATTTCCAACCAAATTTAAACTTTAATCTTTATATGTTTCCGACACGATAAGCAATATTTGTTAAGTTAAATTTCAAGAATTTTAAACTATGTTCATACATTCATTCAACCTCGACCAAGTTCCAACGATTCACGAACCATTAAACGAATATGATTATATATGTATATGTGTATATATATTATAACTTGAAACGTAAACAAAATATTAGATTAAATACTTTATATGATTGTATCTATTTCAAAATGTTTATCAATGAAATTAGAAGATAAGATCAAATGATTGAATTATCAGATATATTGAATTATGATTACAAGTCTCTGTTGAAAGGCCCACGTTGATTTGAGAAATCTTTCTATTTTAACAATATTCGGAAAATGGTAAAGTGATTTATAAATAAGAACAATTTGTCAATCATTGAGAACTAGACAAAGGATAGTGGAAGATTGAATCTCATAAAGACTCGATTGATCTATTTAGTTTCAAACGTACAAAAACGTTTTCAGGTTAAAATGAACTTTATTATTAAAACGTATATAACTTTTATAAATATCTAGAACCACTTTTGACAACTCATTACTTAACTAGTATGATAAAGATAAAGATATTTATATTTTATTTTATTAAATTTATATAACGATTTAAATTAATATTATATATATTTATACGCGTATTATACGTACATAGTTTTATACCTTTATGCGTATTATACGTACATAGTTTTATACTTTTACTATACTTAAACTTTACCTTTACTTTATTTTTACTTTACTTTAATTTTAATAATTCACTTTAATAATTCATACTTTAATAATTCACTTTAATAATTCATACTTTAATAATTCACTTTAATAATTCATACTTTAATAATTCATACTTTAATAATTCACTTTAATAATTCAAAAATCTATTATAAATAGAATTCAGTAGGTTTCATTATTTCATAGAAACTTGAAAATATTTTTCTCTAAACTCTCACAATCGATTTACATATATATATTTACTCCGTATTATTTCAAGATATTATTAGTATACATAAAATATTAGGACGGAGTGTTGTCCGAGTGATTTTGAAATTGTTTTTCGAGTGTGATAAGATTAAGGAAATTATGTGTTATAGCTATGGAGGTGATTGAGTATGGTTCATGGGTATGCTCGTGAGGTCAATATAGTGTTTATCATTTCCGTTGCGTCTACATACCTTTCCTGCAAGATTGAATCTCAATATTGATACGTGAGTACTCATAATTTAACTTTTACATACTAATAGTGTATCCCTGACTAGTGCTCGAGTATTTAAGATTATACATGCTTGTACTTTTGATATTGCCCTTAGACAGGTTAGGTTGAATCTTGAATTAGTTACACTTGCGATTGAGATAAGGTATAAGATATGCATGTCCTTGGAAAGCTAGCGAAAAATTAAGAACTTTTCCTTTAGATATCGAATGGTTTCGATGAACGGATTAGAAGTTATAATCAATTGAATTTTTGATATTTTTAAAAATGATTATTATTATCGTCGTTTTTATCGTCGTTCTAGTTTTATCTTATTATTATCATTATTATTATCTTTATCAATAAAATGGATTTATCATTAAAAATTGTTATTTTTTTATTACTATCGTTATTATCGTTAAAGTTATAATTAGTATTATTATTATTATCCAATTATTATTATTATTATTATTATTATTATTATTATTATTATTATTATTGGTATTATTATTATTATTATCATTATTAATATATATATCATTATTTAAAAATGGTTATTGTTATTGTTATTATTATTATTACTATATTATCATTAAGATAATTATTTGTATTATCGTTAATAATGTTATAGTAACTATCATTATTAATATTTGTGTAATTAAAATAAATATTTGTAACACCTAATTTTTTTGATTACTATTATTATCATTATTATGAACACGATATAAAAGACGATTAAAAGCTATTAAACGAAACGATTAGGAAATAATGGGTAAGAGTATCATGATGAAATTAAAATATTATAAGATATTGATTTAGATAAAATTATCGTTCTTATTATTTTTATCATTACTATTATTATTAAAAGTATCGTTAGTATTAAAACTATCATTTTAACAAAAATTATCATTTTAATAGAAATGTCATTGTTACTATAAAATATCATTATTATTATTATTTTAAATAAAATTATTATTTTAAAGATAATATTAAAAATTATCGTAAATATTAAAGTTATCATAATTAGAATCATCGTTTTATCATAATGTCATCTTAGTAATTATAAATATTGATATTTTTATAATAATAATTATTATTACAAAATAATACAACTTTTACTTACTATCATTATAGATATTATTTTATCAAATAAATATGTGATACAAACATATTTTACTACGTGTAATAACTTACTATAATAATACCTATCATATTATCTTTATGATATTAAATGAACCCTATAAATTTTATTACTTAATATATATAAAAGTATATTTTATTATATAAATTTAATATAAAATTTTATTTATTAATAAATAAATTATATTATTTACTCTAATAAATCTTTTAAAAATATTTAAAAATATAAAACGGCGATATTTAAACTATATATTAATCATGTATAGATTTTTGGAAATTATTTTGAGTCAAATTTACTTTTGTTGACTTTTGCATATTAGTCTCGAGCATTAGGATTGTGGTACACTATGACTTGACCTAATTTGTTAGACAAATATTGACCAACACATAAATATATATAATTAATTTAGGTTCGTGAATCTGAGGCCAACCTTGCACTTATTCAATGACGTTATATGTATTTTTACTACGAAATACAGTATGGTGAGTTTCATTTGCCTTTTTACCCTTTATATTTTTGGGACTGAGAATACATGCGCTTTTATAAATGTTTGACGAAATAGACACAAGTAATTGAAACTACATTCTATGGTTGAATTATCGAAATCGAATATGCCCCTTTTTATTAAAGTCTGGTAATCTAAGAATTAGGTAACAGACACCCTAATTGACGCGAATCCTAAAGATAGATCTATTGGGCCTAACAAGCCCCATCCAAAGTACCGGATGCTTTAGTACTTCGAAATTTATATCATGTCCGAAGGAGGATCCCGGAATGATAGGGGATATTCTTATATGTATCTAGTTAATGTCGGTTACCAGGTGTTCACCATATGAATGATTATTTTTGTCTCTATGCATGGGACGTATATTTATGAGAACTGGAAATGAAATTCTTGTGGTCTATTAAAATGATGGAAATAAATAATTATGATAAACTAATGAACTCACCAACCTTTTGGTTGACACTTTAAAGCATGTTTATTCTCAGGTGTTAAAGAAATCTTCTACTGTGCATTTGCTCATTTTAAAGATATTACTTGGAGTCTTTCATAGCATATTTCGAAGAACGTTGCATTCGAGTCATTGAGTTCATCAAAGATTATTATTAAATCAATTTATAGTTGGATAGTGGATATTATGAAATAGTATGCATACCTGTCAATTTTCGATGTAAAGAAAGATTGTCTTTTAAAAACGAATGCAATGTTTGTAAAATGTATCATATAGAGGTCAAATACCTTGCAATGTAATCAACTATTGTGAATCGTTTATAATGTATATGAAAGGGTCCTTTCAGTTGGTATCAGAGCGGTGGTCTTAGCGAACCAGGTCTGCATTAGTGTGTCTAACTGATAAGTCGTTAGGATGCATTAGTGAGTCTGGACTTCGACCGTGTCTACATGTCAAAAGTTTTGCTTATCATTTCTAGTCGGAAATCATCTGCTTATCATCCTTAGGAAATTACTTGCTTATCATTATTAGTCTAAACACGTCTTGCTACATTAATTGCATGAGTAGTGTATAGACAAAATTCATATCTTAGCGTATCTGCTAAATCATATCTTATCGTATCTGTAACTATCGTATCTGTAACTTTAAACTTTGTCTGACATATTTCGTAAATTCCTCCGTAATCTACGAAATTTTTTGCTCTATATATATAGATATTCTATGTAATTAGAATACCATTCGATAGCCGGAAAATCATTTCATATAGAAAAATCCTTTATTCAATCATACGAAATGGAATTCGTCATTAGTTCAAGTTCCTCAGATTATGAAATGGAATCCCACTCAAGCTCCAAAAGCAGTGTAACCGGAATGGATCAATCAATCAGTCATCAACTATTCTGGATGAATTGGGGATTGGTTCGTAGCCTCCTCAATCATTGGAGACATGAAGAAGGTGATTCCTTCCATCCACCACATTGTCCTCTTGACGAAGAACCTGAAGCACTTACCGGCGAACCTGTCCGAAACACCATTTTCTCTCTCATTTCCAGAGTATCTCGTCACGATTATATACTACATCAAATTCTAGATTTTATTTATCCGCTTGTCCGAACCGACAATCATCCTGGTGTAATAGAAGAAGTCAACGAGCTTCGCGCTCGGGTAGTGGCTTTGGAGAATATGGTGCAAAGGTTACAAACACCAGCAGCAGCACCAACAGCATAATCAGTACCACCAATATCAACGTCAACAGTACCATTACCACCCCCAACCACAACCGCGTCGTAAACCTCAACTCCACAATCTGTCCCACGAGCATCAAGGTCATACGTCCTATAAATAATATGGAAGACCAACAACAACAAACGATGAAGTATTAATTCATGACTTCATCGGAGAAATATTTTAAGGTGATTATGTAATCTCTAAAATTTTAGAGATTACTTATTCTAGATCTAACCATAAATCAGATGAGTGAACCGAAATGATAAAAGAAACCCTGACCAAAATGGTGCACGATTTACAAACTAGACTTTTTTTACCAACAGCATCAACAGTACCGCCAGCATCACCAGCATCGTCAGTGTTGTCAGCATCAGCATTAGCAGCACCTATAACCTCACAAGCTCCGTCAGTTCAAGAATCACCACAGACATCATTATGAATCAACAACGAGTATATTATATCAACGAGTTATGAAGAATTAACTCATTTCCACTGAAGGATTTATATGTATATCTTATATATAAATCTTTAAACCATAATAAATCTTTCCGTACTAAGCTATTATGTGTGAATCTTAACTACTCGGTTAATTCATATTACTAATATGCAATAATGCACATCCTTCGTCCGCAACTTAACTATCGTTAACTACAACCTCTGTCTCAATTCAATAAATTCCAATTCATAATAAATCAAGTGTATTATTCAAATATATGTTGATTTTACACTTTTGTCATCAATGTACTCGAAACTTTTCAGATAACATCATTCGTACTTTGCGAAGTTCACAAGAATTTAATGAAAACCAACATCATGCCCCAACAAATAACGAAGTATTGATTCATAATTTTAATATTATTGAAGTAATACTTATGTAATCTCTAAAGCCTTTAAGGGATTATTCAATTCTAGTTTCAACCGTAAATTAAATGAGTTTAATTTAATATTAACTCATTAAATCGATGTTACATCTGAAGAAAATATACATATATATATATATATATATTTTCAAAAAGACTGTAATAAAAATTCTTTTGTACAAAATATTAATTGTGAAATTTTTTTTTTAACGGGTAGGTAATACCCGAGAGATATATAAATTCACAATTAATATGTTACATTCTTCGAATCTGATTCAGCAATCATCAACTATACTCACTATTTTCTCAAACAATATATATTCTTTTATAGAAATCAAAACAACCACACTCATTCAAAATTTAATTACATATTCTGATTTTGAAATCTCAGAATTCAACTCGAGATATGACCGAAAACATCACTCTTAGATCCTTAGATCTTTCACAAGCTATACTTTGACTTCAAAAATGTGTTAGAACATCATATGTATATTAACGATTACAATCTGTGTTCAAAACCCTTCGAAATTCCTGAAGACACTTCAAATAATGAACAATCGAGATGATGGTCCAACCACATATTAACCACAGTCTTGCATCTGAAAAGCTCTCGAAATCAGAGTCATAATTTAACACGTATCCATGTCAGACCCTTTGGCATTTATTAGCAAAAATAACTTTGCGATTCCTTTTCAAATTAGTCAGTTTTGTCACAGCTTTAGCAAGTCAACTTCGACTTTTCAGTTGAAACAGTCTTATTATAACCTTGATATAGACATTGCCCTTTCGTCATCGTTACCGGAGAACCTTTTATGTCTCACCACATTAAAAATAAACTTACCAACAACTTCACTGATCTTTGACTTTCCGAAAAGTCATTATATTTATCAAAACCCCATCATTTACTCATCCGCATCTTGTAACAAGAATTGTCATGCCAATTACTGGGAATCAGCAATTAGTATTTTGAAATCTTGCAGCATGTCTCTGCCAACGGTTATAGGTGTATATATAACGTCTATCTCCTAGACTTATATACTTTGAATGTGAAGTTTCTGAAAAACACCCTAAACTGCGAACTAGTTCTCCGAAGTTTGGAAAATGCTGATGAAGCAGCAAAAACTGTAAACGACCTTAACAGTCAAAAGTTTGATAATAAAGGATAGTGTGTTGGAAAATCTTAGAAAAAGAGAAGGTTTGGAACTGAAAAACGGATTAAGCAAACCATGAAGGAGGCTATGGACAAATCACAAAGACTAAACCTGCCTTTAAAGAATCCAAATGATTCAGTGTCTGCTGAAATTATTATCAAATACCTTACTCCTGACTCTAAACCCTTGTGAATAATATTCTTCATCATCCTCTGATCTTAGATATTCTAAAATATCATCATATCTTTCATTATAAATATCCTCCATATTTCTGAAGATATTTTCTTAATTTTTCTTATTTGAAATCATTTACCTCTTCGCGCTATCTGTATTACATCATAAAAGAAACTATTTTAGTTTCTAAATTCTGAAACATTCAAGTTTAAAATAGGAATATTTTGAAGTAGTGTTGGGAACTGAAGCATGAATTAGTATAATATAATGACACTTGATCAACGTGATTATATTACAGTAAGTCATGCTGAGTTTCTAAATGGAACGTGATGATTCACAGATCATAACATCATCATGTGCCATGTTATACGACTCTTGTATTCTATTTAACCTTTAAAATATCAAGAAAATATTTCTTGATGATTCGGCCTTTTCCAAGGTATTCTAGTAATTTGACAAGTCAAGATCGTACCATCACAATTTCCTTCCTAGAACATTAACAATGTTCATTCCAAAATTCATATCTGTGAATTGTGGACCATTACAAGCGGTGCTTAATCGCAAAAAGAAGAAACGAAAGGACAAAACTCTGAAATAGAAATTGGGGTATAGATTACAGCAAATGAAAGAGAGCATTAACTGTGAATGATAATGATTATAGAAGACAGAAGCAGCGACTTTGAAATATAAGGGAACATATAAAGCCCAACAATAAACCAGAAATTATAAACCATATATATCGATGCATATAGCAATATAAAGACACGGGAGAACTAGAAACACTATAAACCCAAGAGTATAGTAGAAGTAAATAGATTCTTCTGGCGGTAGATGAAAAAGAAGAATGACCGATATGAAAGTAAGAAGTATATCGAGAATCAGAACTGGATGGAGCATATTGATGAATACTTTAAAATATGAGTTGAGGGGGAAAGAATAGAAGGTGATGAAACATGACTAGGAACTTAGAAATCAACAGATTTAACTCACACAATGGCGGAATAAGTGAATCAAACCCTCTAGTGAATAGGTTAAGTTTTTTTTTTGATTAATTTAGTCAAACCACAACTAAATCAAGTGTGATTAGATCAACACCTAGAGCTATTATTCACCACCTGGGTGATTTGGACTGAGAGAGAATCGGAGGAGCTCACTAGATCTGAGTGTGTGTAACAAATGAGAGGCTTAACTTAAAATGAAGAACATAAGACTTTATATACCCCTGCTGTTGACTCACCCATACGATTCATTCATCACACGTACGAGTTGGCTTCATCAGCCGTACGGGTGATCACTCACTCGTGTCTTCTCATTTAGGTTGTAATTGTGACTTAGCTCAGCATCAACCATGCGTATGAGCCTGTCAACCGTACTAGTGAGGCTTCACTCGTACGTCTGACTAAGTCTAACATAGTCAAACATCTAAATCTCGTTCCTGCAGTTCCTGTAACCACATACAAACACGGATAGTATAATAACGAGCAATCGTGGTGGCCTGTAAACTGTTGTACCTACAATGGACGTGGGTAGATGTCTAGGGACTTGCATAAAATGCATCAACAGAAGGTGTGAGTTGTAAGGAAACGAAGGAGGTGAATTTATAAGAAAATCTCCGACATAACAATTAAAATGGACGATCGCATTTAAAGCGGATCCTAATTCCCTTGATTACCAGAGAGTCAAATCTTATTAAGAAGATTTTCTTCAAATCCCTTGAAATCTGGGAATCAATCATATCTACGTCAAATGATAAGATGAATCTACACTTACTCATTTCACTCTTCTATGTTAGCTTCATTCGTACTCTTCATAAAAATGAATTGTTTATCCAAATTATTCGCTGATAATAAAACTCTAATTTTTAGCCCGTATGCATCATGAAAACATACTTATTATCATTCACGACCTTTCCACTCAAATTTTGGGACGAAATTTCTTTAACGGGTAGGTACTGTGACAACCCGGAAATTTCCAACCAAATTTAAACTTTAATCTTTATATGTTTCCGACACGATAAGCAATATTTGTTAAGTTAAATTTCAAGAATTTTAAACTATGTTCATACATTCATTCAACCTCGACCAAGTTCCAACGATTCACGAACCATTAAACGAATATGATTATATATGTATATGTGTATATATATTATAACTTGAAACGTAAACAAAATATTAGATTAAATACTTTATATGATTATATCTATTTCAAAATGTTTATCAATGAAATTAGAAGATAAGATCAAATGATTGAATTATCAGATATATTGAATTATGATTACAAGTCTCTGTTGAAAGGCCCACGTTGATTTGAGAAATCTTTCTATTTTAACAATATTCGGAAAATGGTAAAGTGATTTATAAATAAGAACAATTTGTCAATCATTGAGAACTAGACAAAGGATAGTGGAAGATTGAATCTCATAAAGACTCGATTGATCTATTTAGTTTCAAACGTACAAAAACGTTTTCAGGTTAAAATGAACTTTATTATTAAAACGTATATAACTTTTATAAATATCTAGAACCACTTTTGACAACTCATTACTTAACTAGTATGATAAAGATAAAGATATTTATATTTTATTTTATTAAATTTATATAACGATTTAAATTAATATTATATATATTTATACGCGTATTATACGTACATAGTTTTATACCTTTATGCGTATTATACGTACATAGTTTTATACTTTTACTATACTTAAACTTTACCTTTACTTTATTTTTACTTTACTTTAATTTTAATAATTCACTTTAATAATTCATACTTTAATAATTCACTTTAATAATTCATACTTTAATAATTCACTTTAATAATTCATACTTTAATAATTCACTTTAATAATTCATACTTTAATAATTCACTTTAATAATTCATACTTTAATAATTCACTTTAATAATTCAAAAATCTATTATAAATAGAATTCAGTAGGTTTCATTATTTCATAGAAACTTGAAAATATTTTTCTCTAAACTCTCACAATCGATTTACATATATATATTTACTCCGTATTATTTCAAGATATTATTAGTATACATAAAATATTAGGACGGAGTGTTGTCCGAGTGATTTTGAAATTGTTTTTCGAGTGTGATAAGATTAAGGAAATTATGTGTTATAGCTATGGAGGTGATTGAGTATGGTTCATGGGTATGCTCGTGAGGTCAATATAGTGTTTATCATTTCCGTTGCGTCTACATACCTTTCCTGCAAGATTGAATCTCAATATTGATACGTGAGTACTCATAATTTAACTTTTACATACTAATAGTGTATCCCTGACTAGTGCTCGAGTATTTAAGATTATACATGCTTGTACTTTTGATATTGCCCTTAGACAGGTTAGGTTGAATCTTGAATTAGTTACACTTGCGATTGAGATAAGGTATAAGATATGCATGTCCTTGGAAAGCTAGCGAAAAATTAAGAACTTTTCCTTTAGATATCGAATGGTTTCGATGAACGGATTAGAAGTTATAATCAATTGAATTTTTGATATTTTTAAAAATGATTATTATTATCGTCGTTTTTATCGTCGTTCTAGTTTTATCTTATTATTATCATTATTATTATCTTTATCAATAAAAGGGATTTATCATTAAAAATTGTTATTTTTTTATTACTATCGTTATTATCGTTAAAGTTATAATTAGTATTATTATTATTATCCAATTATTATTATTATTATTATTATTATTATTATTATTATTATTGGTATTATTATTATTATTATCATTATTAATATATATATCATTATTTAAAAATGGTTATTGTTATTGTTATTATTATTATTACTATATTATCATTAAGATAATTATTTGTATTATCGTTAATAATGTTATAGTAACTATCATTATTAATATTTGTGTAATTAAAATAAATATTTGTAACACCTAATTTTTTTGATTACTATTATTATCATTATTATGAACACGATATAAAAGACGATTAAAAGCTATTAAACGAAACGATTAGGAAATAATGGGTAAGAGTATCATGATGAAATTAAAATATTATAAGATATTGATTTAGATAAAATTATCGTTCTTATTATTTTTATCATTACTATTATTATTAAAAGTATCGTTAGTATTAAAACTATCATTTTAACAAAAATTATCATTTTAATAGAAATGTCATTGTTACTATAAAATATCATTATTATTATTATTTTAAATAAAATTATTATTTTAAAGATAATATTAAAAATTATCGTAAATATTAAAGTTATCATAATTAGAATCATCGTTTTATCATAATGTCATCTTAGTAATTATAAATATTGATATTTTTATAATAATAATTATTATTATAAAATAATACAACTTTTACTTACTATCATTATAGATATTATTTTATCAAATAAATATGTGATACAAACATATTTTACTACGTGTAATAACTTACTATAATAATACCTATCATATTATCTTTATGATATTAAATGAACCCTATAAATTTTATTACTTAATATATATAAAAGTATATTTTATTATATAAATTTAATATAAAATTTTATTTATTAATAAATAAATTATATTATTTACTCTAATAAATCTTTTAAAAATATTTAAAAATATAAAACGGCGATATTTAAACTATATATTAATCATGTATAGATTTTTAGAAATTATTTTGAGTCAAATTTACTTTTGTTGACTTTTGCATATTAGTCTCGAGCATTAGGATTGTGGTAAACTATGACTTGACCTAATTTGTTAGACAAATATTGACCAACACATAAATATATATAATTAATTTAGGTTCGTGAATCTGAGGCCAACCTTGCACTTGTTCAATGACGTTATATGTATTTTTACTACGAAATACAGTATGGTGAGTTTCATTTGCCTTTTTACCCTTTATATTTTTGGGACTGAGAATACATGCGCTTTTATAAATGTTTGACGAAATAGACACAAGTAATTGAAACTACATTCTATGGTTGAATTATCGAAATCGAATATGCCCCTTTTTATTAAAGTCTGGTAATCTAAGAATTATGGAACAGACACCCTAATTGACGCGAATCCTAAAGATAGATCTATTGGGCCTAACAAGCCCCATCCAAAGTACCGGATGCTTTAGTACTTCGAAATTTATATCATGTCCGAAGGAGGATCCCGGAATGATAGGGGATATTCTTATATGTATCTAGTTAATGTCGGTTACCAGGTGTTCACCATATGAATGATTATTTTTGTCTCTATGCATGGGACGTATATTTATGAGAACTGGAAATGAAATTCTTGTGGTCTATTAAAATGATGGAAATAAATAATTATGATAAACTAATGAACTCACCAACCTTTTGGTTGACACTTTAAAGCATGTTTATTCTCAGGTGTTAAAGAAATCTTCTGCTGTGCATTTGCTCATTTTAAAGATATTACTTGGAGTCTTTCATAGCATATTTCGAAGAACGTTGCATTCGAGTCATTGAGTTCATCAAAGATTATTATTAAATCAATTTATAGTTGGATAGTGGATATTATGAAATAGTATGCATACCTGTCAATTTTCGATGTAAAGAAAGATTGTCTTTTAAAAACGAATGCAATGTTTGTAAAATGTATCATATAGAGGTCAAATACCTCGCAATGTAATCAACTATTGTGAATCGTTTATAATGTATATGAACGGGTCCTTTCACCTTTGAAGCTAGATCTATTTTTCTCATTTCCAGTAGGTTTATCCAAGGAACTTGAGGTAGTAATGATGTTCATAACATCATTCTATTCATACATATAAAGCTATCTTATTCGAAGGTTTAAACTTGTAATCACTAGAACCTAGTTTAGTTAATTCTAAACTTGTTCGCAAATAAAAGTTAATCCTTCTAACTTGACTTTTAAAATCAACTAAACACATGTTCTATATCTATATGATATGCTAACTTAATGATTTAAAACCTGGAAACACAAAAAACACCGTAAAACCGGATTTACGCCGTCGTAGTAACACCGCGGGCTGTTTTGGGTTACTTAATTAAAAACTATGATAAACTTTGATTTAAAAGTTTTTATTCTGGGAAAATGATTTTTATTATGAACATGAAACTATATCCAAAAAATATGGTTAAACTCAAAGTGGAAGTATGTTTTCTAAAATGGTCATCTAGACGTCGTTCTTTCGGCTGAAATAACTACCTTTACAAAAACGACTTGTAACTTATTTTTCCGACTATAAACCTATACTTTTTTTGTTTAGATTCATAAAATAGAGTTCAATATGAAACCATAGCAATTTGATTCACTCAAAATGGATTTAAAATGAAGAAGTTATGGGTAAAGCAAGATTGGATAATTTTTCTCATTTTAGCTACGTGAAAATTGGTAACAAATCTATTCCAACCATAACTTAATCAACTTGTATTGTATATTATGTAATCTTGAGATACCATAGACACGTATACAATGTTTCGACCTATCATGTCGACACATCTATATATATTTCGGAACAACCATAAACACTCTATATCTGAATGTTGGAGTTAGCTATACAGGGTTGAGGTTGATTCCAAATTATATATAGTTTAAGTTGTGATCAATACTGAGATACGTATACACTGGGTCATGGATTGATTCAAGATAATATTTATCGATTTATTTCTGTACATCTAACTGTGGACAACTAGTTGTACGTTACTAACGAGGAAACTGACTTAATAAACTTAAAACATCAAAATATATTAAATGTGTTGTAAATATATTTTGAACATACTTTGATATATATGTATATATTGTTATAGGTTCGTGAATCAACCAGTGGCCAAGTCTTACTTCCCGACTAAGTAAAAATCTGTGAAAGTGAGTTATAGTCCCACTTTTAAAATCTAATATTTTTGGGATGAGAATACATACAGGTTTTATAAATGATTTACAAAATAGACACAAGTACGTGAAACTACATTCTATGGTTGAATTATCAAAATCGAATATGCCCCTTTTTATTAAGTTTGGTAATCTAAGAATTAGGGAACAGACACCCTAATTGACGCGAATCCTAAAGATAGATCTATTGGGCCTAACAAACCCCATCCAAAGTACCGGATGCTTTAGTACTTCAAAATTTATATCATATCCGAAGGGTGTCCCGGAATGATGGGGATATTCTTATATATGCATCTTGCTAATGTCGGTTACCAGGTGTTCACCATATGACTGATTTTTATCTCTATGTATGGGATGTGTATTGAAATATGAAATCTTGTGGTCTATTGTTACGATTTGATATATATAGGTTAAACCTATAACTCACCAACATTTTTTTGACGTTTAAAGCATGTTTATTCTCAGGTGAATACTAAGAGCTTCCGCTGTTGCATACTAAAATAAGGACAAGATTTGGAGTCCATGTTTGTATGATATTGTGTAAAAACTGCATTCAAGAAACTGATTTCGATGTAACATATTTGTATTGTAAACCATTATGTAATGGTCGTGTGTAAACAGGATATTTTAGATTATCATTATTTGATAATCTACGTAAATCTTTTTAAACCTTTATTTATGAAATAAAGGTTATGGTTTGTTTTAAAAATGAATGCAGTCTTTGAAAAACGTCTCATATAGAGGTCAAAACCTCGCAACGAAATCAATTAATATGGAACGTTTTTAATCAATAAGAACGGGACATTTCACCCAATCAGTAAAAGAAGAACTGCCATACCTTTGGATCAAATGCTCCCTAACACGGTCAGTAAGTTGGACCCTTTCCAAAGGATCCCAATCAATTACCCTAGGCACCTCTACATCTTTCGTTATTAATTTGAATTTATTACTTTGATATGCCGGGTAATCTCTCCATCGTATATCGAATCTCAGATTAGGATGCAACGTGTGTTCAGGAATCGTTGGGTATTCTACAGGTGGATGCATCGGAAATACTATGAATTCAGTAACAAACTGTAGCGGATCATAATAAGGTACATGTTGATCAGGCTGATGTTGTGGTTCCTGTTGTGGTACTTGTTCGGGTTCATATTGCATTTCTGGTTCTGGTTCTGGAGCTGGAGCAGGTCGTCTAGATGATGATGATGATGATGAACCTCCAATATCGGTTCTCTGCAAAACACATTAAACATAAAATTTGTGCATCCAAATATGCATTAGTGTTAGCAAAATAACAACTTAAATTAACCACAATAACATGTTAAATCAAATTTAAACTTATACGCATTTTTACAATTTTTACAATTCTACACTTTTTCAAATAAGCACATATGAAAATGTAGACAAAGTTCATAAGCATTTAACTCAAATAACATGTCAAAATAGTCATTACTAACAATTAAACAAGTCTCAAATGACAATTATATCAAATTAATCAAGTTCATGAATTTTGCAACTAAAAATTCCAGTTTAATCTTCAAAAATCATGTTTAGGATCAAAGTTTGGATCATTTAACTACCTAAACATGTTACACTACTTAATTTAGCAACAATTCATGACAAAAATCGGCCATAACCTGTTTATATCAAAAAGCCCCAAATTGCTCAAGAACACAAACCCTAGATTTCTAAAAATTTTGAAGTTTTTGGCTTCTTATCATGTTAAATAGCATCAATCTAGGTTATACATGCATAAAATACTAACAATTTAACACTAATTACATTAGAAATTAACAAAATTACATTAGGTAAAATATTGGTAATTATCACAAAAACTAGAAAATTTATGAGTTTAGGGGTGTAATTTTTACCTTTTTTGATAAACTTCTAAACAATTTCATGATTAGAGCGGATTGCAGCAAGAAATTTGGTTGAATTTAGTGAAAATTTGATGAAAATTGAGAGGTTTTGTGGTGTATGTTCGTATGTGTGTGTGTGGAGTGGTGCAGAACACAGCTCGCTGAGCTTTTTCTATCTGGCCTGTTTTCCAGCTCCATGCGATCGTATGGAGTTGGAGTTCAAAACCCATGCGATCGCATGGGGGTCCGGGAACAGTACTTTGGCTTTTTTTTTTTTTTTTTTTTATAAAAACCTTATACTAATAAAACATATAATTAATTAAAAATTAAAATTTTGTTTCCTTTTAGGAGTGAGGGCGTTTCGGATCGTTGTCCTAGTCCGTCTCTCGACAAAATTTTAAAATTTGTCAATTTTAAGCGCAGTTTTAAAAGCAAAGATTTTTGGGTTTTTTAAATGTTTTTGGCATACTTTAATTCAATAAGGCTAAAAATAATGATAATAAAAGTTCTCGTCAACTCACAACGAATTTTTAGAAATCCATTTTTAACTTAGCGAAATAAAGTAAATTTTTGTTTTTAAATTCACACCAAACTTAAATTTAAAATGCATAAAATTAAAAATTCATATTAAAAATTCACACCAAACTTAAATTATATTTTTGTTTTTATACATACAAGCTTATATTAAAAATATTAATTTTTCAAATATTTACAATTTTAAATATATTGATTTAAAAAGTTACAATAATAATTTAATATTAATTTTAAAAACAAAGTAAAAATAAAATTAAAAATCTTTTTGTTCTTTTATCCCACTTTAATCAATCAAATATTATCAAAAATATACGCCCCTCTTTTCGGTAAAGTAATTTTGGTTTCATAACCTAGTTTAACTCATGACGAATTTTTGAAATATTTTGGGTTGATTAATTAAAGATATTTATACCTTAAGAATAAACGGTAAATTTCCCAGTGATGTAATAAATTTTTGTATGATATCAATAATTTCGGTCGCAAGACCTAATTTTATTGAATACCAATTTAATACTTTATAGCGAACAATTTAGCGTTTATTATCAAAAGGTTAAAAAATAAAAATAAAAATAAAAACTGTACATACTTACCTGTGAGATAGATTTTTTAGTGATATGCTCTAGTCCACTCATAAGATAGTCGGACTAATTGATTTTCCAAAGCTACATAGGCGTAACCTCGAGCATTCAACGTTTTTTTCTTCTAAACATATGAATGGTCCATCTCTGCATAGCGTAACAAATTCGGTATTTGAATAGGTTTGATTATTTGAAGATTTACCTTCGTGTGACCATTTTCCGCATTTGTGACATCTTTCAAGGTGTCGTGCTCTTCTTTTCGCTGCGGATTTTGATTTTCCTTTACCAAATTGTAACTTATTATTTTCGTTCCTGGATTCTTTTCTTACTCCGTCCAATTTACCTCTGATTAATGATACTATTTCACTTGGAAGGGTGTCATTATTACATTTAGTGATCAAAGCGTGTAGCATTAGAACATGGTTTAGTTCACAGGAAGTCTTCATCTCGTAAAACCTAAAAAAAATAAAAATTCAGAATGGGGGGAGAAGACTAGTTCTTTAGGGTCTGCTAGAGAAAGACCATTCGGGTTCCATTTTCGAGAACTACACGAAAACAGAACATCTAACTCTAATAGAAATACATATTATCCTTTAAAGACTTGATTCTCCCCACACTTAGTTAGTTATGGTGTCGAAATTGTGATTAACTTCGTTGTCAACTTCCATTGGACTATCTATGTAATGTTTAACTCTGTGACCATTAACCTTAAATTCAATCCCATTTGAATTTATTAATTCTACTGTTCCGTATGGGAAAACTCTTTTGACTATGAATGGTCCAGACCATCCTGATTTCAATTTTCCAGGAAATAGCTTGAATCGTGAATTGAAAAGAAGAACTTTGTCTCCTTCTTTAAATTCTTTTGAACTTCTGATTCTTTTATCATGCCATTTCTTCGTTCTTTCCTTATAGATTAACGAATTTTCGTATGCTTTATGTCTTAATTCTTCTAATTCGTTTAGTTGACTTAACCGTAGACGTCCAGCTTCATGTAAATCAAGATTATATGTCTTCAAAGCTCAAAATGCTTTATGTTCAATTTCTACTGGAAGATGACATGCTTTTCCGTAAACGAGTTTAAAAGGTGTGGTTCCAATTGGAATTTTGTAGGCTGTTCTAAAAGCCCAGAGTGCATCCTCCAATTTAATGGACCATTCCTTCAGATTTGATCCTACGGTTTTTTCTAGAATACGTTTTAAAGCTCGGTTGGTATTTTCAACTTGTCCACTTGTTTGTGGATGATATGCGGTGGAGATTTTATGAGTTACTCCATATCTTTTAAGAACTTTCTCAAGTTGATTATTACAAAAATGAGTACCCCGATCACTTATTAAAGCTTTAGGTGTTCCAAACCTTGCAAAAAGACGTTTTAAAAAGTTGACTACAACTCGTGCATCGTTAGTTGAGAGAGCTTGTGCTTCCGCCCATTTAGATACATAATCAATGGCAACGAGAATGTAGAGATTATTATGAGATTTTGGAAATGGACCCATAAAGTCAATACCCCAAATGTCAAATACTTCACATACTTGAATGACATTTTGAGGCATTTCATCACGTTGAGTTATTTTTCCGGCCCTTTGACAAGCATCACAGGATTTGCAAAGAAGGTGTGCGTCTTTGAAAATTGTAGGCCAATAGAATCCAGCATCATAAACTTTTCTTGCTGTGAGTTGTGGCCCATAATGCCCTCCTGTTGGTCCTGTGTGACAATGGTTTAAGATTTGACTAGCTTCATCTCCGAATACACATCGGCGTATTATTCCATCGGGACAACTTTTAAACAGATGTGGATCTTCCCAGAAATAGTGTTTTATATCACTAAAGAATTTCTTTCGTTTTTGGTACGATAATCCTTTTTCAAGGAATCCACATACTAAGTAGTTTGCATAGTCTGCAAACCATGGAATTTCATTATAATCTATCTTCAATAGATATTCATCAGGAAAGTTGTCTTGTATGGCCGATTCATTTAGAACTTCTAATTCGGGATTTTCAAGACGAGAAAGATGATCAGCGGCGAGATTTTCTGCTCCCTTTTTATCTCGGATTTCAATATCAAACTCTTGTAAGAGTAAGATCTAACGGATTAATCTTGGTTTGGCATCTTGTTTCGAAAATAGGTATCTAAGAGCAGAATGGTCGGTATAGACCACCGTTTTAGCTAGAACGAGATATGATCGAAATTTGTCAAAAGCAAAGACAATAGTAAGGAGTTCTTTTTCAGTAGTTGTAAAGTTCGTTTGTGCTCCTTGTAACGTCTTACTAGCATAATATATAGGTTGAAATCGTTTTTCAATCCTTTGTCCTTAAACGGCTCCCATTGCAAAATCACTTGCATCGCACATTAGTTCGAATGGTAGATTCCAATTTGGAGTTATCATAATCGGCGCATTAGTGAGTTTTTCTTTAAGAATATTAAAAGATTTGATGCATTCATCTGAAAAGATAAATGGAGCATCCTTTTCTAGGAGTTTATTTATAGGAGTGGCTATTTTAGAAAAATCTTTTATAAAACGTCGGTAAAAACCGGCATGCCCTAGAAAACTCCTAACTCCTCTAACATTGGTGGGATGTGGAAGTTTAGCAATTACATCTACTTTAGCTCTATCCACTTCAATTCCTTCCTTTGAAATTTTATGACCAAGAACGATGCCTTCTTTAAGCATGAAATGGCATTTCTCCCAATTAAGAACTAGATTTGATTGTTCGCATCTAATAAGCATTCGTTCAAGATTAACTAGACATGATTTAAATGTATCACCGAAGACTGAAAAGTCATCCATGAAAATTTCCATGCATTCTTCTATCATGTCATGAAAAATCGCCATCATGCACCTTTGAAAGGTTGCAGGGGCGTTGCAAAGTCCAAATGGCATGCGTTTGTAAGCAAAAGTACCATAAGGGCACATGAATGTGGTTTTTTCTTGGTCCTCGGGTGCTATTGGAATTTGAAAATATCCAAAAAAACCATCAAGAAAACAATAGTAACTATTTCCGGCTAATCTTTCCAGCATTTGATCAATGAAAGGTAAGGGAAAGTGATCTTTTCTGGTGGCATCAGTTAATTTTCTATAATCAATACAAACACGCCATCCTGTTACAGTCCTAGTAGGAATAAGCTCATTTTTTTCATTTGTGATGACAGTCATGTCACCCTTCTTAGGCACGCATTGAACTGGGCTTACCCATGGACTATCAGAAATTGGATAAATTAAACCTGCATCAAGCAGTTTAATAATTTCTTTCTTAACAACATCTTGCATATTAGGATTTAGTCTTCGTTGGCGTTGCACATACGTTTTATGACCTTCTTCCATAAGGATTTTATGTGTGCAATACGAAGGACTTATTCCTTTAATATCATGAATCTTCCATGCCATAGCTAGTTTATGAGCCTTTAGCACAGAAATGAGTTTAGATTTTTCATTTTCAGTAAGAGAAGACGATATTATTACAGGTAATTCAGACTCACCATGTAAATAAGCATATTCCAAATGGTTTGGAAGTGGCTTTAACTTTAATGTCGGTGGTTCTTCTATCGATGATTTATATCGATATCTATCTTCTTCTTTTAGCATTTGAATTTCTTATGTTGTTGGTTCATATCCATTAGCCATAAGTGTAGCTATCATTTCAGTTTCATCAATTGGTTCAGTTCCTTCTCCTAAAGAACATTCTCCTGTTCCTTGTAATTCTGGAAATTCTTCTAACAATTCTGCATGTGATTCTATAGTTTGAATATAATAACATGTATCATCTGCAGATTGCGGTTGTTGCATGGCTCTATCAACTGAAAAGGTAACACTCTCGTCCTCTATACTTAGGGTCAGTTTCTTACCAAACACGTCTATTATTGCTTTAGCCGTGTTTAAGAATGGTCTTCCTAATATGAGAGGTACTCGAGAATCTTCTTCCATGTCCAGAATAACAAAATCTACTGGAAATACTAAAGTTCCAACTTTAACTAGCATGTTCTCCATTATCCCTCTAGGATATTTTACTGATCGATCGGCTAGTTGTATGCTTATTCGTGTTGGTTTCAATTCTCCAAGGTCTAGTTTAGCGTATAGTGAATACGGCATTAGATTTATACTAGCACCTAAGTCTGCCAAGGCTTCTATTGAACTAAGACTACCCAGAAAACATGGAATTGTGAAACTTCCTGGATCTGATAATTTTTCTGGTATCTTATTCAACAGCACTGCAGAACAATTAGCATTCATAGAAATAGCAGAGAGTTCTTCCATTTTCTTTCTATTTGTGATTAGATCTTTTAAGAATTTAGCGTATCTAGGAATTCCTGAAATCACATCAATGAAAGGAAGATTTACATTAATCGGTTTAAACATATCCAAGAATTTGGATTGCTCGGCTTCAAGTCTCTCTTTTCTCATTTTACTTGGGTAAGGAAGTGGTGGTTGGTTTGGTTTAACATAAGGTTTAGCCTTAACTGTGTTATCTTCATTAACCTTTTCAACTACCGGTTCTTTTTCCTTATCTTGCTCATATTGTGGTTCTTGTGGAGTAGGAATAGCTTCATCAGAAATTACAGGTATTTCAGGTGGTTTAAGTGTAATACCACTTCTTGTGGTAATGGCATTAGCTGTTTCATTCTGGGGGTTAGCATTTGTATCACTTGGTAGACTTCCCGATTTTCTTTCACATATTAACCTTGCTAGGTTGCTTACTTCTTGTTCTAGATTTTGAATAGAAGCTTGTTGATTTCTAAATGCTTGAGCATTTTGTTCATTAGTTTGTTTCTGAGATGTGAAAAATTGTGTTTGAGAATCAACTAGCTTCGACATCATATCTTCTAAATTTGGCTTTTTATCATCGGTTTGTGGTGGTTTGTTTTGAAAAACAGGTCTTTACTGGTTGTAAGTATTGTTGGATACTTGTTGATTACTTGGACCTTGTTGGTTGTTGTATGGAACATTTAGGTTATAATTCTGGTTTTGATTGTAGATTGGTCTTGGCGGTTGATAATTATTCTGATAATTATTTCCAGGCCTTTGGTTTATGTATGAAACATTTTCTCTTTGTTCCATTGTTAGTTCAATACTGAGACAATCTTTTGTCAAATGTGGTCCTCCACACTGCTCACAATTAATTTTTATTGAGTGGATATCCTTAGTCATCTTTTCCATTCGTCTCTCGACAGCATCTATCTTTGCGGAAATGGAATCTAAGTCATGGCTAGAATCGGCTCTAGCTGCTTTAGATGATCTAACGATATCTTTTTCTTGGTGCCACTCATGTGAGTGGGAAGCAGTGTTATCAATAATTTTATAAGCGTCAGTTGCTGTTTTCTTCATAATGGAACCACCTGCTGCTATATCGATGTCTTTTCGTGTAGTGATGTCGCATCCTTGGTAGAATATTTGTACTATTTGACAAGTGTCTAAACCATGTTGCGAACATCCTCTTAATAACTTTACAAATCTGGTCCACGCCTCATATAGAGTTTCATTTGGCTTTTGTGTGAACGTAACAATTTCTCCTTGAAGTCTTACGGCTTTAGATGCCGGAAAGAATTGTTTAAGAAATTTTTCAACTAAAACGTCCCATGTATCAATCGCCCCTTCAGGTAATGATTCCAACCAATCTTTGGCTTCTCCCTTTAAAGTCCAGGGAAATAACATGAGATATATCTGTTCATCCTCCACTTCTCGGATTTTAAATAGTGTACAGATCCTATTAAAGGTACGAAGATGTTCATTTGGATCTTCCTTCGGCGCACCACTAAATTGGCATTGATTAGTTACCATGTGTAGGATTTGTCCTTTGATTTCATAATCTGGCGCATTAATGTCAGGTTGAGTAATTGTGTGACCTTGGCCAGTGCGTTTAGCTCGCATTCGGTCTTCCATACTTAGAGGTTCCAGATTTTCCATTATTGAATTTGTTGTATCTGAATCACTAGAGGATTCTGATTTAATGGTTGGTTCCTCAACAATCTCTGTTTGAATGATTGGTGGTTCTAGAGGAAAGATTAGTGGTTCAGGATCTATGAATTGTCCCTGAATATTCTCCGGATTCTCAATTGTGAGGTCGGGTTCAAAAAATGGATTATCGGAAATTTGAATTGGAGTACTTGGTTGACTGGATGAAGATTCTAAAGAATAATCAACGGCGAGAATGTTTGCTAGATGTCTTAATCTGGTTACAGGTGGTGAACGTACAAAAGGTGGTGAACGTTTTGCTCGGTGCATTCACTGAATATCCTATTAGTTTTAAAAATAAGAAAAATTATATAAGTTATCAAATTAATAGACTTTTCTGATTTTGCCCACGTTTCGAATAGCCAAAAGATGCAGCAGAGGGGGCAGGATTCGTTTGGTCTCAATATAATTGAGTACTATTTGGCTCCAATAACCCGGTCCACGTACAAATCCAACTATTACTACGAACCAGAAAATTTTGATGTCTATCAATTTAACCACTTAAAATAATTTTTCGTTTAAATTTAAAGAAATTGTAGATAAGAAATAGAAAAAACTCTAAGTCCTAAAAACTAGAGCGACGAGAAATAAGAAAGAAAAAGATTGCGCGTCGAAAAACGTCGAAAAATAAAAGGTCAAAAAAATAAAAATAAGAAAGTAGCGCGTCGAAACTTAAAAAGGCACTAAAAACTAAGAATTAAAAGTTGCGTCTAAAAAATATTAAAGCTTAAAAGAAAAACTATATCCAAAACGGCAATAACTTAAAAAGGTACTAAAAACTTAGAACAGCGTCGCAAAATTCTAAAGCATCTAAATCTTAGTCTAAAGAAAAAGCACTTAAGGGATTTTACGGCAAAGCCTAAAAATCTAGAAATAAAAATAACTATGGCAAATACTATGTCTTAAAACTAAATACGAGCGAAAAATACAAATATTACGCTAAAATAAATTAAAAGTTACAAAATATAAAAATAATCTTAAAGTTGTAAAAAGTACAATTTTTATAAAAATATTATTTTTATATTATTTATTTTATAAAAGTATTGATTTTATAATTCAATTAAACTAATTAAACTTAAAATACAAATTAAATAAATACTAAATTAACTAATTAAATAATCTAACCCTAATTAGGGTTTAAATTAAATAATAATAATAATAATAATTACTCTGTAATGATTGTAGAGGAAAGTCAATTAGGGCGTGTCAGACAGGGCCATGCGATTGCATGGTCCTCGCTTTAAAAATCCATGCGATCGCATGGATAAAGATTTCGGGCCAGGGTTGGGCTGTAACAGTAATCGGGCCGAACGTTTTTTTTCTTTATTTTTTTCTGTTTTGCTGATTTATATATTTATAAAATTTATTTAAATAAAACTTATATTTTTTAAAAACTAAAATAAAAATAAAGAAACTTTATAAAACTTATATATATATATTTAACAAACTATTAAAAATATATAATTTTTGTTTTTCTTTTTATATTTTCGAATATATTATTTTTTTTTAAAACGTATTTTTACAAAAACGTATTTTTATAAAAGTAAACTAAAAATTAATAAAAATCTTATATATATATATATATATATATATATATATATATATATATATATATATATATATATATATATATATATTAGCGTTGCGCTTCCGGCGTTAAAGCAGAATTGTCCCCGGCAGCGGCGCCAAAAATACTTGATGTGTGCGAGGTGTACTAGGAAATAGTATTATTTTTATAACTAAATACTATTAAATATGATACAATTTTACACAAGATATTTATTTATTTATAGAATGGATATACCTAAACCTTGCTACAACACTTATAGGCAGTGTACCTAATCGTACAGTAGTGTAGTTTTTAGTAAGTCCGGTTCGTTCCACAGGGATACACTTAAACAAGCTTAACGCTATATTAGTTTTAATTTATAAAAAAAAAAAATATATATATAAGTAATATTATTATTATAAAAAGGGGGTTTTTACCGTTTAATGACCGGTTTGTCGATTTTTAAAACTTTAGTCGCAGTTAAAACCTAATGTAAAATATTAAATAAATAAAAGACTTAATTTAAAGCGTAAAATAAATAACGATAATGAAATTGCGATAAATAAAAGTGTGATAATTAAAAAGTACGATAATTAAAAGTGCAATTAAATACAATGACAATAAATAAAAGTGCGATAATTAGAAGTGCAATTAAAAATGAAAATAAAAGAATTATGCTTATTTAAACTTCCATAATCATGATGTTTGACGTGTTGATTTTAGGTTATTCTCATGGGTTAATTGTCCTTTGTCCTGGATTATTTAATATGCCCGTCTGGTTTTTGTCCATAATAGTCCATCAGTCATAAATATAAAGTGCGAGTGTCCTCGTCAAATTATCCTTATATCTGAAGTCAAATATTCCAACTAATTGGGGACTTAAACTGTAACAAGGTCTTAATACTTTGTTATCAATTATGCCAAGTGTCCTTGTACATAATTTCACCCCTGTTTTAATAATTCCATAGACTATTAATCCATTCCCGTGTTCGGTTAAATGAACGATTATTCGTACATATAAATATCCCGCCCATCGTGTCCGATCGAGTGTATATGGTTATTTATAGGTACGTACAATTGTAAATCTTTATATTAAAATTAACAAACTATCATTTAGTTAAACAAATATAAAGCCCATTAATAGCCCATAGTCTAATTTCCACAAGTGTCGTTCTTTTGTCCAAACCCCAATTATGGTACAAGGCCCAATTACCCAATTTTAAATATTTTAGCCCAACATCATGATTACTTCGGTATTAAATAAGCATAATAATAACTTAGCTATGAGACATTAAATTAAAAATAACGTTAATCATAACTTACAGTGATTAAAAAAAGCGTAGCGTTACACGGACAGAATTTCGACTTACACCCTTACAACATTCGCTAACATACCCTTATTATTAGAATTAAAATTAAAATTAAAATTAATATATATATATATATATATATATATATATATATATATATATATATATATATATATATATATATATATATATATATATGTTTACGTATGAAGGAAGAAGAAAAAGATGTGTTTATTTTGGCCAAAACACGTTGAATTTATAGGACCTGGGCTGGATATTTCAGCCATGCGATCGCATGGAATTAACTCTTCTAGGCCATGCGATCGCGTGGCCCGCTGGTGAAGTTCACATGCCTTTGTTTTCTTGCTTACCGACGTTTATAAATAATAATATAATATATAAATAATTATAAGAATTATTTAAATACTATATTTTATTTATGTGCATAGTTAACTTGTAATTTTTTGTCCGTTGCGTCGAGCTTTGAGAGTTGACTTTGGTCCCGGTTCCGGTTTTTCGAACGTCCTTGCGTACAATTTAATATCTTGTACTTTGCGTTTTGCGTCTTGTACTTTTGTAATTTTGAGACGTTTCTCATCAATAATTGGAACCACTTTGATTGTACTTTGTATTTTTGAGCTTTTTGGTCGTTTGCGTCTTCAATTCGTCGAATCTGTCTTTTGTCTTCACCTCTTATTATTTAAACGAATATCACTTGTAAATAGAACAATTGCAACTAAAAGCTTGTCTTTCTTGAGGGATAATGCTATGAAATATATGTTCGTTTTTAGCATTATCAACGATCCACCATCAAACGCGCGTCTCACCTAAATCACACGTGCGTGTGACCCGATTGTCTTAGGACAAGTTTGATCAGGGTCATCCGTACGGTTAACCTCAAGCGTGTAGTCAATCGTACGGTTCACACATCAAGCATGCGTTTGAGCACTTAGGCAATTTCAAAACTTCAAAATTTTATAACCTTAGGATTTCGACTCTTTCGGCAATCTTAGATCTAACAAGCACTTTCAACTTGTGTCGAAAATCACTAAACCTTCAAGAAATGACCATTAACACTTAGGCAGATAAAATCCTAACCTAATCAAGGTTATTACTCTAATCATTCCATGATCCAAGAGTAAATCCTACAGTGTAATGTCAACTTAAGTTCATTAGCAATCTAAATCATCAATGTCCTTCAAACAGTCACAAGCTCTAAAAACTTCTATCTCATAGATTTGGTGGCCCAATATCTTGATCTCAACAAAGTTCTTTCAGATGTCGTTATGCACTCAGAGGATAATCAGAAAAACAAGGAAATGATAAAATCTTTATGGATTTTCTGATGCAAAATGTCATGCAACTAAAATTATGCAAATGAAAGACATTCTATCATGAAATGCAATAACATGCAAACCAAAATCTTTTTATTGTTTTATAGTTTTCAATGCAAACAAAATAACAGTACAGATATATAAGACATACAAATCCACATTCTTTTTGTGAGCAAGATGGTTAACTATTTTAAAAAAGGATCAGAACTGACATATTGAATCAATTTCTGTTGTTCATTCCTAATTATCCAGTCTATGTCTATTATCATGTAATTACTGATATCAATCCTCATTAAACATGAACATATTCATTACGGACATGTCAACAATCATGTTGGCATTAATTACTTGAACACTATAAAGCAATGATTTTTGAGATCATGCTAAGTTCATTAATCCTTGATTCTTCCATCACTTATGATTGTGCGTTTTTATTAGGTTGTCAATTCATTACAAGTAACTTTTCGTTATCTCTTTTCATGTACTTCATTCAAATTAAACAGGATAGTTCTCACGGCATTTTGAATAACCCTGTCAGCCTTTGGCTTCTACCAATGTGTTGACAATCTTCAATCTAGTTGGCTCGGCTGATCTCAGAGTATATTGGATTATCCGAATAGGCGCACTATTTACCGCTGGGATTGGTCTACAGTTAAAGCAGACTTGCCTGATGACCAGTCTTCACACGAAATAAATCTCGAGGCCCTTAACTTCTTTATGTTCAAGTTGTCATGGAAAACGGACTAGAAAGTTAAACTTCCATAAATAAGTATTAGAGTATATCTAGATAAGTATCTTTCCAACTTACAGTCTTAATGGATATAACTCTAAATTGCAGATGACAAGAATCTTGATAGTTCAGTGTGAACGTCGTGATTAAACAATTCAAGCTGCGCGGGAGCGTCACACTAAGAATGATCTGAGTTCTCTATGAGCACATCATGAACCAGCATTCTTCATAGTTTCAGGACTTTGCCATCTTGATACGCCAATTTTATTGACATTGATTTTCTTATGATATTTTATTTTTCAGCATATCACTGTCTTTTGATATATTGATTTTGAACGCCATCATGAATGGATTTTCCATTTTTATGCATGAACTCATGTTTCTTTGTTGTGTGCTCAGATCACTCGAAGGTGTTCTCCCTTAAATGCTTGAACGGTCCGCAATAAGGAATTATACTTTTCGACCTTAAGTGAGAAGGGACACTTACTTTCGACATAAACTAATTTTCTCTGTATTTTCAGGGTTTAGTTTCGATTATTAAGTCTCAGGACCGTGACAACGTGGTATGCACCAGCCAAACAGATAATCCTCAACCCCTTAAATGAACTATTGAATGTCCCAATCATAGCTGTGAAGCTGAATTGGTAGAGCAACGTTGAATATTGCTTGGGGACATCCAACACCAACTTTCTCTAACGATTATCAATTATGATAGGGGATACCCTCAACCGACTGTTGAGTTCCTCAACAACTATCATTTCATACATTTTCGGAGATAATTAGGTGATTACCTTCAAACGCTACAGGTCGTCCATGACTTCTGAATCTTAGATGATCGTTATTCTTATTATGATTGTCTAATGCCAAGAATTCATAAGTCACGTCTATCAGTACATCACACAACAGATAGATATAAATGTTCAAATCAATCATTACTAATCAAATATATCTATTCTCAGTACAGTAATTTCTTCATGTCCAGCATATTAATCAAAACAAGCTCATTTTCGGATTTTTCAACTTTTTAAGATTTTCTGGTGAGGCATTTTTCACTTTTTAGGTATTTTCTGCTGATAACATCTACTCCCCCTAAAATGCTGAAATATAAAATCTTTTTGTGTTTTAGCATTTTAACCAAACAAAAAATAACTACAGACTAGCAAGCAAACATAAAATAAATCATGCAAAGGAATGCAGACAGAAAGCAAAAATATGCAATACAGAAAATTAACAACCAAAAATCTACATGTCATGCATCCTACATGCAAAGTCTAAAGCTTGACTAACCCTCACACACAACATCTGTAATTACTTTGTCTCGATCAACAATGTCATTCATCTCTAGTAGGAGTAAGAACCTAGGTTTATCAAAAGCCTTAGTGAATAGGTCAGCCCTTTGGTCCTTAGTACCTATTCTCTTAACCTCAATAATCTTTTTCTCATGACAATCCCTAAGAAAATGATATTTAACACATATGTGTTTAGTCTTAGAATGTTGCACGGGATTCTTAGTGATCGCTATAGCAGCAGTATTATCAATATAAAGAGGAGAGAAAGAGATTCTTAGCCCGTAATTGCGAAGTTGTTGTTGGATCCAAACAACTTGCGAACAACAACTAGCAGCAGCTATATATTCAGCTTCACACGTGGAAAGAGCAACTGCAGTTTGTTTCTTGCATTGCCAGGTCACCAGTCTTTCACCTAGAAATTGACATCCTCCTGATGTAGACTTGTTGTTGATTTTGCAACCAGCATAATCTGAATCGCTATAAGCTACAAGATCAAACTTCTCATTGTTCGAATACCAGATGCCGAGATTTGGCGAATGGTACAGATAACGTAGAAATCTTTTGGTAGCTGTAAGATGAACTGTATTCGGATTAACTTGATAACGAGCACACAGACATGTTGCGAACATATTATCTGGCCTAGACGCAGTGAGATACATGAGCGATCTGATGATTGCTCAATAATACGTAGGATCAACAGGTTCTCCTTCGCACTCTAGCGAAATACCATGATTCACAGTTAACGGAGTTGACACAGGACGTTTTTGAGTCATACCGAATCGTTCGAGTATATCATTTACATACTTTTCTTGATGAAGAAAAATACCATTACTAGTCTGTTCGACTTGTAAATCAAGAAAGTAGTGTAAGAGACCCAAATTACTCATTTCGAACTCATCCTTCATCACCTGTTCGAACTCATCAACGAGTTCCTGCTTAGTAGCACCGAAGATAATATCGTCAACATAAATCTGGACTAAAATAATGTCGTCATCTTGAACTGTTGTGAACAGAGTACAGTCTACCGTGCCTATTTGATATCCTTTTTCAATCAGATAACTCGATAACCGTCCGTACCAAGCTCTAGGAGCTTGATGTAAACCATAAAGGGCTCGACGTAATCGGTAAACTTTGTCAGGATGAAGATGATCTTCAAAACCCGGAGGTTGACTGACATATACTCTTTCATTTAGCTTGCCGTAAAGAAATGCACTCTTAACATCCATTTGATAAACTTTAAACTTCATAAAAGACGCAAAAGTCAAGAAAATGCGAATCGCTTCCAATCTGGTAACAGGAGCGAAAACTTCATCGTAATCAAATTCAGGATCTTGCTGATAACCTTTAGCAACTAATATTGCTTTGTTACGGGTAACATTGCCATCTTCGTCGAATTTGCACTTCCAAACCCGTTTGAGGTCGATTACTTTCGCACCATGCGGCTTAGTAACTAACTTTCAAATATCTAGACGATGGAATTGCCGAATCTCTTCTTGCATAGCCATGACCCAATCAACATGCTTCAAAGATTCTTTTGTTGTCTTTGGCTCTATTCTAGAAATATGACATGAGTACTCGTAATATGCAGCAGCGGCTGTCATATGAGAATCAACTTGACCATCAAACTGAACTTGTCTTCTTGTCCTAACGCATGCATTCGGATCTCCAATTATATTTTCTCTAGGATGAGCAGCTGTATTTCTGGGAACTGAGTGTGCGGGAACAGGTATTTCTCGATGTAGATTCGTGGTATCTCCATCTTCAGGATTATCAGAATTGTCACTCGAAATATCATATCCGCATGTATCATACACTGGATCAACATCTTGATCTGAATCTTGTGTTGGTTCAACGACAGTAGGTAACGGAGTTGGAGTAGATGCAGACACTTCTGGCTCGTTCTGTAAATCAAACAGCATTTGTAACTCTACTTCATTCTCCGTCTGATCTGGAGCAAGATTAAATGAATCAATCAGCTCATCATAGTTGTAGATCCAAGGATGACTTTTGGTAGCAGTCTTTGTGTAATTCCGTTGGACGTCAACTTCAGACCATTCTTCAACACATCTCGTCTCATTGTTGAAAACTCTCTTGTTAGGAGAACAGTAACCGAGAAATACTCCAGTAACCACTTTTGAATCAAACTTACTTCCAGGTTTTCTCTTCAAAATGGTACACGGGGCACCAAATGGTTTTAGATGCTTCTATGATGGTTTTCTCTCATGCAATAACTCATAGCATGTTTTACCCAGTCGTTTAACAGTTAATACCCGATTCATAGTGTAACAAGCATTTGCAACAGCTTCACCCCAAAAATGAACAGGTAAAGATGAATCAGCTAGCATAGTTCTAGCAGTCTCAATCAAAACCCTATTCTTTCTTTCAGCAACACCATTCATCTGTGGAGCGTATGCAGAAGTGAATTGCATATTAATACCTTTTTCGATACAAAAACCTGCAAGAAACTGATTCTTGAATTATGTACCGTTGTCACAACGAATCTTTCTGACTTTCAAATTAAAACCTGTTTCTAATCGATTGATTAGCACTTTCAAGTTCTCAAACGTATCGGACTTCTCTTTCAAGAACATTACCCAAGAGAATCTTGAATAATCATCAGTTACCACCAGACAATACTTACTTCCATCAATGCTTTCAAAACGGATTGGACTGAAAAGATCCATATGTAACAATTCAAGTGGAGCAGAGATAGGATTGTACTTCACCAACTTATGAGCTTTCTTGCTCTGCTTACCCTTCTTACACGGAACACATGTTCCTGGAATCTGAAAAGATCGAAGATCAACACCTTCTACAAGATTGTTTTGAACCAGATGGTTTATCTTCCGAAAACTTAAATGACCCATGCGTTTGTGCCATGTAATAGAATCTTGTTCAGTCGCTTTAGAAACAAAAGTTTGATGATGTTCAGCAGTTGAAGTAGCAACATTCATATCTAGCATGTATAAATCAGCTTGTCTAGGAGCCTTCATCAAAATCATTTCTGGAGGAATCACAAACTCTGGTTTCAAAATGTAGCTGAAATTGTCATCAAATGCTACTTTGAAGGATTTTTCACAGATTTGTGAAACCGATAACAAATTGTTTACAAGCTCTTGACAGTAGTTTACTTTGTCGAAACTAACTTTATCATTCTTCAATAAACCTTGAGCTGAAATGTGACCTCCTTTATCTCCAGCAAATGCAACATAACCTCCCTTAATTGGGTGTACATCCGAGAGAAGAGATAGGTGTCCAGTCATATGTCTCGAAGTGCCGCTATCCACTATCCAGGTGTTGTTTGTAGGTAGCCTGGTTCCCTCCATATCACATTAAAAGAATTAATTGATAATGGGAACCCACGCCCGGACGGTAGTAGGTTGTCCATTAACACCCATAGCTTGAACTTCCATCCATTTCCCATTTGAGTCAGGTGGAACCTCATCGTCTGAAACCATAAACTTAGACAGTTTAGAAGAAGCAACATTGCTCTTCTAGTTTTTTACATTTTGCTCATCTTCAGAGCGATTCACTCGTGGTCTGGTACGGGAAAAATATTTCCTACGACTAGCTTTTTGCAAAGGTGATCGTGCCTTAAATTCATAGGCTTTTCCTCTATCACTTGATTCGGCAACTCTTGCCTCGGTATCCTTCTTAGGAACCTTCATCTTCGCAGGGGAAATTGACCTATTGAAGTTCTTTCTCTTATAGTCTCCATAGACAACATTTGTCGTATGTATTCTAGTGCGAACTTCATCACGAACAGGTGAACCTGTTCTGTGAGCATGAGGTGATCGGTGATTATCATATGTGAGGTCAATCTTACATCTTGATGTTCTATACCTTGTAGGACAGTTAGCAGCAATGTGTCCAAACACACCACAACTAAAACATTGTCGAAATTCTCTATATCCTCTAGATTGATATTGATTATTAGAGTTAGAGGAAGAGGGATCTTGTGTTTTTGCAAACACAGGAGAATCGTTTGAACTCTTTCTAGGAACAGGTTTAGATACAGGTTTAGGTGTAACCGGTGGAACCACTCTATTAGCAAACTTTGGATTTTTCATAATCCGATTTGGCTCATCAGGTGTTATCACCTTCCTTTTCTCCGACTTATCTCCTAGACCAGTTTTCTTATCTTCCTCATGATCTAAAGATCCTTCAGTGGTATCATCAGAAGGTGCATTCTCAGTTGAGCTACACTTTTTGTTCTTCTCAACATAGTCCTCATAACTAGGTGGAATACAGTCTTCTGGTCGTCCATCAACAACATTTGCATTAACAAATTTGTTCTGAAACGGTGGAGCTGCGGTTTTTAAACCAATACCCTTTCCCTTGGTGCCACTTAATTCCACCATTAATGCATTCCATTGTGATGCACTTGCCCAACATTTCATCTTAATTCACATAGCTTCTAAATCAGCTTTAACACATTCATTTTCTTTCTTCAATTCGTTTATTGTGTCAACACGTTTAACTAAAGCTTGATTTATATCAAAGTTATAACATTTAAGATCGTGAAGTTGTTTTTTATAAACTTTGATTTGCTCTTTTAACTCATTTTCAACCTTAGTGGTCACATGGTCAGCATGCCATTTTTCTTTCATCTCCGCATAAGCCTTAGTTAAATTATCTATTGTTATCTTAGATTCAGCACATTTAACACATTCAATAACAGTAGATGGATCAGAAGATACCTGTTGAGCATTATTTGATGAGGAAGTCTCAGCCATAAATGCAAAGAAATCAGTCTTCTTACCATCATCGAGCTCATCTTCTGATTCTGACGAGTCTGTAAGAAAATCTGAAGTATCAGCATCTTTACCCAAATGAATCTGCTCAAGTCTATCCCATATATCCTTAGCTTTTGTCAAACCGGAAACCTTTTCAAGATCACTAGCTGATAAGCATATCTTCAATAAGTCTACTACTTGCTTGTTCAATGCTTCAAAATCAGTTTGATCTACCAAGTATGATCAGCTTTATCTTCAACCTCTGATTCTGACGTCTTGTCCGAATCATCAATTTCTGAATTTACACTCTCGAGATCTGAACCTTCACCCAAAAGAACTAACATCTCCAATTCAACAGCAATCATTCTACCCCATTCGTCTAATTCCTTATCAGCATCAACCAATGTTTCTTCACTATGATCTGTGATGTGTACGAGGTGTACTAGGAAATAGTATTATTTTTACAACGTAATACTATTAAATATGATACAATTTTACACAAGATATTTATTTATTTATAGAATGGATATACCTAAACCTTGCTACAACACTTATAGGCAGTGTACCTAATCGTACAGTAGTGTAGTTTTTAGTAAGTCCGGTTCGTTCCACAGGGATCTCTTAAACAAGCTTAACGCTATATATTTAAAAACTATATTTGTAAAAATACAAAAATATATATAAGTAATATTATTATTATAAAGGGGGTTTTTTTCCATTTAATGACCGGTTTGTCGATTTTAAAACTTTAGTCGCAGTTAAAACCTAATGTAAAAATAATACAACTTAATTTAAAACGTAAAGTAAATAACGATAATGAAATTGCGATAAATAAAAGTGCGATAATTAAAAAGTACGATAATTAAAAGTGCAATTAAATACAATGACAATAAATAAAAGTGTAATAATTAGAAGTGCAATTAAATATGAAAATAAAGGAATTATGCTTATTTAAACTTCCGTAATCATGATGTTTGATGTGTTGTTTTTAGTTTATTCCCATGGGTTAATTGTCCTTTGTCCTGGATTATTCGATATGTCCATACGGATTTGTCCATAATAGTCCATCATTCATAAATATAAAGTGCGAAAGTCTTCGTCAAATTATTCTTATTCCCGAAGTCAAATATTCCAACTAATTGGGGATTCGAATTGTAACTAGGTCTTAATACTTTGTTTAATGAATACACCAGGTTATCGACTGCATGTAAACCAAGGTTTTACTACTTTGTTAACAATTACACCAATTACCCTTGAATGTAATCCACCCCTGTTTCAACAAGTCTATTAACTATTAATCCAGTTCCGTGTCCGGTAAAATGAACAATTATTGGTATTTATAGATATCCCGCCCACCGTACCCAGTCAAGCGTATGTAGTTATATATAAATACGTCAAATTATAAGTCTATATATTAAATTAACGAGGTTTCGTTTAGTTAATATAAAAACCCATTAATAGCCCATAGTCTAATTTCCATAAGTGTCGTTCTTTTGTCCAAACCCCAATTATGGTACAAAGCCCAATTACCCAAATTTAATATTTAGTCTAACATCATGATTACTTCGGCATTAAATAAGCATAATAATAACTTAGCTACGAGACATTAATTTAAAAATAACATTAACCATAACTTACAGTGATTAAAAATAGCGTAGCGTTACACGGACAGAATTTCGACTTATACCCTTACAACATTCGCTAACATACCCTTATTATTAGAATTAAAATTAAAATTAAAATTAAAATTAAAATTAAAATTAAAATTAAAATTAAAATTATAATATATATATATATATATATATATATATATATATATATATATATATATATATATATATATATATATATGTTTACGTATGAGTAAGAAGAAGAAAGATGTGTAAATTTCGTCCAAAACTCGCGAACTTTATAGGACCAGGCCTGGATTTTAGGACCATGCGATCACATGGCTTTTGTGCCTCCAGGCCATGCGATCGCATGGTGGTAGGTAACAGCTCACATGATTTTTGTTTCTTTGCTTGTCGACGTTTTAATAAATAAATATAATATATAAATAATTATAAGAATTATTTAAATATTATATTATATTTATGTGCATAGTTGACTTGTAATTTTTAGTCCATTGCATCGAGCGTTGAGAGTTGACTTTGGTCCCAGTTCTGGATTTTCGAACGTCCTTGCGTATAATTTAATATCTTGCACTTTGCGTTTCGCGTCTTGTACTCTTGTAATTTTGAGACGTTTCTTATCAATAATTGGAACCACTTTGATTGTACTTTGTACTTTTGAGCTTTTTGGTCGTTTGCGTCTTCAATTCGTCGAATCTGTTTTTTTTTCTTCACCTTTTATTATTTAAACGAATATCACTTGTAAATAGAACAATTGCAACTAAAAGCTTGTCTTTATTGAGGGATAATGCTATGAAATATATGTTCGTTTTTAGCATTATCAATCTGCTTCTAGACTGTCTTCAAACACTGAGGTATCACCATACTTATCCTTCCAACTGTTGAAGTAGTAGTCCTTTGATGATGTCGGTGAAACACTTCCAGATTCAGGTGTACGAGGGACCGAATCACGTGTCTTTTTGAATTTGCTTACAACTTGCTTCTGAACCTTCTCTCTTCGAATGGTTCTTGACAATTCTTCAGCTCTTTCAGCACGAGCAGTCATCTTCTGAATTATGTTTTGACTAGTGACACAATCTTCTTCTACTTCGGTGATCTTTGCCATGTTGGATTTAGATTGTTGGTCAGCCACATTTAACTTCATAGACCAATCATCATCGTCTCCATGAATAACAACCAAAGCTTTGTTCGGACTTTCAGTTGCATCAGCTTCATTTACTTTATCAGTAATGTAGATCTCACGTTTAGTTGAATGACTCTGAGAACTGTAGTTTTGATTCTTGAACGGATTACGATTACTCTGCTTCTTCTGTTTTGTGCACTGTCTTGAAAAATGACCTAATTCTCCATAGTTGTAACAAGTAACAGAATTCATATCAAAACCCAGTTTTGTATCTTTGGTCAGACTGATCGATTTCCCAGTTCGCTCTTCATAATCTCTAGCACGTCTCACAAGATTTGCCATACCCCACATAATATCCATCTTCTCGGCATCGTTCTTATCAAGTTGATGATAATCTTCAGTTGTTAGATGAATATTACCTACGTGACCATCAAGATAACTTTCATAAGAATTAACAAGGCTTGACAGCAAAGCTATATCTTCACTAATCTTTTCTTTTCCAGCTTTCCTCTTGTTTTCGATCTTAAGTGCAGAAAGAACATCTGATGCAGTCGGCGTAGATGACTCAGTAGTATTCGAAGTAGGCTGTGATTGATTGTTGAGTGAACATGGTGAAACTTGTGGTGGATACGAAGTTTGTTGAATAGGTGCACTGCTAACATTTAAACCATACATATTCTGATTTTTAGTAGCAAAAGCTGTTTGAAATGGTGCATGAGCCGACTTAGGCGGTGTGTAACCATTTGGACAGTACATTTTGGTGTCTTGAACTTGTTTAGACCTCTTGACTTTGTTTAACAACTCTAGTTCTTCTTCCTGAAGTCTTGCAATAAATGAGTTCTCTGTAGCAGTAGCTAATTCTCCACTAGTTTTCATAGTTAATACAAAACCATTCCATTCTAACGGTAATGCTCCAGCTAGACATGTCACTTTGTCTTTCTCTTCAATAGTTAGATCATGCTTATGTATTTCAGCTAACGATATCTTTCAACCAATTCTGTAATAGACTCTCTAACTTGCCAGTGAAAACGATCAAACTCAACTTTCAACTCTAAACCTTTTCTCGTTCTGTAAGATGAATTTCCTTCATTGAAAGTACGAAATGCTTCCCATATCTTGAATGAATATTCATGACACAGAAATTGATGGAAAATCGGACCATCAAGAGCACTCGTCAAATTACAGTACATCTTTTTCTCCAAGTTATACTCCTCACGTTCTTCAGAAAGCATGTTGTCTAATGTATACAACTCATTCGTAACTGGTGAACGTGGCCATTGAAATTCGGTTTCAATGTACTTCCAAAGCTTCGTGTCCTGACCATCAGACCAAATCTTAAACATCAACTTCCAAGTAGAATAATTATCCATATTCAGTAACCTCGGACATTTCCTACCACTTCCTGATTCACTCTCAGTAAGGAGTAATCGTTGTGTCATATTCGTAATGCTCTGAACTAATGGTGCCGCCAACGCGTAATCATTTGAATTAAACATCTTGAAAACTTTACCAAAGGGTAAACCGTGCGGTTCAGGTTATCAATCGTACGTGTGATAGTATCAACCGTACGTGTGAAAGTATTAACCGTACGTGTCACAGACTCAAGCGTACGTGTTACTACTTAACCAACAAAACCTAACACTAAGTATCAACCGTGCGAGTGACAATCACCCATGTGATTACTCGTACGTGTCACAATCAACCGTTTGATCACTCGTGTGATCAGACTGTAGTCACTTAACCTCAAAAGGTTATGCTAATCCGTGCATGTGAGTTCACGAGTGACGATCAACCGTGTGGTCAACCGTATGTGTGATCAAAAAATTTGACCCACTCGTGTGAACTTCTTTTCAGCTCAATTCACCCAAAAACCCTAAAAATTGATGTTAAACCTCAATTTCTTCGTCTAAAAGCTGGATTAGCACTAAACAAACATAAACACACTCTCTAATTACAATTACACACGTAAAATGATTCCTTTTTTTTTTAATTAAAATCACTTTTATCTCAAAAACCCAAATAATAAACCCTATTAATCACCAAAAATCACTTGATGATGTTGAAATCACAACCAATGCTCTGATACCAATGATGAAACATGACTAGGAACTTCGAGATCAATAGGTTTAATTCTCACAAAGGCGGAATTAGTGAATCAAATCAATCAAAGTGAATATGGGTAGCTTTTTGGGATTAAATTAGTCAAACCACAACAAGGATTGTGATTAGATTAATGCCTAGAGCTATTATTCACTACCAGGAGTGATTTGGGTTAAGAGAGAATCGGATCAGGTGAACTAGATCTGAGTGATTGTGTGTGAGAGAGGCTTAACCTAAAATGAAGAACATAAGACCTTATATACCCCTGCTGTTGACTCACCCATACGAGTCATCCATCACACGTACGAGTTGGCTTCATCAGCCGTACGGGTGATCACTCACTCTTGTCTTCTCATTCAGGTTATAATTATGACTTAGCTCAGCATCAACCATGCGTATGAGCCTGTCAGCCATACGAGTGATGCGTCACTCGTACGTCTGACTAAGTCTAACATAGTCAAACATCCATATCGCGTTCCTGAAGTACCTGTAACCACATACAAACGTAGATAGTATAATAACGAGCGATCATGGTATCCCATAAACTGAAGTACCTGCAATGGACGTAGGTTAGATGTCTAGGGACTTACATAAAATGCATCAACATAAAACGTCTTTTTGCAAGGTTCGGAACACCAAAGGCTTTAATAAGTGATCGGGGTACTTATATTTGTAATAATCAACTTGAGAAAGTTCTCAAAAGATATGGAGTAACTCATAAAATCTCAACCGCTTATCATCCACAAACAAGTGGACAAGTTAAAAATACCAACCGAGCTTTAAAACGTATTCTAGAGAAAACCGTAGGATCAAATCCGAAGGAATGGTCCATGAAATTAGAGGATGCACTCTGGGCTTTTAGAACAGCCTACAAAACTCCAATTGGAACCACACCTTTTAGACTCGTTTATGAAAAAGCATGTAATCTTCCAGTAGAAATTGAGCACAAAGCATTTTGGGCTTTGAAGACATGTAATCTTGATTTACATGAAGCCGGACGTCTACGGTTAAGTCAACTAAACGAATTAGAAGAATTAAGACATGAAGCATAAGAAAATTCGTTAATCTATAAGGAAAGAACTAAGAAATGGCATGATAAAAGAATCAGAAGTTCAAAAGAATTTAAGGAAGGAGACCGAGTTCTTCTTTTCAATTCACGATTCAAGCTATTTCCTGGAAAATTGAAATCAAGATGGTCTGGACCATTCATAGTCAAAAGAGTTTTTCCATACGGAACAGTAGAATTAATAAATTCAAATGGGATTGAATTTAAAGTTAATGGTCACAGAGTTAAACATTACATAGATAATCTAATGGAAGTTGAAGATGAAGTTAATCACAATTTCGACACCACAGCTAACTAAGTGTGGGAAGGTTCGAATCTTTTTTGGATAATAGTTATTTCTGTTAGAGTTAGATATTCTGTTTTCGTGTAGTTTCTGAGAATGGAATCCGAAAGGTCTTTCCCTAGCAGACCCTAAAGAACTAGTCTTCTCCCTTCATTCTGAATTTTTATTTTTTTTAGGTTTTACGAGATGAAGAATTCCTTTGATCCGAACCATGGTCTAATGCTACACGCTATGATTACTAAACGTAATAATGTCACACTTCCGAGTGAACTGGTATCATTCATAAGAGAAAAAATGGACGGAGTAAGAAAAGAACTCAGGAAAGATCATCATAAGATACATTTTGTTAAAGGAAAATCAAAATCCGCAACAAAAAGAAGAGCACGACACCTTGAAAGATGTTATAAATGCGGAAAATGGTCACACGAAGGTAAATGTTCAAATAATCAAACATATTCAAATACCGAATTTGTTACTCTATGCAGAGAAGGACCATTCATATGTTTAGAAGAAAAGATATTGAAGAATCGAGGTTACGCTTACGTAGCTATGGAGAACCAAATCACACGACTCTCCTATGAGTCAGCTAAACATGTCTCTAAGAATTCTATCTCACAGGTAAGTATGTACAGTTTTTTTATTTATTTATTGCTTTTAATCTTTTGATAATAAACGCTAAATCGTTCGCTATAAAGTATTAAATTGGTATTCAATAAAATTAGGTATGCGTAACCGAAATTATTGATATCATACAAAAATTTAGTACATCACTACGAAATTTACCGTTTATTCTTAAGGTATAAATATCTTTAATCAATCAACCCAAAATATTTCAAAAATTCGTCAGGAGTAAAACTAGGTTATGGAACCAAAATTACTTTACCGAAAAGAGGGGCATATATTTTTGATAATATTTGATTGATTAAAGTGGGATAAAAGACCAAAAAGATTTTTTTTATTTTAATTTTTACCTTGTTTATAATTAATATATAAATATTAAATTAATATTGTAAACTTTTTAAAATCAATATATTTAAGTTTGTAAATATTTGAAAAATTAATATTTTTAATATAAGTTTGTATGTATAAAAATATTAATGATATGAATTTTTAATTTTATGCATTTTAAATTTAAGTTTGGTGTGAATTTAAAAATAAAATGTACTTTATTTCATTAAGTTAAAAATTTGATATCTAAAAATTCGTCGTGAGTTGAAAACTATGTCGTTGAACCGAAATTGCTTTACCCAAGGGAGGGACGAGAAATTTTATTCTCATTATTTTTAATCTTATTGAATTAAAGTATGCCAAAAATTAAAAAAAAAACCCAAAAATCTTTGTTTTAAAACAACGCTTTAAAATGACAAATTTTAAAATTTTTGTCGAGGGACGGACTAGGTAAACGTACCGAAACAACCTCGTCCTAAATAAAAAGGAAAACAAAATTTTAAATTTAATAAATTGTTTTAATAAATAAAGATTTTATAAAAAAATAATAATAATAAAAATATTATATATGTTTTTAGTTTATCTCATGTACAAAGCAGGGAAAAACAGCGCACTTTCAAAGACTGGCATTAAGTTCAGCAAAAGCTATTAATTTTGACGACAAAACAAAAAACAAGTGTGATGTAACAACAGACGGAATGAACAAATGATGTGCACCATTTATCATTCAACATAAACAACAATATGTTTGGAAACTTTGGTAAAATTTAATCATTTTTCTACGCTAATCACCCTCAATAATTTAAATTGTACTGATTTCTTGCAAATGAGGTCATTGCAAGATCTTAAGTGTGGGAAGGGGTTAAATTCTTTCGGATTTTTAAAATTTTTAACTTAAACACTTGGTTACCATTAAAAATACTAGTAACGTAGTAGTTGTATTAGAATTTAGTGCTCTCTGATAATTAAGAACAACCCTAGTCTTATATACTGACTACCCAATTCTAGTAAAAATTTTCAAAATTTTCAATTAAATGAACTGAAAATCATGTTTATACATATTTATGAGCGATAAAACTATGTGTTAACACCGAAATTATTGTTACCTCGGAAAGGACATAAATTGAGAAACAACCCAAAATGTTAGAATTCATTTAAAATGGAATATAGGAAAATAAAAAGGCAAAGAAAGGAAAATAAAAGCCAAGTGTGGAAAAAATTTACCAAGTTATTTAGAACATATATCACATACTTTTGTACAAATAATTAAAGATACTTTTGTTTTGGACGATATTAATCAGTTTTACCCAGTTTATTGTAATATAAATAGAATTTATAAGGAAGTAAAGTCTTCCGAGAGAAAAAGACACGCACTTCTTGATTTAGGTCAGGAAGTTGTCATCCAGACCAGTTGTAGAGTCTACGAAAAACCTTGAAAAGTTTTCTCGAAAATCAGCTGGAAATCCACAGACCTCAGCATCAAACAGGGCTGCCAAGTGGTCAGACTTATCCTAACCATGAGAGGATCTGTCTCGTACAATGGGGGCACCGTGCAAATTAGCTTATAAGACTAATGAATCAGATCCCTAGAAAGGATAATCTCCTTAAAGATCAAAAATCAGCTTTTAAGACTGATATTACTCAATCCTTGAGATTGACTTTTAAAGATTGAGAATTACAAACTCATGGAATTCGATGATATCTAAACTCGAGCTTGAACGAGAAAATATTTTAATCAAAATTACAAACCAATTTGTTTTCTGAAAACCCATTTTTAATGTGTTCATTACCATTGAACGTAAAATCCTAGGAATTCACCTGGAATTTATTAGGTCACCTAAACCAAATCGGGTGTCAACCGTAAGAATGGTGGTTGCATAGCATGGTCGAAGACAGGACCTTGTGCCAGACCGAAAAACTATAGGGTGATCTTTACTATTGCTCCTACAAAGGATAGTAATTGCATCCGACACAATATAGACCATAATTAAGAGCATGTCACGGGACATTGCCTTAACAGTTGCTTGTTCAACGCTTTCCTTTACAACCGAACGGTAGTTTACCGAAAGGTAATATACGGAGAAAGTAAACTGGACGTGTTGCTTTCCCAATACAAGGTAAGCAAGTGGGTGACACAAAATCGCAAATTTTGAGCTAAAATTTTCAAATCTGAAACCTACCAAACCCACAAAAACAATTTGCAAACTCCGGTAAAGGGTTATTCCAGAAAACTTATCTAGGATAAAAGCTAGATTGTATTTTCGAAAGATCAAATGTTTTCATAAAATCCAATTTTCTTAAGGATCTAAATTTTCATAGTCATGTGGGACTGTAAACCATAACGTTACTATCATTGTTCATACCACCGTATAGAAATCACTGATGTACAAAGTGTGAAGAATAAAGAAGTGATTCTAGTATTTTTATTTCAAGACTATATTGCTTGAGGACAAGCAACGCTCAAGTGTGGGAATATTTGATAATGCTAAAAATGAATATATATTTCATAGCATTATCCCTCAAGAAAGACAAGCTTTTGGTTGCAATTGTTCTATTTACAAGTGATATTCGTTTAAATAATAAAAGGTGAAGACAAAAGACAGATTCGACGATTTGAAGACGCAAATGACCAAAAAGCTAAAAAGTACAAAATACAATCAAATTGGTTCAAATTATTGATGAGAAACGTCTCAAAATTACAAATGTACAAGACGCGAAACGCAAAGTACAAGATATTAAATTGTACGCAAGGACGTTCGAAAATCCAGAACCGGGACCAGAGTCAACTCTTAACGCACGACGCAACGGACCGAAAATTACAAGTCAACGGAGTACAAGAATATAATATAATATATAATTAATTATATTATATATATATATTATAAAAATGCAGCAGCCCACGTTTTGGAATCTTTGTGAGCTGGAAAAGTAGGCCATGCAATCGCATGGCCAGAAGGCACAATTTCCATGCGATCGCATGGAAGTGAAAGGCTAGCCACATCTATAAATTTCGCAGTTTTTGGTCGAATGTAATACACCTTTTTTTAATCTATCTCTCACTCTTACGATATATATATATATATATATATATATATATATATATATATATATATATATATATATATATATATATATATATATATATATATATATATATATATATAATTTATAATTTTAATTTTAATTTAAGATTAATAATAATAAGGGTATGTTAGCGAATGTTGTAAGTCGAAATTCTGTCCGTGTAAAGCTACGCTATTATTAATCATTGTAAGTTATGTTCAACCTTTTTAAATTAATGTCTCGTAGCTAAGTTATTATTATGCTGATTTAAATTGAAGTAATCGTGATGTTGGGCTAAAATATTAAAGACGGGGTAATTGGGCTTTGGACCATAATTGTGGTTTGAACAAAAGAATGACACTTGTGAAAATTAGACTATGGGCTATTAATGATCTTTATATTTATTTAATTGAATGATAGTTCATTAATTTAATATAAAAATTACAATTAGACGTACCTATTAATAACCACATACACTCGATCGGACACGATGGGCGGGATATTTATAAGTACTAATAATCGTTCATTTAACCGGACACGGGAATGGATTAATAGTCAATGAACTTATTAAAACATGGGTGAATTACATACAAGGAAAATTGGTGTAATTGTAGTTTAAGTCCCCAATTAGTTGGAATATTTGACTTCGGATATAAAGATAATTTGACGAGGACACTCGCACTTTATATTTATGACTGATGGACTGTTATGGACAAAAACCAGATGAACATATCGAATAATCCAGGACAAAGGACAATTAACCCATGATAATAAACTAAAATCAACACGTCAAACATCATGATTACGGAAGTTTAAATAAGCATAATTCCTTTATTTCATATTTCATCGTACTTTTATTTACTGTCATTTTATTTAATTGCACTTTTAATTATCGTACTTTTTAATTATCGCAATTTTATTTATTGTCATTTTATTTATCGCACTTTAATTATTATCATTTACTTCACGCTTTAAATTAAGTTTTATTTTTAATATTTTACATTAGGTTTTAACTGCGACTAAAGTTTTAAAATCGACAAACCGGTCATTAAACGGTAAAAATCCCCTTTTATAATAATAATATTACTTATATATATATATATATATTTATATTTATACAAATATAGTTTTAAAAATATAGCGTTAAACTTGGCTAGATCCCTGTGGAACGAACCGGACTTACTAAAAACTACACTACTGTACGATTAGGTACACTGCCTATAAGTGTTGTAGCAAGGTTTAGGTATTTCCACTCTATAAATAAATAAATAACTTGTGTAAAATTGTATCGTATTTAATAGTATTTCGCAGCAAAAATATAACTATTTCATGTAGTGACCCGGAAAATTTCTACTAATTTTAAACCAAACTCTCGATACGATTTAATATTTTTGACACGATAAGCAAAGTCTGTAATGTTGAGTCTCGAAAATTTTGAACTGTTTCATATATTCAAATGACCTTCGACCATTCCTGACGATTCACGAAAAACTATTTGTAAATAGATATGTGTATATATATATATATATATATATATATATATATATATATATATATATATATATATACGTATGTATATGTATAGAATAACTTGAAACACGTTAATAAAATATTATAGGAATTAGTAATTAGAACCAAGTATATAAATAAATTTACGATGTAATAAAAATCTATTCTACAACGAACCTTTATATAAGGTATTAGCATATACCTAAAAGTTTTGAGTAAGTTTGACATTAATTATTAATTTGTATTAGTAAAAGCGATTAATAATGTTTAAATATTGTGATGGTATTCCCAATCGTAATATAGTTCTGATAAGCAATTTATGTGGTATTACCCACATTCCAACACCACCCTTAATTTATTATTCATCAACTGTAATTGCAAACAAACTACGACACGAATCGTTTTGTCCATTTGAGCCGAGACTGTGTTGAGGATCCATTATTGACAAACTTGGGATTAGTTCGGCCCCATGTCAAGATGCTATCACCATCCATATCCACCAACGTCAACATAACAATATAATATATACCTTAAAGTTGTTACATGAGACAAGGTTAAATGCATTATAGATGCATGTGTGACCCATTTCTATAATCAATAATCGGATAATCTTATTATATATATACACATTTACATACACTGCTATTCTTCTCGTGACCAACAATAACAACAATTTAATTGGTTTGTTGACTTTCTGACCCAATCATGGGTACACACACCTCTCAAAATTATTACTTGTTGCTTTTACTGTTATCAATCAAGATCCATTTTTTCACATGGGCATTCAAAAACCACAAGCCATTATCTTTCAATCATTGTTACGGCTCTCGAACGAAACCTCACAAATCATGAACTCTCATCAAATTTCTAACGGCTTCGATTCAACTTAAAATCATCACCATTTACGAATCCCATCATCATCAACCTCGAACCACCATCTTTAAACCATACATCACCACCTGCGAGATGACTATTACCAACTCAGTTTTATGTTTTCAGTCTTGAAACTACCACCTTCACTTCCTGTTGCAGCTCCACCATAGCACCATAACTGCCGTCTATTTCTGTTGCAACCATCACGAACCACTCCTTACTGCTACTAGTGTCCTTGTTCGATCACCAACCATAACCCACTTATTTCGATCTCCCTGTCTCAGCTGCAAACCCTCGACAGCAATCACCTACAACTTCCCTTTAGTTTCTGCAGTTAAATAACCGATAACCACTCAACAAGACTTTTCCGTAAACTGCTGTTATTCATTTTTCTATTCTGATAACCGTCACCACGTTCGTTGAAACACCACTTTGAAAGCCACCCTCTTCTTCATCGATAAACCATCACTCCAACCAAACCACCATTGAAACCCACTTGTTGCTACTGCTACTATTCACTGTAAACAACCACAAACCACCATCAGCACCTGCACCACTCTCCACCATAACAGTGAATCACCACACCACCATAAACAAACCATCATGTCACCATTTTGTAGTCACTTAAACCACCACCTCGATCATCACACTTGTTTCTCTCTATATTAAGTATGACCGTGAAACCATCACCACTTCTGCTAATGATGGCGATAACGATTATATATGATGGTGAGTGGTAATGATGATATTATTATGATAAAAACGATGATGAATCTTTGATTATGATTGAACGAACGAACGATGATGGTTAGGGGTACGTACAGTATATGACGATTGATTATGATAATGATGATCCATGGTGATGGAAGAAACTGTGAGGTATGATTGATAATAATGATACAGACGACCTCACCCCCACTAAATCCTTCGCTGAATTCTTTTCTGTTTATTTTCGAATGCTTTTGCTTGATTATTTGTTTCCCCGTTTCTAACTGGATCGAGATACATACTATATAATTGTTGGGCCGAAAAGTTGCTGGATGTAATTTGGCCCAAGAACCTTTAGTTAAGTACTGGGCCGGTATCTTCAGTTGGGTCAAGGATATTTGGGTCGAATTATCACCCAATTGTTTTGCAAACATCGAACGGTTGATATTTTCTTTTTCTTTCGAAGGAAGTACAAGGAAGATGATGATGATGTAGTTTGATGATGATAGTTTAAGATTAATCATGGTGATGATAAGTGTTAGATTATGATGATGATTGAGTAAAGAAAATGAAACAGCAGAGCGATGGTTATTGAAATGTCCCGTTCTTATTGATTAAAAACGTTCCATATTAATTGATTTCGTTGCGAGGTTTTGACCTCTATATGAGACGTTTTTCAAAGACTGCATTCATTTTAAAACAAAACATAACCTTTATTTCATCAATAAAGGTTTAAAAAGCTTTACGTAGATTATCAAATAATGATAATCTAAAATATCCTGTTTACACACGACCATTACATAATGGTTTACAATACAAATATGTTACAACAAAATAAGTTTCTTGAATGCAGTTTTTACACAATATCATACAAACATGGACTCCAAATCTCGTCCTTATTTAAGTATGCGACAGCGGAAGCTCTTAATAATCACCTGAGAATAAACATGCTTAAAACGTCAACAAAAATGTTGGTGAGTTATAGGTTTAACCTATATATATCAAATCATAATAATAGACCACAAGATTTCATATTTCAATACACATCCCATACATAGAGATAAAAGTCATTCATATGGTGAACACCTGGTAACCGACATTAACAAGATGCATATATAAGAATATCCCCATCATTCCTGGACACCCTTCGGATATGATATAAATTTCGAAGTACTAAAGCATCCGGTACTTTGGATGGGGCTTGTTGGGCCCGATAGATCTATCTTTAGGATTCGCGTCAATTAGGGTGTCTGTTCCCTAATTCTTAGATTACCAGACTTAATAAAAAGGGGCATATTCGATTTCGATAATTCAACCATAGAATGTAGTTTCACGTACTTGTGTCTATTTTGTAAATCATTTATAAAACCTGCATGTATTCTCATCCCAAAAATATTAGATTTTAAAAGTGGGACTATAACTCACTTTCACAGATTTTTACTTCGTTGGGAAGTAAGACTTGGCCACTGGTTGATTCACGAACCTATAAAAATATATACATATATATCAAAGTATGTTCAAAATATATTTACAACACTTTTAATATATTTTGATGTTTTAAGTTTATTAAGTCAGATGTCCTCGTTAGTAACCTACAACTAGTTGTCCACAGTTAGATGTACAGAAATAAATCGATAAATATTATCTTGAATCAATCCACGACCCAGTGTATACGTATCTCAGTATTGATCACAACTCAAACTATATATATTTTGGAATCAACCTCAACCCTGTATAGCTAACTCCAACATTCACATATAGAGTGTCTATGGTTGTTCCGAAATATATATAGATGTGTCGACATGATAGGTCGTAACATTGTATACGTGTCTATGGTATCTTAAGATTACATAATATATAATACAAGTTGATTAAGTTATGGTTGGAATAGATTTGTTACCAATTTTCACGTAGCTAAAATGAGAAAAATTATCCAATCTTGTTTTACCCATAACTTCTTCATTTTATATCCGTTTTGAGTGAATCAAATTGCTATAGTCTCATATTGAACTCTATTTTATGAATCTAAACATAAAAAGTATAGGTTTATAGTCGGAAAAATAAGTTACAAGTCGTTTTTGTAAAGGTAGTCATTTCAGTCGAAAGAACGACGTCTAGATGACCATTTTAGAAAACATACTTCCACTTTGAGTTTAATCATAATTTTTGGATATAGTTTCATGTTCATAATAAAAATCATTTTCTCAAAATAACAACTTTTAAATCAAATTTTATCATAGTTTTTAATTAACTAACCCAAAACAGCCCGCGGTGTTACTACGACGGCGTAAATCCGGTTTTACGGTGTTTTTCGTGTTTCCAGGTTTTAAATCATTAAGTTAGCATATCATATAGATATAGAACATGTATTTAGTTGATTTTAAAAGTCAAGTTAGAAGGATTAACTTTTGTTTGTGAACAAGTTTAGCATTAACTAAACTATGTTCTAGTGATTACAAGTTTAAACCTTAATAAGATAGCTTTATATGTATGAATTGAATGATGTTATGAACATCATTACTACCTTAAGTTCCTTGGATAAAACTACTGGAAAATAAAAAAATGGATCTAGCTTCAACGGATCCTTAGATGGCTCGAAGTTCTTGAAGCAGAATCATGACACGAAAACAAGTTCAAGTAAGATCATCACTTGAAATAAGATTGTTATAGTTATAGAAATTGAACCAAAGTTTGAATATGATTATTACCTTGTATTAGAATGATAACCTACTGTAAGAAACAAAGATTTCTTGAGGTTGGATGATCACCTTACAAGATTGGAAGTAAGCTAGCAAACTTGAAAGTATTCTTGATTTTATGTAACTAGAACTTGTAGAATATATGAAGAACACTTAGAACTTGAAGATAGAACTTGAGAGAGATCAATTAGATGAAGAAAATTGAAGAATGAAAGTGTTTGTAGGTGTTTTTGGTCGTTGGTGTATGGATTAGATATAAAGGAAATGTAATTTTGTTTTCATGTAAATAAGTCATGAATGATTACTCATATTTTTGTAATTTTATGAGATATTTCATGCTAGTTGCCAAATGATGGTTCCCACATGTGTTAGGTGACTCACATGGGCTGCTAAGAGCTGATCATTGGAGTGTATATACCAATAGTACATACATCTAAAAGCTGTGTATTGTACGAGTACGAATACGGGTGCATACGAGTAGAATTGTTGATGAAACTGAACGAGGATGTAATTGTAAGAATTTTTGTTAAGTAGAAGTATTTTGATAAGTGTATTGAAGTCTTTCAAAAGTGTATAAATACATATTAAAACACTACATGTATATACATTTTAACTGAGTCGTTAAGTCATCGTTAGTCGTTACATGTAAGTGTTGTTTTGAAACCTTTAGGTTAACGATCTTGTTAAATGTTGTTAACCCAATGTTTATAATATCAAATGAGATTTTAAATTATTATATTATCATGATATTATCATGTATGAATATCTCTTAATATGATATATATACATTAAATGTCGTTACAACGATAATCGTTACATATATGTCTCGTTTAAAAATCATTAAGTTAGTAGTCTTGTTTTTACATATGTAGTTCATTGTTAATATACTTAATGATATGTTTACTTATCATAGTATCATGTTAACTATATATATATCCATATATATGTCATCATATAGTTTTTACATGTTTTAACGTTCGTGAATCACCGGTCAACTTGGGTGGTCAATTGTCTATATGAAACATATTTCAATTAATCAAGTCTTAACAAGTTTGATTGCTTAACATGTTGGAAACATTTAATCATGTAAATATCAATCTGAATTAATATATATAAACATGGAAAAGTTCGGGTCACTACAGTACCTACCCGTTAAATAAATTTCGTCCCCAAATTTTAAGCTGTTGAAGGTGTTGACGAATCTTCTGGAAATAGATGCGGGTATTTCTTCTTCATCTGATCTTCATGCTCCCAGGTGAACTCGGGTCCTCTACAAGCATTCCATCGAACCTTAACAATTGGTATCTTGTTTTGCTTAAGTCTTTTAACCTCACGATCCATTATTTCGACGGGTTCTTCGATGAATTGAAGTTTTTCGTTGATTTGGATTTCATCTAACGGAATAGTGAGATCTTCTTTAGCAAAACATTTCTTCAAATTCGAGACGTGGAAAGTGTTATGTACAGCCATTAGTTGTTGAGGTAACTCAAGTCGGTAAGCTACTGGTCCGACACGATCACTAATCTTGAATGGTCCAATATACCTTGGATTTAATTCCCCTCGTTTACCAAATCGAACAACGCCTTTCCAAGGTGCAACTTTAAGCATGACCATCTCTTCAATTTCAAATTCTATATCTTTTCTTTTAATGTCAGCGTAGCTCTTTTGTCGACTTTGGGAGGTTTTCAACCGTTGTTGAATTTGGATGATCTTCTCGGTAGTTTCTTGTATAATCTCCGGACCCATAATCTGTCTATCCCCCACTTCACTCCAACAAATTGGAGACCTGCACTTTCTACCATAAAGTGCTTCAAACGGCGCCATCTCAATGCTTGAATGGTAGCTGTTGTTGTAGGAAAATTCTGCTAACAGTGGATGTCGATCCCAACTGTTTCCGAAATCAATAACACATGCTCGTAGCATGTCTTCAAGCTTTTGTATCATCCTTTTGCTCTGCCCATCAGTTTGTGGATGATAGGCAGTACTCATGTCTAGACGAGTTCCTAATGCTTGCTGTAATGTCTGCCAGAATCTTGAAATAAATCTGCCATCCCTATCAGAGATAATAGAGATTGGTATTCCATGTCTGGAGATGACTTCCTTCAAATACAGTCGTGCTAACTTCTCCATCTTGCAGTCCTTGGCAATTTAGTGATGAAATCCATGGTAATGTTTTCCCATTTCCATTCCGGGATTTCGGGTTGTTGAAGTAGACCTGATGGTTTCTGATGCTCAGCTTTGACCTTAGAACACATCAAACATTCTCCTACGTATTTAGCAACATCGGCTTTCATACCCGGCCACCAAAAATGTTTCTTGAGATCCTTGTACATCTTCCCCGTTCCAGGATGTATTGAGTATCTGGTTTTATGAGCTTCTCTAAGTACCATTTCTCTCATATCTCCAAATTTTGGTACCCAAATCCTTTCAGCCCTATACCGGGTTCCGTCTTCCCGAATATTAAGATGCTTCTCCGATCCTTTGGGTATTTCATCCTTTAAATTTCCCTCTTTTAAAACTCCTTGTTGCGCCTCCTTTATTTGAGTAGTAAGGTTATTATGAATCATTATATTCATAGATTTTACTCGAATGGGTTCTCTGTCCTTCCTGCTCAAGGCATCGGCTACCACATTTGCCTTCCCCGGGTGGTAACGAATCTCAAAGTAATAATCATTCAATAATTCAATCCACCTACGCTGCCTCATATTCAGTTGTTTCTAATTAAATATGTGTTGAAGACTTTTGTGGTCGGTATATATAATACTTTTGACCCCATATAAGTAGTGCCTCCAAGTCTTTAATGCAAAAACAACCGCTCCTAATTCCAAATCATGCGTCGTATAATTTTGTTCGTGAATCTTCAATTGTCTAGACGCATAAGCAATCACCTTCGTTCGTTGCATTAATACACAACCGAGACCTTGCTTTGATGCGTCACAATAAATCACAAAATCATCATTCCCTTCAGGCAATGACAATATAGGTGCCGTAGTTAGCTTTTTCTTCAATAACTGAAACGCTTTCTCTTGTTCATCATTCCATTCAAATTTCTTCCCTTTATGCGTTAATGCAGTCAAGGGTTTTGCTATTCTGGAAAAATCTTGGATGAACCTTCTGTAGTAACCAGCTAGTCCTAAAAACTGGCGTATGTGTTTCGGAGTTTTCGGGGTTTCCCACTTTTCAACAGTTTCTATCTTTGCCGGATCCACCTTAATACCTTCTTTGTTCACTATGTGACCGAGGAATTGAACTTCTTCCAACCAAAATGCACACTTTGAAAACTTAGCGTACAATTCTTCCTTCCTCAATACTTCTAACACCTTTCTCAAATGTTCACCGTGTTCTTGGTCATTCTTTGAGTAAATAAGTATGTCATCAATGAAAACAATGACAAACTTGTCAAGGTATGGTCCACACACTCGGTTCATAAGGTCCATGAACACAGCTGGTGCATTAGTTAAACCAAACGGCATGACCATAAACTCGTAATGACCGTAACGTGTTCTGAAAGCAGTCTTTGGAATATCATCTTCTTTCACCCGCATTTGATGATACCCGGAACGTAAGTCAATCTTTGAATAAACAGACGAGCCTTGTAGTTGATCAAATAAGTCGTCGATTCTCGGTAGTGGGTAGCGGTTCTTGATGGTAAGTTTGTTCAACTCTCGGTAGTCGATACACAACCTGAATGTACCATCTTTCTTCTTGACAAACAAAACAGGAGCTCCCCACGGTGATGTGCTTGGTCGAATGAAACCACGCTCTAAAAGTTCTTGTAATTGGCTTTGCAGTTCTTTCATCTCGCTAGGTGCGAGTCTGTAAGGAGCACGAGCTATTGGTGCAGCTCCTGGTACAAGATCTATTTGAAATTCAACGGATCGATGTGAGGGTAATCCCGGTAATTCTTTCAGAAATACATCGGGAAATTCTTTTGCAATGGGAACATCATTGATGCTCTTTTCTTCAGTTTGTACTTTCTCGACGTGTGCTAGAATAGCATAGCAACCTTTTCTTATTAGTTTTTGTGCCTTCAAATTACTAATAAGATGTAGCTTCGTGTTGCCCTTTTCTCCGTACACCATTAAGGGTTTTCCTTTTTCTCGTATAATGCGAATTGTATTTTTGTAACAAACGATCTCTGCTTTCACTTCTTTCAACCAGTCCATACCGATTATCACATCAAAACTCCCTAACTCTACTGGTATCAAATCAATCTTAAATGTTTCGCTAACCAGTTTAATTTCTCGATTCCGACATATATTATCTGCTGAAATTAATTTACCATTTGCTAATTCGAGTAAAAATTTACTATCCAAAGGCGTCAATGGACAACTTAATTTAGCACAAAAATCTATACTCATATAGCTTCTATCCGCGCCTGAATCAAATAAAACGTAAGCAGATTTATTGTCAATAAGAAACGTACCCGTAACAAGCTCCGGGTCTTCCTGTGCCTCTGCCGCATTAATATTGAAAACTCTTCCGCGGCCTTGTCCATTCTTGTTCTCCTGGTTCGGGCAATTTCTAATAATGTGGCCCGGTTTTCCACATTTATAACAAACTACATTGGCATAACTTGCTCCGACACTACTTGCTCCGCCATTACTCGTTCCGACACCATTTGTTCCTTTCGTTCTATTAACCCCTGGTCCGTAGACCTCACACTTCGCCGCGCTATGACCATTTTTTTACACTTGTTGCAAAATTTGGTGCAGAACCCCGAGTGATACTTTTCACACCTTTGGCATAGCTGCTTCTGATTGTTGTTGTTGTTGCGATTATTATTGTTGTTGGGATGATTGTTGTAGTTGATGTTGTTGTTGTTGTTGTTGTTGTTGGGTCATTTGTTGTAGTTGCGATTGATGTTGCGATTGTTGGGATAATTGTTGCGATTATTTTTGTAATTGCTGTTGTTGTTGTATTGGTGATTCTTATCACCGTTTTCCTCCCACTTTCTTTTGACTTGCTTCACATTGGCCTCTTCAGCAGTCTGTTCTTTAATTCTTTCTTCAATCTGGTTCACTAGTTTGTGAGCCATTCTACATGCCTGTTGTATAGAGGCGGGCTCGTGTGAACTTATATCTTCTTGGATTCTTTCCGGTAATCCTTTCACAAACGCGTCGATCTTCTCTTCCTCATCTTCGAATGCTCCCGGACACAATAGGCACAATTCTGTGAATCGTCTTTCGTACGTGGTAATATCAAATCCTTGGGTTCGTAACCCTCTAAGTTCTGTCTTGAGCTTATTGACCTCGGTTCTGGGACGGTACTTCTCGTTCATCAAGTGCTTGAATGCTGACCACGGTAGTGCGTACGCATCGTCTTGTCCCACTTGCTCTAGATAGGTATTCCACCATGTTAACGCAGAACCTGTGAAGGTATGCGTAGCGTACTTCACTTTGTCCTCTTCAGTACACTTACTTATGGCAAACACCGATTCGACCTTCTCGGTCCACCGTTTCAATCCGATCGGTCCTTCGGTTCCATCAAATTGCAAAGGTTTGCAGGCAGTGAATTCTTTGTAGGTGCATCCTACACAATTTCCTGTACTGCTAGATCCAAGGTTATTGTTGGTATGTAGCGCATCCTGTACTGCAGCTATGTTTGAAGCTAGAAAAGTACGGAATTCCTCTTCATTCATATTCACGGTGTGTCGAGTAGTCGGTGCCATTTCCTTCAAAATAGTCAAATGGAACAAGTTAATCATACAGAATATTAAGAGTAGTTAATAGTATTTCGTAGCATAATATGAACTCATTTATAAAAGCTTTTTCTTCATATTAGCGTTTTATAAGTTTAAATTCGGGTAGTACCTACCCGTTAAGTTCATACTTAGTAGCTAATATACAATTCAACTACTACAATTCTATATGAAAAACTGATTATAATAATATTTCGCGTTCAAACTTTTACACAATATTTTACAAACTTACAATACCGCTTATTTTACATATAGCATGAAATATAGCACACAATAAATTTGATACAAGATGGTTTTGAAGATAATTCTAGCTAGTACACAAGTCGTTCAGTAAAGGCAATAAAGACACGTAATTCATACGTCCAGAAACAAGTCATGCATTCTGGTTTTACTAGGATTACTTCCCATCCTTGGTCTTGTGGAACATAACCGTTATGGCCGTTGATAAGACAGCGTGTTGTAACGTCGTCAAAGGGACGAGGGTTACGTAATGTCCAACAGTCCCGTAACAATCTAAAAACCTCATTTCTTACCCCAATTACCGACTCCGTCACTTGTGGGAATGTTTTGTTTAATAGTTGTAGCCCGATGTTCTTGTTCTCACTTTGGTGAGAAGCGAACATTACTAATCCGTAAGCATAACATGCTTCTTTATGTTGCATGTTAGCTGCTTTTTCTAAATCACGAAGTCCAATATTCGGATATATTGAGTCAAAATAATTTCTTTACCCATTGCGTAAAATAGCATTTGGGTTCCCCGCAATATATGCGTCAAAGTAAACACATCGTAACTTATGGATTTCCCAATGTGATATCCCCCATCTTTCGAACGAAAGCCTTTTATAAACCAAGGCATTCTTGGAACGTTCTTCGAATGTCTTACAAACTGATCTGGCCTTAAATAGTTGTGCGAAGAATTCTGACCGACTCTAGACAAGATTTCATCAATCATGTCTCCGGGTAGGTCTCTTAAAATATTGGGTTGTCTATCCATTTTGTGTTTTTATACTGTAAAATAGACAAGAGTTAGATTCATACAAAAAAATACTTATTAATACACGCAATTTTTACATATATCATAAAGCATAAGCACACTATATTACATATATTACACCACACGAATACAACTATCTTATTCCGACTCGCTTGTTTCTTCTTCTTCGGTTTTGGTTCGTTTTGCCAAGTTTCTAGGGATATATGATGTTCCCCTAATACGAGCCGTAGTTTTCCACATTGGTTTAGAAAAACCTGGTGGTTTAGAGGTTCCCGGGTCATTGTTACAACTTAAGGACTTCGGGGGTTGACGATACATATAAAGTTCATCGGGGTTGGAATTAGATTTCTCTATTTTTATACCCTTTCCCTTATTATTTTCTTTTTCCTTTTTAAATTTAGTTGGGGTAATTTCTATAACATCATCGGAATTCTCGTCGGAATCCGATTCATCGGAGAATTGGTAATCCTCCCAATATTTTGCTTCCTTGGCGGAAACACCATTGACCATAATTAACCTTGGTCGGTTGGTTGAGGATTTTCTTTTACTTAACCGTTTTATTATTTCCCCCACCGGTTCTATTTCTTCATCCGGTTCCGATTCTTCTTCCAGTTCCGATTCTTCTTCCGGTTCCGACTCTTCTTCCGGTTCCTCTTCGGGAACTTGTGAATCAGTCCACGAATCATTTCAATTTATATTTGACTCTTCATTATTATTAGGTGAGTCAATGGGACTTGTTCTAGAGGTAGACATGTATCACATAATATCAAACGCTTTAAGAGATTAATATATCACATAATATTCACATGTTAAAAATATATAGTTTCCAACAAAATTTGTTAAGCAATCATTTTTCAAGTAAACACGGTCGAAGTCCGGACTCACTAATGCATCCTAACAAACTCGATAAGACACACTAATGAAAAATTCTGGTTCTCTAAGACCAACGCTCGGATACCAACTGAAATGTCCCGTTCTTATTGATTAAAAACGTTCCATATTAATTGATTTCGTTGCGAGGTTTTGACATCTATATGAGACGTTTTTCAAAGACTGCATTCATTTTAAAACAAACCATAACCTTTATTTCATCAATAAAGGTTTAAAAAGCTTTACGTAAATTATCAAATAATGATAATCTAAAATATCCTGTTTACACACGACCATTACATAATGGTTTACAATACAAATATGTTACAACAAAATAAGTTTCTTGAATGCAGTTTTTACACAATATCATACAAACATGGACTCCAAATCTCGTCCTTATTTAAGTATGCGACATCGGAAGCTCTTAATAATCACCTGAGAATAAACATTCTTAAAACGTCAACAAAAATGTTGGTGAGTTATAGGTTTAACCTATATATATCAAATCATAATAATAGACCACAAGATTTAATATTTCAATACACATCCCATACATAGAGATAAAAGTCATTCATATGGTGAACACCTGGTAACCGACATTAACAAGATGCATATATAAGAATATCCCCATCATTCCGGGACACCCTTCGGATATGATATAAATTTCGAAGTACTAAAGCATCCGGTACTTTGGATGGGGCTTGTTGGGCCCGATAGATCTATCTTTAGGATTCGCGTCAATTAGGGTGTCTGTTCCCTAATTCTTAGATTACCAGACTTAATAAAAAGGGGCATATTCGATTTCGATAATTCAACCATAGAATGTAGTTTCACGTACTTGTGTCTATTTTGTAAATCATTTATAAAACCTGCATGTATTCTCATCCCAAAAATATTAGATTTTAAAAGTGGGAATATAACTCACTTTCACAGATTTTTACTTCGTCGGGAAGTAAGACTTGGCCACTGGTTGATTCACGAACCTATAACAATATATAAATATATATCAAAGTATGTTCAAAATATATTTACAACACTTTTAATATATTTTGATGTTTTAAGTTTATTAAGTCAGCTGTCCTCGTTAGTAACCTACAACTAGTTGTCCACAGTTAGATGTACAGAAATAAATCGATAAATATTATCTTGAATCAATCCACGACCCAGTGTATACGTATCTCAGTATTGATCACAACTCAAACTATATATATTTTGGAATCAACCTCAACCCTGTATAGCTAACTCCAACATTCACATATAGAGTGTCTATGGTTGTTCTGAAATATATATAGATGTGTCGACATGATAGGTCAAAATATTGTATACGTGTCTATGGTATCTCAAGATTACATAATATACAATACAAGTTGATTAAGTTATGGTTGGAATAGATTTGTTACTAATTTTCACGTAGCTAAAATGAGAAAAATTATCCAATCTTGTTTTACCCATAACTTCTTCATTTTAAATCCGTTTTGAGTGAATCAAATTGCTATGGTCTCATATTGAACTCTATTTTATGAATCTAAATAGAAAAAGTATAGGTTTATAGTCGGAAAAATAAGTTACAAGTCGTTTTTGTAAAGGTAGTCATTTCAGTCGAAAGAACGACGTCTAGATGACCATTTTAGAAAACATACTTCCACTTTGAGTTTAATCATAATTTTTGGATATAGTTTCATGTTCATAATAAAAATCATTTTCTCAGAATAACAACTTTTAAATCAAAGTTTATCATAGTTTTTAATTAACTAACCCAAAACAGCCCGCGGTGTTACTACGACGGCGTAAATCCGGTTTTACGGTGTTTTTTCGTGTTTCCAGGTTTTAAATCATTAAGTTAGCATATCATATAGATATAGAACATGTGTTTAGTTGATTTTAAAATTCAAGTTAGAAGGATTAACTTTTGTTTGCGAACAAGTTTAGAATTAACTAAACTATGTTCTAGTGATTACAAGTTTAAACCTTAATAAGATAGCTTTATATGTATGAATCGAATGATGTTATGAACATCATTACTACCTTAAGTTCCTTGGATAAAACTACTGGAAAATAGAAAAATGGATCTAGCTTCAACGGATCCTTAGATGGCTCGAAGTTCTTGAAGCAGAATCATGACACGAAAACAAGTTCAAGTAAGATCATCACTTGAAATAAGATTGTTATAGTTATAGAAATTGAACCAAAGTTTGAATATGATTATTACCTTGTATTAGAATGATAACCTACTGTAAGAAACAAAGATTTCTTGAGGTTGGATCCTTACAAGATTGGAAGTAAGCTAGCAAACTTGAAAGTATTCTTGATTTTATGTAACTAGAACTTGTAGAATATATGAAGAACACTTAGAACTTGAAGATAGAACATGAGAGAGATCAATTAGATGAATAAAATTGAAGAATGAAAGTGTTTGTAGGTGTTTTTGGTCGTAGGTGTATGGATTAGATATAAAGGATATGTAATTTTATTTTCATGTAAATAAGTCATGAATGATTACTCATATTTTTGTAATTTTATGAGATATTTCATGCTAGTTGCCAAATGATGGTTCCCACATATGTTAGGTGACTCACATGGGCTGCTAAGAGCTAATCATTGGAGTGTATATACCAATAGTACATACATCTAAAAGCTGTGTATTGTACGAGTACGAATACGGGTGCATACGAGTAGAATTGTTGATGAAACTGAACGATGATGTAATTGTAAGCATTTTTGTTAAGTAGAAGTATTTTGATAAGTGTATTGAAGTCTTTCACAAGTGTATAAATACATATTAAAACACTACATGTATATACATTTTAACTGAGTCGTTAAGTCATCGTTAGTCGTTACATGTAAGTGTTGTTTTGAAACCTTTAGGTTAACGATCTTGTTAAATGTTGTTAACCCAATGTTTATAATCTCAAATGAGATTTTAAATTATTATATTATCATGATATTATCATGTATGAATATCTCTTAATATGATATATATACATTAAATGTCGTTACAACGATAATCGTTACATATATGTCTCGTTTAAAAATCATTAAGTTAGTAGTCTTGTTTTTACATATGTAGTTCATTGTTAATATACTTAATGATATGTTTACTTATCATAGTATCATGTTAACTATATATATATCCATATATATGTCATCATATAGTTTTTACAAGTTTTAACGTTCGTGAATCACCGGTCAACTTGGGTGGTCAATTGTCTATATGAAACATATTTCAATTAATCAAGTCTTAACAAGTTTGATTGCTTAACATGTTGGAAACATTTAATCATGTAAATATCAATCTCAATTAATATATATAAACATGGAAAAGTTCGGGTCACTACAGTTAGGGTGTGGTGTTGATGAACGAGAGGTCACGGGTTCGAACCAAGGCTGCTGCAAGCTATTTATTTCTTTTTGTCTTTGGGCCATTAATCGCTACTTGGGCCGAGTATTCTTTTCAGTTGGGCCGAAGGAGTCCTCTTTGGACTAGGAAGGTTGGGCTGTGTCCCATTATGTGTTATTGGGCTGAAACGAAAATAAATAGATTAAATAGTTTTAGTTAAGAGTGTAAACAAAAAAAAAGTAGAAGCAGCTAAGTGGTTAAGAGGTGGTGTCGGGTAGCAAGAGGTCTAGGGTTCGAGCCCCGGCTTGGGCGTTTATTTTTAGGAAAGCTTTGGAAAGGTAGTTACTTATCAAATTTCTTTTTATTATTGTTATTGTTATTATCATTATTATTATTATTATTATTATTATTATTATTATTATTATTATTATTATTATTATTATTATTATTATTATTATTATTATTATTATTATTAATATGATTATTATTATTATTGCTATTATTAATATTTACTACTATCACTATTATTACTAATATCATACTGTTTGTATTATTATTAATATGATCATTTAAAATATCTAATAAGACTATAATTATTATTAAACTTACTACTATTATTAAAAATATTATTTTACTAAAACTATCATGTTTACTTATTATTACGAGTGAAACTATCATTTTGACAAATAAATCTTTTGTATATTATATATACTTATTACATATACTAGGATTATATTAATATTTCATATAACAAACTAATGATATTTCATGAATACAATACTAATCACATATATAGATATATTGGTATATTAATATAACTAAATGTATAAACATTAACCAATATAATTATATATACACAAAATTAATATATATACAATATCATATAAAATATAATAAAAGTATACGTTTCAAAATGAAATTTAGTATAAATTCTATATAACTATAAATATATAAATAATACATAATAATAAATAAAATTTTGTGATTTACAATATATGCATTAATAAATATACAAATGATATAGGTTCATGAATCCAAGGTCAACCCTGCATTGTTCAGCTGTTCAATATAGTCATATGTATTTTTACTACAAAATACAATAGGTGAGTTCATTTGCTCCATTTTACTCTTTACATTTTTGGGACTGAGAATACATGCGCTGTTTTTACAACTGCTTTATTGATGCTTTTGAAATACATTTTTGAACTACGAATACATGAAATGCTTTTATAAACGTTTGACGAGATAGACACAAGCAAAACATTCCTCGAATGAATTATTATGCAGACAGAAGTTCTGCGGACTATTATTGAATTATGTGGACATGATAATTGCCACCATTAAATTGTGTGGACATGATAATTGCGACAATTAAATTATGTGAACATGATAATTGCCACCATTGAATTATGTGGACATGATAATTGCCACCAGTTGATGTGAATATTATATATCGAGAGAATGATTTTATACACAGGTTATGTGTATGTTATTTTTGTGCACAAGATATGTGTACGGTTACTATGATTTATGAAAATGGTTTCGTACACGAGAAAGATGTACTATATTTAAAAGATATAGCATTTACATTACAGGTGGGTATAGGATTTGGGCCCATTTGTACCATGCAGCATTTAAATTTTATGGTCTATCAAAATGATGAATTTTATTATTTTAAGATAAACCTATGAACTCACCAACCTTTTAGTTGACACTTGAAAGCATGTTTATTCTCAGGTATGAAAGAAATCTTCCGATGTGCATTTGCTCATTTTAAGGACATTACTTGGAGTCGATCATCGCTCTGGGATCAAATGTTGATGACTTCATCCAGATGGATTAGGACGGGGCATTTCATTTCGTATACACCTCTACGCACATCAGCTGCTGTGTTAATTATTATTATGATTATGATTATTATTATGATTATTATTATTATTATGATTATTATTAATATTATGATTATAATAATAATAATAATAATAATAATAATAATTATTATTATTATTATTATTATTATTATTATTATTATTATTATTATTATTATTATTATTATTATTATTATTATTACTTTCACTATAGTACTATTACTATTATTATTCTTTACTTAGTAATGTATGTAATTATGTTTATGGATGTATGTTTGATTATATATGTAGGTATGTAAAGATGTATGTATGCTTATGTATAATGTATCCTCGTTTAAATGATCTATGTATATATGTCTATGAATGTATGTATGATGAAATGTATGGATATATTTTTTATGTATACACGCATGCCTATGTATGTTAGTTTGTTTTGTATGTATGTTTGGAGGTGGGTATTAATGTATGTACTTATGGATGTTTTTGTTCATAGGTTTATGCGTGACTAGGTATGTATATACGTATATAGATGAATGTGTATGTATGCTTATCTTAGTAGGTATGCATGTATTTATTTTTATGTATATATGTATGTACGTTAGGTGTGTATGCTGCATATATGGTATGTATGTATGTATGTTTGTATGTATGTAGGTATATAGATTTGTATATACATCGGTATGTTTCATGTATGTATGCATGTATGTCTATGTACAGATGTATGTAGGTATGTATATAGGTTTATGTATGTATGTATGTATGTATGTATGTATGTATGTATGTATGTATGTATGTATGTATGTATGTATGTATGTATGTATGTATGTATGTATGTATGTATGTATGTACGTACGTACATATGTATGTATGTATGTTGTTGTGTGAATGTATGTATGTATGTATGTATATGTATGTATGTATGTATGTATGTATGTATGTATGTATGTATGTAAGTATGTAGGTATGTATGTATGTATGTATGTATGTATGTATGTATGTATGTATGTATGTATGTATGTATGTATGCATGTACGCATGTATGTATGTACGTATGTATGTATGTATGTAGGTATGGATGTATGGATGTATGTTTGTATGTATGAGGACGATCGTTCGGTGCATCTTGGTGCCTCGCATCATTCGGTGCATCTTGGGGTCACTATGGCCGAGGAAGACCGTCTTTGCCCCTGAGCATGGTTAGTTTTCACTTAGTTATGTGGTTTCGGGGATGCCTGTCGTAAAGGTGCATGGGTGGTGTTTTGGTTTGTTACCGGTGGTTGGCTCTTTGCTTGCGCAACAACTTCCACCTAGCATGCCTTTCGTATTTTTGTTTTCAATTCCTTTTGGCTATATTTATTGAGGCAATAATAAGCGTCGATTTATTAGCATCTTGATTACCGCTTATAGCCTATATTGAAATCCAGGCAGGCTTTAAAACCCATAAAAATTTGATTCCACCATTTTCATGGCGTCTCGTTCTATTCTTACTTTTATCTTTATCCTTTTATTTATTCATTTTATATTTTAATTATTTATTTTAATTCTTTTATTATTTTTATTCTTTTATTTTTATTCTTTTATTTTTTCTTATTTTTTTATTTTTTTCTTTCGGTATCTTTGTTTATTTATAGCTGGAGGTCCTAACGGAAGCAATCTCTCTATCCCGGAGTAGAGAGAGATGACTTTCTTTTTCGGTGGGTGGAGAATTTTCTCAACTCGTGGTTTGAGAGACGACTTCTTTTCTATTCTAAGGTAGAGGAAGGATTGTCTACAGCTCACCTCCCCTATACTTCGCGTATGCGGAATTGGGTATTGTTGTTGTTTTTCCTCTTGACTGTTTAAGACTTGATCAATAAACACACATCTAAATACCTAAATACATACATTTTAAACACCTATTGACATCTTTACCGTCCTATGAACACTTTATTTAGTGGATTCATGCTATCCTGTTTGTGCAATTTCTATTTTCTACTCATACATCACTATGTGATATTGGGTTTTGTTGTTGTTGTTGTTGTTGTTGTGTTGTTGTTGTGATTAAAAGAGTAATAAAATCATATACATATGTATTAATAGAAAAACAATAGCAAAAATGTTTCTATGGTTATCCTTGATTTATATATTCATCTTCAATGATGCTATTATTACATGACACACATACTACATGTAAAACTACACTCATATTTATAGAAATAATTGTAAGATGAACACCTTAATGATGTCAAAAAAGAAAGAAAAAATTACGCGGTTGGTACCTGTGGTTTGTTCACAATTTCATCATAACACCTAAACTTTTATTTTTGCGTAGTTGGTACCTCAGTTTTGCTTAAATATCCTGGTTGGCACCCCAACCTAACTGTCGTCAAAATTTAATGGTTAACTCCTGTCATTATACATCTTAAAAGCACAAGGACTAATAGTATAATACCCTAAAAGTTTATGGTACTAATCTAACAAGGACTACTGAATAACCTTACGATACACTAATTTTAGATTCTCACTGTACATGTAGCCTGAAAATCATTTCTAAAGACACGAACAGAAATAACGGATCGAATCTACTGATAAAAAATCTAAACAATTTCAGTGTATGTGAAAACCATTTCCAAATCCTCCTCCTTTAGTATTCACTCTGAACTCAAAAGTACATATTAAAAATTAAAAATCTAAATGATATAATTTCCACATTTTTTTTATCTCATTTCTTTTCCAAAAATCCAATTCAGTGCAAGTGAGATTTTATAAACTAATCATCTCTATGAAGCTATCATAGTAGCATTGTTTATAAAATCGATTAAGCAATTAAGTTTTCTTCAAATCTACTTACTGATAATTTGAAAATTAATGCATCGCCCTCGGTTACATGTACTTTGAAAATCATTTCTTCAAATCATTCAGATGGTTCTTAATTTCATTCTAATTACCTTCGGTTCCGTTAATTTTACCGTCGAAATAGATCGAATATAGATCTTTATAAAAAACTAACGGATCGTAATTATTAGAACAATTTAGGTCAAATTGTGATTCGGAGAAAGATTCACGAATCCAGTAGTCACGGAACTAAAGAGATGAGTGAACGAGTAACCAACAGTGATCGGAGAAATCTTCGACGTTACGGTACGTCGCCGGTACGAACATCGGAGCATTTGGATTCAATGATGATGATGATAGTAATCCATTCTGACGCGGCATTTATCACACCCCCAGTTAGGGCCTGGGCGAAATGTGACTTAATATCAAAATATACCAACATATTATAATAACGAGAACAATACTAAATGAGAAAGTTAAACTTTATGGAGTACGCAGCGGAAAATGAAATGTCGTTACAAATGAGTAAAGTAAAGGTTTAAATGCAATAGTAATAAATGCGATAATCTCTTAATCCTATGTCCAAGTAGCATCACATAAGCAGTAGATAAGTAAGCTTGAATCAAACAGCACATGAGACAAAACATGCTAAAGTGTCAACCAAAAGGTTGAGTGAAGTTCATAGGTTTAACAAAAGTTTGACCGTTGTTTTAGACCACAAGATTTAGTTTGTAAAGTTGATCTCCCGCAGGATCAAAAAGTTATGCCAAAGCGTGATATTTAGACTAAACGTTCAAGTTTGTCCCATGAAAAGTTGTGTCTGTCCTTGTCGGTTTAATTTCATTATCATGTAATACAAAGACTTAGTCAAATGTATCGGGGACGTTACTCCCGATAGGCCTACCCCCAACAATTAAGCATGCAACAGCAATTAAAAATATCACTGTAAGGACTTAGTCGGACATAGCCGGGTATAGCATAGTTTAACAGTTTGGTACTTGTGTCTAAATTGTAAAAAGTAAAAACAGCATGTGTCTCACCCCAAGTAAAGTAAGTAAGTTTGCTAGCAATAAAGAGGGGCTATGAATTCACCTTAAATAGCAGTTGAAGTATTCCACGCAAGAAGGAAAGTAAAGCAAGCAAGTGATCTGGATATCAATCTAGAGGTATAACGTTTGATTAGTTAATGTCTAACTGACATAAAGTATGTTTATTAATATAGCAACTATATTGACAGTGACAGTTTTTGAGAAAAGTTCATATTTCTCAAAAGTTTCTATTTTTGGAAACTTACTATTTATGGAAAGCTTCCACTTATAGTAAGCTTCTAGTTTAAAAATGTTCGGGTTATAATTCTTAACAAAGATGTTGTACAGTCTCGCCCAAACTTCGTTGCTAGCATGCAAGTCACTCGAATGATCTATTGTTACCGAGTGGCCCAGGATCTCTTGACCAGAATCTAAGTCTTGGCATTCGAGATCCACAAGCGTCCCATAATAGTAACAAGGATCACCCTAGGCCACAAGTAGCGGTGATGTTTGTAGTCTTTGTACGCTATCTTTAATTATAACCTTCACGTTAGGTGCGTATATACATATATATTCATTAATTCGATTTTAATTATAATTCCTATATATTAATTCATAAAAATACTTTTATAATTTTTAGTAATATATATTACTAATTATAACATGTTATTTATTTTATTTTTAATTGCATATAATTTATAACATTATTTACATGTTTTGGTAAAAAAAATAAAATAATAAACCGAAGTAAAAAGTAAAAAGTAAAAAGTAAAAAGTAAGAAAAGAATACTTACTAGTAGTAATTCTTCAAAGAGATAATGAGAGAAATTTTGATGTGAGTTTAAATGAGAAATGAGGGGTATTTATACTTGAAAAAATTAGGTAAAAAGAATAAAATAATTAAAAGAAAAAGAAATATTTTAATTTTTAATGAGATTTTAAAATTCAAAAGTATTAAATGTTAGGTCATGGGATAATGCACAAAATAAAATAATAAAAGTAGTTTTTCCATTATAATTTTTAATTAAAAAGTATTTTATTTATTTATTTATTTTTAAATTCATTTATTTTAAGGATTTTATTATATAAATAAACAAATTGATTTAGTGCTTTTCCAAAAATATTTGTCAATATTTTTTTTATTTAATTAATAAATACAAATTTTGCATAAAAATAATAAATAATTCGGTATTTTGTATTTTTAATAATAATTATGATTTTAATTATTAAACTATAGTTTTAGTAAGTTTGTAAATATTATTACATTTATATATAATTGGATTTATTATATAGTTAAATATATAATACATTAACTAAATAATAAAAGTGATACAAAATTTATATACTTAGTTAAATTATGTCAAATTATATAAATTAATAATATATTATTTATTTAAGCGTACATTGTTGACTAAAAATTACTATTCGGTCAATATTTAATTGTATATAACAACCCTTAATACATATAGTCAGGCAGATAACCCTAGGGTTAATTCAGTAAATTTAGAAGTCGAAAAGTGAGGGTTGTTACAGTACCTCCCCGTTAATAAAAACTTCGTCCCGAAGTTTTAGGTAGACTTATCGGATGCATCAGCGGTTGAGAAGAGATGGGGATATTTCTGTTTCATTTGGTCTTCACGTTCCCAGGTATACTCGGGGCCACGTCGTGAATTCCAACGGATCTTAACAATAGGTATGGTGCTTTGTTTTAAGCGTTTAGCAGATCGGTCCATGACTTCTACGGGTTCCTCTATGAAGTGCATTTTATCATCAATGCGAATGTCATCCAAAGGAATAACGAGAGTGTCATTAGCAATACACCGTTTAAGATTTGAGACATGAAACACATCATGTACTTGACTGAGTTCGGTTGGTAGTTCTAATCGATATGCCACGGGACCAATTCTTTCAGTGATTGTGAAAGGTCCAACATATCGTGGACTGAGTTTACTTCGTTTACCGATACGGACAACACCTTTCCAAGGGGATACTTTCAACATGACTTTATCTCCAACTTGGTATTCGATGTCCTTTCGTTTCTTATCGGCATAACTCTTCTGTCGGCTACGGGCAGTTTCTAAACGTTGCTTGATTTGAACGATCTTTTCGGTAGTTTCGTGAATAATTTGAGGACCAGTTAAATGTCTGTCCTCAAGTTCATCCCAACACAGAGGGGATCTACACTTCCGTCCATATAGGGCTTCAAAAGGTGCAGCTTTAATGCTAAAGTGATAACTGTCGTTATAAGAAAATTCAACCAAAGGCAGATGTCTATCCCAGCCTTTGTCGAAGTCGATAACATAAGCGCAAAGTATATCTTCCAATGTTTGAATGGTTCGTTCACCTTGACCATTGGTTTGCGGATGATAAGCAGTACTCATGTCGAGTTGAGTTCTAAGAGCAGTTTGTAAGGATTTCCAGAATCTCGAAGTAATCTACTGTCACGATAGGATATGATTGATATAGGAACACCATGACGAGAGACAATTTCTTTGATATACAGTTGTGACAATCTCTCCATCTTGTCGGTCTCCTTGATCGGTAAGAAATGAGCAGATTTAGTAAGACGATCTACTATGACCCATATAGTATCATTTCCACTAGAAGTCTTGGGCAATTTAGTAATAAAGTCCATAACGATACATTCCCACTTCCACTGCGGAATATCGGGTTGTGTCAACAGACCAGAAGGCTTTTGATGTTCAGCCTTGACTTTCAAACAAGTGAGACACTTACTAACATAAGTAGCAATGTCGATTTTCATGTTAGGCCACCAGTAGAATTCCTTCAAATCGTGGTACATCTTACTGGAACCTGGATGAATAGAATACCTAGTCTTATGCGCTTCATCCAAGACTAGTTCACGGAGATTACCGAAGCGAGGAACCCAAATTCTGTTGCTAAAGTACCGTGTACCATTAGCTTTCACTTGGAGTTGGTTTTCAAAACCAATAGGTCCTTCACCTTTGATAAGTGTTGGTTTAATAGCTTCCAGTTGAGCTTCGCAAATTCGTGATATAAGATTTGATTTGATTTTCAGGTTTAAGGCACGAACACGTTTAACATCGTCTTTTCGACTAAGGGCATCGGCAACTACATTTGCCTTGCCAGGATGATATTGTATCTTACAGTCATAATCGTTCAATAACTCGAGCCATCGACTTCGCCTCATATTCAGCTGTTTTTGATCAAAGATGTGTCGAAGACTTTTATGGTCAGTGTACACCGTAAACTGGGTACCATATAGATAATGTCTCCATATCTTTAATGCAAATACCACGGCACCTAACTCAAGGTCGTGTGTGGTATGGTTCTCCTCGTGTTTCTTCAACTGTCTAGATGTGTAGGCAATAACCTTTTCACGTTGCATTAAAACACAACCAAAGCCTTGCTTTGAGGCATCGCAGTAAACAACAAAATCGTCAGTACCTTCAGGTAAAGATAGAATCGGGGCTGTGGTCAACTTCTCCTTCAGAATCTTGAAAGCAGATTCCTGTTCTTTGGACCACTCAAATTTCTTCCCTTTTTATGTTAGCTTCGTAAGAGGTTTAGCAAGAAGTGAAAAATCCTTTATAAATCTCCGATAGTAACCGGCAAGTCCCAAAAATTGGCGAATATGCTTCGCAGTCTTTGGTATCTCCCAGTTCTGAATAGCAGTGATTTTAGCAGGATCAACATGTATTCCTCTTGTATCAACAACATGTCCAAGAAATTGTACGGTTTTGAGCCAAAACTCGCACTTAGAGAATTTAGCATAAAGTTGTTCCTTTCGTAAGAGTTCAAGAATCATACGCAAATATTGCTCATGTTCTTTCTCACTCTTGGAATAGATCAAGATGTCATCAATGAATACAATGACGAATTTATCAAGATAGGGTTTGCAAACACGGTTCATAAGATCCATGAACACAGTAGGAGCATTGGTCAAACCAAAAGGCATGACACAGAATTCATAGTGCCCATAACGAGTGCGAAAGGAAGTCTTAGGAATATCGGATTCCTTGACTCTAAGTTGGTGATATCCGGACCTCAAATCAATCTTTGAATAAACACTTGACCCTTGAAGTTGGTCGAATAGATCATCAATATGTAACATCCCGACTTTTTTCCCGTTTACTTTTCCGTTATACTATTTTAAACTCCGTTATATGTTTATAACATCTCCCGTTAATACGCGTTTTAAATTATCTCGTTTAGGTAATTCACGCACCCGTTTCCAAAGTTGAGGGACTAAGTTTGACAAAGGAGCAAAGAGGTGACTAGGTCAAAGAGTCAACACTCTTCCTCCTCCATTCATTATTTCTTTTCTTTTCCATTTTTCTCTAATACTTTCACAAATTCTCTCAAACACCATTTCAAAGATTCATCATCTAATCAAAATCTAGCAAGCTTCAATCTAAACTAATTTCATATTTGGAATCCTTGCAACTTCCTCTTCGATTCCATACCGATTACATCTCATTTGGGTAACTTTCTAAAATCACTAGATTTTGTGTTCTTGATGTTTTTAAGTTATAAAGTTGTTAATTAGTGTCTATGGCTCAAGTCTAACATGAATATATGATTTATATGCTCAATTTCGTTATTTGAAGTAATTAGCTTGAGTATGAACTTTGGTGTGTTTGATTTGGTGATTTGGTTGTTTGAATGTTGTTAAAAGTTATAAATGCATGTATTAAATGTGTTCCTAGTATCACTAGCTTCAATTTGATGTGTAGGTTGTTTTAGAAAACTTCATAAACATGATTAGTGATTTTGATGTTGTTGGTTAGGGTTTGATAGAATTTAATGTGAACATTTAATGCTTTGAATGACATGAAATGTTATTTGTAAGTGTTAGGTTGTATTGTATGCTTGATCACCTTCGAAACGGCATATCATTCATGTAAATTGGTTGCCGAATCATCAAATTTCATTTATGAACTTGAATGCATTTAATGAGGAGCTTTGAATGTGATTTTGATTGTTGTAAAAGTAAATGTGATTGTTGAAATGTGTTTAGTTGTTTTCCTTGTCAAAATACCTTTCCGATGATATAAGATACATGTTTTGGTTGTTTGCGGGTCATAAATGGTGATTGTTTGAAGTTAGGTTCGTGCATAAAACTTAAAAACTGCCAGATTTCTCTGTACAGGTAATGGCGCGGCGCGCCATATACCCGCGCGGCGTGCCAAAGTGGTCTGTCCAACTTTGTCAATTTTCGAATAATGTTTGCTATGCTATGCACCTCCAATTCACATGTAACTTGTTCTAACATGCTCATATATGATTAAAAACCTTAGAAAAATAGTTCGGGACCCGACCCGAACGTGTTGACTTTTTCTTGACTTTGACCGACTAAAGTTTGACTTTTTGTCAAACTTAACCAAATGATTATGCAACATTCCTAACTTGTTTCTATACTTGTATCTTGCATGAAACTTGACAAATTGATTCACATGCTACATAATCGAGTCGTAACGAGCCATAGGACTAATTGAACATCTTTGACCAATCGTGACTATCGTTATTGATACAACCTATTTGTTTAAGTCAAGACTAGCATTGTTCTTTGCACACGTTACTTGTCGAAGTACTTATTTACTCTTGCGCTCAAGGTGAGATCATAGTCCCACTTTTACTCTTTTGAACTTACATTTGGGATGAGAAAACATAAACATTTCTTTTTAACTAAGTGAACACAAGTAGAGGAAAACAAACATTCTACATACGAGTTTAGAACGAAATCCTCAATTACATTATCATTAGTTACACTTGCAGGGTGTAAGTGTAGGCGTGAACTTATGTTGTATGGCCATATGGGTTTGACAAACCCTCATCTCGGACGGTTTGCTACCGTCCACAGATGAAATATATTTTCGAGAAACAGTGTTGTTCTAGCACTATTAATGGGGTTCAACGGACGGAATGTTAAGCCTTGATAATTGGGTGCTCGTGAATATTAACTTTTAGAATGTATTACTATTTTATCATTGATGTAAATCTTGTGGTTCGACTTACTTTTACTCACTTACTTACTTAAACCTATGATTTCACCAACGTTTTCGTTGACAGATTTCTATGTTTTTCTCAGGTCCTTGAACATTAGGTGATACATGTTTCCGCTCATTCTTGTGATACTTGCTTTGGATGTCGAGTATACATGCATATGTGGAGCGTCTTTTGACTACTTTAAACTGTGTCGCACGTGTTTCATTTGTACTTAAACATCGTTATGTACTAGTTATGGAAACTACTTTTGTAAACTTTGAAACATCCACACTTATGAAATGAATGCGACATATTTTCGGTCAAACTTTGTCTTAAAGACTTATGACCATGTAATGGGACCTATGTAGACGGCGCCGTCAAACATGATTTTGTCGGGTCGCTACAGATGGTATCAGAGCGTTGGTTGTAGTTATTTAGAGTTCACTGGTGTCAACCCCGAGTCATAGGGTACATTAGTGAGTCTAGACTACAACCGGCATATAGACTTGAAGTAGGAATTACTTGACTACTTGTGCATTATACTCGAACGTTTCTACTCACATCTACTTCTATTTCATCTTAATCTCACGTTGTTTAATTTGATTGACGCGCCACCTTGACTTAGTGAAATGATGTCGAATGCACATATGAATCAGAGTAATATAATTTCCTTGATTATATTACGGTGACTCATGATTAGTATTATTGAAAATACTAATCAACGGTATTCTTGTGTTTTGAAGGAACAATGCCTCCTCGTCGTGTGCCACGCCATGAGACTCCCGAACAAGCTCTACAACGAATGATAGCCACCGCCGTGGAAGCGGCCATGGCCGATCACTCCTCCAACAATAACAACAACCACAACAACACCAACAATGGAGCCGGTAACTCAAACGAAGGGTGCTCCTACAAATCCTTCATGGGGTGCAAACCTCACACTTTTGATGGAACCGGGGGACCG